>NC_057861.1:281118793-281753168 GCF_019393635.1 Dromiciops gliroides
AAGACCTTCCTTTAACAGGCTGGCTCCCATGTATCTATCAGAATTGTATTAAATTCCTTGAAAGATATATCAGTAGAGAAAATCTTGTTCAATGACCCTCTGACCATTAATAGCAAGCAAAGCCTTAAAAAGAGAGCTGCTTGTCAAAAGTGTTTGCTACTTTTGTGGAGGAAATCCAGTGTAGACCTGAAGAATAATTCCCAATAGTGAGGTTGTCCAAATGGCCCTGTATCTAGATGACATTTTACTGATTGTATTGATCCCCAGAAAATTGCAGAGCGTACTAAAAGAGATGTAGGCATACTCAAGAGATTTGAACTGATTGATTATTCATACAGGGAAGGGCAAATCTGTTGTCTAGATTGTGATGTGCTTTTGGAAAGACTATAGATCTTGTCCTTCTATATCTTATAAAGACACAGAATAAGGACTACAGTTGGACCAAGAATTGAACAGTAGGAAAAGTAGGCTAGATTGCCTTTGGGGAATTAGAAAGTGCCCCCCCCTTAAAATAAAGGCATATTAATTTAATGCCATCAGTAATATAATGGATATAGTGCTAGACCTGGAGTCAGAAATACATGAATTCAAATATAGACTCACATACTTACCAGCTGTCACTTTCCTGCCTCAGTTTCCTCAAAGGTAAAATGTGTGTAATAACTGTATGTACCTCTCACAGTTGTATGAAATATTTCTAAAGAACTTGCTGCAGTTCCTGGCACATCATAGGGACTACATAAAGCAGGTGATTGTCATCATCAATCATCATAATCATTACAGTCATCCAATGATGCTGTATGAGTGTGAGTCATACAGTCATGCAGTCTCTGAATTAAAGCTTATTTCAAAGGTCAATGATACAGTGTGTGTGAGGAAATTTTAATACATTACAAACAAGTAATAATGCAGAAATGTTGTAAAGGACATCATAAAAATGTACAATTGAAAAAGATCAACTTTTCACATGGTAAGAGTAAAGGCTAGGCAATCAATAGGCTGTGTCCTTTATTGGTGTATTTATTATGTTAAGAGAAGATGAGGAAAGACACCAGAACATTTGGCAGGACCCGACGTGGCAAACTTAAGGGAAGACAAACAAAAATCAGTCAAACAGGAGGGGCAGTCATGGATGGGTCACTAGAAGGAATGCTCACATTGATGAGGTCAAAGATTTGGTGCTATGTAAGAGTTTTATTGCTTTAAAGTAGCTAAATCTGCTCAGCAACAACACACACCCCTATTGATAAAATGGTACTAGAAAAGAGAACTTTATATATTACGAGCAAAAGTAACCTTTAGTCCAAAGTGCCACTTTTTCCTCCTCCATTTCCTTAAACAAAGATAGTCTCATTTAATATCAGAGCAGTAAAGATCTCAGGTATAATTCGATGCAACTTCCTCATGTTAAGAAGAAATGCTGTGTGACCCTGGGCAAGTCACTTAACCCTCATTGCCCTGTAAAAAAAAGAAAAAGAAAAAGAAAAAAAGAAGAAACAGGGACCTTAAAACTATAGCTATCCTTCATCTTCAGAAATGATATTTCTATTTTCCACACAAACGTCAGTAGGACCATGGTAATTTCCTTTGAGTTTCAATTCTATTTGAGAAATGCCTCAAAGAAGAATAAATAGCCTCAAGGGAAGGCCTTAGGCTTTTGCCATGAGTAAGGGACATCACTTAAGGAAATGAGCTCTGCAACTTCCATTTTGGCTTCCTAGAATTCATTTCTCTTGTCTTTCTGGTTCTTGGCTATGTCTCAAATAGTTGTAGTTGCCAGGATAAATGACCCCTAGATAAATGAAGTATTAACTGTAGCATTTTTCTGCACATAGACTTCTTTACTAAAAGAAAATACAAATAAAGAGGGTAGAAGTGTCTGAGAGTAGAAAGAATACTGGTGATAAACAGAGCAGATGTCATTTGGTTTATGCTGTATAACATTGGACAGCTAGGCAGTGCAGTGGAAAGAATGTCAAGCCTGGAGTCAGGAACATTTAACTTCATGAGTTCAAATCTGGCCTCAGATACTTAGTAGCTGTATGTAGCCCTGGACAAATCACTTAACCCTGTTTATCTTAGTGCCTAATCTATAAAATGAACTGGAGAAGGAAATGGCAAATGACTCCAGTAACTTTGCCAAGAAAACCCTAAATGGAGTCATGAAGAGTCAGACCTGGCTTAAACAACCATACAACAACCATGTAGCACATGGGTAATGAATAGAGAACCTGCCTCTAATATATCCCTCCTATGTGACCCTGGCCAAGTCAGTTAACCTCTCAGTGCTACAGACAGCTTTCTAAGATTCTACATTGCAGAATACTTCCTGGATCTGAATTGGGAGAGAGAGTTTCTTCACTGGAATTTCCCTGAGTCATCGAAGCATGTTGCCTCCCACAAAATAATAATAATTATAAGAATAAATAATAATAATAATGCTGTTTCACTAAAAGATGACATGGAAAATTTGCCATAATTCAAGTTTAGTAGAGCTAGTGTGGATAGTAATTCTTCCATACATAGTATAGCCTGTGTGTCATTGGACGAGTCACTTGACCTCTATGGGTCTTACTTTCCTCATCCATAAAATGAGAGGATTACACTCAATGATCTAAGTATCTTCCTATACTAAATCTATTATCTTGATCTTATCATTCTAAATCATGATGAGCAAATGAAATAATAATGCGAGAGAGCTTTGTATAAGGTAGTATTGTTATAGCAATCTGTTAACTAGAGATGGAAGTAATCAATTAATAGATGTTTACTAGTAGCCATCCTTGAAAGTCTCAACTTTATCATTTATAAAATAGAAATAACTTGAATACCATTTAATGGAATTATGAGAAAAGCATTTTATGGATATGAGACATATCAATATTTTCAAGGGTCCATCATTTTGTCAGCAAGGGTACATCTCTGCAGGTGCACATCCCATCTACTCCCTGCCTTAGCTGGTAGCTTCATGGATTGGGTGGTTGTGGATGACCAAAATAAGTCATCTGCAAGGTGACCTTGGTCTTCAGATGTGACAGCTCTCAGTGCTTTTAAATTTTTTGGAGACTTGCCAGAACTTGTACTCTAAAGATATAGCTTTGAAAGCTATCATTTAATTTAACAAACCTCTATTAAGAACCTACTGTGTGTCGCATTATGCTTTACACTGTAGGTAAAGGGATAAGGATAGGAATTGAACCTTTGATTTCACAAATATAAAGAACTCCTTAGTAAAATATATATATATATATCTGTCAATGCAGATCTCTGCCACCTATCATCCTAGAGAACTGCTTAGAGAACTAAGAGGCTGAGTGACTTTACTAAGGTCATATAGCTATCAGTGGTAGGTCTTAAACCCAGATCTTCTTGGCTCTGAAACTGGCTCTGTCCATTATGCCATGCTGCCTCTCTATCAGTGGAGATACAAAGATGAAAAAATAACATATAAAGTACTTAAAAGTTGGTAGTTTATTTTATAAACATTGCCTCATTTAAGCTTCACATGCTTTACAAATAAACTGAGGATAGTGAGATTAAAGGACTTTTCCCATGGTTAGACAACTAGTTAGTTGCAGAATTGAGATTCAAACCTATGATTTCCTAATGCCAATTCTGGCATTCTATCTACTATATTATTATGCCTTTCTAAAAGATTACATCATACTTGCCCTCAAGGAGCTTATAGTCTACTGGGAGATATAACATTATAAAACATTAATAAGTATTTATATAAGGTAGAGTGTGGAACGGACAAAGATGCAAGATTATCTGAAAAATCTGAGCAGGGAGTGCTCAATTGAAGGGTTTCATGAGGAGGGGGCAAATGGGCTGAGAGCTGAAGGAAAGAAGAATTTGAGTAAGTGGATATGTGAAGGACCTACATCACAGTCATGGGGAATGCATGAATGTTTGGAATTGGCAGAAGGAATCATGGGTTATAGCATCTCAAGGTTGTAAAAGACATCAGAAGTCATCTGATCTAATCCATACCTTAAGTGAATCTCCTTTTCAACATCCCTAGCAAGCATTCATTCAATGTCTCTTTAATGACCTCAAGTGATAGAGAATCCTGTACCCCCAAGACATCATGTTCACCTCTGGACAATTGTTTGGACATTTTTCTGTATATCAAACATAAATCTTAATCTCTAGCTTTACTTTCTGTCTCGAGGCCAAACAAAAAAGGCAACTTGGCATAATGGAAAGTGTGCTGAATGTAGAATCAAGAGACCTAATTCAAATCCCATTTCTGATATTTACCAAATATATTCCTTTAAGCAAATCACAACTTCTGTGAATCTCAGTTTCTGCATCCATAAAATGGAAATAATACAGCCTACCTTATAGGGATGTTAAAAGGTTTAAATGAGAATGTATATTTAATTTTTTTGTAAATTCTTAAATCCTATAAATTCAATATAAATGTTATCTATCATCATTACTCCGTTCTAATAAGACAACTGTCATGTTCCATCCATGTCTTCTCTTCTACTGGCCAAATATCCCCAATTCAGGCAACTGACCCTTGTATTTCATGGTCTCCTTAAGATGCTGATAACCATTCTCTCTATTCATGCCAGTTTGTCAATGTCCTTCCCAAAAGGGGTGCCCAGAACTAAAGCTAGCATGTTCCAAATATATCCAGATATATTCTGATGAAAGCAGAGTACAGTAGGTCTTAAAATATTAAGACAGCACACTATGGGTTTCTTAATTCAACTTGTCTTTTTTTGGTTGACATGTTACCTTATTGACTCACAATGATCTTATAGTTCACTAAGACCCCAAGATTTTTTTTCGGTTTTGGTTTTTTTGGGGGGGGGGCGGGGCAATGGGGGTTAAGTGACTTGCCCAGGGTCACACAGCCAGTAAGTGTCAAGTATCTGAGGCCGGATTTGAACTCAGGAACTCCTTAATCCAGGGCCGGTACTTTATCCATTGTTCCACCTAGCTGCCCCCCCCCCAAGATTTTTTTTTCAATTGAAGAGAATCTAGTCACAACTCTCAAATCATGCAGTTACTATTTTGAATTTGAGTATGAACTTCAGTTTTACTCATTAAATTTCAGCTTATTCAATTCAGCTCATTGAACTATTTAAATCCTGTTGGATCCTAATTCTGTCATCCAACAAATTAACTAGCACTTTTGGGCTTTTTATTATTTACAAATTTGACAAGCATGCCATCTATGCCATCATTCAAGTCATTGAGGAAATCTTTGAACATCACAGAACCAAGGACAGATCCCTAGTGTTCCCCACTAGAGAAGTTCCTTGTACAAAGAGCTGGTTGACCCATTTCTTTTCTAAACACCACTCTTCATCCCAAAACTTAAGCACACACCTTGCTATCAAATAGTACCTGTTCAGTGCTTATCCCAAAGGGAATGCTACCTAGATGCTATCGACTGACCAAAATTCGTTCCATTTTGTGCTCCCATAAGTATAGGTCAAAGTAGGAAAAACAACATTTTCTTTAATAAAGCTAGGAGTTTATTGCTTCACAGGGCTCTAGTGTCTAGTGATAAAGCTTGTCTCTTGTTTTTATGTGTTTACATGAGGCAGTAAAAGATTTTACATGGAAAATATATATTTACATATGTATATGTGTAGATAAAGATAAATAAAGTTGGGTGACATTATTGATCAACTGATTATTTTGGCTTCTGATTTTTCCAGTGGGTAGCCTTTCATATTTCTTGAGTTGGCATCAGTTTGCGTGAAAAGTTACTATCAAAAAAAAAAAGAGCCACTTGGGCTTCTCCCATTGGTGTGAAGGAGTGGGACCTGTTGCAAAATCTGAGGTTTTGAGATTCAAATGCAACCCCCTTGGCATCAGTTCTCCATGTCATTTCTTGACAAGTTCTGAAAAGACTATTGAATTCTGGCCTAGGCTTTTCTGCAGTGTTTGGCTGAGGGTCAGGTACAGTGTTTGACTGGGCAGAGTAGTAAAGATACAGATCCCTGCCTTTCTCCTTTACTGCCTCTCCCCAACCCCAACACACACAAATGTACATATTTTTTAATGTCTTTATCAGTTCTCCAATTGGGATGCTGTGGATTTTGTAGAATCATTCTCTTTCACCCAGAGAACCACATCTGGATTTGTTAAAACCTAAATCAGTAGTTTCCCTGCTACAAAACTTTGAAAAGAGCTCCAGTTTAATTAAAAACCAGTTTTGTCATTACAGTAGAGGTTTTTGGTGAAAGGATTCACTTTTTTAATTAAAGAAAACATTTTTATTTTTTCAAAAAGCTAATATGGCCTATGACTAGTCATCCTGAGAACAACAACATTTTTGCTTGTTCTTTGGGATAGGAGCTCTGTGGTGTATGGCTATTCTATTGTTGGAAGGTAATCTTCAAAGGACTGCTGGCTTTTGAATCTGCTCCATATCAAAAATTCTAGCTTTAATTATCAGATTAGCCTGCATTTTTCCTTTGTGACTAAGGAGGAGAAAGGCTGAAATGTGCTTATTACTCTGCAAAATACCTCAGATGGCAGGATATGAAATGTTTAATTTTGTGCTAGAAATGAGAGCTGATCAAATTATAGGCTCATTCAGACCAGGGAAAGAATTAATGAATCAGTGGGGGAAGAACCATTAACCCACAAATGGGTTTTAAGGTGCCTGTGCTCACCAACTCTGAATCTTTTATGTCTTTTAGGATCCTTGCAAGTGATGAATAAAACGAGAAAAATCATGGAGCGTGGGGGAGCCACTTTTATTAATGCCTTTGTCACCACCCCTATGTGCTGCCCCTCTCGATCCTCTATGCTCACAGGGAAGTATGTCCACAACCACAATGTGTATACCAACAATGAGAACTGTTCCTCCCCTTCCTGGCAGGCAATGCATGAACCTCGCACATTTGCTGTGTATCTCAACAACACCGGATACAGAACAGGTAAGTGACAGTGGTTATGGCCCACAAGCCTAAGGTAATGCCTTTGGGATTTGGTGTATAATGGAAATTTTTTAATTTTTCATTAGCTATTTTCTGTTTTCCTGATCCCTTTAGCTTTTAGAGCACAAGCTCGCTCTCTCTCTTTCTTTCTCTCTCTCTCTCTCTCTCTCTCTCTCTCTCTCTCTCTCTCTCTCTCTCTCAAAATGACATTATTTTGTCTATAGTTTGTCTATAGTTTGTATTTACTGACATGTATATGTGTTGTGTTTCCCTACTCCCAGAAAGTGAGCTTCTTGAGGGATAGGACTATTACAATTTTTCTTCATATTCCCAGAACCTAGTATGATGCTTTGTGCATATGGGTCATTAAATAAACATTGTGAATTGAATAGAATTGCATTTGGGAATGTATCCAAAGATGATTATAATTTAATCCTCTCCTTTCTTATAGCACTTACACATGCACTCATAGATCAGTGTAAAAGAGTATCTATGAAGGTACTTTTTGTGGATCTTCCCCCATGGGATCTTGGACCATACAATCTGTCAGCACTTAATATGTTATATTTATGGGCAATGCTGTTGATTATGATGATGCTAGAGTTGTCATTAACAGTTATTATTAGATATATGTTTGCAATGGAAATGAATCCCAAGAACCTTAATAAAGTGATCATTTCCATAATAGGAGAGAGGGAAGGCTATACCTAGGGTCTTATCCTAAGTGTGTTTGCTCACATTAGTGACTTTAAATTTATGACACCTTTTATCCAAGGACTTAAATGCAATTTGCAAATCCATCAAACATCCCTGAGGGATTAGTAGATGACAGGCTTTCTTTTCACATTTTATAGCTAAAGAGGAAACATTCAGAAATGGTGACCTGCTCAATGGCAGAGTCAAAATCAGACCCTTAACAACATAGCCCTGCCTCTACACAACAAATTTTATATCTCTTGAAGGAAAGCATATAGTTAAATCAGTACCTTTTCACTGTGTATTAAGCTTATAATATGACCTTTGGTGGCATAGACATGGCCATAGGTAAGACCTTGACAGTTCTGATATCCTCCCATATGATCCAGAATCATTGCTTGTGGTTTGATTCTCCACCTTCCAATGGCAACCATAAGCATCTGAAACCAAAGATATTGTGAACCAGCTCTTACAAAGATATGGCACGTTCCACCGGGGTAGATGAGGTGGTTTCTGGTTTGAATGTTGGCATCCACTAAGGAAAATCTGTACCTCAACTTCCATGAAAACCCTGGGCTGTGAAGGGTCAAGGAGATGAACAAAAAGCTGGTAGGTGACATACATAAGAAAATAGTTTGGGTAAGTCATCCTAATTGTAGTAATGGGGCAGGGGAAATTCAGGAACAAGCAAAATATATGCAGCTGGTGAGGCTGTGGACATTTGTGTTTCACAAGCTAGCTGGTCCCTTTGAAAGTTACTTTATACCATCTTTCTTCTACAGCTGCATGCCCACCACCACTCCTCCTCCTATTCAGACATGCAGAGACAGACATTGTCTTTGATGTATCTAGACCTTTCTCACCCACATCTCATTGATTTAATTGGTTGAAAAATTTGAGCCTGCTACCTGGGCCTTTTGACTTGAAGATTAAAATAAGATAGGGCCTCTCCTTTTAGAAGTTTTGAGAATTCATTTAGGGAAAATTATAAGGCTTCCCCCCATGCCTAGAACACATATCCTTTATTTCAACATATTGATATCTTACAAAGCTTATCTTAGGCACTAACTTAGCAAGCTTTCCTTGTAAAATTTATTTTTTTAAGTTGCATATCAAACATAGTTTCTTTTTGTTTGTTTGTTTGGTTTTTTTTTTTTTTAGTGAGGCAATTGGGGTTAAGTGACTTGCCCAGGGTCACACAGCCAGTCAGTGTTAAGTGTCTGAGGCCGGATTTGAACCCAGGTACTCCTGACTCCAGGGCCGGTGCTCTATCCACTGTGCCACCTAGCTGCCCCATTTGCAAAGCACCTATCATATTCCAGGTACTATGCTAAGTGCTGAAGTTACAAAGAAGGGCAAAAACAGTCCCTGTACTCAAGGATATCAAAACCTAATTGAGGGGGCAGCTAGGTGGCGCAGTGGATAAAGCACTGGCCTTGGATTCAGGAAGACCTGAGTTCAAATCCAGCCTCAGACACTTAACTAGCTGTGCGACCCTGGGAAAGTCACTTAACCTTCATTGCCCTGCAAAAACAAAAAACAAAACAAAACAAAAAACCTAATTGAGGAGACAACATGCAAGCAACTATCTAGAAACAAACTATATATGGGATAAATTAGAAATAATCTTCAAGGAAAGGCATTAAGATTAAGGAGGACAGGGAAAGGCTTTTTTAGAAGGCACGACTTTAGTTGAGACTTGAAGAAACCCAAGGAAGCTAGGATGTGAAGATGAGGAGAGAAAGAGTTTTAAAAGAGACACATTATATATAAACATTCCTAATTTCTCTCAGCTGAAAGTGAGCTCTTCCTCAAATTTTGCTAGAGTATTTTGTCAGTCTCTCACCTTTGCTACAATGGACTAATCAATCAATAGCATTCATTAAGTTCCTTCTGTGTGTTCAGGCACTGTGCCAAGCAATGGAATTAAAAAGATGAAAGTGAAACTACCCCTGCCCTCAAGGAGCTTACATTCTAATGAGAGAGATTTTACTTACACACACACACACACATACATAGAATATTTACAAAATCAATACAATGTGTTTTGGAGAGGGAAGGCACTAATAGATGTAAGGAATGTGGAAAGGTGCCATATGGGGCAGCTTGGTCAAATGGATTGAGTGACATAGTGGATAGAGTGTTAGACCTGTACTAAAGACTTGAGTTAGAATTCTGCCTCAGACAGTTGGATGTTCCCGGGCAAGTCACTTAATCTCTCTCAGCTTCAGCTATCTCATCTGTAAAATGGGTGTAATGAGAGCACCTACCTCACAGAGTTGTGGGGATCAAATGTGGTAGAGGATATGTAAAGTACTTTGTGAAACTTATTGTTAGACGATGTACTTGATGTCAGTTTTGAGGGAAGTTGGAAATTCTCTAAAAGAGTATTCCAGGCATGAGGGACAGCCAGCAAAAAGGCAAAGATGCAGGAAATGGAGAATCCTGGGTGAGGATCAACAAGGAAGGTAGGATTATCAACTGTAAAGAGGGGAATAAAGTGTAAGGAAATCAGAAAAGTAGGAATGAGTCAGATTGTTAAGAGCTTTAAATAACATACAGCCATATTTATATTTGATATTAGTGATAATAGGAGCCTCATGACACAATCTACCCAATATTATATTTACTTAATGTACATGCACATCCCCTGGTAGATCGCAAGCCCCTTGAGTTCAGAGATTGTGCCATTTTTCATCTTAGTAATTCTGTTGTCTTGAACATAGTAGATGCTGCTCACAAAGTAAACATTTAGCAAATGAGCAAGGGACCAAATCAAAGAGTAGTTGAATTACTTGAGTTTGTCAGATGACAATGAGAAGAATTCAGTGCTCTTGCCCAAACACACAGATTTGGATTCAGACAAACTTGTCCTTGGATAGACCAGAGAGAGCCTATTCCATTTGATCCCACTTTAGGGTCCTCTGTTTAGGTGAGGTAAGTGATAAGGGTTCTCAGAGTGATCCTGATACTATAGCAGTTAACAAAAAAGTGGGATCTTTCTTCCAAAATAAAAGATATTCTTTAAGGAGAATAGTTTTCCAAATAGATGGAAAAGCAGAAATAAAGAAATAAAGGTACAATATACAGTTGGAGAAAAGTATATTAATAAATAAGAAAGGAATTAAAATTTAAAGACTCTAAAATGGCAGCAATTTAGATCTACTTTGTCAAAGTCCATCTTTACCTAAAAAATGTTAAAGTGGCCCAGACAATTAGGAAATAATGAACTATTTGAGGAAATAATATTTATCCATCAGAAACCCATTGGAAAATACACAAATCAGCAAATTTGAATGATGACATCTTAGGAAATTAAAAGATTTAGTGACCATATATTGAATCAGCAACAGTTATTTATTCATGAGAAAACTGAATTTAGAAAAAGTCATTGTTGGATAGATTTATTTAAAATAAAAAAGAGGAATGTGTTATTTGGCAAATTGGAGTTAAAATTAAGTATGTTGCACAATGAATTGAGAAGTGTAACATGTACAAATATACATCTAGCAGAAGGCATAATGAACCATTAAAATTGTATATGAGCAAAGACCAAAAGGCATATTATTAAATAGGCTCATTTCAGAAATATCCAGAGGAATTAAAGAAAATTAATTGAATTAGTACAATCTCCTATGTGCCACTGTATAAGATGATTTATTGAGCCAAGACCTGTGTTTGGTTTAGTAATACCATGAATGTTTACAAAGTGTTCTTGGATAACAAAACTTTAAAAGTGCTTAGATTTTTCAATGAAAGGAAAAATAGTAATGTGTCTACCCTTATGAGAGAACAGTTTGGGGTCCTTTTTTACAAGAAAAATCTATGTCTTATTAAGTGAAGTATAGATACTTGGGTTCCCATCCTGATCCTGCCACTAGTAGAAATAAGCAGAATTATAGACCTAAAGACACCTTAGAACCAATCTATTCCAAACCCATTATTTAACATGAACAACCAAAGATTCATTGAGGTCAAGTGACTTAACTAGAGGCCCACAGCTAGTTCATAAGAAACTGTTCTAACACAATAATAATTATGATCATCTCTCCTGTATTTCTAGCACCCCACCCATCATCTTGCATCCTCTTTTTGGAGGGAACTATGTAATAGCATGCCAGAGGGAACAGTGATATGGAAGGGTGAAAAAAATAACACATTAATTAAATTTTCAAATAGTAAATTAGAGTGAATTTCCAATACCAAGTAAAGTATACCATTTCCAAAACCTACTTAGAAAGCTTGACAGCGTACATGGGAAAATGAAATTCATCTTCAGGGGAAATTTACACACCCAATGCATCTGTAGAAAAATAACTAGAAATTCAGATCACCAGAGACCAGCCAAGGAAACTATAATATTTTAAAATACCAAGTGATTATTACAAATTAGGCCACAGTATCCTATGTCAAGAAAAGCCAACATGATTTTAGGCTGAAAATATACTCATGTAGTGTAACAATGTATAGAGGTAAAATTCTCCATAGATGTTTGGTGAGACTATATTCAGAATACACAGTTCATTATTAAAATACTTCATTAGTAGAAATATGTAGAAAAACCAGTTCAGAGCAAGAATGACTAAGAGGCTTAAGAAATAATTTGGATGGGATGAGTGAAAAAGACTGGATTTTTATAATTAAGGATATTAGAACTGGTTAAAAAGCCTAAGATATCTAAATGGGGGAAAAAATGGTCAGGAAGGAGAGGAATTATTTTACATTGCTACACCAAGAATGAGTAATGGGGATAGAATTAACCAAAGGAAAATGTCAGCCAAATGTAAAAGAATCTCCATGCATTAAGATCTGTCAGATGGTTAAATCATCATTTCAAGAGAATGAAATCTCTTCCCTGGAGATATGTCTCAATGAATTGGTATAAAGCAGAAGAGAAGGCACCTCAGAGAATTGTCCTGAAGTGCCTTTTAGTGTGGCTGGCACTGAAGCTTAGATGATATAACAGGATAGGTCTTTGATAGCTGCTTCTGCACATAGCCTGAGATTTCTGTCTGTCTCAGAGTTAGATTGCATTTGGTATAAAAGGTAAAAATGTCTTGGGTAGCTCTTGTGAAAAGAAAGTGCATATGTATTGGGGCTGGGCCGAAAAATGGAGTGATCTGCTCTTGCTCTTTATAAATAGATCCCCTTCAGCAATTTGGTCACCTGAGTAATATCAGATTCAATAGCCTACCTTAGTATGAGGATACAATCATATGCATCAAGTGTTTTATTTATCTTTTTTCATCGCCCTCATTTGATGCCATTCATCTTAAACCTGGAGTCAAGATTTGATGCCAGCAATACATGGGAATCTGTATTGTGGTAAATTAATCAGTCAGGACATCAAAAAAGTATAATTTCATCAATATGAGAACTTCTTGCATCATACAGATCCCAGATTACATCCTGTCTATAAATTTTATTTGTAGTGACTGTGAGAAAATAATGAGGTTTTGGGACTCCTAGAGGCCCCCACTCAAGGGCCTAACCCAGAGAACCTTGCCTGACCTTTCTTAAGGCCAACCCAGAGTCAGGAGAATTTCAAAGGAAATGTAGAATGACCTTGGTGACTACCTATAGGAAGTTACCTCACTAAAAACAACACATACCTGAAAGCTTTTCCCCTCAGAGGGTCTGCCCTCTGTACTCTGAGATCAGCGTGTACTGCTCATGGACCACCCTCAAGTCCAATGAACCAATAGATTTGAATGATGCTAGCCAATTAGCTTTGAGCAGTGTGTAAGGGCCACCTCTGCTCCTGACCACAGGACATGTCCACTCTGACTTTCTCTCTTGGCTTGGAAAGCTCAAGAAAACAGGATGCAGATGATTCTCTCCCCTCAATCCTATATAGGCCTTCTGATATTTCTGAGCAATGTGCTCTCTCTCTCTCTTTACTAATTTTAATATGCTTTAATAAATGCTTAATGCCCCAAACAGGTGCAGTAGGCTCTAATTTTGAAGTAGCTACATATTAAAACCCCAGCTAATTTTCCCTAAAACTTGGGACAGTAATAGGGCAATCCCATATAATTTTAATCACCACATGACCATCTATCAATCAGAATAGTTAATTAATCAAACCAACATAATTCATCAAGATTGTCAAATTCAACCAATTAAACAAATATTTTTAAGTGAATTAATGGATTAATATGAAAGGCCTTTATTGAGCCTCTATTCTGCACTGGGCATTGGTGATACTCAGGTAAAAATTAAACAGTCATCTTGAAGGAATTTACATTCTATTCACGGAATACAGCATGCATTTAAGTAAGTAGATGCAAAGTATGTACAAACACACAAAGTAATTTCCTGAGGAAGGCAATGTTAATAACTTAACTGGGGAGATCAGGAAAAGCCTTGCAAACTTGGGATTCTCTAAGGTGGAGGTGACTGCCAAATTAATATTCCTCTTCTCAGACATGGATGTTTTCCATGCAGCGGACCCCAGCAAAAGCTGGGAGCTGTCCACAGCTGAAACTTATTCAACACAACAAGGGGGGTATCTAGCACCATACAACAAGTCTGAAAAGGTGATCAGTATGCTTACCTTTTTAAATGAATCAGAACATATCTTTGAACACCTTCATCCTTTTCGGCAGCTCTGCAGCATTTGACCTCCTCCTTCACTCAGACACACTGTTCTCCCTGGGTTTTCAAGACATTTCTCTCATCTGGTTCACCTACTACCTGACTTTATCGGATCATCAACACATCTACATACTACTCATGGTGGTACCCTAGGGCTGTGTCTTGGGCCCATTTATCTTCTACATCCATTCTATTTCTCTTGTAGATCTCTTATGCACCCATTGGCTTTACTATTATCTCCACAAAGACTACTGCCATATTTATTTATCATGCCCCTATCTCTTTCCTGAATGTCAGTCCCATATCAAAAAATCTTAACATGTCCATGGAAAAACCTATATTTCCCTCAAAGTTCTCCTCTCTTTGTGGCTCATTTAATTCTGTTAAGGGCACTACCATACTCCCAGTTCATCCACCTTCAAAACTCAGAGTCTGCCTTGCCTCTTCCTGCTCATTCATCCATCATATCTAATCAATCACCAAGTCTTGTGAATTTTCCCTCTATCATATCTCCTATCTATCCCTTTTCACTCACACAGTCACCGCTCAAATTCATGGCCTCATAATCTCTCATCTGAACTATTGCAGTAACTCCATAATTAATTTCCTCCTTCCAATGTCTCTCCTCTCTAAACCATCCTCCACACAACTTCTAAGCTAATATTCCAATGAATGAAAATCTACCCATTTAACCCTCTAACGTCTCTCAAGAAGTCTCAGTGGCTGCCTATTGCTTCCAGGATAAATTAACAATTCTTCTGTGTGACTTTGAAAGCTCTTTATAATCTGGCTCCATTCTTTCCCATCTTATTCCAAATTACTACCCTTTATGCACTCTGTATTCCAGCCAAACTGGCCTATTTGCTATTCCTTCTATACAGAATTTTCTATTTCTGTGCTTTTGCACAGACTGTTCTCCATACCTTGTATATACTCCGACCTCATCCATACCTCATAGAATCTGTATCTTCCTTCAAAACTTAGATCACATTTCACCCCTATAAGAAGCTCCTCCAGTTTTTGATACCCTTTCCCAACACCAAATATTTTGTATTAATTTTCCAGACGTACATTGTTTTCCTTCCTCAGCCTCCCACCATTAAAGTGCAAGTTCTTTGAGGCTAGAAGCTGCTTCATTTTTATATGTATTATCTATATTTACTATTATATATTATATATACACATTATTATATGTCATATTATTGCATATTATTATATATTATAAACAGTTCCTGATATGTAGTGAGTGCTTAATAAATGCTTGTAGAATAAATAATCTTTTTGTACAAGCTTGACAAACCTTTTCAGAGACCAGATTTCCTGAAAATTTGCCTGTTTTCTATCTTGCCCCCGTAAATCATACTGATGTCAAATTGATATCTTATTTGTCTGAAACCCAGACTGCACCCTGACCCCTGGATGCTTGATAGCTTGTGCTAGCTATGTGGATAAAAGAATATATCCCCCCTTCAGGGGATCTTTGTCTTCTAACATTGAAAGGTTATGATTATGTACTGTCCCACCCAAATTAGGCTAGCCTCCTAGTAACACACCCATGGTGTAATGAATGTTTGTTTGGGTTTTGTTAATAATAAACATTTTTATTTGTAGTTTGGGGTTTCAATTTTTATCCTTCTTTCCCTTCCTCCCCTTCCCCTCCCCAAGGCAGCTAACAATCATATATGGGTTATACATGTATGATTATGTAAAACATTACCATATTTGTCATTTTGTACAAGAAAATTTGCTTAAAAGAAAAAAATGAAAGAAAGTGAAAAATAGCATGCTTCAGTCTATTCTATCAATATCAGTTCCTTCTTTGGAGGTGGATAGTATGTTTCATCAATAGTCCTTTGGGATTGTCTTGGATTATTGTATTGTTGAGAACAGTCATTTGCAGTTCTCCATCAAACAATATTGCTGTTTCTATGTACACTGTTCTCTTGGTTCTGCTCACTTCCCAATACATCAGTTCATACATGTCTTTCCAGGCCTTTCTGACATCATCCTGCTTGTCATTTCTTATAGCACAATGATATTCCATCACTATCATATACCACAGTTTGTTTGTTAGTTATGTCCCCAGTTGATGGGCATTCCTTTGATTTCCAATTCTTAGCTACAACAAAAAGAGCTGCTATAAATATTTTTTGTAATATTGAATGCTTTCTTGATAGTTTCTTAATAGAACCATGATATCCAATCTAATATTTACTGATGAAAATACCCCCTCTAAGCACATAAAGAGTTGCCTAGGACAGTAAGGGAAGAGGGGAAGGGAAAAGGGGATAAGAATTTATAAAATGTCTACTATGCTAAACTCTACAAATTTTATCTCATTTAATCTTCACAACAACCCTGCAAGTTAGATGCTGTTCTTATCCTCATTTTACCATTGAAAAAACTGAGGCAAACATATTAAGTGACTTGCCCACAGTCATACAGCTAGTAAGTATCTGAGGCTAGATTTGAACTCAAGTTTTCCTGAATCTAGGCCTAGTGTTCTATCCACTGAGCCACCTAGCTGTCTCACTGCCACTAAGCAGTTAAATGACTTTCCTAGGTTCACATGGCCAAAGTGCGCCAGTGGCTGGACTTGAACCCATTTCTTCCTAACTGGGAGTCTATCCTCTCCATGATGCTGTCCCTCAGCACACATTTATCTTTCATTAATCAACTTATCTTATTTTCTTATAAGAAAGGTTTTACTTTCTTTCTTTTCACTTCACTCATGTTCATGCTATTTCCTGTCCTCTCCATGTCCATTTTTCAGAAAACTTTCCTATATCTCAAGATTATCTCAAATGCCCCCTATTTCATGAATCCTTTCTTGATCCTCTCCCCCAAACTAGATGCCATCTATCTGTCCTTTGAATACCAATAGCATTTTCTAAATATCTTCTGTCACCATCTTCTTATAGAACAGGTATTGTTTATATACCTAATAGCCCCCCAATTACAAACATACCATACTGAAGTTATTAAGGGAAGACACTGTATATTATGTATTCCACAGTACCTCATACATGGTAGTAGATTAATAAATGTTCGTCAAATGGATGACATAGAGAAGAAGAGAATGAACAGATGAAACTTCAAGGTCTTTGTCATGAAGTGTATCATGAAAGTCAAAGTTTCTCTCAGAGTATAATGGCTGTATATTACTGCAGCTAAGAAGGGCATCTCTTAAATTAGTTCTACTAAAATTTTGCTACATTAAAATAGTAGCAGCTCAATTAGGGAACTGTGAGCTTAATTATACCAATAGAATACCTAGCCTTAGATGCTTTCTTCATTTTCCCAACAGGAAAATGACTGTTGCCTTCTCAGTCTTTCCAAGTTACACAGTTCTGCAATTGTAGTATTATTTTGTTATGTCATGTTAACATAAATTCTGCTATTTCTTGCCATTTCTGAATAAAATGATCATTTCCTATTAGTTTGCCTTTGTGTGACTGGTGATTCCATGTGAGAAAATTAACATTCTGCCCCAACCCTCCTATATTACAGCTTTCTTTGGAAAATACCTCAATGAATATAATGGCAGCTATATCCCTCCTGGGTGGCGAGAGTGGCTTGGATTAATCAAGAATTCTCGTTTCTATAATTACACTGTTTGTCGCAATGGCATCAAAGAGAAGCATGGATTTGATTATGCCAAGGTAATTTCCAGATCCTTTGACACAACATCAATTATCTCATTCTTAATGGGGGGGAGAAGCATTTTCAAAGACTTTACCTCACCCATATTGCATTTTTTTTCCTTATGGTAAAATTAGTCATTTTAAGATTATTTTGGAATATAGGTAGAGGAAAGCTCCAAGGAACATTAATTTTCCAAGGGTTTTTTTCTTTTTTTGATTAGGAAAAATAAGCCTTTGATAAAAGTATAAGAAAAGTATTGACATTTAATCTTTCCATGGTTGTTCATTTTATTTTGTAGAGGACTTTTTCTGCATAAACAGGAGCTTACTTGAGCTATTTTTCATTACGAAGGAATTTTGTCTGTGAGGTCTGAGTTGGAAAGGAGATTAATAAAAGAAAATAACACTCTGCATGTAGAGCACTTTTAAAGTTAAAAAAAAAACCTGTTGCATTCACTGAAAACTTAGATAATAGAAGTATTATTATCCCCATTTCAAAGATAAATGAACTGAGGCTCAAAGAGGTTAACTAACTTGCCTATGGTTTTCTAGATGGCTAGTGGCAGAATGGGGACAGAGATGTAAAACAATCAAAGGCTGGAAATCTGCCCTCCCTGTTTTCATTCTTCACCACAATTGACTTGTGTTAGACAGGAGGACCTACACTTTGCAAATATCTCACAGTATTCATTGCTATGAGCCAATTCTGGAATTTCCAAAGTGCCAGAAAGGGCAGTATTATACGACTCATCAAGGACAGTAAATATGTTTGAGCTCAGATATTTGAATGTGAGGTCTGACCTGCAATTTTGCAATAATGTTTCCTAGTTTGCTGCCCTATATAAAGCTGAAATAATCACACTTGAAGATCAAGGGAAAACTATTTGCACCTAACCTGCAAAATCATAACTGATTTGAACCACATTTGCCATTAAGGCCCCTTTCCCCTCCTACTCATAACCATTTTCTTCCTTGCTAGGATTTTTTTGTCAAAAATATGCCATATCTAGCATTTATAGCTAGAAGAGGCCTTGTAGGTCATGTGGTCCACCCTCCTCCTTTTACAAATGAGCCCAAAAGGGTTAAGGGACATGCCCAAAGTCACACAGTGTCAGAGCAAAGATTTGCATCTCTATTCTCACCAAATCCAGCATCCTTTCCAATTTACTACATTGTGTCCCCAAATAGCCAAAATAATCTGAATCTCCCAAATGAGTCTAACTCTCAAGAGAAAATTAAAATGGACTAGAATGGGGAAGGTCTGGTCCTCTTGATTTATATCACACTCATTTCCACATTTTGGAATTGACCTATTTGAATGTAGGTGAATTTGTGTTACATTATATCTTATATAATTTTTTGAGCCTCCAAAAACAATGTGAACTGAATTTTCAGTTCTTTTTGTAGAGTTATAGAATATTAGAGCTGGAAGGCACCTTAGAGATTACTTAGTTCAAGCCCCTCATTTTACAGTTGAGGAAACTGAGACCCAGAGAGAGGGAAGTGACTTCCCAAGGTGACACATCTAACTACTGACACAATTAGGGCTCAGATAGTACTGAAAGCAAGTCCATTAATTTCTAACCTTGTATTTATTATCCATGGGAGTGTTTTTCATGTTCATTGCTCAAGTTATTAACCTTTACCTCCCTGTTGTTCTGGGGAGTACAAGGTAATCACCATTTTCCCAAAAAATATTAAATTAGCATCTCTTTCTCATTATTGAAGCAGATTAAATGTCAAAGACTACTGTGTCAAATAAGACTGTTCCTCAGTGAGGGAAGGAATGAGAATGGCAGAGAGTGAGGAAGAGCGCAGCTGGTTGGCTTGTCCTAGTGCTGACATGTGACTCAGATGCTGCCCCCTCAGGCACTGCTTTTGCAGCTGTTCAGAACCTTGAATCCACAACATGTGATTAGTCATGCCTAGAAGTGTTTGAAATTGTGAACATTGTCCAGCACTTTCTCAATGAAGCTGACACTAGAGAACCACCCCCCCCAGGCCAGTCATGTTGACCTACAGGAGGCAGGTGGTTTAATTTAAGTTTCCATCTTTTCTTCTTTCTCTTTTTGATTTCATTTCCTCTTTCTTCCTTGTAGAATTTCATTAGCCACCCTGGCTCTGGCTGGGTTGAGCCATTTTATTAACAAGTTGCAGCTCTGTTCCCGGCAGCTGTCCTGCTTTAACTGGGCAATTAAAAGGGCAGGATCAGCAGGACTCAGCCACATTCAAATGCACATAGGAGTTTCAATATAAACCCATTGATTAAAAAAAAATCACAGCGTTTTCCCTGGGCACCTGTATTTTGGCAGCCATTTTGGAATAGTGATTATTATGTTACTCCCAGAGATGTAAGATTAATTTGAAGGAAGGAAAGCGCTTTCTTTGGGAGGAGAAAAGTAGGGAAGGTTGTCTCAATGTGAGTTAGTAGTGGATGTGGGTGGTTTCCTGCACTTGGAGCGATTAATTACTTGTCAAATTATTACATCAACAAAACCCAAGAATGAAATATGTATCCGGTGTTTCATAGCTAGAAACATTTGTGTTGCCAATTCTGATAACTATCTTAGGTAAACACAACCTTGGTTTTTTTTTTTCCTTTTCTTTTCTGATATCTAACTTGTATGTCTCCATAGGGAATAAAAATGATTGTATCTGTGTTATGTATGTGTGCCTAAGTAAGGGTGTACTTTGTACTCGTTCACACATATAGGTCCTTATCTAGCAATTTTCCACATAATTTGCTGGTGTAACTGGTGGCCAAGTCTATTCTGGAAGAGCAGCTACTTCCTCAGGAACTTGTTTGTGTTTCTTCCTTTAGACTTTAATTCATTAACAGAATTTCTTCTGGGGAAGTCAAGAGGAGAATGTGATGTGCTTGATGTCACCCTTTTTGTAATTTTTGTTTTGTATCAAATGTATGTTTCAGGACTACTTCACAGACTTAATCACTAACGAGAGCATTAATTACTTCAAAATGTCTAAGAGAATGTATCCCCATAGGCCCATAATGATGGTTATCAGCCATGCTGCACCCCATGGCCCTGAGGATTCAGCACCACAGTTCTCAGACCTCTATCCAAATGCTTCCCAGCACATGTAAGTAAGAGAAAATCTGTATTCTGACAAAACAGGGCACTTTCCATTGCTTCACCTCTTCCCAACCCCAACCCTTTCCAAGCTCCTGTCTGCACTACAGGTTAATAGGGTGGGAATGGGGCTTAACTATGGGAGGAAGATTGAATGGGGCCCAAATAAATAGCCCCTAGCAACCTGGAGCAGAATTAAAGGACCATATATAGCATTGGAATTCTGAGGGGGTAGTTCCAATATCTCAGGCTAACTACATGTTAAGGATGAGAAAGCTGACAGAGTTCCAAAGATGTTTCATGAGCTATTAAGAATTCATTTCTATGTTCTTGTTCAGAGAAGCACTAAACAGAATCGAGGTGGCTATGCTCTTTGCTACAGCAGACTTTACCTTGATATTATGATGTGAATGTATATTTGTTTTAGGTAAATACTTTGACAGTTTGGTCATGACTGTTCAACTTGAGTTTGTTTCCCTCAGAGCTCGGAGGGGAGGGGGTAGGGGGTAGGGGGGCAGGGAGGGGTACGGGTAAGAGAAAGTGATTAGAGAGGGGAACATGAGGTTTTGGGGGGGTTGGTTTTTGGTTTTTGGTTTTTGCAGGGCAATGAGAATTAAGTGACTTTCCCAGGGTCACACAGCTAGTAAGTGTCACATATATGAGGCTGGATTTGAACTCAGGTCCTCCTGATTCCAGGGCTGGTGCTTTATCCACTACACCACTTAGCTGCCCCTCATCTACATAGAATTTTAAGAATTGTAAAATACTTTCTTCACAACTCTCCTATCTCCTATGAGATAGGAAATGTAAGTATCATGGGTCATAGCTGGAAGGTACTGCCAAGATCATACAGGTAGGAAGCATCAGAGATTGTGTCCTCTGACACAACCACTATACTCTCTACTGCATTGTTGTTCAGTCATTTCAGTCGTGTTTGATTCTTCATGACACCATTTGGTTTGGGGTTTTGTTGTTGTTGTTGTTGTTTTGGATACTGGAGTGTTTTGCCATTTCCTCCTCCAACTCATTTTACAGTTGAGGAAACTGGAGTAAAGAGAGTTAAGTGACTTACCCAGGGTCATACAGTTAGTAAATGTCTGGGTCTGTATTTGATTCCAGGCACAGTGCTCTATCTACTGCCCCACTTAGCTGCCTTCTACTGCATTATTCTGTTTCTGTTTTGCAGCTGAGGAAACTGAGTCTCAGAAAGGAAAAGTTACTTGGCCAACTGCTTAAGAGTAGGAATCATTTTATTATTTGTATCCCTAGCAACTAGCACAGAGCTTAACACATAATATCTGATTGATAGATTCTTGCTGCTCGATTGGTTTATTATCTAGGGAAAATGAGCCCATTCCTGTATACTACACATCCAGTGCTCTTTGCACTCTTAACATGTTGCCTCCCTTTTTTATAAGAGGTAGGAGTGGTTAGGCAAAATGTACCAGAGTTGTACTATTCAAAGATCTCTCTTTTACCCTTAGGTGAAGAATCTTTAATCCAAATCTGATTTTGCTGACTAGGTGTGGCTTTCTTGGAAGCATAGACATTTCTATACTTAGGCTATTTGGCACATTTTCTTTCTATCAATTGTTAGTAACATACAATCTTCAATCTAGTCATATTTTTTACTGACAATCCCTATAGTTTGGGGTAAAAATACAGACTGAAAGTATGTTGCACGTAGCATGTAATCAGTATGAGATATTTAGGGGATGAATCCTGTTTTCCTTAGAGTTATAAACAGTACAGGGCATAAGGAGCTTTTTCCCCAGGTGAGAATAACTAAGAGTGGGAAAACATTATTCCTTCCTCCAATGCCATTTCTGTTTCTCATCTCATAGCCCTCTGTTGGTCCATTCTTCCATGTGACATGACAACCCCCAAGTTATTGCTCCCAGATTCTGGCTCCCCACCAACTATTTTACCCAAGCCAAAAAAAAAATCCTCACTATGACTCTAGCCTTCATAAATGTACACAGTCCATTGACAAATGAACAATCTCTTGGATACCTGCCCTGATTTCCATTTAATACCCCAGACAGGAATATCTCAGAGAAAACAGAATTTCTATTGGTACTGTGGTTTGTCAGTCTTTGTATCTCTGTTATTTTGTGTTCTTATTTTGTAGATCATTGTTATTAATTGGTCATTGTTAGGTGATTAATTAGTCATTAATGCTTGAGGGTATGAGGGAAAGGGGAGGAGCAAGGCATAGCTAGACTATTTGGACTGAAGTTTAGAGAGTAATGCCGCCTTTCTCAGGGACCACCTTTTCCCCATCTTTGTTCATATTATTTATTAGCTTCTGTGACCTGCATGAAGGCTATGAGTTATAGTACTTTATGACTTCTTTTCTCATTTGAAGACATTGCATTCCTCTATCATTTGCTGGCATGTCACATTATGCATAAGGAATTTCCCTATGAAATTGTTTAAATAACTTTTTTCTTTTAATTGAGTGGTGCATTACATTCACCACAGGGACTCCCTAGTCAAAGAAACCCTATGGAGAAGCCTTTTGCAAAGCAAGCAATCCTTTTGGAATGTGAGGAATTACCCATTCGTTTTGGATTTTTACATATCCAGGTTTATTAAAGTGGGACACACCTCTGTCCCCAGAGGATAATGTACTCCTTTACTGATAGACCTATTAATTCAAACGTTACATTGCTTTATATATCTTGTTGACACCAAGAAAAAATTAACATGATAATAGCCAAGTCTCCCCTTAAGTCTCCCCCCCCCCTGCCCCATTGTGCTGTGGAGGTGACTGACCCTGGGTTCTCAAAGGTTATGAACAGCAGAGCACAAGTCTGACAGGGCTTATGTAGCTAGAACAGTGTTCAGGTACAGGCTGACCTGACAAATAAGCAGACTTTTTACATGATGCCCAGGCTAGCTCACTTCAGGGGAGATCATTACCAGGAAGTTAGTTGCAGGTGATGAGCTTTTTTAAATGACAGAAAATGATGAAAACTATCTACTAAACCCTTGGGGAATTCAGACCTAGGTTAATGGAGGTTATACCTGAAGTCAACAAGCATTTATTAAGCACTTACTAGGTATCTGGCATTATGCTAAGTGCTAAAGATACAAAAGAAAGGCAAAAAATGGTCCCTGCTCTCAAATGTGGAGATAATAAGCAATCATATACATATACATATATATCTACATACATACATGCTTGTATATATGTACATAAATATATAGACATACACAAATAATATGTATGTTGTATATTGTGTATTTTTACACAAATAATGTGTATATACAAATACCATATATACACAAACATGTGGGTATACACATGTATCTATATTTGTATATGCAGGGAGACAACTTGCAAAAATGACAAATAAGATATGCACACACACATATGTATATACCCCAAATATGTCTATTTATATTTGTATATCTATGTATATATCTGTATGTGTATTTTTATATATCTGTATGTAAGGGAGACAACATGTAAACAACTACATAAACAAGATATATATTTACATTTGTATATGTACATATATACAAATATATGTATATTAAAATGCATTTGTATTTATACAGAGATATGCAAATATATGTATATGTATATCTTATTGTGCATCATCTATATGTGTATATATGTGTGTGTGTGGATATGTATACTATATGTGTATATACTCTAATATATGTAAATATCTAAATAAAATCTTGTTTGTACATAATTGTTTGCACACTGTCTTCCCCATTCAACTGTGAGCTCCTTGATAATAGGGACTAGGTTTTGCCTTTCTTTGTATCCTCCACACTTAACACAGTACCAGAAACACTGTGCACGTTTAATAGATGCTTTTTTTCACTTCAGGTGCTCCATCTAATAATGTAGATCTGAATTCCTCTATGGCTTAGTAGGTGGCCTTCGTGATTTTCTGTGGCTGAAAAAAAAATCATCACCTGCAACTAACTTCCTGTTAATGAACCCCTCTGAAATGAGCTAGCCTGGCCATCAGGGAACAGTTAGACAATCTATTGCCAGGATTGCTGATATGTGTATGTATATAATGTGTGTGCATATGTATTTGTATATATGTATCAGAGAGAAAGAGATATTAAATCACACTCAGAGGAAAAAGGGCAATCATGAAGTGTATGTTTATATCAGCAACATTAACTCTTAGAAATGATCATAGTAAAAAGACTTAAGGATTCTTTTACTTAGGATTCACATTCTTTAGCTTCTCATCTTTTGCATCTTATGTAGGATCTTTAAAAAACAGTACAGAGGAATGATCTCTGAGATTGCAGTGAGCAGCTAGGTCTGAAACCTTGCTCTACTTGTGTGAATAACTGAGCAAGTGGTTAATCTCTCTGTGCTTCAGTTTTCTCATCTGTTAAATGAATTTAAACTAGAGGACTTCCAAGGTACCTTTCAACTCTAAATTTATGGTCCTATGGTCTCAAATGATAAAAATAATGACTTTCAAACACTTTCTCTAATATTTTGTCAAGAAAAATAATTTTTCAAATTCCCACTTTTATCCTCATTTCCCTGTTTAAGCAAGTACATGATAATAACTCACCAATTCAGTGAACCCAAAGGGAGTTGCCAGCTCCTTTATCAATATATGTTCAATTTCAGGAAACAACATCCACCGTGCCAAAGTGTTACATGGCAAATATCTGTTTTCCTTAAAGTGAAACAAATTGTTTTGAGAATACTCTAAAATCATTGAAAATTGCTTGGACTGCTAAGAAACTAGATTTTTTTTGGCAGGGCAATGAGGGTTAAGTGACTTGTCACACAGCTAGTAAGTGTCAAGTGTCTGAGGTCACATTTGAACTCAGGTCTTTCTGATTCCAGTGCCGGTGCTTTATCCACTGTGCTACCTAGCTGCCCCTCAAGAAACTATAATTTTAACTGGGTTCTTAATTAGTAATGGAAAGAGTCATTCAAACAGACATTGCCAGATTCCACTTATGACCTTCAAGAGTATAATTATTTTTTTCTTGGTCATTGAAGATGTTCTTAAATCTTTAGCAGGAACATTAGGGGCTTTTAGATAATATCAGCCTAAGGTACCACAAAGATAATATTGCTGAAATTTCTCTATCTGTAATTTATTCCTTTTAATTGAACTTGTCACTTAATCAAATCCCAAAGTGATTCCCGCAAGGGGAATACACTATGAGAAAGAGTTGTATTACAAAGATACCCAGAATTATCTCTCATTAATTGCAGGAATGGGCAAAGGGAGAGTGGAGCAGCAAACCCCTAGTAGTCCAGTTTAGCTATAACATAAATTGCATGAAGGGAGAATTTTGATCCAGATTGTAAATTGTTAAGTGTTGGTCTAAGGAGTCCATATTTTATTCTATTGAACACAGGTAACCATTGATGGTTTTTGAGCAGAGAAATGACATGGTCAGATGGTCTATGTTGGGAAGACTCTTTGGAATCCAAAGAGAATAGTGACTATGCCTCATTCATTAATTGAGTGAGACATACCCATGTTACCATTTTTATTAACAATTTTGAGGGAAGAAGTAATATATTGGTTAGGTTTCCAGGCTACTCTATAAACTCCTACAGGCCATACATTAAACCATACATCAAAGTAGCATTACCCAACAGATGCTAAAGCATTATGTCACATCTGGCTATGGATTTTGCTATAGGTCCCCTTCCTAAGGCTCTTCAGCATATCCTGTTTCTTGCTTCCTACATTAATCACCTCCTAGCTATGAACCTGGAATTTCACCACTGCCTTGGAAAGATGTACTTACTACCAATGTAGTTAGTCATTGAATCTGTCTCAGTTTCCCTAATTGTGAGAAACTGGATTATATAATCCCTAACATCCCTTTTACCTCTGATGCTATACATTATGCCCATAAAAGAGAAGTAAATGAGAATGAATAGACAAAGGATCCAGATGGAGACTGAGTTACTGAAAAGTTGTTTTGATATTTAATGCAATGAAATATTTTGAATATAAATAGTTATTAAGCATAATTAAGTATATTGACATACAATGTTTAGTTTTCAATTAATCATTTGAGATAAAAATAAATCTCTGATTCTACAATACATATTGAACTTGGCTAAACTTGACAGAATCTGCTTTGCTCGTGTGTTATCTCTTGTCAACTCAAGAAGCTTTCTGGCCCCTCTCTCCCCTTTTACTCCTAAGTGTACAAAAAACATCTCTTAAGCCACATGTCTTTTCTAAATCCCCAGTCCCTGAACTGTTTGGAAGCAGTGTCTTGACTTAAAATTTAGAATGTCAAGGGGGCAGCTAGGTGGCGCAGTGGATAGAGCACCGGCCCTGGATTCAGGAGTACCTGAGTTCAAATCCGGCCTCAGACACTTAACACTTACTAGCTGTGTGACCCTGGGCAAGTCACTTAACCCCAACTGCCTCACTAAATAAATAAATAAATAAAAATTCAGAATGTCAAAATTTGGAAAAACTTTATGTCCCTACTATGTAAGAAGTGCTGTGGTTGACATTGGAAATATAAGTGACAAATAACATAATCATTTTGTATAAGGAGCTTACAGTCTACTAGAGGACCTAAAGTGTAGATAGAATGCAAGTTCCCTGAGGACAAGGAATGTCTCACTTTTCTATCTGGACTCCCAGCACCTAGGACAGTGTCTGGCTCAAAGTAGATGCTTAGTAAGTTCTTGTTGAATGAATGAGCCGGTGGATCAACACAGCATTGTGCAAAGATTCCCATCCTTGAAACTGAGTCCTGAGTTCAAGTGTCAGCTCTAATGTTTCCTAGTTATGCATCTGGGCAATACACAATTTCTCTGAGCCTCAGTTCCTCCTTTGGAGAAAAAGAATAATAATATTTAGATTTCATACTTCACAGAGTTATCATGAGAAATGTACTTTGTATACCACATATGACAAGTGATGTGTTTACATCATAGAATATGATAGCAGAAAGCAGAGGTCCAAAGTACTATAAGAAAATTTGAGGAGGAAGATATGACTTGCAGTTATAGAAATCAGGACGACTCATATAGAATAGTACCTGAGCTGGATCTTGAAGAAAAAGGAAATTCAAGTGGCAGAATTGAGGAGGAATGTATCCTTAACAGAGATGATCATTTTTAGGAATGCACAGAGAGAGGATGGGGCAGCCAACTCCTAGTAATCCAGCTTGGCTATAACATGAAGGGAGAATTTGGATCCAGATTGTAAAATGTAAAATGTTGGGTTAAGAAGTTTATATTTTATTCTACAACACATGAAGTCAGTGGTGACTGAGGATTTGAGCAAGGAAATGACATCATCAGGCTCTACACATTGGGAAGATTCTTTGGAATACAAAGAGGATATGGAAAGCAGGAATTATGATGTCTCATAGGTTTAGAGCTAGAAGTAATGTCAGAAGTCATTGAGACTAAACCCCTCGTTTAAAGATGAGGAGACTGAGCCTAGAGAGAGAAAATGACTTGCATAGGGCACAGGAGGTAAGTGATGGAACAAGGACTGGAAGCCAGGACCATTGACTTCAAATCTGACTTTCCTTCTACCATATTATGCTACCTAAGTGTCCAACAGAAAAAGCCTGAACACAGGGGGAGACGTCAACGAAGCAATGCTTCCGAAATTCAGCCTGGAAAGTCATAATTAACATTCATTCTATTAATTCAACAAGAGACAATTGTAGAGACCACAAATGCCCTATCAAGCTTTACATCTACCAATAGCAATCAGGAGCAGTACAGTGGCCAAAGCAATGACTCTTTAGTCAGAGTCCACTCTTCAGTCCTCCTCCTGATGTTTGGCCAAGTCGTTTTAATACCCAGGACCTCAGTTTCTTCATATGTGAAAATTTGAGGGTTGAACAAATTGGGTTCTGAGCTTCCTTCCAGATCTACTTTAAGGTACTGAAGGAGGGCATTTTCACAACACTAGCATGTATGCATTACTTCAGTGAGAGGATTTTGGTTTTTATTATGGGTACTGACTACTAACTAGAGACTCTGTAGAGTCCTCTAGATAATTTAATTTACTGTATTCTATGGACTTCAATCTATTCTCTCTGGGAGGAAAACAAGATAGCAAAAGGGACCAGTCAGTGTAACAGAGATCAAAATACAAAAATCACATCTCTTATATTCCAGTTGTACTGGTGCTTAGACAGGATAAGCATCAATCCAGGTTATGTTCTAATCACAGGTGCAGAATCTGAGTGAGTCTGTGTAAATACAGGGAACTTCAAGATGTGGAGAAAATTTGAATTAGTGTAAATGTTTAACCCAGCTTCCATTTGTTGCTCAGCCTTAGGCTTTTTAAGGAACTAACATTTGGCTGGTAGCTCTGTCTCACTGTCTGTCTCAGCAGTCCAGAATTCCTGGCATCTTTGTTGTTGAAGTTTCCCTCACTCCCCCGCAAAGGAAAGGGCTTGAGAGGGTCAGAGTGAGTTTGTTGTTCCAGTGAGTGACTGCTCAGGTTCAGAGTTCAGGCAGCACACAAAAGGAGTGAGACAAATTGAAGACAAACTGCCAATGGTGGTGTGTGAAGCTACTGAATGGCTGGTTTCTGTAGCAAAAACCCAAGTAGCACATTCAGGCAAAGGGATGGAAGAAGTTAAGTGTCTCACAGAAATATCTAGCAGGCCCTAGGAAAACAGAGCAAGAAGCTATTGACTCTGCCTACTGGGGATTGGAGAGATGTAATGGGAACATTTTCCCCTCAGGTTTCTTCCTTGGTGGCCAAGCACCATTTGGATCCTTTTTATCTGGCCTTGGGTTATAGCCATCTGACCTTCTTGTGATGTAGCCATTAGATCAGGTTTCTCTAGTGTTTACTCCCCAACAAAGGAAGGAAACCAGTTCAGTATCAGCTTGTTGGCTTTACAAACTGAGATGAGAGATTATGCCTACAGATGAAGAATTAGACCAGATTATCAGTCACATATGACAGGAGGCACTGTTTAATAAGGTGGGAGTTCAGTAGCACACATCTTATATAATGTGGGGTTTCAACAATAGGAGAAATCCTCAGTCGGTTGTTGCTGGTTCTTAAAGAAATCTTGTCATCCCTGTTCATAAAGCCCCTTGCTCAGTCCTGGACTTGGTTATTCTAAGATGGATCAACTGAATTGGTGGGAAGTTGTCTCCCACTTCCACAGTCATCTCCCTCACTCTAATATGGGTTTCCAACTCTGTCCCTTGACAGCAGCTTTATAATGGAGTTCTGTTTGTTTATTTCAATTCAAATCAGCAAGCATTTATTGAGGACATGTTTATTGTGTGCAATGCACCTGCTGTTAAGTAGAATAAGAAAATGGAAGATAATTTAATTTCCAAACCACTCTGTATATGCTCCCTCGTGAGAAATTAATTCCTCTCAAATTTTATTTTGATTTGTTCTCCCTTCCTTTCCCATTCCTTCCTTAAAAAAAAAACCAGCTATTATAAACTCAATATGAAAGATAAATACAAGCAACTAAATTTGCATAGGAACTATTTGCATTTAAATAAATAATTTCTCAAGGCATGGGATACATTAGCAAATTTTCAGATAGTTCCCTAAGTCTCTACAAGGTTTCTTTATCTATTGCCTTTCCCATCTCCTCTTTAAGATCACAATGGGTATTTGGAGGGGGGGGGGTCTTTTTTCTTTTCCTTTTGAATCATTTTATAAAGATTATTCCAGATTTCTTTATATCTCCCATACTTGTCCATTTTAATTGCACTGTAATATGCTAATGAAGCAGGTTAATGAAGTTTATTTAACAATTCCTATATTGCTAGACATGTAAGTTGCTTCCGGCATTTTTGCAATTTTATAAATATTATTATACCACATCAAAATCTTTGAAAAGATCATTCTTTTTGTTTTCTATAACACTTCCAGGGTATATTCCCATCATCAGATAAAAATGTATTATTATTTTTATAATTTTTACTGTGTAATGCCATATTGCTCTCAAAATAAAACATTCTACTAGTTTTCAATTCCACCAAAAGAATGTGTGCCTATTTCTCCACAACCACAGCCAGCATCATGTTCTATTTATCTTAATTACATTTAGTTCTTCTTACCAAGATGATGGGTATGAGGTGGTACCTCAAATTGTTTTAATTTACATCTTTTTGTTTATTAAAGAAGTTGTTCCTTCTTTTTCCCACCCCCATGTGTTTACACATACACAAACTTTAATCTAAGAAAAACTTAAGACTTCATAATATCAATACATGTCCTCTAAAATGCAAGGATCACCTTAAGTTGGTGTTGTTCTAAAATCACAATATGTTAAAGAAAGTTCATTCACAAATACAGGTAACATATAAGGTAGGGAACAAAGTTTTAAAAAAAAATACATATCATCTCCCCCATAGAACTAATACTGAGCAATGTTTCCTTTTAAAAGAATTTATATAGATGTAGTGGCAGTGGGGCATGGTGAATAGAGAGTTGGCCTTTCTGCCAGAAAGATCTGGGTTCAAATTCTGTCTCTGATGCATAGTGGCTATATCACCTTGTGCAAGTAACTTAACAGTTAGATCTCTGAGCATCTCTCTGAAACTATTAGTTGCAGAGGCCATCCTATACTGGTAGAGGGAGTTTCCTCAGTCGGAAATTCTCTAAAATATATAAATATCCTATCCCTGTCTTATGATGTCATTACATTTCCCCAAAAAATACAGGAATGGAAATGCTTTTAAGGATAATAAATGTTTATTGATTGATTAATAAGTAAAACTGAAATTCTCCACATAAGCAATATGCATTATGGTAATCCCATCAAATGCTATTTTATAACATTTTTAAAAATAATATATCCTATAATTTAAAATCATGGAATTAGAGGTGACAGGAGCACTAAAGATAATCTAGTCATAGCATATCTTTCTCCAGATGAAGAAACCGAGTCGCAAAGAAGTGTTTAGCCAAAAGTAAACAAGGGATCTAGAATTAAGTTCCCCGAATTCTTTACATTCTACTTCAATTTCAATCACAGTTACAAATAAATATTAAACTATGACCAAATGGTATGTATGTATATGTATATATGTGTCTGTATATGTGAGTATAACAAAGATCTTCTTGCTGATTATCAGAAGTTAATTTAAGAAGTCTTTAGTGAGGCAGCTAGGTGGTGCAGTGGATAAAGCACAGACTCTGGATTCAGGAGGACATGAGTTCAAATCTGACCTCAGACACTTGACACTTATTAGCTGTGTGACCCTGGGCAAGTCACCTATTGCCTTATTGCCTCACCAAAAAATAAATAAATAAATAAGATAAGATAAGAAGTCTTTAGGAAAATATATGTTAGGTTCAGTTGAGCACAATGCTTTTTCTCTATATGGAAATCTTGATGAATGCTGCTGAATATATTTTAGTTGGAAAAGGAAAAAATATTTTCAGTGAAACCAGTTCAAAGTTAGTGAAAACTGAGATCGTGTCATATAGGAGACAAGCTCAGGGCTTTCTGATTTTCTTTCCAGTGAGTATCAATGTCTCATTCTGTGACCTGGGACACAGCTTTTTCCAATAAAGCTGATGATAATACCATGATGCTGAAATACTTTAGTGGTTGTTGTTCCTTGAGGCTGAACAATTGTTTAAAAGTAATTTCCAAATACAAAATGCTAGAAAAACATTGACTATCAATACAGTGACAATATAAAGTTTGTGTGTTGGTAAAAAAAAAAATGAACTGCAGAATTCCTAGCAACCCTCTCAGTGTGGTTTTAATGTGGAACACATGCACTGTATCCCAAGATTCTGTTGAAACTATTGCTTAGCTGGTGATAATGACTCTCCATGGGTCTCTCTGCCTCTGAAGATGAAAGGTCACATTATTAGGCTTCTGTACAGTGCAATGGGTTCCCTCATGTGGTAGTAGTATTGACCCCACTAGAGATCTTTGAGGTTAAATGAGCATGTATGTTGTAGGGGATTCTTGTTCTGTTCTATGTTAGACTAGGCTGCTGAGCTGTCAGCTGATGATTTAATCTGTGATTTTTAAATACTTCAAGTCATGATAGCAAAGCAAAACATATTAGAAAGAAAATACTATTCTCTGTTTTTGGTTTTGGTTTTGGGGGGTTTTGCATGGCAGTGGGGGTTAAGTGATTTGCCCAGGGTCACACAGCTAGTAAGTGTCAAGTGTCTGAGGTCAGATTTGAACTCAGGTCCTTCTGAATCCAGGTCTGCTGCTCTATCCACTGTGCTACCTAGCTGCCTCCAGAAAATACTATTCTCAAAGAAAAATGGATAAATACTAAAAAGATAAACTAAAGGACCTAAGAGACCTTTCCTACTTCAAATTTCTCTGATTAATCAATCTGTCAATAAGCATTTATTAAATGCCTACTGTGTGCTGGGAACAGCGCTGCTTGTTGTTGTTTTGTTTCAGTCACATCTGGCTCTTCATGATACCATTTTGGGTTCTCTTGGCAAAGCTACAGGAGTGGTTTGCCATTTCCTTCTCCACCTTATTTTACAGTTGAGAAGCTGAGGGACAGTTAAGTGGCTTGCCTAGGGCCATATAGCTATTAAGTGTCTGAGGCTGGATTTGAACTCATGAAGATGAATCTTCTTGATTCCAAGCCCAGTGCTCTATCTACTGTAACACCTAGCTGCTCCAGGAACTGTACTAAGCACTGGGAATACAGAAAGAGGCAAAAGACACTCCCTGCCCTTAAGCTCATGATCTAATGATGCAATGAGCTGGGCAATAAATCCAGAAACTCAGTGCTGAAAAAAATGAACTATCTGAGGAAAGTTCCATCAATACGATTAGAATATACTTTATTTTAGAAAGAGAAATGTAGTTCAGCTACCCTATACTTAGTAAAAATACCTTGTCTGGAGGGATAACAGAAATTATTATGGTAACAAAAACCATATGAATAATGTGCTTCAGGGAGATTTTAAAAACTAAATCCAGTGGAGTTCCAAAAATCAGAATTGGGCCTCATTCCACCCTTATGTTGTTGTTACTGGTTTTTGAAAAGAACAAAAAAAACCCAATTGTGTGTCTGTCTACTTTATCTCCAATAAATCCTACAAGAGCCAAAATGTCCAACCAGATGTGTCAACCACACTGTGGGAGTGTAACACTCCCAAGTGTGGCCGCAACCAACTTAAAATGTAATTGAGAGCTATTTGACAAAACAAAAATACAATAAAACATATATAACATTATATTTTGAAACTAAGTCGATATGCAGCCCACAGGGATGCTTACATATGGATTGGTGGTCCATTTCTATTTGAGTTTGACACCACTGCCTTTGAAAATCTGGTTTTATTTGATTCTTCCAGCAGATGTTCATTTAGCAGTTAGTAGGAAATCTACAAATGGAACCCAAACCAGCTATATTCAAAGTTAGTAGAGATCAGTTAATTTTAGGACTTCTGTGAGGGTCAAAACGACATTAGAGATAGACCTTGACTTAAAGTCGGGAACCGAGGATTCCAATCTAGCTCTGTCACTAGCTGGTAACCTACAAGCAGGTCACCCAAACCTCTGAACTTCAAGCAACACCTTTCTAAGACTTCTACTAAGGCATAGACAGGTTGTGATCTGCATTGGTGCCTAGGCAGAGTCTTGATGAAACCTTAATATGTTGAAGTTGTTATGGGGGGGCCCAGAAAGAAATGTACAATCTGTTTGTTTGTTTTTAATGATTAGAACTTTGACATGATATACTTACAAATTTAATAGGATAATCTATTATGTGTCTCCTAGAAGAGGCAGTATGATAACAGTGGAAAGACTGTTGTATTTGAAATCAAAGGGCGTGGGTCTAAAGCCCAGCTCTACTGCTTACTAGTTATGTGACCTGAGGCAAGTAACTTAATAATTTTGAGACCTCAGCTTCCTCATCTGTGAAATGGACACAATAGATAAGACATCTGATATCCCAGATATCACTAAATCCATGATCCTTGTAGGTTGGAAGGAATCCCAGAAGCCATCTAGCTTAAACTTTTGTTTTTACACTAAGATAACTGAAAGAAGTTGAGTGACTTACCGAAGGTCATACAGGTAGTAAGATTGAGAGGTCAGATTGAATCCAGAGCCTCTGACTCTAAAGTCTGTGCTTTTCTGATAGAATATGTTCCCACATAGGAATTTTGCTAGGCGTGTTCTGATAAGATAAAAGATGTAGGGGCGGCTAGGTGGCACAGTGGATAGAGCACCGGCCCTGGAGTCAGGAGTACCTGAGTTCAAATCCGGCCTCAGACACTTAACACTTACTAGCTGTGTGACCCTGGGCAAGTCACTTAACCCCAATTGCCTCACTTAAAAAAAAAAAAAGATGTAAGAACAATGTAGTAGCAATTGACCACCCTAAGAAAGCTACCAACTCAACCCCAAAGACCCCAGGAATAGTTCAAGAATATGGAGAGTTCTTAGAGTTGTAGATCAAAACCAAGCTGGACTCAGGGTTTTGAAGTCATCCAATGTAGTTACTGAGGGGAAGCGATAGAGAGGATAACTATGTGTCTATACCACTTCCTAGTCTTGGTTACCACCCCCCCCCCCTGCCCAGGTAAGATGGGCAGTCTGAAGGCTCCCCAGGAAGGACTAGGAAGTTGAATTTAGTCTAGAGCCTCGAGAGCCTCTCCAGAAACTATTGGAACCCCAGAGATGCCTGAGTAAATTCACAGAATTATAACTTGGGGCAGAGGAAGCCCTTTAGGATGGATGGAGTATGCAACAAATTACATTAACCCATCTTGGTCATGAACCACTTAAATAATAGCATAGTCCCTAAGGTCTGGTTCACGAGGGAGTGGGTAGATCAACCACATTGTCCCTGAGGACCAAAGAGCAAAGAATGTTAAATTACCAAAAAGGAGAAGAGAAAGGGCAAAAGAAAGAAACCTTACTACCACCAACACCCAGTCTTACAGATTCATTTGATTGGGTGCCCTCAACATTTTGGGAAATAGCCTCTATGTCCCTACATGGCAGCCAGTACTTACCACAGCATAGACAATTTACCACCCCCTAATAAGTGCATAGTCCTCAGGGAGAATGCTAAAGAGGACTGACACTGTTGTCTGATTCCTAACCAAGCTTTGAATTGACCAAGATAGAATATGACTTATGGTAGAAAGAAGAAAGGAATGAGACAGGTACCCCCTTCTTCTCTCTTCATTACAGAGTAGTAATAACAAGGGGGTGATAAATGTGATCATATTAAATGTAAATAAGGATGAAATTGTAAAGCTTGTATAAACAAAAGTGGAGAACTATCTTTACATGTAACAGAAAAAAAAATACTTGATTAATTTTTTTTTTAAATGTAAATAAGGAGGGACTGATGTGACTCATACAGAAGGTTATCCCTGAGTTAGCTACCAGAGTTACAATGAAGATAGGTCCAACTCTCCATCCTTGGGTGATAGTGAAGAAGGACCAATGCACAGAGAGACTTCTAATTTCTTTTACTGTTAGATCATGTGGACAGGATTATCTTTCATGACCAATATCACATATATTTTTGTGGGTTTCCTTCCATTAGTCCCTGGTAACACAGGTGTTTATCTGACGTTTTTGTACCATAGGGCATTGCAAGCAAGAATATTGTTTAGTGTGAAAAAGCAAACATCAGTTAAAGCTAGAAAACAGGAGGCCTCGTGTTAAAGGACTGTCTTAAAGGTTACATCTACAATAATTGAGAAGGGTGACAGTTTGTAATTTTTTAAGTAACTAATCAGCCTGTTTCAGATCCCTAAAGATAGCTCATGGCTCATAGAAATCAGAATCCACCTGTCTTCTGCCAGAAGGACATTGCTGCATTCCTTTATTGCCTTCCCTACCCTAGATGCCAGGTCTCTTCCTGGGAGTTTCCTTGGAGAACAGGGTCTTATTATAGAGGGGGAAGAAAAGAAAAGCTTTGATTCTGGATGTATACCTTGTACCCTTTTGAGTTCCCACATATAAAATACAATACAGCACAGCCTTTTTCCAAATATGGGAATCCAGTTTACAAAAATGAAGCTCACAAGGGCAGCTAGGTGGTGCAGTGGATAAAGTGTCGGCCCTGGATTCTGGAGGACCTGAGTTCAAATCTGACCTCAGACACTTGACACTTACTAGCTGTGTGACCCTGGGCAAGTCACTTAACCCTCATTGCCCTGCCAAAAAAAAAATGAAGCTCACAGGGACAGCTAGTTGTACAATGGATAGAGCTCTGGCCCTGGAGTCAGGAGGACCTGAGTTCAAATCCAGCCTCAGATATTTACTAGCTGTGTGACCCTGGGCTAGTCACTTAACCCTGATTGCCCCTTTTAAAAGTTACTTTTTTTGCAGGGCAATGAAGGTTAAGTGACTTGCCCAGGTTCACACAGCTAATAAGTGTCAAGTATCTGAGGCCAGATTTGAACTCGGGTCCTCCTGAATCCAAGGCCAGTGCTTTATCCACTGCACTACCTAGCTGCTCCAAAGTTACATTTTTTAAATGAAGCTCACACTACCCTTGCCTATTTCACCAAATGAGGCTAAATGATGTCAAGCACATCAAGGTAGCCAGTATCAATATCATTAACCCATTATAAGTCCACAGTGCCATTCCTACCATAAAAATTTTATTTGTGTGAGGTTGATTTTATGGTTTTAAAAAAATCAACCAATTGATTTTTAATTTAAAGTTTCTTGCCATTAACAGACATGAAAGAGGGGCAGCTAGCTGGTGCAGTGGATAGAACACTGACCCTGGAGTCAGGAGTACCTGAGTTCAAATCCGGCCTCAGACACTTGACACTTACTAGATGTGTGACCCTGGGCAAGTCACTTAACCCCAATTGCCTCACGAAAACAAAAACAAACAAACAAAAGACATTAAAGTATATTTTAGCGTTATGAACAAACATGGTAACATTATTTTAGTAAAGCAACATCCTTTTTTTAACTATGGATCAGTGAACAGTTCAAACCTGTTGCAAACAGATATTTCATTTTTCTAATCTCAAAGCATCCCTAAGGAATGCTGAGTCATCTCCCCTTCCAAGAGAAGGAACATTTATGCTATAACATACCCAATCAGAGGATAGCAGGATCATAGCAATTATATCACTGAGGGACCATAGAGGTCATCTGATATAATCTACTCATTTTATACATAAAATAGCTAAGGCTGGAGAAGTTAAGTATCTTACTCTAGGTCACATAGGCACTGAGAGATAGGCCTAAAATTGGAAACCAATCCTTTCTGGTTGAAGTCCAGTTCTCTTTCCCCCTGTGCTGCATCCCATCCCAATCTTGGTTTTTAATGTACAAGAAGAAAAAAATAAAAGGTGAGAATTTTTTCTTAGGGCATGATTGCCTTTCCTGCTTCATCTGTTCTTGAAATTGAATGGCCCTGATCATTCCAGTGGAAAACAAGTCAATGATTCACTTTTTTGGAGCTAGACAGCTTTCTTTTATGCTTCATTCATGGTTCCATTCATTGTATGAGTCATCCACTCACTATCTGCTCACTGGACAGTAGAAGAAAATGGATTCTGTAATTTCCTCTCAGAAATACATGAAGGTATCGTCTTAAAGTTTCCATTAGTGGTTTTTGCCACAACACAGAGTGCCCATGAAATTTCTAGATAAGTAGACTGTAGTTTAGGACTTTGGGTCTAAGAAGTCTAACCTTTTTGATGATATTGTTATTTAGGGTTGGTACTATGTTGTAATTTGAACCACTTTATGAACTTTTCTACTGATATGTTTCATCCACAGTCAAAGAACAATGTTTATTCACTGATGAAAAATGAGATATGACTATATTAGGGTGGACAATCGGGGGTAATCTTTCTTCCTGTTGGAAGCAGGGTCTGCTACAGAAGTAGGGGGGAAAACTTTTGCCCAGATCTCCTGTAAAGGAGGGAGAGGAACAGGAAAAAGAGGAGGAGGGAAGGGGCAGCTAGATGGCGCAGTGGATAAAGCACCAGCCCTGGATTCAGGAGGACCTGAGTTCAAATGCGGCCTCAGACACTTGACATGTACTAGCTGGGTGACCTTGGGCAAGTCACTTAACGCCAATTGCCACACCTTAAAAGAAAAAAAAAGAGGAGGAAGAGGTGAAAATACTGCACTTTATATGGCCCATTCCCTTTCGAATTCCTTCATTGCCACTTACTAGCTATGTACTCCGGACAAGTCACTTAACCCCAACTGCCTCACTAAAAAAAAAAAAAAAAAAAAAGAATTCTTCATTACTCTAATTATATCTCTAAGGTGTCTCACCAGTAATCATATCTCTAAGGCTTAGGTGTCCCTTGGGGAAAGTAACCCTGGAATTGGGCCACTACAGGATGAATTTAATATGTGAGGTCAGTAATTCATTGGGAATTTCTGAATATATTATTTAACCTAAAATGAATGACACATTAATTGGAATTGTAATCTCTTTAATAATACTACTGGATTGTATTTAAAGTAAGTTTACAATTAAGGCCTAAAAGTTTTCCTAACTATGATCTTTTAAGAGGTGCCAGCAATTAGATATCAGTTTTCCATATTACTCACCAGAATGTTGATATTCATTCTGACCAAGGTGTTCTTTGCAAAGCTGTGCTTTGACTTAATAATAAAGATATGCTAAAAATAATAATAATGATATGCTGGGGGCAGCTAAGTGGCGAAGTGGATAAAGCACTGGCCCTGGATTCAGGAGGACCTGAGTTCAAATCCAGCCTCAGACACTTGGCACTTAATAGTTGTGTGACCCTGGGCAAGTCACTTAATCCTCATTGCCCTGAAAAAAAATAATAATGATAAGCTGACACCTGGGAAGACTCCCTTTATTCCATTGTATACCTAGATGTATCTCTAACACTCAGGTACTCCAGGTGAAAAAATAATGTAGAGTTCCAATCTTCATATAATTTAAAATCAGTAGGGAAATGCAGAACCTTAGATACCTATAACTACCAGGAATAGTGTACAACGATACACAGGTATTATTCACAATGAAATTTAGCAAACATTTCACAAGATCATAGATCTAGAGTTGGAAGGAACTTTTGGCACCAATTGTTCCCCTTTATACAGATGAAGAAACCGGAGGTCCAGATATAATAAGTAACTTGCCCAGGGTCACACATCTAGTAAAGGTGAGCTGAGATTTTTAATCCTGTCCTTTGATATCAACTCCAGAACCTTTTCTCCCATGCTAATCTATAGCCTTAAATTACTGAGTTTAAATAACTTGTCTGTGGTCAATTATGTATCCAGAAAGAGAACATCTTCAGGTCTTTGGGGCTCTAAGGTCTGCCCTTTTTTTCCATGAGGCTGCCTCTTTAGTAGGTAGGCTTGTTTAGTTAACATTATGATATTATGACTTTTACTTGAGTGATGAAGCCTCTCTGTGCACAGTAGAAATATAATTCTCCAGCTCATATAGTGCCAGATTGGCAGAGACAAAAGAAATGAATAAGTTTCAAGAGAAGAGGATGTCAAAAGTCATGATTTAGCCACACTACTTGCAGCATGTTTTAAGGGAACATATTTCAATTAATCAATTAGTCAATCAACATTTAAGTGCCTACTATATGCCAGGCAATGCGCTAAGCACTGAGGATACAAAGAAAGGCAAAAGACAGTCCTTGATCTCAAGAAGTTCACAATCTAATGAGAGAGAATAAATGTATATACATATATGTATATATATAAATATATATGTGTGTGTATGTATTATATACACACATATGTACAAGCAAATACATGATAAATAGGACATAATTAAGAGAGGAAGGCACTAGAATTAAGAGGGGTTGGGAAAGGCTACTTGTGGAAGATGGGATATTTAACTCCCTAATAAGAAATCAAAAGTGGTATAATTTCACATGCTAGGAAAACATTATTGGCTTCTTCATTATAGACATTGAACATAAATGTAATTATAGTCATATAGAAAAACCTGAGTTCAAATCTGGCCTCAGGTATTTACTAGCTGTGTGACTCTGGGCAAGTTAACTTAACCTCGTTTGCCTCAGTTTCCTCATCTCTAAAAAATGAGCTGAAGAAGGAAATGGCAAACTGCTCCAGTATCTCTGTCAAGAAAATCCCAAATGGGATCATGAAGAATTGTACATAACTAAAAATGACCAAACATTACAACCACCAATGATACCATATAATGCAGCTCTTATCAAACAAATCCTAACAAAGGTTCAATTCAACATTTATCAAGTTTGCTACAATGCTGCCCATCCACATGCTACATACTAGAACTGCAGAATAAAAACAATATAACCCTTGCTCTCAAGGAAATTACAATCTTTTTAGGAGGGCAGGGCAATGAGGGTTAAGTGACTTGCCCAGGGTCACACAGCTAATAAGTGTCAAGTTTTTGAGGCCGGATTTGAATTCAGGTCCTCCTGAATCCAGGGCCAGTGTTTTATCCACTGGGCCACCTAGCTGCCTCCTAAGATTACAATCTAATGAAAAAGCCTAAGGCATTTACCCAGGAAATTTTTGTGATAAATGAAAAAGAGAAGTCAAACAGAGATATATGAAAGCTTTAATCTGATAGCGCTACCAAAAATTTTCATGGAGGGATGTGTCTCCTGACCTAAACCTTCAAGTAAAAGAAGCATTTCAGCAGGGATATGAAGGGAGGCTACTCTAGGCCTGTGTATAGACAGGGAGAAGAAGGAGATTGGGATGACATCAGGAAATGGCTAATAGTTTGGCTGGAACGTAAAGTATGTGAAATGTATCCTATAAAATAAGGCTAGAAAAGTAAGTTCTATCCAGATCATGGAGAATATTAAGAGAATTGTATTTTAAAATGAGAATGTGGGGCAGCTAGGTGGCGCAGTGGATAGAGCACCTTCCCTGGAGTCAGGAGAACCTGAGTTCAAATCCGACCTCAGACACTTAATACTAGCTGTGTGACCCTGGGCAAGTCACTTAACCCCAACTGCCTCACCAAAAAAAAAAAAAGAGAGAGAGAGAGAATGTGTCACTTGCAAGTCTCCATTTAAAAGTTTAAATTGTATCTCTACATGTAAACTAGAAAATAATAAAATACTTTTATGGTAAAAAAAATGAAAATTTAAATTGAAATGATTCTAGAAATTTCAAAGAGTTTCATATGACATTGATTCAGCTTTATCACAAAAAGAAATTAAGTTCTAACTGTATGCAAGGCCCTGGAGAAATTAAGATACAAAGATAAATAAGACATATTCCTTTTCCTCAAGGCACTGATAGTCTAGTAGGAAAGATAGAGTATGTACAGAAAAGCAGAAATGTTTTAAGTGCTATAAGAGATTCAAGAAGGGAACGAGTTCTTCAGTCCAGAAAGATCAGAGTAGACTACCCAGTGCAGCTCTCAGTATAATTTGTCAACCCCTCTAAGCAAAGAAGACATAGTCTGGAGAGAAAAAAAAATGAAGTGTTAGTGATGTTTTAATTGCTTCACATGAAAGATTATTTCATGACCCTTTTTGCTGAGTTTTTTTTAAGTGACTAAGTATAAAAATACATATACTAAGACTCCTTTCTGGCTATTTTCAGTACTCCCAGTTACAACTATGCACCAAATATGGACAAGCATTGGATTATGCAGTACACAGGACCCATGCTGCCCATCCACATGGAATTTACAAATGTTTTTGCAGCGGGAAAAGGCTTCAGACTCTGATGTCAGTTGATGACTCTGTGGAAAGGGTAAGAATACAAAAACCTCAAGGATACTTCCTCCTATTTTTCTTTCCTGCCCTTTCCCTCAAAACTGCTTGCTTTTTCACATTTTCCTTGCATTTCAGGACATTGATTTGTTAATGTCCTTGCCATCTTTACCCTGCCCCCACCTTTTTCCCATTCCTCATACTTTTCTGGGTGAAGTTCAGGTAGAACTGAAGAAAGCTGAGCCAGGCACAGCTGGAAGAAAAACAGGAAGAAAATGTAAACATAAAGATGGCAATAATAATTTGCTTACCTGCTGAATTTTCAAACTGACATGTTACAGAAAATTTTCTTCTTAACCAAAAAAAAAAAATGTACAATGAAAATGTAAAAGGTAGTTAGATTTCAAAAATATTAGTTTATTTGACTTCTCTGCCCCAGGTTAACATATGTTGAAATTGATGAAGACAACTAAATCACTAGATGGTAATTTATTACCCAGGAGGACAGATAGCTCAACTGAAATGGATGACTAGTAGTGTTAAAATTGATAGATAAAGAAAGTTGAGACCATTTTATACCAAAAAAAATCAGCCCTAAGTGGCTTAGCTGTACCAGATCTCAAACTTTATTAAAAAGCAGTAATCATCAGAATATCTGGTACTGGCTTAGATATAGAGCAGTGGATAAGTGGAATTGATTAGGTACAGAATACACAGAAATGAAAAATCATAGTGATCTAGTGTTTGATAGACCCAAAGACGTAATAAGCTTTTGGGACAAGAACTCACTTTTTGACAAAATCTGCCAGGAAAACTGGAAAACGGTATGGCAGAAACTTAGGTAGAGACCAACATCTTACACTGTATACCAAGATAAAGTCAAAATGGGTACATGATTTAGACATAAAGGATACCATAAGCAAATTAGAGGATCATGGAATAGTTTACGTGTCAGAGATTTGGATAAGGGAAGAATTTATGACCAAGCAAAGAGACAGAGTGCATACAGGATGTAAAATGGCTAATTTTTATTATATTAAATAAAAAGTTGTTGCATAAACAAATATAACCAAGATTAGAAGGATAGTAGAAATCTGAGGAAGGGAAGAATATTACGGTATCTCTGATAAAGGTCTCATTTGACAGATATTTAGAATGGAATCAAATGTATAAGAATATATTATTCCCCAATTGATAAATTACCGAGGGATATGAACAGGGAATTTCCAGATGAAGAAATCAAAGCTATCTATAGTCATGAAATGATGTTCTAAATCACTATTAATTAGAGAAATGCAAATCAAAACAAATCTGTGATACCATCTCACACACTTCAACAGTTATTATATCCTTTTTTTTCTGTAATATTTGACAGAAAAAGGAAATAATAAATCTTGAAAGGAATGTGGGAAAAATGAGACACTAATGAACTATTGGTAGAGTTGTGAACTGATTCGACCATTCTGGAAAGCAATTTGTAACGATACACAAAGGACTATTTAAAATGTGCATATTGGGGGCAGCTAGGTAGCGCAGTGGATAAAGCACTAGCCCTGGATTCAGGAGTACCTGAGTTCAAATCCGGCTTCAGACACTTGACACTTACTAGCTGTGTGACCCTAGGCAAGTCACTTAACCCCCATTACCCCGCAAAAAAAAATTTAAGAAAAAATGTGCATATCCTTTGATCCAGCAATACCACTGCTAGGTCTATATTCCAAAGTAATAAAAAAAAAATGGTGGAAGGACCTGTTTGTACAAAACGTATTTTAGTAGCTCTTTTTGTGGTGGCAATAAATTAGAAATTGAGGGATGTCCATTAAATGAGTAATGGCTGAACAATTTGTGGTAAATGATTGTAATGTGCTATAAGTGCTCTAAAGAGCTATAGAAAATGATGAATAGGACGATTCTAGAAAAACTGGAAAGACTTACATAAACTAATGCAAAGTGAAGTTAGCAGAACCAAGAGAATGTTGTACAGAGTAATATTGATATTGTACAATGAAGAACTGTTAGTGGCTTAGCTATTCTTAGCAATAAAATGATTCAGAACAATTCCAAAGGAGTCATGATGAAAAATGCTATCCACCTCCTGAGAAAGGACTGATAGGGTCTGAATGAAGATTGAAGCATACTATTTTCAATTTTTTTCATAGTTTTTTTATCATTTTTTCTTTTATACCATGATTAATATGGAAATATGTTTTTATAATGCACATGGATATGCTGTATCAAATTACTTAGCATCTCATGGAGAGATGCGGGAAGGGAGAGAACTCAAAATTTAAAAAAAAACAAATGTTAAAAATTGTTTTCACATGTAATTGAAGGAAAATATTATTTGAAAACAAAAAATTTAAAAATAAGGCATTAGGGGACAGCTAGGTGGTGCAGTGGATAGAGCACCGGCCCCGGAGTCAGGAGTACCTGAGTTCAAATCCGGCCTCAGACACTTAACACTTACTAGCTGTGTGACCCTAGGCAAGTCACTTAACCCCAATTGCCTCACTAAAAAAAATAAAATAAAATAAGGCATTAGCCTTTTAGACAGCAAGCCCCAATCAGAAAAACCTAAGTTCATATCCTGCTTCTGACAAACATTAGCTATGTGACCCTACACAAGTCACTAAATATCTATATAAAATTCTCTAAGACTATAGATTCATAGAGCAGGTGCCTTTCTGCATTAATAGAAGGTGTTTCCTCACTGGGAGCTTCCTCTATCAATAAAATCATAGTTCTCTCCCATTCCCCTACTCTACATTTTAGAAATAGTCTTTGCATTGTAACATGATAACTTTTAGAAAAATATTTCAGCATATATTACACAAATTGATGGTTTCATTCATGCTCTTTGTGTATTAAAATGCTTGTATTATTCAATTATTATTAAATTCATAATGGAAAAGAATCTTTAAAAAGGGGGGGTCAAGAGAGTAAATTTGCAGAAAAATCCTCTGGATGTCATGTTATGTCATTCCATTTCACTTCTACTTTTCTCTGTGATGTATTTCAGCTATATAATATGCTTGTGGAAACTGGAGAACTGGATAACACCTACATCATTTACACTGCAGACCATGGGTACCATATTGGGCAATTTGGACTGGTCAAGGGAAAATCCATGCCATATGACTTTGATATCCGTGTTCCATTCTTTATTCGTGGACCAAGTGTAGAACCAGGATCAATGTAGGTACTCTTCTGTTTATAAGATAAGTTATCATACAAAAAGCAATTCAATGACTTTGGTTAATCAAAGTCTCAATTTTATTTTCCTTTGATCAAGAAACATTAGTATCTTCAGATTGTATAACTTAAAAGATAGGTATACTTCAAAATAACTTAGAAAGGAAAAGGAACATTATTAATAGTCAATCTTTGCATATGAAAAAGAACTCACACCTCTCATTATGGTGGGTAAATAAGGAAGATGGAAGAGAAAGGATTCTTCAGAAGGATTTATGACTGTGTTTAAGTAACAACAACCTCTCATTTGTTTGATTTCACAATAGCCTTTTCCCAGTTCCTTGAAGTCCAGACCACATATATTTATTTTTAAAACATATGTGGGGGCAGCTAGGTGGCGCAGTGGATAGAGCACTGGCCCTGGAGTCAGGAGGACCTGAGTTCAAATCCGGCCTCAGACACTTGACACTTAGTAGCTGTGTGACCCTGGGCAAGTCACTTAACCTCAATTGCCTCGCCAAAAAAAAAAAAAACCCTATGTGAATTATTTGAATACCAGGCAGTCTAAAGGAAATAAGGATCGAGTAGAAAACAGAAGACGTGACCTTAAGTTGTTGGTTAGCAAATATTTATTTATTTATTTGTTTGTTTGTTTGTTTGTTTGTTTTGGGTGAGGCAATTGGGGTTGTGACAACTTAAGGTCACGTCTTCTGTTTTCTACTCAATGCTTATTTCCGTTAGACTGCCTCGTATTCAAATAATTCACATATGTTGGGTTTTTTTGGTGAGGCAATTGGGGTTAAGTGACTTGCCCAGGGTCACACAGCTAGTAAGTGTTAAGTGTCTGAGGCCGGATTTGAACTCAGGTCCTCCTGACTCCAGGGCCAGTGCTCTATCCACTGCGCCACATAGTTGCCCCTTAGTAAATATTTATTAAGCACTTGATATGTGCTTAAATTCAATCTCTGCCATTAACTACCTGTGTAAGATGGGTGAGTCATAGTTACTCTGTCTCAGTCTCCCCATCTAGAAAATGAGCTGAAAATTACGCCAAGCATAATTCACTAGTCCCCTAATTTTTCAAATCATAAAATAATAAGCTCTTGATTAATGAAGAAGGGACCCAAAAGACCTCAGAAGCCATCTAATCTAACCCATTCATTTTAGAGATGAAGGAAGTAAATAAAGCCCAAGGAAGTTAGGTGACTTGTCCAAATCACACAGTATGCACAAGAGATGAAGGAAGTAAATAAAGCCCAAGGAAGTTAGGTGACTTGTCCAAATCACACAGTATGCACATATGGAATGAGTGAACAAAAGCATAGAAGGGTCTCATGTCGCCAAACCCAATGCTCATTCTACTATATCATGCTGTATCCCTTAGGGATAGTGAAGTTAAATGATTCGTGTTTTGAGAATTTGGAGATATGTCTTAAAATAACTGTAAGCAACCTGGTCTGTCTTAAAAGTGAATCTTAGAATCTCTGTTTGAAAGGAAGAATAGGAAAGGATAATATTCAACTTTGAAAGCCTTTAGTTACCTTTTGACAGAATCTGCAGCTTCATTTTTAAAACCTAGGTCTGTAGGAAAAGCTTTTGACTCAAAGAATTTTGAGAAACCAGTACACATCCTGAAAAGGCCATATGCCTGACTTTGCCTAGGCTTTCTAGCTCCATTAGACAATGGTGTTAATGAGGCCATGATCTCCAGTTTTGATCCCTGTATGGGTCAGTTAGCTTTGCTCTGTTCCATTGCTTCAGAATTCAATCCTCACACTAGCCAAATGCTTCATAAATATATCTCATTGGTCACAATAGGGTAAAAAAAAGAGCACATGGATAGATAAAAGTGAATCCTTCATGGTTGTTGTAAAGATCAAATGAGAGAATATATGTAAAGCACCGGTGTCAAACTCAGATATAGAGTAATCTCTGCATAGCGATTTACAAAACCAAAAATGACCATTATTTATTCATTTTAAATCACCATTATTATTTATGTTGTTATTTTCTTTATTTCTTTATGTTATTTCTTTATTATTATTTATTTATGTTATATTATTTTCTTCATTTTATAAAATGTTTCCCAATTACATTTCAACCAGGCTCTGACCTCAATCAACTGGGAGTCTGATACCTCTGATGTAAAGCACTCTATAACCCTTAAACTACTAATACTTTTACTTCTATGCTCTTAGAAAAGCCCTCTAAATTGTATGCCCTCTTGATGGGAAGTGAATGGTTTTCTCATTTAGCTATTGCCTTGCAGAATGTCTCAGATTGTGCTGAACATTGACCTGGCTCCTACCATCCTGGATATTGCTGGACTCGATACTCCTCCCGATGTGGATGGCAAGTCAGTTCTCAAACTACTGGACCTAGAAAAACCAGGTAACAGGTGGGTCATTATCCTTCCCTACAGCCAGTCTCAGTGTACACTTGAGCCAACCCACGGTGGCACAGAAAAAAAGTCTAGCAAAACAAGCTCTTTCCATCAGGATCACCACAAACTTGGAATTTCTAAGTTGTATGTGAATAGTACATTTATAAAGTTACAGTTATGGTCCATATGAAGTGAGAGGTGCTTCTTTAAATAAACTGTTAACACAACTCCATATGAAAAGGCTTCCAGATGCCAGCAGTAAATATTATTGTTTTGCTTTCAGGTTTCGAACAAACAAAAAGACCAAAATTTGGCGTGATACATTCCTAGTGGAAAGAGGGTAATTATTGGCTTTGGGGTGCTGATGGAAAACATTCTTAGTGGTCAGATCTACCTCTTCCGTGCTTTTTTTTTTATTTTCACTCAGCAAGCCTGAAGATTTTGTATTTCCTAGTCACAAGGTTGAACCATTTCTAATCCTTCTCTGCTGACCAGCAAAGTGAGTTAGATCCCTCATTATAGCCTTCCTGCATCTAAATTTTCAACAATGAATTCTCATAATATGGATCCTCAGACTATATTTTGATTTGGACTTTTTTTAACTATAGCTCTTTGTTGAAAAAAAATAATTAACCTTTCTAATCATGATCCTCAAATTGCTTTTATAACATAACCAAATCTATATTTACCTTTTCTATTGCACTCAAAGCCCTATCTCCATTCTCCCAGGTTCTGTTTCTTTGAATTACATTTTTGGTAACTAAAATAATTTCCAAAATGCAATGGAGATTTTTTTTTTATAAAATCACTGATTTCTTCCCATTTGATTTTATACTTTGCCCTTTATCATAACATCAATGATCACAGCTAAAGGCATTCAAATAAGTATTAGGTTTGCTAACTTTATAGACTATAAAACTAAGCACTTTTGATAAAACTTTTTAAAACTACTACCATTTGAAAAGCATGGCTGTAGTAGCAACTTTGCCATCCTAGAAAGTTTCTTGGTTACTCTAGAGTGATAGTTTTCATCCAAGAAGCTCACCAAATTCTGAATTTGACAATACTCCCTCTTTCAGAGAGCTTTCTCTTAAGTTCCTTTCTCTTGCTGAGAAGTGAGGTTGTAAGGTGGACAGGGATCATGGGAGGTGGGAAAGACTACTTCTCTAATGCTTCTCCCTTTGTGTCAAAGCAAATTCCTGCGCAAGAAGGAAGAACCTAGCAAGAATGCCCAACAGTCAAATCACTTACCCAAATATGAGCGGGTCAAAGAACTTTGCCAGCAAGCACGGTACCAGACAGCCTGTGAACAGCCTGGACAGGTGAGTGCAGAGGAATTAAACTTCTATTCAATCATGCTTCATGGTAAGGAAAATGAAGACCTCACCCTCTTTCCCCAACCCCCCCCAATAAGCTTAAAAATAAGGAAACTGTAATTCAGGGGTTCTTAATCTTCTTCATATTTTGTGTTTCCCTTTGGCCTAAGGAAACTTTTCAGAATGTTTTGTAATTTTTTAATTAAATTTTAATTTTTTCTATTATCAATTATTTGTTTTTTCTCTCTCTCACCTCCCTGCCTCCATTCATTGAAACAAAGAAATTTAAAACCCTTGTAACAAATTGCATAGTTAAGCAAAATAAATTCCCATATTGGCCACAATCCAAAAATGTGTTTTTCATTCTGCATATTAGACCATCATTTCTCTGTCAGGAGGTAGGCAACATTCTTCATCATCAGTCCTCTGGAATCTTGGTTGATCATTATATGGCTCAGAGTTCTTAAGTCTGAAATGTTTGTTTTTACAATATTGATTTTATAGTATAAATTGTTCTCTTGGTTCTCTTTACTTCACTCCATTACTTCATAAATGTCTTCCAAGATTTCTCTGGAAATGTCTTTCTTTGTTGCTTACAGCACAATAGTGTTTCATTACATTCATATAACATATTTTGTTCAACTACTCCCCATTTTATGGGGAGTCCCTTAGTTCCTAGATCTTTGCCCCCATAAAAAGAATGGCTAGATGTATTTTTGTACATACAAGACCTTTTTTGCTTTTTTAATCTCTTAGGGCATAGAGATATCACTGGTTCAAAGGGCATTCAGAATTTCATAACTTTTGCAGCTTAATTCCAATTTGTTTTCCAGAATGACTGACAAAAGTAGTTGTCGATTATAGACAGGAGAAAGGAATGAAGATGACCATTTGTGTCCAAATTTCCAAAGAATACATGAAAAGGATTATATTTGTGTATGATTCGAATCCATTATTTAATTGGTATAAGGGAGTGATGGTGTAGAAACCCTTTCTTAGCACAGCAGAGAAGCAACTTTCAGTCTTAGGAGAGTTTGCAAGTGTTCTTGGCGGCACTTTACTAAAAAAGTGCTGGGTTTTTTGTTACAAAAGTGATACCATTCTATATTATACTGTCAGCAAGGTGAGAAATTGTCATAAAATTTCACCAGCTAAAAGACCATGTTATAATCAGAGTTCATTTCTATTTTTGCCAAGCCTGATCCAGATTCCAAGACTAAAAAGCTAACACACTCAAAGGATGGTGTCTGCAAGTGTCAGAAAATATTTTTACAAGAGTTGCACTGCATTATTATGGAGGTTAAAAGCACTCCAGATCACTTGTGTCTTTTCAGTTACCCTACCCCACCATGCACCCACCAGTAACCACACAAACAGCAGCAGTGACTAAGAATATAAGGGAGCTGGGTGTCAATATGTATGCAATTTGATCCCCATTAAAATGGCTGCATTCATCGCATACCTATTATGAGTCATTTTTCTTACTGAATATATATAAATAATCAACTGCATTCTCATCCTGCTCTCTATGACTACATGCCTCTTGCACATAAGGTTGACTCTCTTTGAAGCCATTTAGAGTTCTGCAGCTGAAAAAGATCCCCTCAGGGGAAGGGGAGGGAAACTTAGACCACATGGAAGTCTGTTAGACCATAGGTCTTAATTTTCAGGTAATTTAGAGGGATGCTTTGACCTAGTCAGTGCTTTGAGTTTGAGACCTTCAGATGTTCTTCTTGGTAACTAATAGTTTTAGGGAACTTTTAAATTGGGAGGAATCTTTCTTAGGAATCCCATTCCAAGCTTCATTTCACAAAGGAAAGAAAAGATACAGAAAGTCAAAATGATCTACCCAACAACACACAGCTACGTGGTGACAGAAGCAAGACTAGAACCTATGTTTCTTTACTAAGTATCCAGGGCCTTTGGGGGAGAAAAAAAGCTACCTCCCCCCATTATTATCCTATTTTGCATAATAAGACCCTATTTTATTTGGTTTCTATAATTCTCTACTAAGACTGCTCTTTAAAGAAAGAGCACTTAAAACTCAATCTTAAGTGCTCTCCTCAGTATCAGACATTAGATATTTTTGTTTTATGAGCCAACTTCTGCAAGAATAGTAATTTACTGTTATCCAGGAGTTTGTAATGTCTTGTGTTAAATACGTCTCATGCAAATTCATGTTTTCGTTACTATTTTGGTACACAAAGTGGTAAACATTATCATCATTTGGAAATAAGGTACAGTACCTATATTCCAGCATGTAATTCTGCAAATGTCTCCATATGCCTGGTGCTGAAATCTTAATATGTACCCTAAAGCCCAGCTGCGCTGTTAAACCAAACAGTGGTGCTCTGTCATCACCTTCCTGCTAGCCAGCTGAATGTTAACTGTGTTGTAAAATTCATTTTGCAATTTTATAATTTTTTTCTATTCTTGTATTTATCCTATAAATTGCTTTAATTTATCTCTTGATAAAAAAAATTCCCTCTGCTTGCATTATTTCATGATAGATTAGTCCAAATTCAATTTCAGTGAAAGTAGTAGAGCATTATCGATGTTTCCTTTGTAAAGTCCTAACTCTGTTCAGCAAAGAGATGGCATATGGGACTGCATGTAGGTTATCCTTGCAAGACTTCTAAAATGTGTCAAGATCTTGCTTTAGCTGAACTGAGGACCCGAAGAATATAATACCCAGGTTGCCTCAAGCCAATAATTCCTAATGCTACATGAGAGCTGCAAAAATCTCTTCAAGGAGTTGACTGTTGTAGATCCAACCAAGTCATTGTTCAGCCAATCTTGTAGGGTCACAAACTATCCATAACTTCAGTATATTTCCAAGTAGCACACAAATCTTAACTGAGGTTGCATTTAAACTCTAAGACACAAACCTTATCCCACCATTTAATTTCGCAAGAAATTTTTCTTTTATGCTTTCTGATGATAGTACTCCATTCTAGTGGCTGAATTTTGAGAGAACATCTCTCCTGAGAAATTTTTATTTCCAGTATTAAAAAGAAGAAACCTGGGACAGCCATGTATTATTCTGGAGAAAGCTTGGGCTGGAGACTTTCAGGGATTTATTCTCTTGGCTTCTGTATTTACAGCTGGTTTATGTCTTGTTTCCCCTCCTCTTCCTCCTCCTAACATGCTGCCTTCATGCAAAGGACATGTTATTAGCAGCAATTCAGCCACCTCTGTTCTCCGTGTTGGTACTTGCTCTTGTATAGAGGAGAAATTGACAGCATTAGCCCCATTCTCTTCCCTGCTAATCCCATAAGGCATAATCCCATGACTCATTAATATAGGTCCCCTCATGTCTGGCCACCTGGGGGCTGTTTAGTAGACAGGAAGCCATATCATGTTATCTACACCACCCTACCTGTCATTTCCATTCTTGAAAAAAACCAATAGGGAATTAAAATGTGCTAGAATCCTCGGGTACTTGGCACTGATCCCAGACTGCTTCAACAGCATAGAAGCAGTGGGACAGGGAAAGTAGTTCAACCAATATGTACACATGTGTTTGTATCACCTCTATAATCCTGAATCCACCTTGGAGGCTTCAGGGTTTGCATTCCCATCAATCAATCACAACAGAACAGTAAACTTTTTTAGCACTTACATCTACATGTAACAAAATCCCTTTCCAATGTAATAGAATGTCAAAGCTGGGAGGGATCTTCATATTATTTCTTCTTTGCTTTGTAGAGGAGGAGGAGAGATAACTTGTTCAATGTCACATAGCTTGTTAACAACAAAATATAGGTTAAAACTAGATTGCCACCTATGGTTGGGACCCATCAAAACCAGCCATTTGAACTTTCTCACTTTATAGATAAGGAACTTGTAGGTGATAAAAATTAAATAAGTAACCCCATAATCAATATAACTAATTAACTAATATTAATTAATTAACTAATATTAAGCAGTATTGGGAAAGCCAGCACTTCCTCCACTATCTCACTCCACCTCTGCAAAAGTGAGATTGGCCCTATATTTTTTTAATTTTATAATGCATTGTTCCTAGATTTCCTGTGGATTTCAGGTTCTATGGAACTTGGGGGGGGGATATCTTACAGAGCAAAGCAATTAGAGTGATTATTAATACATTTCACACTTTTCCAGAATCCCAGGATCTCCAAATCAGACTGTCTTCAAGCAAAGGCTAGATAACCACTTGTCAGGTCTGTTGTAGAAAGGAGCCTTTTTTGAAATGTCACTTGGACTTGCATGACCCTGAGATGGCTTCCAAAACTGAAATTCTAGGATTCTGAAATTCTAAAAAGTACTTTAGAAGCCATTTGATTGATCCCAAAGGTGAATAAGGGTCTTTTCTACAACATACCTAACAAGTGGTCATCTGGCCTTTGATTGAAGATTTCCAGTGAGGGGAAATCAACAACCTTCCAAACCAAGCCAAACCTTTATACGTTTAGATACCTCCAACAATTAGGATTTTTTTCTGAAGTCACATGTAAATTTATCTCTCTTCAACTTTTACTCATTACTCCTAATTCTGCCCTCTGGGAACAAACAGAACATGCAATAATTGAAATAGCACCAGACTTATAGTCAGAGAAACTCAGAATATGTACTCCTCATCTCTTTCTGCTCATATGACCATAAGGAACTCCCTTAACCTCTCTGGACCCCCAAGTCTCCTCATCTTAAGACTGTAAAATGAGGGGTTTGGATTAGATGGTATCTGAAGATTCTTACAGATTTATGAACCTATGATCCTACAATTCCAAATCGAATCCCTATCCCACATAATAGACCTTCACTTATAATTGAAGACAACTCTTATCCCCTTACCCAGGTCTTCACAAAAAGGAAGGAAGGAAGGAAGGAGGGAGGGAGGAAAGAATAGAAAGAAAGGAAAGATCTTTTCCTATAATTCAAAGGTGGTGTTGTTGATTGTGGGATTTGTGGTTTAAAAATAACAATAATATGTTGGTTACTTAATTCCCTGGAACATGTCATTGAGTGCCACCTTATAACCTCTCTGAGATATTTCTTGGTGCTCTGGAGTTTTTTAAACTTGTAAGAAGCATTATGCTTTTTAAAAATTATGTATAAAGCTTTTCTCCTAACCCTTGAGATGTGATTTTTAAAAAGTGTTATATCCTTAGATCTCAAGCTAAGCATCTCTATTTCATTTGACTGGTTCTCATCTGGCATGAACCCAAGAATCTTTAGCATCCTGGTTGCCCTTCCCAAAATGTGGTGCCCAGCACAGCACCCAATACCCCAGTTGTGTCCTGGACATAATGACTCATTAAGTGCAAGTTCCTAAAGAGGGGACATTCCTGAATGTGGGGTATCTATTTTTGTGTGTTTGTTTTCGGGGCAATGAGGGTTAAGTGACTTGCCCAGGGTCACACAGCTAGTAAGTGTCAAGTGTCTGATGCCGGATTTGAACTCAGGTCCTCCTGAATCCAGGGCCAGTGCTCTATCCACTGCGCCACCTAGCTGCTCTTGTGATATCTATTTTTATACTATCTAGAAATTAGCAAACATTTATTGCCTACTATGTGTCAGGCACTGTACTTTATCCAGTGGCCTTTGTTTCATATTTATGTAATAAATGGCATGTTTTTGTTTTTGTTTTTTGCTGAGTCAAGATACTTTTTATTTGGGTTTGCTTCAAGTGACTGTTATCAATAGGATGTCAATGACTGATCTGTTTAGAATGCTAGAAGGAGTTCACTCCAGCTGCATATAATAATGTAAAGGAAGTCAGAATGTATCTTGTTAGGTGTTGTCTGGTTTGGCGTAAGCATCTATGTTCTCATGCAACAATGACTTTACATTTGTAAAGGTCAGTTTTATGACCAGCTGCAAAGTGAATAAAAACACATATACCCATAAAAGCTGGCTGAAACCAGGAAACTATTGGCCAGGAGTCTCCAACCTGATTCCAGACCCTCACTGAGCTCTAGCTAAACTACAGTGTGACACATAGACATTTCTGTGTTCTCTGGCTGCTCTGATTTCACAGAAGGAACTCAGCCTCACCGCAACCACACCCTTAGTCTCTTCACCATCAGAAATTCTGATGACAAGAAAAGTGTTCACTTTCGTTTCCAGCCCTTTGTTCACATTGTTTCCCCTGCCTGTTGTCAACTCCTCTGTCTTCCCTGCTTTCATCTTTTAAAACAAATGTTAATTTATTTTTGTTTTAATATTTTCCTCTGTGTCCTCCCCCTTCCCAGAGGGCCATTTCATATCTTAATGAATATCTACTCATTCAAGGCATAGGTCAAATCTCTTCCTTCACCTCTCATGGATCTTCTACAGTTCCTTTCCTGTCTATACCACACAAATTAGCACTTCCTTGAGTTTTTTCTTTTTGTATTCTTTCTCATGTAGTGGGTAGAACACTAGAATCAAAGGTTGTTGTTGTTTTGTTCATTAGCCACGTCCAACTCTTTGTGACCCCTTTGGGGTGTTCTTGGCAAAGATATTGGAGTGGTTTGCCATTTCCTTCTCCAGCTCATTTTAGAGATAAGGAAACTGAAGCAAATAGGCTTAAGTGACTTGCCAGATTTGAACTCAGGTCCTCCTGACTCTAGGCCCCGTGTTCTATCCACTGTGCCACCTTGATAACAAATCCTAACTCTACCACTTACTAATGTCAAGACTTGGACAATTCACTTAATCTCAGTGGGCCTCAGTTTCCTTATCTGCAAAATGAGTAAGGTCCCTTCCAACCCACAGTCTATAATCCTATTATTTTCTATGTATTGTCTTGTCCTTGGGGACATAAATCAGATAGATCTTATGCTTCTAGATTCCCTTTTTCCCTAGTAGTTTCTCAGTAAATTCTTTTGATTTATTCAATCAAAATCATTAGACTTGTCGAGATTCAATCATCCTGGTGATCATACAAAACGAAGCAGAACGTTCCTTTCTGATCAAAAATTCTACTGCTAAGCACTCAAGGGAACCCTTGCTCTGACCTTATAACCATACTATGCAGAGTTTGAAGGAAACCTAAAGACCAAGTCCAGTCCCTTCATTTCACACATAAGGAAGCTGAAGCCCAAAGGAGGGTAGAGGTTGCCTATGATTCCCCCAGATAATAAGGAGCAATGCCAGGTCTGGAGCCCAATTCTTTGGCCTCAGAATCTAGTATTCTCTCTATTATATTACATGGCCATTTCAAAGACAGTCTAGATTTTTTGTGTTTTAATCATATTTTCCTGATATAAATATTTATAAATGTAAAGGTCTTATATATGTATATGTATTATATAGCTACCTACATTTTACTTTTAAAGGGAGAATCTCTTAATTGATTTGTTATCTGTTTTTTTCTTTTTTCTTTCTTTTTTTTTATGGGGCAATGAGGTTTAAGTGACATGCATGCCCAGAGTCACAAAGCTAGTAAGTGTCAAGTGTTTGCAATCAGATTTGAACTCAGGTCCTCCTGAATCCAGGGCTGGTGCTTTATTCACTGCGCCACCTAGCTGCCCCCTCTCTCTCTTTTTTTTAAGCCTAAATAGGAATTTTAAATATATATGCAAAAAAAAATTAAAATCTTCTCATAGACACTCAAGATTTAGAGGCCATTTGGTCCAATTTCTTCATTTTCTAGATGAGGAAACAGGTTTCGAACCATTAAGCAACTCTCCCAAAAACAGTCAGGTATTAAAGTGACAAACCCCAGATTTGAATTTTGTGTGTGTGTGTGTGTGTGTGTGTGTGTGTGTGTGTGAGAGAGAGAGAGAGGCAATTTGGGTTAAGTGACTTGCCCAGAGTCACACAGCTAGTAAGTGTTAAGTGTCAGAGGCCAGATTTGAACTCAGGTCCTCCTGAATCCAGGGCCGGTGCTCTATCCACTTCACCACCTAGCTGCCCCGACAAACTCCGGATTTGAACACAGGTCCTCTGGCTCCAAAGCTAATTATCTTTCTAAATCAACTATAATTCTGTGATTCTGTACAGAGCCCCATCTGCTTCAGTGCCTCAGTAATTTCCTAGGCCCGGCATTCGTACTGAGGAGAGGTAAGGTGAGGTAACATTTCATGCATCATGATAGTGAAAGTAAACAGGGTTGAGTCCCATGAGAGATACAGGGAGCTATGAAATCTCCAAAACCTCCAAGTTACAAAAAGAGATTATTCTTATTTCAGAGACTGTGGAAGGAAAAGAAGCTTAGGGATGGAAGGGATTTTAAAGTTGCTTTTTAAAAATGAAACAACAGAGTAGTTCAGTGATTTGGCTGAGGACACAGCTAGGAAGCTGCAGAGCTGGGGCTCAGAGATAAATTGAGTCATAGATTACCCCAATCTATGTAGTAAAAGAGAGGCATTATAATCATTTTTTTACTGCATGCATGAGAGGGAGGGAGTGTGTGTATTATTAGATTGTAAAATCTGACTTTCAGTATGACCATGAAGTAAAAAGTATAGTCAAACTTTCCTGAGCCTCAATCCCCCACCTATAAAATATGAATATAGAAAGTGTCGGCCTAGTATGTGAAATGTGTATGATTGGCTTGGTAAATATTACAGTAATCACCATAGCAAATACTGAAGATTTATATATTGTAATCAGAGCTAGTCTCAATTTTTTTCCATGCCTGACCCAGATTCCAAGGCTGAGAAGCCAACACTCATCTCCCAGCTGAGTATTTTCACTGACTGTCTTCATACCTCGAACTCTCTCCCTCTTTATCTCTACTTCCTGCCTTCCTGGGTTTCCTCCAAGTCTTAGCTAAAGTCCTACCTTCTCCAAGAAGATTTTCCTAACCCTCTTAAGCTTGGTGCTTTCTTTCTGAGACCACCCCCAATGTATATGTTGTCTTCCCCGTCACACTAGGAGTTCCTTGAGAACAGACTTTTTTTGCCTCTCTTTGTATGTCCACTGCTTATCACAGTGCCTAGCACATAGTAGGTGCTTAATAAATGCTTGTTGACTAACCCACTGACTAACAGAAGCAGCAGTAGTAATCATAGTAGTTGTCATCACCACTGCAGTAGTGGTGGTAGTAAGTAAGTAACTGACAATTATGTAGCTCTTTTAAAGTTTGCAAAAAGCTTTAGGAATTTAATATTTTAGTAATTTTTCCTTCTGAGAACTCATTGCCCACTAAATTAAGTTAAAGTCAACTACTACCTATTAAATATATTTTATTCCATTTCATTCTCATGACTTCCCTGTTAGTGAAAAATGAATGAGTATAATTGCATGCTTTAAAGAAACTGAGGAAGCAAAGTAGTTGAGTTATTTTCACAAGGCTATATAGGGGGTGGCTAGGTGGCGCAGTGGATAAAGCACCAGCCCTGGATTCAGGAGGACCTGAGTTCAGATGATGACCTGACTCTGATAAGATGAAATTGAAAAAAAGATGAGTCATAAGATCGTATATGTAGAGCATAGAAAAGACTCCAGAGGTTCCCTTGTCTATCTTCCTCGTTTTGTAGAGGGGAAAATTTGAGTCCTGGGGAAGTTAGGTGGTTTACCCAAGGTCACACGTGCATAGTAATCATGAGAGGAGAGATATGTGCCCAGGTCCTTTAACTCCTGAGTCAGCATTCTCTTCACCAAGATCAAAAATCAAATTTAGAAGTCCAGGATTGGGGAGGCATGGCTATCCAACAGTCAGCCCGCATTTGGAATGTTTTGTTAAATTATGTCTACTGCCATTTAAAAAAGATGTTGTAGATCTGGAATATTCCCACAGGAGGGCAGCCAAGATGATGAATGAATTATAGACCAGACCACTCATGGATGACCTGGAGAACAGAAGGATTGCAGCTGTTATAATAGAAAGATTTAAGCATTTGAAAGATTCTTCTGTGGATTAGGAATTAGATTTTCTCTGCTTGGTCTTCAAGGTCACAACCAGAACTAGTGGAATGAAATTACAGAAGATTGTTTAGTTTAAAGTGCCTAAAAACATCCTAATAATTAGAGCTATTCATAGTAGAATAGGTTTGGGAGGGTAGTGGATTTCCTCTCACTGGAAATTTTTGATCAGAAATCAGTGAAGGAGGGGGCAGCTAGGTGGAAAGCACCAGCCCTGGATTCAGGAGGACCTGAGTTCAAATTTGACCTCAGACACTTAACACTTACTAGCTGTGTGACCCTGGGCAAGTCATTTAACCCTCATTGCCCCACCAAAAAAAAGAAAGAAAGAAAGAAAAAAGAAATCATTGAAGGAGCTATTATAGAAGGCATTCCTATCTAAGCTGAGATCCTTTTTTGTAGCTGAAGTTTTATGATTCTTTGAGGTATTTGTAAAGAGATTTGGTATGTATCTATAAAGGGATTTGGTATGTATTTTTTACTACCTTTGATTACAATACCATCCCAAGTCCTAAGCATAGGGTTCTAGACTTTCCATTTCTGTTGAGGGCTCCACCATTCTTCAGGAGTCACTCAAAGTTCACAATGCTGACATTCTTTCAAGTCTTTCCTCTCAATCACTCTATATACCCAATCAACTGCAAAGACTTGTTGAGTCTACCTTCACAATATACCTTGTATCCATCTGTTCTCTCCAAATGCAGGTCAACCGCTCTAATTTAGCCGTCTTCACCTCTCACAAATTCCCCAGCAATGAAAGCCCTTCACAGTCCAGCTCCAACCTATATTTCAAGGCTTATTTCCTGTAACTCTCCTTCATGGAAACTATTCTGTAGCCAAAGAGATGTAGTTGCTGTTCCCTGAACTCAGAGCTCCAGCTCCAGCTCCCTCACTGTACCTTTAAAGGGACTGCTCCCTACCCACCCAGGCATAGGAATTTGTTGTAACCTCCTCTCCTTTTAGGATCTCTATCTTCCTTCAAGATCACTTCCCATGGAAAACTTTTCCTGACCCGATTTTTAAAATTCTTTCTCCTTTCTCAGATTATAATGAATGTACACAGTAATTTGTATTTGTATCTCCTAATATATAAGTTCCTTGTGGGGAGGGACTTTTTGGTTTCATTTTGTTTTGGGACCCTCCAGAATCTAGCATGGTGCCTTATGCATAATAGGTGTTATTAAGGCACAAAAACTATCTTCCTATAAAGTAACCCTCATATCTCTATTTCTCATGCCTCATTTTCTAAACTGTTGAATATGATAAATCAACCAACACACAAATATTATATTGTGTTATAGATGATGTTACATATAATATGCAATATGATATATTATACTCTGTAGTCTTCTATCACTTTGGGGGGAGGGGGCATCAAAAGTCTTAACCTTAAAGCACTTTGTAAGTGTTAGTTGTTCATGTATTTAATAATAATAAATGAGCTCACAGAAAATGAGCTTATTTACTTAATAATTCTTACAATTATAAAAAAATTTTATCTACCTCTGCAATTGTCTGCAAAGCAATAATTATAAAAGAATAATAGTGGGATAGTGACTTGTCCCAGTTTGATTTCTAGCTGACGTCCATCAAAAAGATGAAAATAATGAGATAATAAGAAAAGGAAGCAATATGAATTTGTAAAGTATACACACATACATTGGAGATATTGTGGGTTGTGTTCCAGACCACTGAAATAAAGTGGATGTTGCCATAAAGTGAATCACACAATTTTTTTGGTTTCCCAATGCATATAAAAGTTATGTTTACACTATATTATAGTCTATTAAGTGTATAATACTATTGTCTTTAAAAAGTGCATACCTGGGGCAGCTAGATGGCGCAGTGGATAGAGCACCGGCCCTGGAGTCAGGAGTACCTGAGTTCAAATCCGGCCTCAGACACTTAACACTTACTAGCTGTGTGACCCTGGGCAAGTCACTTAACCCCAATTGCCTCACTTAAAAAAAAAAGTGCATACCTTAATTTAAAAATACATTATTGCTAAAAAAAAAAAAGATTTCTAACCGTCATCTGAGCCTTCAGCCAATCATAATTTTTTTGCTCATGGAGGGTCTTGCTTCAATGTTGATGGCTGCTGATTGATCAGGGTGGTGGTTGCTGAAAGTTAAGGTGGCTATGGCAATTTCTAAAAATAAGACAATGAAGTTTGAGGCACTGATTCACTCTTCCTTTCACTTGAACATTTAGAGGACATTATAGGGTTCTTAAGATTGGCCTAATCTCAATATTGTCGTGTCTCAAGGAATAGGGAGGAGAGGAGAGGGAAAGAGATGGGGAACAGCGTGTCAGTGGAGCAGTCAAAACACACCCAACATTTATCAATTAAGTACTCTGTCTTATACGGGATGTGGTTCATGGCATTCCAAAACAATTATAATAGTAATATCAAAGATCATAGATGACTATAACAGATATAATAATGATGAAAAAGTTTGAAATATTGTGAGAATTACCAAAATGCAACACAGAGACTTGATGTGAGCTCATGCTGTTGGAAAAAAAATGGTGCCAATAGATTTGCTCGATGCAGTTACCACGGATTTGTAAAAATCTGTAAAAATTTGTAAAAAAAAAAATGCAATATCTGCAAAGTACAGTAAAGCAAAGTTCAATAAAATGAGGTGTGCCTTCATGCAGTAGAGTGAAATTATCTGTTAAAGACCAGAAGTCAGAGGGATAGGAAGGCACCCAGTAGATTCATAGAAGCCAAACAATCAGTTTCCAAAGGAACCAGTGAACAAAGAGATCAAGGAAGATAAAAACAGAGGATTTAGTACAAAAGGAGTCTGTTGATCACTTTTTTGGGGGCCAGTCATTCAGGGTTAAGTGACTTGCCCAGGGTCACAAAGCTAGTACGTGTCAAGTGTCTGAGGCCAGCTTTGAACTTAGGTCCTCCTGAATCCAGAGCCAGTGCTTTATCCACTGCGCCACCTACCTGCCCCCATTGATCACTTTCAAAAAAGAATAGTTGAAAGTCATAAAAAGAGGAGAAATAACCAGTTCTTAGACATGCTATAGTAGAGATTCCTTCATGTATCAGTTGGACTAGAAGGCCAAAGAGGTTTGTTCCCATTTTCACATTCTATAATACTCCCCCTCACACCCTTTATAATCTAACAAAGTTGGCCCACTTGTTCCCTGTATAAAAAATTACTTCTCTTTTTCACATTCCTTTGTACAAGCTATGGAAACATTGATGACGCTCATCTGTGTTCCTGTGAGATGTTATAAGGAATTGAAGAACCTTACATGTGCTGCCTCCTTCTCCTCTGCCTCTTCAAATCTTCTGTGTGTGTGTGTGTGTGTGTGTGTGTGTGTGTGTGTGTGTGTGTGTGTGTATTTCCCCTAATAGAATATAAGTTCCTTGAGGAAAGGGACTACTTTGCCTTTGTCTCCCTAGCACCTATCATAACATTTGGTATATAGTAGAAACTTAATAAATGCTTGGTGCAGGCATGCATGCATACATGGTGATATGAAACAATACTTAAGAGCTAGAAGAGACATTAAAAATAGTTTCATGGGCGGCGGAGCCAAGATGGCGGAGGAGAGGCTGTGACTCCCACAAGCTCCAGATAAACCCATCCATTCACGCCCAAATAATGCAGTAAAAATCAAAACCCAGAACAGCCTAATGCACATAAGAACAGAGTGAGACTATTTCTCCACAAAAGAGGGCAATTCTGATCACCTACTGATCAGGCTGAACAACTCAGCGCGCAGTCCGGACCCAGCCAGGGACACTGCTTCCAACACGTCAGAGTCTTCCGCACCAGCAGCTTCTGAGGTTCCAATTACAGACTGGTGAGGGGGTTCGGCGGTAGGCCGGGGTGAAGTGGAGGCAGTATCTACTGGAGTTGGGGCAAAGCGCCCTGGGTCTGAACCAGTGGGCTGAATCGAGTGGTGGTGGCCCAGTGGGGGAGGGGTAAAAGCACGCCAAGCTTCCGACCATAGAGAATCAGAGTTCAATCAGACTTCTGTTTCCGGGTCAAAGAGAAAGCGGCTGTGATTACTCACAAGCCAGGCAGGCTGAGAAGAAGCCCCAAAAAAATAGTTTCATGTAACCTTCTCACTTGAAAAATGAAGAATCAAAGGTTGAGAACTATCTTTACATGTAATGGAAAAAAAAATACTTTATTAATTAAAAAAAAAAAGAAAGAAAGAAAAATGAAGAATCAATAAATAGATTATACAGATGAGAAAATGGATATTTGGACAGATAAAATTATTTGTCCAAGGTCACCCACATTCAGGAGCAGAACACAGATATCCTGACTCTGGGCTTCTTGATTTTTCCCTTTATCATATAAAGAGGCAAGCTAAAAACCATTGGGTCACTCATTCAATCCAGTTCAGGTCCGTGATTCTATACATATTGCATATGATGGAATGCTGCTGGCTCATCTCTACTTACATCCTTTTATATTTCAGGTTTTTGTTTGTTTGTTTTAGGAAATGCAGCCCATCTCATTGCCACTGGCTCATTATTTTATCATCTCTCATCCTGGATTCTTTCTCAGCCTCTAAAAATTGTTTTATTTACTCTCTAATGATTCTTTCAAGGCTTCTACAATTTACTGAGGAAATAACAAGCCTTTCTAAAACATCCTACGGCTATGAACATGTATCAGACTTCAATGATTCTCCTTTTCTCTTCATTTTTTCCATATATATGTAAACATATATGTAAATCATCAACATCACTATTCATTCTAATTTATAATCTAAAATTAAAATCCGCCCCAAACTCAGACCTCACTTTTGTTTGGTATAGTTGCCAATGCCAAGGACAGTGCCAAACATAAGGTGTGGTTAAAAACCAGCTATTCAGAAAGGAAACACCCTTTTCCTTCATCTGTATCCAGTAGGAAATCAGTGAGGCATTTTGGCTAAGAATAAAATGTAGACTTGATTTCAAATGGGCCAAGTCTAAAAACTCTGCCTACACCTTTGTGTTCAACAGGAATCTACTTGTATCCTTAGCCCTTTCAAGTCAAAGGCCAGGCAGGGTTTCCATGTGCAGGATAGTTGGAGAGCCCAAGGAAATCTTCATTATTTGAATTCAATTCAACAAACATTGAATACATGCCTACTATGTGCAAGGCAAAGTCAAGATGTGATTAATACACAGTGTAGTTGTCTTTTGATGGAACCAAGCTCCTGATTGTTCAGCATCAAGGCAGGGCAGATTTCTTTGTCTTCTACATATATGAATCTACCTTAAGGTTTCTATTGGCTATGAATTTTATATTCGCTACTATTCAGTAATTCATGTAACAGTATTTATTAAGCCTCTACAATGTGCTGATCCTGCGAAGCTTGCCTGGGCTCATTGAGAGGTTGAGTGTCTTAGAGAGGGTCACTCAACCAGTATGTGTGAGAGATATGACTTGAACCAGGGTTCTTTCTCCAACATAGCCAGCTGCCTCCCTTGAGTATTTTGTATGTTACTTTAGCAACTACCTAAGACTATAAACTGCAGAGCAGGCACAGACCTGAATTAATAAGAGCTTTCTCATCAGGAGTTCCCTATACTAGTGAAATCATAGGTTAGGGCTAAAAAAAATGATGCTTTGGAATAAGGACTTAATTTATAGACTCTCCTCTTTTCATAGGTCTGAAGTTACTTGTCTTGCTTATTAATTTCTTTATAAGATGGAGAAATTGGATATTGAATGTTTAATACAAGTTCCTTGAGGTCAAAGACTGTTTTATTTATTTTGGCAATATTTGCATTAGAACAATACTGTTGATTTTTTGTTTGAAAAATTGTGTGGCTAGGCTCAAGGTTACTACCAATGAAGAGAAAACAGCAGGATTGTCTTGAAACCAATGTGCTGGCTATCACTAATAACTCGTCTTCTCTTTCTCCCTACCAACCCTTAATCCAGAGTAGGATCTGGAGGTATGTAAACAACAAGTCTCTTAGGGACCGTGGTCTCATATTCCCAGAATCTCCTCAAGTGTTATATTCTGCTTAGAGTCCAATTCTGTTTAAGGTCATAGAATAATCCCAGATTCTTGGGTCTATTAAAACCTCAGGAACATCATAGAACCCAAGTCCTCAGGAACATCGTAGCCCCATACCCATTTCCCCAGGACTCTGGAGTTGGAGTCCAGCCTCTAAAAGTTTCCCTGACAATCAATCTAAGACCTCAGGAAGTTGTCCCCAGGAGTGCTAAGCCACTGCCTCTTATTCCCTGGGGCTACCTGAGTCATTGCATGCCATATGGTGCCCATTGTGAGAGCAAAGCTATCTGCCAAATTCCAGAAAGCCTTGTTCCTGAGTAAATTAGTTAAGCTTTAGACCTTGCAACACTGTCCTCTTTCTGTAATCAAGCAGTAACAGCCATGGTCAATTTTAAAGTTTGACTTCTCCAGGTACTCTATTCTTCCCAGATTCACATTCCAGAGATGGGTAAGTGGGGCAAGTTCAATAGAGGACAGACAGTTGAGAGAATCCCATGAAATAATTCCAGTGGTGAAGACTATTGACTAAGTATGTGAAATTCAAGAAACCCAGGGAAATATTTAAAGCTGATGCGGTATCATATTCATCATACAGCACTTATTAAAATGTCTACTGCAAAGCTTGATGAAGAACTAGAAACAGAACACAATTTTAGTTCCCCATGTATGTCTCTCAGGAAAATGAAACACACTTCTCTTAAGAAGATCTTGAAGTGACTGGTTGCACAGTGTTTAGAAATGGCTAAGGAAAATGGCAAAGCAAAACCTCATCTGTTTTCTAATAGCCGGGGTAAATGAAGGTTAACCCTCCCTGTGATAGATTCTGATGGTACTCACCTATATCTTCCTGACTCACATACTCAATACCAAAGTAAAGAACAAAGGATTAGGGTTTGTTTTTACAAAGAAAGAGAAATTGGTGAAATCCCTGACAGCTGTACTCTGTGGCTTGCTAAATTGGGGGCTTATATCACCCCCATCCAAGACTCTTGTTTTGTCTAGATCCCAGGATTTATATGTCGTTTTTTGACTCTGGTATCATTTAGGTAACTATGATTTCCAATGATTTTGTTGTCATCTCTATTTGTCCTTGATGGGAGAAACACTTAAGAGAGATCAGAAAGGAACTGAATTATCATAGTCACTCAGCTTTCCTCACTTCCTCTTTCTTTTTTTTTTCTTTTTCTTTTTTACTCACTTCCTCTTTCAATTATACTACCAGCTTTTCCTAAAACAAAAACAACTGTTCTAGTAAATAAATCTGGAACTAAGTAAACAGCTTTCACTTTTCCTGGTGCAGAAGTGGCAGTGCATTGAGGACACGTCTGGCAAACTTCGAATTCACAAATGTAAAGGATCCAGTGACCTGCTTGCAGTACGGAAGAGAACTCGAAGTATTCACTCCCGGGGCTTCAGTAACAAAGACAAAGAATGTAATTGTGGGGAGACTGATTATCGGGCTAGTAGAACCCAGAGGAAAAACCAGAGACAGTTCCTCAGAAACCATGGCACTCAAAGTAAGTGATCTCCTCATGAGCACCCAGCATCAGGTTGAAGTCTTTGGAAATGGGAGACATAGAGGAATTAGACTCTTGTACATGTGTGTGTATGTACACACATATTTACATATGTGTCTTTGGTGGTTGATTTGTTCGTTCATGTGAACCTAAATGGCAACCTGGTGTTTAAAATCAGAATTCTCATCAGTTTCTATTTTTTTCTCTGCCAAGATTTTTCTGTTAATATCAAATTAGGGGCAGCTAGGTGGTGCAGTGGATAAAGTACCAGCTCTGGATTCAGGAGGACCTGAGTTCAAATCCAGTCTCAGACACTTGACACTTACTAGCTGTGTGACCTTGGGCAAGTCACTTAACCCTCATTGCTCTGCAAAAAAAAATCAAACTAAATCATATTCAATCAGTGAAAGAAATGATTCTTGGAATCATAGCATATTAGGAGATTCAAAGGGACTTGAATACATGCATGCATTCATACACACATATATACATACACACACACACACATATATATATATACACACACACACATACATGTAATCATCCTTAGATCTAAAGCTGGAAGAAAACTTAGAGGTCATGAACTCCAATATTCTCATTTTACAAGTCAAAGAAACTCAGACCCAGAAAAATTAAATGACTTGCTCCAAGTCACAGTTGTGTAGCAGAAGTGAGAGTCAAACTCAGTACCTGTGACTCTTAAGTTCAGAGCTCTTTCATTGCACCTCGCTGGAGTCTCTTCCCACCCTCATTTAAGCAGCCATTTAAAGGAGGTGGATAGGGGGCAGCTAGGTGGTGCAGTGGATAAAGCACTGGCCCTGGAGGAGGACCTGAGTTCAAATCCTGCCTCAGACACTTAACACTTACTGGCTGTGTGACCCTAGGCAAGTCACTTAACCCTAATTGCCTCGCCAAAAAACAAACAAACAACAAAAAAAGAAAGGACGTGGATAGTAACCACTCTGGCATAATTGAGAGAAATGTTCCTTTATGGAATGCCTGAGCCCCATGTGGAACCTCTCTCTCTTTCCGCAGTTGTTTGTATTTTTATGTACCCCATTACTATTTATGCAGCTCTGTTGTTATTGTTGTTGAATCATTTCAGTAGTGTATAACTCTTCATGACACCATTTTTGGTGTTTTCTTGGTAGAAATACTAGAGTGGTTTGCGATTTCCTTCTCCAACTCATTTTACAGGATGAGGAAATGGAGGCAAACAAGGTTTAAGTGACTTGCCCAGGGTCACACAGGTAGTAAGTGTCTGAGGCTGAATTGGAACTCATGAAGGTGAGTCTTCCTAATTCCAAGTCCAGCACTCTATCCACTGTGCCACCTAGCTGTCCTTTTCTGTAGGTACAGGGATACAACATTCCCACACATTGACCTAAAAGGAATAATGCTGAGGCTCCTTTTACTTAGCCATAAAAGCAAAGCATTTGCTTCAGGAAGCTGTTATACATCAGGCTTTTGCCTCCAACAATAGCAACAATGAATGTAGATGATGAAATGGAACTGGGGACTGGACCTAGATTTGAATGCTAACTCTGCTGTGAACTACCTGTGTGACCTTTGGCCTCAGTTTCTGAGGATGTTTGCACTAGATGACGTCTAAGGTGATCTAAATCTGTGACCCTAGGATAAAGTGTGGGACTATATAGAAAGACTTAGAATTGAAACCTGGATGTCCTGAGTTCAAATTTGCTTCAAACACTTATAAACTCTGTGGCTTCTGACAAGCCACTTTACCTTAGAAATGCCTCCAAGGGGCAGCTAGATGGCGCAGTGGATAGAGCGCTGGCCCTGGATTCAGGAGTACCTGAGTTCAAATCCAGCCTCAGACACTTAACACTTACTAGCTGTGTGACCCTGGGCAAGTCACTTAACCCCAATTGCCTTACTAAAAAAACAAACAAAAACAAAAACAAAAAAAAGAAATGCCTCCAAGCAATTTTAGTAATTAGTAATTATGCACTTAAGTCATGGACAAATTCCTACTATAGATGGGCCATGAAAATCCTAGATCCTTCATAATCACCTATAGAATACCTAAGTTGTAGGTATTGGAGGAAACAGTGTGTGAGAGGCTACATCAGTATGAGATACATTTACTTCAAATTATCTGATTTTGGTCCATTTTCTCTATTGGTGGATATGATTCAAATTAATACAATTCAAGAAGAACCCTATTGAATACTCTAAGAATCACACTATCCTTGGGCAGCATACCCATTAATTGTATTAAAACATTGTCCCCTCAAACAGATAAGAAAGCAAAACCAGGAAGACCTGAGTAAAGGTGCAAAACCGGGTATGGCCTATAAATGAATGTCTACTGCCATCTCGTGGCAGACTAGGGGAAGTGACTCATTTCTGTGATGATTTTTATTTCCATGCTGGTTTGGAAAATGAACAGTGTACAACAGTAATTATTCCACTCTGTCCAGAATTAGAGATTACGCAGTTCTCCAGGACAATATCAATGTCTAGACATTTTCTCTGTTAGTGGATAAGTCAGGTTTAATATCCCACAAAGCTAGTAGTCTAAAACCCTACATCCCCCTTGCCACAGCTTAACTTCCTAGAGTAGTTTAGAGATAGAGGTGCCTTGTTAGGGTAATTTATTGTTTATCTTCCAGGGCCTTGATTATAAAAATTCTGCATTGCATTTCAGGTCATATTCATTTTAAGAACTGAGTCATATGTTTGCAAATTTTAGACTACTTTGTTTTGAATGAGGCCAGATTTTTCAACCTGTGCATAAAATTAGAATTTCCTCCAAATGTCCAAATTCCATGGAATAGAACAATATAGATATCCCATTTTCCTATTGCTGAAGTTCTCCAGTGACCCTACCAATTCAGATTTAAGATTTAATGGGCTGGGGCAGCTAGGTGGCGTAGTGGATAGAGCACCGACCCTGGAGTCAGGAGTACCTGAGTTCAAATCCGGCCTCAGACACTTAACACTTACTAGCTGTGTGACCCTGGGCAAGTCACTTAACCCCAATTGCCTCACTAAAAAAAAAAAAAAAAAAAAAAAAAAAAAAAAAGATTTAATGGGCCTCCCCTTAAAGGAACATCGACAATTACACATTTTGATGCAGCAACCAATGTGTATCCCTTATATTTGTGCTGGTAGGCCCACAGAGGTTTAGAAAAATAATGTCATCTTAGTTTACCTCATAGGATCTACATGCTTCTCAGATAGCTAAAAAGCATTTTTTTTCTTTAACAATTTATTTTTCCCCAATTACATGTAAACACTATTTTTAACATTCTTTTTTTTTTTTGAGTTTCCAAATTCTATCCTTCCCTTCTTTCCCTCCTCCTCCCTGAGACAGTAAGCAATCTGATATAGGTTATACAAGTGTAGTCATGTAAAACATTTCCATGTTAGTCATTTTTTGTAAAAAGATGAAAGAAGGAAAGAAGGAAGAGAGGAGGAAAAGGAAGGAAGGAAGTTTCAATCTGTATTCAGATAATATCAGTTCTTTCTCTGAAGGAAGTTAGCATTTTTCATCATGAGTCATTTGGGATTGTCTTGGATCATTATATTGATGAGAATAACTGTCATTAGCAGTTCTTTATCATAAAATATTGCTGTTGTGTACAATAGTCTCCTGGTCCTGCTCACATAACTTTGTATCAGTTCATATAAATTTTTCCAGGTTTTTCTGAAATCATCCAGCTTGTCATTTCTTATAGCACAATATTATTCCATTGCAATCATTTACTACAACTTGTTCAGCCATTCCCTTATTGAAAGGCATTTCCCTGATTTCTAATTCTTAGCCACCACAAAAAGAACCACTATAAATATTTTTGTACAAATAAGTTCCCTTTTAAAAAAAATCTTTGGGTTCCAGAGCTAGCAGAAGTATTGTTAAATCAAAGGGTATGGACAGTTTTATAGTCCTTTGGACACAGTTCCCAATTGTTCTACAGAATGGTTGGATTGGTTCACAACTCCAACAACAATGCATTAGTGTCCCAGTTTTCCCAAATTCCTACCAACATTTATTATTTTCTTTTTTTTGTCACATTAGCCAATCTGACAGCTGTGAGGTGGTACCTCAGAGTTAGTTAACAAGCATTATTAAATATTTACTGTGTACCAGATACTATGGATACAAAGAAAGGCAAAACATCCTTACAGTCAAGGAGTTCATATTCTAATGGGGGAAGCAACAGGCAAACAACTATGTGTGAACAAGATATGTGAAATGTAAATGGAAGATAATGGGGAGGGGGGCACTAGTAGTGAGGAAAGGTGAGATCTTAGCTGAAGCTTGAAGGAAGCTAGAAGCTGAGGAGGGAGAACAGTCCAGTTCTGGGGGACAGCCTATGCAAAGGTGTGGATTTGGGAGATGGGATGTGGTATATGAAGAACAGAAAGAAGGCAAGTAGGTTAATGTTTCTGGAGCATAGAGTACATTGAATGGAGTAAAGAATTATACTGGAAAGGTAAAAAAGGGCTACATTGTGAAGGTTTTTAAAAGACAGAAGATTTTTACATTTGATTGTGAAATAATAGAAAGCCACTAGAATTTATTGAGTAGCAGGATGACATGGTCAGACCTATGCTTTAAGAAAATTACTTTGACAACTGAATTGAAGCTAGATTAGAATAGGGAAAGACTTGAGGCAGGGAGACCAACCACAAGGCATCAGACAATAAGGGCTCTCACCAGAGTAGTAGCTGGCTCTCACATAGCTAATCTCATGTACTATGGCAAAATAATAATCATAATAACAACAACAGTAAATAATTTTCTGGGCAGAGGGACTATAATTTGGTCTAAGCCTATGATTCCATTGGTGTAGGAAAATTCCCTTCACTAATGCAAATCAAGAATTTCTCTATAAGTTAAAATCTTTTAGAATTTGTAACAATTGGAATGACGCCACCTGCTGGAGACTTACTGTAGAAAAAGCTCCGCCACGAGGTGAAGGTCTTTGAGGGCAAGACCATGTGTCTTGTCTTTGACGTCAGGAAGTGACGTTTGCTTGTGGGAGGAAGAAGGGGGAGCCTAGCGCTCTGACTCGGGCTCTTTCCTGAGGATTCCGGTGGAGAAGGGAGCTAGAAATGCGCTCTCCCTTTAATAGATAGATGAATGTAGGCCTTTCTCTCTCTCTTTACCAAATTCTTATTCTCCTTAATAAATGTTTAAAAGCCTAACTCTTGCTAAAGCTTATAATTTATTGGTGACCACTCATTAGATATTTTAGACAGACTAGCTAGAATTTTAGCCCTTAACAAATTGCCTAAGAAATTAAGTGACCTGTCTCTGCTCATTAAGCTAGATTATATCAGGGACAGTATTGTAACCTGGTTCTTCATGATTTCAAGGAAAGTTCTCTTTTCAGTATACTATATTGCCTTTTAAAAACTAGTAAATGATAGTTATTATCATTTATATATTGAAATATATTGAATTCTCACACCATTTTCCCCAAAACAGGCATCATTATTCTTTAGCTAACTGCAAGATGGTAATAATAATGGTTGATTGAGAGATGTCTTTAAAAGTTAACATTTTCGGGGCGGCTAGGTGGTGCAGTGGATAGAGCACCGGCCCTGGAGTCAGGAGTACCTGAGTTCAAATCCGGCCTCAGACACTTAACACTTACTAGCTGTGTGACCCTGGGCAAGTCACTTAACCCCAATTGCCTCACTAAAAAAAAAGTTAAAAAAAAAGTTAACATTTTCTTCATTGAGTATTTCTCTATCATTTATACAAAGAGGTGCTTTCTGGAACATTGAATTTGTGTGTGTCTGTGTGTGTACATGTGTGTATGTGTGTATATATATACACACACATATACATATACTTATGTGTAAGTATATCTATAATTCTATCAACCAGACTAATAGTAAAGTCCAAAAAAAAAGTAGTATAGTCCTGCCCTGTGTGACTGATTTAACTGTTGCACGTGGAAACTAATTTCAGTTAGCTCAGTTACATTTAAATTTGCTGGGGAATCTATACAGAGTGTTAGTATTCTCCATATTCAAAGGGGCCTGCCATACCAAGTTACCATTTCAACCCTTCCATTTTCCTGAGCTATACAATTATATCTTGGTATCAGTATTAACTTGCCTTTTCCTCTTTGCAGAATACAAGCCAAGGTTTGTCCACACTCGCCAAACCCGCTCCCTGTCTGTGGAATTTGAAGGAGAAATATATGATATAAACTTAGAGGAAGAAGAACTGCAACTGTTACGCCCAAGGAGTATTTCAAAGCGCCATGACCAAGGCCTTAAGTCTCCAGGAGCCCACAGTGCTGCTGCTGACGTGGGTGATGGTGAATTAATGCTGGCTGACGGCCCCAACACAGTGGGACAATCCGATACTGTCCGAGTGACACATAAGTATGGATGCTTAGATATTAAGAGCAATTGATTTTCAAATTAACCTGATTGTGTTTTTTTTACTACTATCACTGCTACTACTGCCACCTTGGCCACCACTGCCACCACCACTACCATTACTACCACTACTACCTTCTTCACACCATTACAAGAAAGAAATGCAGCTCGGTTTTAGTGAGAGCACAACTGGCTCTGGTTAGCAGCTAGTAGCTAAATAAGCAGTGGTGATCTAGGGGACAGAAGTTTTCGGGGTCTGATTTTGATTCAGTTTCATATTCAGGCTTATTCTACTGGGAATCCAAGAAGCCACAATAATATTGCTACGTCTTAACATAGCAGGCATGAAGCATATGCCCTTGAGCTGCTATCACCACAGGGGGTGCTGAGAGGAGAGAAAACAGATGGGGATAATTATTTGCACTACTAAGCCAACACTTTTTCCTGGGTACTTGGTTGCTATTATTCAGAATCTACTGTATTGCTCTTGTTGCAGGGGTAGCTGGGGCATAATCAAAAAATGGGGTCTCCTGGATGGGTTTCCAGGGAAATAGAGTAGGTGGGGGAATGGAATTAGGGAGGAGAAATACTTGAGTTAATTAGGTCGGTACCCAGCTAGTCCAGCATGTGTTGGTTTTTGGAGGCTGGGCCCATGGAAAGCAGATAGGGAATGAAGGATTTTAGCAAAGTGCTAATGTTCTCAGCTTGTCCTTCCAATCTGTTTCTAATATCCATATGCCCCCCATGTCTATATTTTTGCCTACATCTAGCCATCTTCACTTTAAAAAAAAAAGGACCTCTGTAGGAATGTTTTATAATTTATTTATCATTACCTTATTCCTTTGTGTTATAAGAAAGAACACTGCTTAGCTATAAAATTTTTATTATTGCATCCTATAATATTTATACTACTAAAAAGCTGCCGTGCTCTTTAATCATGTTCTTCCCTCATTCCTTATTGATCAGCCCATCCTCTTTGTCTTCCTGGGTCTCTTTCTTTGTGGCATTAAAATGGGCAAAAAAATGGTTAAAATATTTTAATAGAGAAGGATTAGAGATAGGTATGTACCATTTAATTAAATAATTCTTAACACCAAGTCTTTTCTTTTACAATATTTTGAAATCTCATATTAATATTCTCTATCGATGCCACCCCAGCCCAATTACTTCTTCAGGTGTATTAGCTGGTGTTTTCTCAGCTAAAATTTCTTTTTAGTGTTTTGTGTATTTTAGGAATACTATTAGGTCTATCCGGTGCCTACTGTGCCCTTGGCAGTGATTCCTACTGGCCTCATTCTGGACACCCACATTTATAGCCAAGAGGCATTACATTCAGGGTTATCTATTAATCAGCTTGTATTCATTGATTTGTTGCTTGTATCTAAATTAACTGGTTCAAGATAAAAAATAAAGTTCTCTTCACATCTAATATTTGGTCTTTCCTATAGGTGCTTTATTCTTCCAAATGACACAATCCATTGTGAAAGAGAGCTATATCAATCAGCTAGAGCCTGGAAAGACCACAAGGCATACATCGATAAGGAGGTTAGCTGGGATTTAAATGTCTATTCCAACTGGATGGCTGGGAAGCTCTTCTTATTTTTCCCTTGATGGGGGTAATACTTAGTATGTATTGCAATTGCATGCAGAATGCTACACATATTAATAACAACTCCTCTCATCACCAGCTCTGTGAGCTGGGTACTACAAGTATCCAGCATCTAACATAGGACCTTACCTATAGTAAGCACTTAATAATACCTAGTATTTATATAGGATACTAAGGTTTGCAAAGCACTTTACACATTATTTCATTTGATCCTCCCATCAAACCTGTGATAGGCATTATGATTATTATGATTATTCCCGTTTTACAGATAAAAAAGCCAGAGGCCCCAAGAGATTAAGTGACTGACTCTAGTTCATACAACAAGCAAGATTCAGAAAAGATAAAGTAGTTTGATCAAGGTTAAACCATAAACAAGTATGAGCAGAACCAGGATCTAAAGTCAGTCCCTGGAGCAGCTAGGCAGTGCAGTGGATAGAGCTCCCGCCCTGGAGTCAGGAGGACCTGAGTTCAAATCCAGTCTCAGACACTTGACACTTACTAGCTATGTGACCCTGGGCAAGTCACTTAACCCTAATTGCCTCACACAGAAATGAATGAATGAATAAGTGGGCGAATGGATGAATAAATGGATGGATGGATAGATAGATGAATGAATAAGTAGATACATAAATAGAGAAAGAAAGAAAGAAAGAAAGAAAGAAAGAAAGAAAGAAAGAAAGAAAGAAAGAAAGAAAGAAAGAAAGAAAGAAAGAAAGAAAGAAAGAAAGAAGGAAGGAAAGAAAAAGAAAACCAGGCCCTCCTGCCTTGTGATCTACTGAGCTTTCCACCATACCATGAGCCCTTTGAGGAAACAAGAGAAGGAAGATTTGCTGGATTTTTGTGATTCCTTCCAGGCCAATGATAGCATGCATCTTTTAGAAAACAAAGGTGCATTCAATATGAAAGGTGTTCCACCTTTGGTAGAATGTAAAGAGTACAAGCATAGGCCCAAATTTAATAAGTGGTTTAACGTATGCTTATGGTGATATTAAAAAAAAAAAAACCCAAAGTGAGAAAGTATTTTGCTCAGAAGAAAATCCTAAAGAGCTGTTAGCCTTAAAATATAATTAATCCCCAATGTATTCCCCAGATTGAAGCTCTCCAAGATAAAATTAAGAATTTAAGAGAAGTAAGAGGACACCTAAAGAGAAGAAAGCCTGATGAATGCGATTGTAACAAGCAGAGGTAATGGCTTCTTTGCTGCAGCCTGCTGGTAACATCCGCTCTGGAAACTCATTAGCTATTGATACTGGCTGAGGTTATTATAGTGGGGGTTATATCTCTCTATTACTAAGCTTATTATGTTTAATGTACTATTGCACATAGTAATGACTGAGGCTATTTAAATAAAATTAAATACACTATAAATCTAAGCAGTGGGTGTGAGGCACAGTCCCTTTAAACAGAAGCATTTGCCAGGAGTGGCCATGTTCTCTTTCTATTTTTTGCTTTGTTTACAGAAAGTGAATTAAATGTAATCAAATGGAAATGTATGAAAACTCACTTTTTAATCCTGTTGCCTGTAGCTATTATAATAAAGAAAAAGGTGTGAAAGCCCAAGAGAAATTGAAGAGCCACCTTCACCCATTCAAGTAAGTGGATCCCATTGACTAGAGTTGGTATCAGGGGGAGAAAAGGTTGCAAGGAAACAGTGTATAAAGTGGTAGCTTCCAAGTTCTTAGTGATGTTATCAGCAAAGAAAGCAAACCTGATAAGAATCACGATAGGACTTCCCCCAGGGAAGTGAAAATCAGTCAGTTGAGACATCACCTCCAAGTGTCATGAGAATACATTCAAGATCACTCATCTGAGGCACATTATCAGAATCTAATTCACTTCTCTACACCCTGGAGCACCTAGTTAATATATGTGATGTGCATAGCCCATTCTGCTCATTATGTTGCCATGAGAGAAATAAGACATGGAGGGATTGTGCAGACTCCCTGAGTGAATTCCAAGGTTTTCCGCTACACTAACAATAGTATTGAAAGTAAAAACATGAAAAAAGATGGAAGGGGGAGAACTTGGTTGTAAACTATGTGAACAAAAGAACAAAAGAAACCGAGGGAAACAGAGAAGGAAGAAGAGGAGGAAAGAAGGAGGGAGGAAAGAGAAGGAGTATTTGAAACTTGTTGAAAAGAAGATTTAGACTAAATGAGGAAATGTCCAGTTCAAAGGAATTAAAGCACAAAAATGACTTCCACATTTACTCTACCAAGTTATATAAACAAAAATAGAGAGAGGGTATGGCATAGTGTATAAAGCTTCAGCTTTGAAGTCAAGAAGACCTGAGTTCAAGTGCTACCTGCCTCAGTCAGATACTAGCTATTTGACTATGTCATAAAGGTCACTTGACCTCTCCATGTGCCCAGACCATTCTTTTTGCCTCTAATATACAGATAAGTTACTTATCTACATTAGTGGAGAGAGTTTTCAGACCAGGAAACCTCTATATTAATGAAATCATAGATCCAGGCCAATAGAAAATAAAATCTGTAGAAAAATGACATTTCACAAATGATTGCACAACCCATGGAACTCTAATAAACTTGGATATTCTAGAGAAAGAGTAATCTTCTAATTAGAGGTGTCTAAACAATAGGAATCATAGTGAGGATCTTTTTAACTTTTTTTATTAGAGAAAGTAGTTTTAAATAATTCGAGAATCCCTTCTCTTTGAATAGAGAGGCTGCTCAAGAAGTGGATAGTAAACTACAGCTCTTCAAAGAGAATCGGAGAAGGAAGAAGGAAAGGAAAGAAAAGAAGAGACAAAAGAAGGGGGATGAGTGCAGCCTGCCTGGACTTACCTGCTTCACACATGACAACAACCACTGGCAAACAGCACCATTTTGGAACTGTAAGAACCTCCCTGCTTCATGTACTTTATCTGCTTCATTTGACACAGGAATCGGTGCAGATTCGAGAGGGATCTATTTTATGATTTTTTTTTACAAAGGCAGCTTAGATGGTTTTATTTTTTTCTCAAGTAGTCCATGCTTTATGTGGCAAGGCCAATTTTCTCCCAAATTCCTTTCTTAGAATAGCACATATTCTTTCCCCACAAATGTTTCCATTTAATTGCAATTGCATACCCAAAATAAAGCAGAAAACATTTGAGGCAGATGAGGTATAATGCAAAATGTGCACTTTTTAAAGGAATGCTTATACTTTTCATTGACTTGCATGCAAATTTTTTCCATGCAAGGAAAAAGTTCCAAACACTTAGAATTATGACTAATGGGTAATTGGGCCGCACAGACAAATAGTACATTCTTCATTACTAGGGGTCTTCAAGCAGAAACTGGATGGCTACTTATCAAGGCTGTTGTAAAGAGAATTTCTATTGAGGTGCCAGTTGGAATCAATGCCCTTTCAGGTTCCTTCTCTCTGAGTTCAATAATCCTATAATTCTATAAATACATGTATTACATATATTGATTTTGTAGATGCTAAGGAATGATAAATAACCTGATAAACAGGAAATACAACAAAGAGAAATTTTAATTATTAGAAAGGCTTTATGGGGACCTGAGTTCAAATTGGCCTCAGTCACTTGACACTTACTAGCTATGCGACCCTGGGCAAGTCACTTAACCCTCAATGCCCTGCCCCCCCAAAATCATCACAATAATTACAAGGTAGGTGCTATTATTATCACCATTTTACAGTTGAAGAAACTGAGGCAAACAGAAGCGAGTAAGTGCCTCACAGAATATGCCGTATCTCACTGGAACGAGTTCCATTTGTATCTCCAGCACCTAGCATAGTGCCTGACACATATCAGATACTTCTTAAATTTTTGTTGATTGAGTGATTAATTAACCTGCCTTGAATCTCCAAGTTTGACTACCAAGAGGGGAAAACCTATCTCACCAGCCCTGCAAGAAAGAAAATAAGCAATATGGCTTTAAATCTGATAAAACAGCCCCTTAAAGGTAATTCTGCAGCAATGTTCCACCCAAGCTTCATTCATGGTTTTTTCCTCTGCCCAACAGTGGGATCTTTCTGTGCTTGCACAAGCTCTAACAACAATACCTACTGGTGTTTGCGAACAGTCAATGAGACGCACAACTTTCTTTTCTGTGAGTTTGCTACTGGCTTCTTGGAATATTTTGATATGAATACAGATCCCTACCAGGTAAACAAAGCCCTTTCCTTTTTTCCGGAAGATTATAAGAAGTCGAATATTAAAGAGAGAATTTGAGTCAGTTTCCTCGGCCTGACCCTTCCCTTCTTGTACCTCCAGCTCACAAACACGGTCCACACAGTCGAAAGAGGCATCTTGAATCAGTTGCATGTCCAGCTGATGGAACTGAGAAGCTGTCAAGGTTATAAACAGTGCAATCCAAGGCCTAAGGGACTTGAAGCAGGTAAGGGGGAAGATACATTGCATATGTATGGGAAAAAGGATGGAGCCTGGGTGATTTCACTAGCAAAGGGAATCCCTAGGTTCCTAAATAGGGAAACTCTTTTCAGTGCTGAGCACTACAGGCTTCGCAACTTATTCTTAGAGAATTGCCTGGAGTGGAGACGTCAAAAGTGGAGGGCCTGTGCACAGTTCTCCTCAGTGCTGCCTGAAGCAGATGAAAATGCCATTGGGAAATATTTATCTAAATAAATAAAAATACAATAAAACAAAGATAATATTATATTTTAAAACTAAGTCAAATATATGGCCTGCAGAGACCCTTCTGTATAGATTAGAGGCCCTGGTTTCGTTTTGTTTGATACCACTGGGCCAGAACACAAGAATCCTTAAGTTACTTGCCTGAGGATTAGCTGTATGTTTTGACATGCTATCAGTATGTGTAAGAAGCAGGAACTGAACTCAGGTCTTCTTGGCTTGGAGGCCAAGTCTTTATGTAGGATATGACACTGCCTTTCACACACATCTATCAGATAGATAGATAGATAGATAGATAGATAGATAGATAGATAGATAGATAGATAGATAGATAGATAGATAGATAGATAGATGGATGGATGATGGATGGATAGATATGATAGATGATAGAGATGGATGGATGGATGATGGATGGATAGATATGATAGATAGATAGATGATAGATCGATCTAGGTGTATAGATATCATAATAAGAAATCATTTAAATGCTTACTTTAGGAAATATTTAGATATCTAGATATGTATATCATTGGTATATATACATATCTATATACCATATATACATACACATATACATGTTTCTGTATAGATATACATAATTAAATATCCATTTATAGGCACAATTTTTCTATATTTTGAAGATGTTATTTTAGTTCCCTTTATTACCAAGTTTTCTTCACCTAAAACTTGCATATATGTGGAAAAATGTTTTGGAAAACCCTCAAGGGAGTTCATGGTTAGATTCAATATCCCAGTTTGGAGGAAGGCATTAATGAAACGTAATGCAATCGACCTTTCAGAGTTGGTAAGAGTTTCACTCTGCTCTCTCCAACAGGTCCAATTTTGTTAACAAGCTTTGATTCCCAACAGAGGCATCTATGGGAGGATGGGATAAAGGGGATGAGAGCGTTGCGGGTTTGTTTGTTATTCTTGTCAACAGGCCTGAGCTCTACTTTAAATAAATGAGGGTATCCTCTTTCCTTAAGGGCACTGGGCTGACTCAGACAATAGCCAGTGTCTGCTTATTTGCACTTGGAATTGCCCCAACAGAGTTCCAGTTCATCTGACAAAGTGAATTAGACTCATTTGCAAGTGTCTCCCATGCCCCTTAATGAAAATTTCAAACAATCAGTTGGGAAAGTATCTGAAATTAGAGCCACTTGAGCAGCTCATTAACTTGGGATCTAGACAGAGTAAATGGGTCTGTGTGGAATCAGTCAGATTATTTCCTCCCTAGGGTGTAGTACTGTACTAATCAACTCATTTTCTCCCAGGGTACAATTAACAAGTTGCCCCCATCTCTTCCTGCCCCCATCTTTCATGGGTAATGGACATGCCCAGTTTCTCTTCCTTTATTAACCAGAAATGTTAACATGGATTCCACTTCCCAATGTTTTAATAGCGGTAGAGAAAAGAGGGAAGAGTAAAAAGATAGGGAAAGCACTCAGTCTTACCAGTGTATGGGAAAAGGCCAAGAAAGTTAGCAGTGAGGAACGAAGCCAAGGGACACAGAAGGACCATTTTTTTTTTGCAAGTAGCTGAGCCATTTGGGGATAACCTGTTCTCAGAGTGCTTCTGAGTTGTCAGTTGATCCACTCCCATGTGGGTCGAGAAGGCATACTAGGTGGTTGGTCACCTGCCCCAAAATATCAACTCTTCTGTAAATCATTTCACCATTAAAATTTTATTGAGACCCCAAAGGACTCATCAGGAACCTCCAGTGAAATGCAAGAGCCTCATAGGAAGAGTTATACTTTAGTTATCAGCTAGTACTTGAATGAGATTGACACACAGCTTTAAGAAAATCGGGAAGGACCTTTTGATTTTCTTTATTCCTTCTAAAGGTATGGTGACCTTGAACATTTTGTCTAGGGTTATCCCATTTGCCTCCACCTTGATAAAAGAGGGATATATTAAAGCTAATGTCCTGCCTTTCGACCTGAGTTGGGCCCTCCTTAGACTAGAGATAACTGCCACTCCAGCTGAGGTCTGAATAGCTAATAATAACAGCTGACATTTGTAGAGGACATTAAGGTTTGCAAAGCATTTCACTTTATATTCTTTCATTTGGTCCTCATAACTCCAGAAGGCAAGTACTATGGGTCTTGTTATCCCCATTTCACAGATAAAGAAACAGGGGGCTTAGAGAGGCAAATGACTTGCCCAAAGTAACTAACTTGGTGAGGAAATGGCATAGTCAGGATTAATGGCAGGTCCTTTAACTTCAAATCCTATTCTCTTTCCATGACCCAGTGCTTGAAAATTTCATAACTATTATACCCAAAGGTATCTCTCTGTGTCAAAGGACACAAGAATATCCTTTGTGGGTGACAGAAGGAGCACACAACTCGGTGATGTTTGTAGTTTTCTCAGTGATGAGATGGCATGGAGAGAATTTCAAACATATATTATGAGATAGCTCTAAATGGTCCCATCTGCTAGCTAACCCAGTACTAAGGGAAATTACTGCCAAGTCTTTTTCAATGTGCTGGCTGCTCAACACCAAGGTCTAACTTTGGTCATCAGTAATGTGGACTTCTGAAGGAATTTTCTCCTTGTGTTTAAATGTAGTTTCCTTACTTTTTCTCTTTCTCCTTTCATATGGATTCTCTGCTTTGTGTTTTCTAACTTAAAACTTTTTCTAAAAAAGTATCATTTTTCAGTCCCTGGTTTGACTCCAACTTGTCGAAAACAACTTCTCTTGGACCTCAGGCCTGTCTGTATTTAACCCAGCATATTTTTTTCTAGGAGTTAGATGATATGCATGGAAAACTACATTGTAAATGGTTTTTACAGATTCTAAACACTAACATAAGTTACTCTTGTATTTTCCTATATCAGGAAATAAAGATGGAGGAAGCTATGACCCACACAGGTATTCAGACTTTTTTATTCTCCCTGGCAGCTGCTTTCCCAATAATTGCATGATCCAGCCCATTTCAACTAATGTCTATTCCTTGCCATGTTGTACAGAGAAGCGCTAGCTTGTGGTGCATGCAAGTTCTAACAGCATCCTACACTGCATTTTGTCATTGGTTTCAAATAAATCATTATGCATTTAACTCCCCTCACTCACAGTAAATCATCAACCAGCACATTTAACTTATTCCATGCTGATTTTTGAGAATTTTTAAAAATATATTGAACTGCATGAAAAAAAAGCATTGTTGTGGGGAACGATACTCTTAGAGGGAACCAAAAATGAGTCTCTTTGGGGGGGCTTCTCTAATTAGTTGTGAGTTTCATAGCAGCTAGTTATCTGGAAAGATTTCATTAAATATAAGTTAGAAAACATATATCTGTAGGCATAGGGAGTAATTAGAATTTTTCCAGCTTAATAGTATTTTGGTTTTTTTCTAGTTACACATAAAGATAGTTTTCAACATTTGTTTTTAAGTGATTTTGAGTTCCAAATTTTTCTCCCTCGCTCCCTTCCCCTCCCCTCCCCTCCCCAAGACAGAAAACAATCTGATATAGGTTATGTATGTACAATCACATTAAACATATTTCTACATTAGTCATATTGTGAAAGAAAACTCAGAACAAAAGGGAAAAACCTCAAAAAACAAAAAAGTTAAAATAGTATGGTTCAGGGGCAGCTAGGTGGCTGCCCCTGAACCTGAGTTCAAATCCAGCCTCAGACACTTGACACTTACTAGCTGTGTGACCCGGGCAAGTCACTTAACCCTCATTGCCCCAACAAAAAAGAAAGAAAGAAAGAAAGAAAGAAAGAAAGAAAGAAAGAAAGAAAGAAAGAAAGAAAGAAAGAAAGAAAGAAAGAAAGAAAGAAAGAAAGAAAGAAAGAAAGAAAGAAGAAAAAAAGAAAAAATAGCATGGTTCAATCTGCATTCAGATTCCACAGTTCTTTTTTCTGGATGTGGAGAGCATTTTCCATCATGAGTCTTCTAGAAATATCTTGGATCATTGTATTGCTGAGAAGAGCTAAGTCTATCACAGTTGATCATCACGCAGTGTTGCTGTTATTGTATACAGTGTTCTCCTGGTTCTGCTCACTTCACACAGCATCAGTCCACTTAAGTCTTTTCAGGTTTTTCTGAAATCTGCCTGCTTATCATTTCTTATAGCACAATAGTATTCCATTACAAGTCATTAGAATTTTAAGAGAATTTTAAAGAGAAGGTTGGTGAATAAAACAAAGAAGACCCTAGATGTTACCACTTAGTAGTAAATTCTAGAAAGCAAAGAGTTCAAAAGAGTGTCGATGCCTAATTCTAATGTGACACAATGAATAGACCTGGAGTCAGGAGGACCTGAGTTCAAATGTGGCCTCAGACACTTACTAGCTGTGTGATCCTGGGCAAGTCACTTAACCCTGTTTGCCTCAGTTTCCTCATCTCCAAAATGAGCTAGAGAAGGAAATTGCAAGCCACCTTAGTATCTTTGCCAACAAAACCCCAAATGGGAACATGAGAAGCTGGAAACAACTGAAAAAATGATGGAACAACAATACAAAGGACAAAATGGCAAAAGAAGAAGGAAAGCAAGAGTTAGCATAGCCAGAGAAAGTTTATTTACATAGGCTGATGGCATTTGGAGATGAAAGGGTCCTTTAAAGGTCATCTATCTTGTCAAACCTCTTCATTTTAACAAATTTGGAAAGTGAGGTCTAGTTAGGATAAATGACTTGCCTAAAGTCACCTTGCTTATAAGTAACAGAGCTTGAATTCCCATGCAAGTCTGATGATTACTATTTCTACTATATGTCACCTATCAGGATGGCTCCTTTTCCTACTCTATTATATTATTTTCACATTGTACCTGAAGAGAGCAACCAGAAAATCCTGATAATGTCACATGCCACCTTGGGAAATTGGTCTCTCCTAATTTTCCCTTCTAGAGTCTCAGTTCACCACAGACCTGTCTGTCACCCCTATACCACCTATGGCTAATGACAACTATACTGTACAATTCTAATTAGGCTGGGTGACACTAGAACCTCATTGTAGTGCATTAAATACAGTGTCACAGATTTAATGAGTGTCCTACATGATGATGCCTTGATGCCTTCTTCTAGCTCTGTTTTTCTTTTTGTCCATGGAGTTGCTATATTTTCTTGAGCTTTATTTTTCAGTTCTTTTATTGCTCTTTTGACCTCTTGAGAAACAGCCCATCCACTAAAATCAAAGTCCACTTCTTCATTGTGTAGTGGCAGTGGCCTTAGCTATATCTTCATACAACAAGCTCTAATGAGTTGGTCCTATGAAGATTCAAGTGCTTCAAATACAAAGTTCACAGATGCTCAACTCCATAAGGCTGGCAAGGAGATGATTTTTCTCTTTTCCTTTGGACATAGCATATCATAAAGACTGTCAGGGTAAGGAGAGGTTGCAATCACATTGATAAAAGTCAGTCATCTTTTATAGTACTAATATCAGAGAGCCATTGCAACCATGGATCCAACTAACTGGAAAAGCTAAATGGCAATTGGGAAAGCTAAAGAGAAAGAAAGATAGCACAGAAAAAGGAAACAGTTTCTCTTTTGGAATCATTAGATGATAAATGATGATGATGATGATAGATAGATAGATAGATAGATAGATAGATAGATAGATAGATAGATAGATAGATAGATAGATAGATAGAAAAGATCAATCATCAATCAATATATGGGCAGGCAATAGGTAATAAATATAGAAATAAATAGGGATAGATGATAAAGATAGATACATAGATGATAGGTGATAGAGATAGATAAATAGAATTAGATGATAGATTCATAGAAATAGATAGAAATGGAAATATAGATAATAGGTGATAAATGTAAAATATAGATATGATAGGTATAGAAATTAAAAGCTAGATAGATGATAAAGTTATAGATAAAAGTAGAAATAGATGGATAGACAAACAGATAGCACAGATACAGAAATTAAACACTAGATAAATGATAGAGATAAAGCTATCAATAAATAGAGGTAGAGATAGAAAGATAGAGAGATATTGTGTCTCCCTCTTTGCCTTTTCCTGCCTTTCTCAGTTCTTTCCTTCCCTTTCCCACTTGTATCACTTTGGATTTACATTAAGACCGAACAGAAGAATTTATTTGAACTGGTCTCATATAGCATGTTGGCTATTAGATTGTGAGGGTATAGACCAAGAAAACCCCCACATAAAAATTCTTTATCCCATCTTTTACTAGGTTTTCTTTAACAGGCATAATGTTTTACATCAACATGAACATTCAGGGTGCGGCTAGGTGGCACAGTGCTTAAAGTACCAGCTTTAAGCTTAAAGCACCACCTAGCTTCCCCCTGCTTTAATTGACTTTTCTTTTTTCTTTTCTTTTTTTTAAGTGAGGCAATTGGGGTTAAGTCACTTGCCCAGGGTCACACAGCTAGTCAGTGTTAAGTGTCTGAGGCCGGATTTGAACTCAGGTACTCCTGACTCCAGGGCCGGTGCTCTATCCACTGTGCCACCTAGCTGCCCCCTTTAATTGACTTTTGATGCAGATAAAAGACGAGCTGAGGCTGAGAATTCCTAGGTTAAGAGAGAAACCAGAAAGAAGGACACAGATCAGATAGGGGTTTAGCAAGTGAATTTGGCTAAAGCTGAGAGATTTCTCACCATCCTATATTGGGAGGAAGGTAGGCATTTGGTTATTCAGTTAGTCGGGTTTTGGTTTATTTTTGTTTTGTCTTTTTCCATGTTATATAAGAATATTAATATTATCGTTCTCCACAGTTAAAGTCAGAGCTGCCATCAGAGATGATTGTGTTTATAAGTATCTCTGAAATTACCTACTTATTTTTGCATCATCCTTTGTAGCCAGAGCCACTGTCTTTAGCTCTCTCTGTTGCCTCTTCAGCTCATATGTTGTAGCAAAACAGCACTCCTCTGTGCCAGGCTGTCATTTTGGATGGAGTTTCTCAGCAAGTCACAGCCTCAGAAACTATGCTTCTTTCCCTTTGCTTATGATTGCCCCCACTTCATTTAAGATGCATTGCACGGGGTCAGCTAGGTGGTGCAATGGATAAAGCACCGGCCCTGGATTCAGGAGGACCTGAGTTCAAATCTGAACTCAGACACTTGACACTTACTAGCTGTGTGACCCTGGGCAAGTCATTTAACCCTCATTGCCTCTCAAAAAACAAACCCTCTGGACCCCCTTCCTCAAATAATATTTTTAAATGCATAAAATAAAATACATAGAATTACAAAGGAAACCAATTGCATCAAAATATATTTATCAACACATATTTTAAAACAAATTCATGAACCCCATCTTAAGAACCCCTGTACTAGACAAGTAAAACAATGTGAGAAAGAGATGAATTTTAACTGACCTTAAAAATTAAGGACAATTCTTAACTGATCATATAACAGAAAATTGTGTCAGCATTTGACCAGACATTAAAGAAAATTTCCATTTGATCACTCATTATCATCTTCATTCATCCACATTCACCAGCTCTTAAATGATCACATATTTATCTTCTGAATTGTGAATATTTGCTTGTTGAAACAGGGAAAGAAGTTTTTCAAGCACGGAATCTTTTGAACATGGCTGTCATATTGTTGTTTTGATTTAAGAAGATCTGAGACCACTAAAGGATTCCCATAATCAAAAGATGACATTTGCCTTTAAACTATTGCAATGTTAAGGAAAATAGCTGATATAAATGATGCTTTGGACAGATAAATACACCTACCCAAAATAGGGCTCGTTTCTAAGTCTCTGCTTGGATTTATAGTGGTAGTTCACATTGGTTCATGCACATTTCAGAGTAAACAATTCACCATTGGTCATTAAGTGTAGTGGGGAAAGTTGTGTGTTAGGTTTTATTCTTCATTGTTTACTGATCATGAGAAATCACCTGTTCTATTTTTAACATTTATTTTTTTGTTTACTTTTGGTTGCATTTGACATTTCATCGATGTGAATCTGTAAACTATTGCAATAATCTATTTTATATCCAGTGCTATCATTTGAACTAGAACTGGGTAAAGGAAATATAACCTGTTATAAGACCTCATAAATTCCCACGGCCTATTATCTACTGTCTGTACTTCTATTCAAGGTTAAAGGTCATCATTTTCTTTCCATATCCAACCTTTCTAAGATGACATTCCCCCCTGTAAAAGTTCAATTTCTACATGTTAATGAACTTTAAGATGTTAGAATATTCTAATACAGTAATGCTTTGGTTATTTGGAAGTTGTTCTTTTGAAAATATCAACCATCTAGCCACCCTTGAACCTCAAAGGTTATTTTTTTAATTTAAGGCAGATCATACAGTGTAGAAGCAACTCTTTGAGCAGTTAGCAGTGACAAAAATATCTGAAAAGATCCAAAAATTCAACCTGATAGGTTGTGATTATTTGATTTGTTGAACAAAAGTAAAAGAAAGTTCTTGTTGGCCAGCAGTGGCTATAAAGCCATACATCACAAAACTCAAGAATCATGGACAACCAGGATAATTAGACAAGAAAAGAAAGAAGAAAAAGGAGAGAAAAGAGCAGGGTAGAAGAAGTTAGCAGCATTAAAAGTTATTTCAGAGTCAGTAGCCGCTAGAGAACCCATTGGAGAAGCCAAATTGACATCTTTGAGAGTGGAGAGCAGGAGATCCAATGAGGAGGAAGTGGAGGCAAGCAACTAGGTGAATTTTGCAGTGTGAGGAATCGTGCTACCACAAAGGCATACCAACCACAGGTCAGAGCAAACATAATGGGCAGAGTAAACAGCCTTGGAGACACAGGAGCACCTAAGGACCTTGCTGTACTCAATGCAGCAGAGTAAAATTCCTGGTGTTTATAATGAAGAAAAGATTAAATAATTTTCAGTGAAATATATGCAAGAAAACAAGACTACATTTTGGAAAGATTGCCATCTGAAATAGTTAAAATAAAGGGTCTGGCACATAAAAAAATTGAGCACGGATTCTTTAGAATAATTTGTTGTGTGCAAGAATTCATTCTTCAATTGTGGCAGATAACTGCAGCATTACTATGTCAATTCTGTTCAGTGTTAGATATGAGCTTTCTTGCAGAAGTCATACATAATTAGTCTCTTGTTACACCTTTGGCTCTTATGAATTATAATCCCACAGGGGAAATGGCTTCAGAAACATGAGTGAATATGGATGATTTCTGAAAATTCAATAGGATTTATTGTCAAGCTACTTGCCAATAAGATTTAGAATAACGGGAGAGGAAAAAGGAAAAAAAGACAAAAAAAAAGGGAAAAGGTAGAAATGCAGGAAGGAAAAAAGAAGAAAGACAAAATGAAGGAAAGTATATCCTAAGTAAATAGGGATTGACCATGCAAAACTTCCAGCATAGAAAAAAAAAAATGCCTTCCTTAGAATTTAGTGATGTAATGGGACTTGCCTTTTTAAAAATTCCTTGCAAAAAATTCTTAGTCATATAAATTTCACTTTTCAGAACTATAATTTGTTTGCTTTATACATTACAACATAATGTTTCTTTCTTTTAATTAGCATTGGCTTCAAAAAGGATAATAATCCACCAACTCCAGTGGTTCCTTCCTGAATTAGAACCATGACTTGGCCTAGCAGAAAGGATGCCATGCTGTTCAATGATGGTCAGCTATAGGCTGACCCAAAACAAAAGGCAGTCACTGACTTTTTGGCTTCTCATATTCATTAGACTCTGAGAAAAAAGAGAAAAGAAGAAGCAAACAATATTGCATTTTAAATTGATCATTTCTCATTCATATTGTAATTTACTGCTGTTCTTCCAATCTTGCAAGAAGCCCCAGCTGCCTTCCCCTTGTTTTCCCAAAAGTAATAGGGACTAGGTTGACATCGAAGGCTAATGACAGGAGAATAGGTAACACTTGTGTTTTGGGCTGAGCAATAATTTGGCCCATGACACCGGGGAAATTGAAATAAGAAGACTCCCCTAGCTCCCTTTTTTCCCTTCTTAATAAGCTGACTAGAGTAATGAGATAAACATCACTCAGTGACTAGACTTTGGATAGCTTAGCAGCATCAACCTTGACCCTCTTTTTCTCTGGCTCTCATGGAAGTTGTTTTGTATGTTGGTTTTCTGTTTGTTTTTATTGACAGGACTAAATCAGTCTTCTGTGATGACACACCAATAGCAAGGAAGAGGGAGATTAAAAACAATCATAATGAAGAAAATGTTGAGATAATTGGGATTTTTTGATACAATTGTTTTTAATAAACCATGATAACCATTCAAAGAGGGATGGATCTTAGCGTTAGAAATGTGATGAAATAAGTATATTTAAGAAATTGGTTTGATGTGTTCACTTGGATTTTGGTTTGGTTTTTTGTAGTCCTAAGATATAATAATAACAACAACAATTATCTGTATTGAGTACTTTATCATTTTTCATATCACTTTTCATAGTCACTTCATTTGATCATTTGAAAGGTTAGGCTACTATGTCATCAAACATTTTGGTGGCTTGGCTAAGTTCACAATAGAGAGCAGCAGAGCTAAGAATTCTCACCTCTAATCTGGTGTTCTTGCCATCACACTATGCTTCCAAATAACAAAGAGTTCTTCCTACCCCTTATTTTTCAGGTTGGGTGTTTTGCCCAATCACTTTTATAAACTAAAAATATTGTTTCCATAACAAATTTGTTGGGGAGAGATTTGCTAAAGATCTATTTTAATGTAGTGCTTTGGAAATATAATAATAAATTGCAGGTCCTAATGAGTTGAAACTGTTGTCTTCAATGTGAGTCTTCACTAACTTGCTTGTATTTTCACAGAGGACAGTTATGGGATGGATGGGAAGGTTAACCTGCCAAACTTCACTGAAGACATCAACTGGCAAGGACTGGAAGATTTATACAGTGTAAATGAAAGTTCCTATGAATACAGATACAACTATAAACTGAGTCTGGTTGACTGGACTAATTACTTGAAGGATGTAGATAGAGTGTTTGCACTGCTGAACAGTCACTATGAGCAAAATAACACAAATGACACTCAAACTGCTCTAAAACAAGGGTTCTTGAACACATCATCTACACCATCCATGCTGAAGGAAATGACCTCCACTGAATCAGATGAAGACATAAGCAGTATGGAGGCAGAAGAGTGGCAGCTGATTGCACCACTGGACTTGGGAGCCCTAGATTTGAATCCAACACCATTAAATCAAGAAAGGAAACTTGAATGGAATAATGATATTCCTGAGATTAGTCATTTGAATTCCCAACACTGGAAATATCGTCATACTGAAAAATGGATGGGGGGTAAAGAATTAAATAGCTTTGAAATGGATTTCAGTGGCAATGGTTTAACAGAGATGCAGTCAACAAATAGCTTCGTTCTACAGCCCATTAGCAGTCATCAGAAAGAATCACACCAAGACAATGACCAGAGAGCAGATATATTTGAAGATCAGATGTATCTTCCTGTGAGCTCTGATGGATCATCAATTCATTGGGTTACAGAAACACCCAATGTGGATCAGCCTATTGGATCCAGCAAAATGGAGACAATTTTGAAGACCACAGAGAATAATCATACAAGGGAGAATTTCCAAAACCTAGAAGGCAGTGGTTCCTCACCACCGTCCTCTAAATAGTTGAAATTGTAAACCTTATACACAGTATTTTTAAAATTTGTATTAGCAAACTAATAAAGGCAATCATGCCAACACACATTCCAAGTTTATCAGAGCTACATGTTTATGGTTGTAATTAGTACATGTATGTATGTTTGTGTCCTAGACCCACTAAGACATATATATTTTTTATTCTTGATTTTTCAAAAGTAGAGAAATAGGGTGGGGTTTTTTTAGTGTTAAAACAGTATTACCCTTTGAAGGTCATAAATACACACCATGAAAAGTTATTAAATCAAGATGCCAAGAATTTGAGTTGCATAGCTTCCAAAAGTTGTCACCCTCAATGAATGTCTTAGTATACTCGCACTGCCTACAGAATGTGTTTCTGATCAATTATTTTTAACCACTGGAATTTCTTAATGTCACAGGTTAGAGTAAAATGATATTGCACTTTGAGATCCTTATTCCCTGTGTCATTTCTTCATTATTTTACATGGCTTTCCTTGTCTCACTGTTTGCACATGGGGATGTCATACCATAGGATCACAGGAAAGAGATATAGGATGGATTGCAAATGAAAAGTATGTTGTTTTAATGCTGTTTTGCCAGAAAAATGTTGCATGTTTTTACTTTGACTTGCTAAAATTGAATAGGAGGACATGGTAGCTAATAGTGTTCAGAGATTTTAAAAAACAAAGAATGAAAATTGGTTATTCCCTTCTTTTGAGAGAGGGTAGCAAAGTATTTATCATATCCTTGAAGTGTCTAAATTTGAGTATATTCTTGAAGACATCTTATATGAGACTTTTCTTCATTTGGAAGGGTTTGTTTTATTGACATGAATAAGGGACTTAAAAGCTGGCTTATATAACAGAAAATCTGTTCAATAAAATAAACTCATGAATGTTTCCTAATTTAAACACATACACATAAAACACACATGTACTATAAATTTAATTTCATAGCATTTTGTTATAGTTTCATTTTTATGGGCTTCACCAAATACTGAAATTTTTTAAAATACAATACTAAATTAATTGCCTTTGAAACTTGATGCTCTTGAATTCCTATTATTCTCCCATTGTAGATTTTCACATACCAACAAAAGAATTACCTCATTCATTTTCTTCACCACCACACCTAACCTCTTTTGAAAAGTTTCCTATCTGTTATTTTGTTTAGCGTACTGGACATCTGTTTTGTTTGTTTTACACAATTCAATAACTGAAGCAAAAACAAAATAAAACAAAACCCAAACCCAATCTGCTTTGGTTTTAAGGTTCCCTTTTTTAAAGATTCAGTTTCTTTAGTCTTTTAAAAAAAATTGTTGTTATCATAGACTTTGTAAATATGTTAAAAACTAATTAGCTGTTACATATCTGATGTATGTGCCATTGGCTGAATGACAGAACAAACGTATTTATGGTCATGAATGATGCTATTTGTAAATAGATCTCCCGTCATTAGGAAACCTACTGTGTTTTTAAATCTTGTATAATATTCTGTGATACTTTTATAGAACAATTCTGGCTTCAGGAAAGTCTAGAAGCAATATTTCTTGAAATAAAAAGGTGTTTTAACTTTATCTGCTTCAGATAAATTCACATGACCAAGTTTTTGTAGTAAACATATTTCTGCAATAAACTGTTGTCATTTTACATTACTTAAATCCCAGCCAGACCTCAAATCATTGCCTTCTATGAGGACTAACTAGAGATGAATTTCCAGGTTGACCATGATGATTCCCTTAATGTTGCTTAATTGCTGTTTTGGGGATAAGTGACAGGCAGAACAGTTCTCCAGAGTTCTGGAGAGTTCTGCTAAATGAACAGAAGTCAGAATCACAAATTCATTTTATTCTGTTGGAAGCCAGGAGTAGGAAGAACTTCCAAGACAAGTCTCTTGGCATGTCCCTTTCTACCTTACTCTTTGGTTAAGGTACTAAGGAATTGTAAAGTATCCAAAGGTCATTTTTATGAGAGGAAAGAAAAGGACTTGCTAATTTCTTGAATAATTAAGAAAAGACTGTAGTTTCCCTGAGAGTACAGTAAACATTCCCTCCTAGCCCCTCGACCTTATAATGTAGCAGTCTCCCCATTGTTTGAGCCTAATGTTGCTGTCCCAAAGATGTCATAACATTTTTAGAGTTTGAAAGAGAAATTGAAGACAACATTTGTGGCTCAGAGAAGAGACTAGCAAAAATAGGCTCAAGGTTGCTGGCTTCTGGGAATCTTATAGAAGTATGACATGACAGGGTGCATTACTGTATATAAGAATTATGCACTAAAGACACCCCAGAAATAGTTGATAGGGCACATAGAACTGTGAGACTTACTGTATGGGGAGAAGGTCAAGTCCTCTTCCTCGTTCTATAATTTCATTGGCTGACATGTTTCTATAATATCATTGGCAGATCTAAGGACAGCCTGGCCACCCAGTGACAGGGAACCCAGGAAAAATAATGAAAGCCCATTACATCCTCTTCCTCCTTCCCTTGCCCTTTGCTGATTCAGTACTGAAGTGGTCTTAGAGAGCAGCCCAAACATGCAAATTTATTCAATACTTCTCTGAAAACACTGAAGTAATAGTGGAAACTACCACATTCTAAAGTGGCTGTAATTAGTATCTCCATCCTACTTCAGACATAGGAACCAGTCTAGAGTACTTCCAATTGAAGTCCCCTATATGGGCTGGAGTTTGGTATATTGAGAGGCAGCCTGGCATAGTGAATAGAGTAGTGGACAAGGAGTTAGGAAGTTCTGGGTTCAAATCCCATCTTAGAAACTTCCTCTGTGTGTGCACCTCAGCAATGCATTCACCCTATGCCAGTTTCCTGATCTATAATATGAGGGAGTTGTACTTAGTGACCTCTAAGATCCTGTATGGCTCTAACTCAGAATTAAAGGAATTTGGATGATAGGGAAAGTTAAGGACTGCACTCATGCTATCTCATCAGACTCTGAAAAGTCTAAAGCCAACTTACTTCCAAAGCCCAAGTTAATATGTTTTCTGGATAGGTATAAGGTCAGTTACCTCCTTTTAAAAAAAAAAAATTCTCCCATTTGTTTGCTACTGCCTGACATTTATTTTCTGAGACAATATCTTTCATTCCACTTCGTATGATTATGGAATCATTGAGTCTTGAGAGTTAAAAGAGACTTCAGCTTCTCTAGTCTAACCCATACCTGAAATCCATTCTACCTTATTCTAGATGTATGCCTTAGCTAAATAACCTCCATAGTTGGGGAACTCACTACCTCTCTAAGCTGCCCATTCCAGTTAGGAACAGATCTAATTGCCAGGAGATCTTCCTGAGTTCAAACTAAAATCAATATTTTAAGAGAGCCACGATTCCATATCTGTAGACTCCACTATCCCAGTGCTTGAAAACAGGAAGGCATTGAGGGGCTAGAAAAGGCTAACAACTGGTCAGGGGAAGACCAAAACGAAAGGAATTTAAGTGACTCCACCTTGTTTATCTACATCTGGGCCTGAACAAATAGAAACTAAAAAACAATTATTAACAAACTCCCACGAGCACACTTTAGGGTCCTGGCACAGAATAGGTAAGCATTTAATAGATATTTGTTGAATTGAATGCCATCCATCCTGGCCCATCACAAAGTTGATCCTTCAGATTAGAGCAAATGAAGTGAGGCTGGGCTGGCAATGAACCCAGCAAAATGTGGCTGGGCACGAGATAAACGGACCAAAGACCACTTGTGTCAGAATTTTTATATCCCGCTTCCATTTCTCCTACTGATGTAGGGGGCTGGGCTCTCCGAGGCTGTTTTCCAACCAAGGAGCAATTATTTCCCTTCTCAGACACAAGGTGTCACTGTAGCACAATGGGAAAACAAACAAGCCATCCTACCAAGCGGGCTCAGTACCCCCTGCAAGAGCTCGCTCTCCACTCGCTCTCCTCTCCTCTCCCTCTCCTCTCTTCTCCCTCCCCTCCCCTCCCCTCCTCCGCTTACTCTCCTCTCCTCTCCCTCTCCTCTCCTCTCCCTTTCCCTCTCCTTCTCCTCTCCTCTCCCTTTCCCTCTCCCTCTCCTCTCCTCTCCCTTTCCCTCTCCCTCTCCTCTCCTCTCCCCTCCCTCTCCTCTCCCTCTCCTCTCCTCTCCCCTCCCTCTCCTCTTCCTCTCCTCTCCTTCTCCTCTTCCTCTCCTCTTCCTCTCTTCCCCTCTCCCTCCCCTCCCCTCTCCTCTCTCTGATGATTGATCTTTTTTAAGTAACTGCACTTCTCTTGATGCTGCCAGAAATGTATCTGGAAGAACCTGATCCATGGTGTTTTCTCTATTTCTCCTTCACATAACAACTTAGTCATTCTAGAAAGCCACAGAACATTTTTGTTCACCTTGGGCTGATTTCTATTGGCTTTAAGAGTTGGAACTGCAATAAGCTTCTGAAATTAAATATAAAAATCAACACTGAATATTGATCTCCTAACTGGCCAATGGATTGAAGGAATATTTTAAAATCTTTTTTGACTTGGGAAGGACAGCAGCTGTATACAGAGATGGGCTACACTGTTAGCTGTTCTGGAGAGGAATGATTTGGGCCAGTCCCCATGACATTGCTGTTGCATCAATCCTCCATGAGCAGAGCTAAGAGGAAGAAGCTACATAGCCCTCACCTCCCACTTTGGTTGGAAGGATTTATTCCACAAGTGTCCTGCAATTTTTAATCTAATCAAAGAACAAGAATATATTAATCTGATGTATAAAAGACACTGTATTAAATGCTGGGGCATATACAAAAGACAAAAAATGAAATAGCATTAATACAACATGTACACGTAATAAATATCTGGCACACATACCTGTATACAGAGACATCATATACATCATCACTACATCAACATATACAAAGGTAGGGAGCTGCTGGGGGCTGGGGCTAGAATAAGGAAAGTATTCAGGTAGAAAATAGCAAATGTTGACTTTTATTGTTCATGAAGCAAAGTGGACAGTTGAGGTAATTATTTGCATAGGAAAGACAGAGAAATCCCTTTTGCCCCAAATATCCACATAATTGAGGGAAAAGTCATGGGTTTAAAAGAGAAGGGATGTTTTTAGTGTGTGGTGCTCTCCATAAGCATACATGAACAGAGGCCTTTATGTAAATGATGGATTACCTTGAAGAAATACTTCTACCACATCTGAAAAACTAAATTTAGTCTGTGAGGCTTTGCCACTTTTATTTGGGTGGAAAATTGGAACAGGTGAGTGAAGAATGGAAATTAATACCCTGATATTCCACCTTTAGGGGGACCTAGGCAGAATGCCCCAAGCTGGATCATTTCTCAACATCAGACATGTTTTTTTTCTATTTTTTTTTCAGTGCTTTCTAAGCTACCTGCCCTTGTTCTCGAGTTTTAGGGGGAACTATATTTAAAGTGTCAACCTTCCTTCTCATTTCAAATAGGAAAGAACTACACATTCTTGTCATTTCCTGTGCTCTTTCCCTTTTGCCTCCTGAGTCACAGACTCTGAGCTCAGTAGTTTCTTCACATTACCAAGCCCTAGCTAACCAGCTCTAAATAAAGCAAATCACTATTTGATTCTCAATAGCATCAAGCTTTAATATCTCAGTGGGTGTGTTACATCCAATCTAAGCTTATTTCCTCTTCAGGAATCAGCTGTAATCTACATTTCAACCAATTCAACTTCACCATTTACTAAAAATCTTTTTGCTGGGGACTGTGCTAGGTTCTGGGAATACAAAACAGTCCCTGCCTTTAAAGACCCTACATTCTAATGGGGGGAAGGGGAATATGTGTATACATATAAGTGTAATATTAGTCAAGAAGAGATGGAAACAAAAAAGAGATCCAAACCAAGACAGAAGTCCTTCACTTTTTTTTTTTCCGTCATGGGCCCTTACATCAATCTGGTGAAGCCTATGGATCTCTTCTCAGATTGTTTTTAAATATTACAAGAGGGGGGCAGCTAGATGGCACAGTGGTTAAAGCACCGGCCCTGAATTCAGGAGTACCTGAGTTCAAATCCGGCCTCAGACACTTGACACTTACTAGCTGTGTGACCCTGGGCGAGTCACTTAACCCCCATTGCCTGCAAAAAACCAAAACCAAAACCAAAAACAAAACAAGAGGGGCAGCTAGGTGGCGCAGTGGATAGAGCACTGGCCCTGGAGTCAGGAGTACCTGACTTCAAATCCAACCTCAGACACTTAACACTTACTAGCTGTGTGACCCTGGGCAAGTCACTTAACTCCAATTGCCTCACTAAATATTACAAGAAATGCTAAATTTGTTAGAAATTAGTTAAAATAAAGATGTGATTTTTTTCTTGTCCAAGTTCATGGATCCTCCAAAATTTCTTCAAGGTAGAAGTAGCACCCACATGACCTAAATCCCCAAGAGCTATTTAATCAATTCAATAAATATTAAGGTCCTCTTTAATATTTGGTACTAAAGATGTATAAAGAAGAAAAATTCCAGCCCTCAAGAAGCTTACAATAAAATATACATGAATGTATCTAGTTAAAATGATAACATTCCAATTCCACATTGACTGAAAAGCTTGACTGTGTTGAAAGACGTCAATGCCTAGAAAGAACCAGCCTGCTCTTAATGCCAATCCCACTAGTGCCTTTGATCAAAATTTTGAGGATTTCCTTTCCTATTCAAGCCAAAAGCTCCTATTGTAATTCTCACAACTGGATGCTTTTCTGCAGAGATACACTGGGCTTTCAACTAAAAACAAGACAAAGCCATGACACCAAAAATACGCCCCCTTTTTCACACCACCCTTGGCTATACCCCTGAATGCTTCTGACCCCTCTCTATCTATTGTGGAGATTCTGAGATTGGAGTCATGATGCTCAACTGGGAAATGCTTATTTCAATTAATGAACTCTCTATCCCTTTGTGAATTCCTAGTAATTTTTCTCCCTAGGGAGGGATAAGATATGCACAAATAACTATAATAGAAGTCATGGGGGCAGTTACGTGGCACAGTAGATAGAGCACTGGCCCTGGAGTCAGAAGGACCTGAGATCAAATCCAACCTCAGATACTTGACACATACTAGCTGTATGACCCTGGGCAAGTCACTTAACCCCAATTGCCTCACCAAAAACAAACAAAAAAACTGTAATAGAAGTCAGAATAGTGTGTGATAGAGGTCAAAAAGAGGGGAAAAAAGAGATTTTGAAAGGGAATGATCTTTGAGGGGAAGCTTCATGAAATTGAAGGCACATAATAATAATCTTTAAGTTAGGAGAAAGAAGTATAGTAGATGAGAACATAGTAAGAGTACAAAACACTAAGGCTTGTGAGGAACAGGATGAAAGGAAGTGAGGCAGTATAAGAGATGAGAAAAGCAATAGTTTCATTTGGCAGGAACATATAAATATATGAAATAATGCCTAAAATGTAGGCAGGGGTCAAGTTGAGGAAGGTTTTGAATTGACCAAGTTTTAGAGTTTATATTTTAGTTTGTGCCCGTGGAAAAACAAGTCAGCAAAGAATTCAAGCATGCTAGAGAGTATCCTGGAAAACAATCCCTTTTATCACTTTATTAAAAGAAAATGTCAGGGCAGCTAGGTGGTACAGTTGGATAAAGCACCGGCCTTGGATTCAGGAGGGCCTGAGTTCAAATGTGACCTCAGACACTTGACACTTACTAGCTATGTGACCCTGGGCAAGTCACTCAACCCTCATTGCCCAGCCAAAAAAAAAAAAAGAAAATGTCCAAAGGTTCACCACTGTTTCAACTTCCGACACAGCAAAAATCCTAAAAGGCAAACTCTGGTTTCAATCCAAGAAGGCAACTTATTCATTTATTCCTTTTTTTAAATTTTTATTTTCAGTCATCAAGTATTCAAGAAATTGTAAACAAATGTTTACAAGTATATTGACAGTAGCTTTCATTAAACACAAGGTGATATATATATATATATATATTAAATGATCCTAAGTGCTCTCCAAATAAATAGTAATTTAAAAAACCACAAAATGAGCCTTCTGTATGCAACAATTCAAAACAGCCTCTCATCACAAATATACTTCTATAAAGACACGCACACACACGCACACTCCAATCACTAAGGACCTAATGCCAAATTATTTGACACTATAGAACATTTTTTGAAAATCAATTAGAAGCCAGTTTTCCTGTTTCATGCTCCTAACCTATCTATCATTTGGGGTTTGTGGTAGAGGTATTTGTTGGATGAAGAATGCCCACCATAAAATCTTAACAAATTTTTTTAATGTTTCATTCTTGGACACCAACTCCAAATGACTTTCTTTTGTACAACTTTTTGGCTTAATGTGTGTGCCCCAATAGTTATTTTAGTTTTCAGAGCTGTTTTCTGCTTCCATTTCTACCCAGTAACATTAATGGGTTCACCACAAAAGACATCACCCTTCACCCCCATCATTAAAAACATCTTATTGGTATAAACCTTTTTAAGGAGAAATAACAAAAGGTCATCTGAACCATGTCACGATTTACCTCTTTCTGAAACTACTCTTAATATCTGGTTAGTGTTGCTAAGGTAAATATAAAAAGCACTGAGTTTTCTGTAGAAAAGATATTTTCTATCACATGGTCATTTCCGCAGCAGAAATTCTCCATAGGTTAGATGTTGCATAAGTCATAGTAATGAGCATGAAAAGTACTTCTTTTCCTGGAAATGCTCTAGCTTTTCAAAAAGTAAAGCACATGCAGTCACATAGCACTGGAATACTGGGAATAATACCATGGAATTAGCTAGTGGTGAACATGCATCCTTGGACACTAGTAGCACCATTGCTGTTCATATGTTCCAGAAGTAACAGAGAGGAAGGACGTGGTAGGCAAGGCTAGAGTGAATATTGATCCTTCCTAGAGCTGAGTAAAGCAAGTCCTGTTTTGAAACATCATCAGATGGGCAGCTAGGTAGTGCAGTGGATAGAGCACCGGCCCTGGAGTCAGGAGGAACTGAGTTCAAATCCCGCCTCAGACACTTGACACTTACTAGCTGTGTGACCCTGGGCAAGTCACTTAACCCCAACTGCCTCACCAAAAGAAAAAAAGAAACATCATCAGATGCATACAAATTTTTCTCCAACTTGAGAACAAACCAGTGGTACATCTAGTGACCTTGTCTGAGACAGAGAAAATGAGAAACGTTATTACAGTTGATTTTTATTCTGAAAGCCTATTCACTTAGCCCAGCAGCCATTCTGCACAGCCTCTTATTGTGAAATGCATAATGGAAACATGTGTAAGGCTCCCTACTGGTCTGGATAATGAAGAATGAAGTCTGAGGCAAACCTAGACTTAAATAGCATTTGGAAACCTATCTGTTTGGGGCTTAAATTATTTGGGATGCAATTATACAAGTTATTGATGGTCACAAGTATGTCTGTGCACTATCTAGATTGTTGAAAATACACACCAAGACGTAATCACCCAAACTCCCCCCATCCCCAGAAGGAGACTCCAGAAATGATTAGGTCTCATCCTTGAAGTACCTTGGGTTCTGGATAGTTTGCAGCATAGTAAGAATTGATCATTTCTTTGATGCCAAATGAGGAGGAGGAATGGAGCAAAGATATCCTGATTCCACTGAAGAGCGCAAGCTGAAATGAAGGGACTCTGGTGTTTTTTTTCTTTTTTTGTCTTGCTCTGTGCTCTGCTGAATAGACCACATAAAAAATTCCCTTTGTAGCCAGCAGAAGTGTAGGTCCTGGATTGCCTCCCAAGACTGGCCCCCATCTTGGCACAGAGAAGCACAAAATTTGGTCCTAGAGAAGTGGTTCTCAAATTGTGGTCCTTGAAGGTCCTCTAGGTGGTCCTTGGTCTCCTGTAATAGTCTGGTCTTTAAGGTGAAGTGAGGTACGAATGAACAATTTACTTACGATAGATACCTAGTTTGATATTAGACCTCACTTTTCAGCAATGTCATTTTATCCATTTGTTCTGGGGGAATTTTTTCCACGATGACTAACAAAAGCAAGTGCATTAGGTGGTACATGGGGTCTTTCCCCACCAGAGTGATTTTTGGACCAATGAAGTTTGAGAACCACTGAAATAAACAGCCAACTAAGAAATAGAAAAAGGAAAATAAAATTGGTGTTAATTTTTTTTGTATTCATTGCTAACAGAGAACTAGGGTATTAAGAGACAGGGTTAATACCCACTGATATGACAACCAGGTCAAATCATGTTTGTTTTGTATGGAGTTCTTAATCTTTTGGCAGCTATGATTTGAACTCTAACTTATCCAAATCTGAATAGTCAAAGGAATCCTGGATTTCGAATCAAAGGACTTGGTCTTGATTCTAAGCTCTGCTGTTTGTTTACATCCCATATGATCTTGGGGAAGATCACATAACTGCTCTGAGCCTTGGTTTCCTCAGCTGTAAAATGAGGGAGTTGGAACAGATTATGCCTTTAGTCCCTTCCAGCTTGAGGTCCTATAATATGTAGTCACGTTATAAAGAGTTCAACTATATTATTATCACTACAGAAGGCTCATGCTATTATGATGCTCCCATGCTTTGTATGGTAGTAAATAGAAATCAAATTCCCATAGTCAGTCAGAGTGCTCATTTCCTGACACTTAAAAAATTGGATTTTGACTGTTTTCCATTCAAATGACTGAAAATGTTAGTTCATAGCACACTCTACTTATACAACAATAGGTCTAGGATCTCTGATTACACTCATGATTGGTGTAAAAACTCCATTTAGTAATGTGATAGATGACCTAACAGATTAATCTTAGGGAGCTTCCTGAGGCTCATAAAAGTTAAATAACTTGTCCATGGTAAATTAACCAGTAAGTGGTAAGTGTGGGATGTGAACTGAGATCTTACTAAATTGGCTTCCTCTACTCTGATACATGGCCCCACTGCCTCAATTAATTATAATAATAATCATAGCAAGAATTTCAAGATTCTTCAAGATTCGAAAAGCACTTTACATACATCATCTAATTCATACATAATGTATTAATAAAATAAAAGCAAATACATTAATTAAATTGCATTTTTAAAATATGGACACAGTTCTCTAAAAAGGTATGATGGTTGCTGACTTTCTTAGAAGGGTAACATGGTATAATGGGAGGAGAAGACCTGAGTTCCAGTACTGCTTCTGATACTAAGTAGCACTATGACCTTGGGCATGTAACTAATTGCTAAGCCTCAATTTCCTCATCTGTAAAATTAGACTGATTGTATCTCTTCCATTGATTTCCCAGTTTTCTTGTAAGGAACAAATAAGAATGGATGGAAATACACCTTTCACAATGTAAACACTCTTTACAAATGTAAGGCTTTACATCAGAGAGTTTAATCAAAAGTATCCCAATATCAATAGTAAAAAATGTAAAATACATATTGCATAGGATCATATATATTCAAAGTTGGAAAGGACATTAGAGGTCATCTAGTGCAACCCCTTCATTTTACAGAGAGGACCCTGAGGCCCAAACGGGTTAAATGACTTGTCCAAGGTAACCCACAGGTAATCAGTAGTAAAGCCGGAGATAGAGCTCAGCATCTAGCATTCTTCCTACCACATCTTGCTACCTCCCTTACTAAGCTGGTTTGTGTATCCACCCAAGGAAATGTGTAATATTCTACAACAAATATCATTAAACACCTCTAAATTTAACTGAATAATTACCCAATTCCTTAGTTCGTCCAGATGGTCCTGAAAAGCAGAATTTGGCCCATGCTGTCAATCATCGATCTGCCTTTTTGTCAAAGGAGGCACTTGAATGCTTTTCAGGTTTCATTACTCACAGAAATCATGCTCGTGGCCTCCAGACTTTATTATGTATGCATAGGATTATTATTAGCAGCCAATGAGAGCAGGTGGTTTGGTGGGTATTTTTGACAAATCTACAGAAAAGCTTCATTAAAAATTTTCTTTAAGGGGCAGCTAGGTGGCGCAGTGGATAGAGCACCGGCCCTGGAGTCAGGAGGACCTGAGTTCAAATCCGGCCTCAGACACTTAACACTTACTAGCTGTGTGACCCTGGGCAAGTCACTTAACCCCAATTGCTTCACCAAAATAAAAAAAATAAAAAACCGGAAAAAAAAATTTCTTTAAGTTGATATCCACCAAAGAACTAATGGAAATACTAACGCCTCAGAGGAACAAAAATGTTGTGGGGAAAAATGGCCCACATAAAATTGCCTAAACCTTTTCCCACCATTCCAAAGCTAATTCTCAAAGCAAGACTTAATTAATACGCTTAATTAATGTTGGGTGCTTTATTTAGAATGCATTTTAATGCCTAAAATGGGTTGTTTGCATACTCAATATGAAATATAAACAGATTTGAGGAATATCATTAAAAACTTATTCTATCAGGATGCTTACCTAAATAACCATTAAGATAGGTTAGTTATTAAAATCTAGTGAAACCTATCATTAAATTTTTAATAATAATTTTCCTATATGTAGGGTTTTTCTTGGATGTTCTACACAAAATCATATGAAATCATAAGGGAAGTATACATGAAATATGATTATAAACTTATGCAACTGCTTCTTAAATAAACATCCCAGATAGACAAACACATGGGTATAGTCCTTGAAAGCAGTCTCCTTGAGATACTACTTAAGAGGTAATGAACAGAAACTCATGTGTTCATAGAGGCTTCTCATTAATGGATGCCTCGTTATTCCATGACTTGCCTATGCCTGGAAATGCAAGAGTTGGACACTTAGTAATCTGACCTACTGGGAAGTGCTAATACCAGGTTTCTTAAAGATAGGAAGAGGTTTAAAGGATATCCACGATCACCACCATAACTATCCATATGCGGGAAGTATATTATTAATGAAGTCCCAGAAATCAATATGGGGTACATCAAATGCTAGAAAAGGAACCCATTCCCTATTCTTTCCCAAGAGGTCAATGGTTGATTAAGCAGTGAATTAACAGCATCAGGTCTGGGGCTAAAGGAAGGAAAGGTGGGATGATGTAGGGAATGCTGAACTCTTCTTCTTGACCTTCTCCCCTCTGCAGGTTAAATATAAGAAAGTCCCAAGCAATAATCTGACAATGAGCATGATCAAATCTTTAGTGTGCTGCTCAAAATCTCCTTTATCCCCTTAGAAATAAACACTTGGTGCAAAAATATCTCATATCAAGTGCCTGAATAATCCCAAGTGCCCTAGTGTGGTCATGCCCTTGGACCTCACTAGAAGCAGCCTTTGTTAAAACAAACAAAAAAAGCTACGAGGGATATGAGGCTTTCTGACCAATCAGAAGCCTTGACAGGGGAGTGGGGAAGAAGCAACTTCTTTATTAGTGCCTGTTTTGTTGGTTAATAAGCATTCCCCCACAGGGTGAATGGCACTACATGAACTGTCTGGCAGAGAGACAATAAAATTAGGTAGGTACTTATAACTTCCATATATTGTGGTACAGCTGAAAAAGCACTTGCTGTTGAGTCAAAGGCAATGGATTCAAGTCCTGCCTCTGATACTTACTGGCTGGGTGAACTTGGTAAAAATCACTTAACACCTCTGGGATTCAGTTCCCTTGTCTCTATAATAAGGGCATTGGACTAGATGACTTCTGAGGTCTCTACCAGCCTTAGGCTGATGATCCTATAACAGAGCCAAAACCAGGTTTATTTTATCATCAGCTCTATGTGAGTGTCAATAGACAAACTCGTCCTTCTGTGATCACCTGTTTAATGACTAGCTTTCTTCTTTAAAAATACTCTTCCACTTTAAGCAATAACCATCCTCTACAAACTATAGGTAACCACTATAGAAACACAACAAATGGGACTAAAAAGTAAAGTGTAACCACTCTATCAAAGAACATACGAGTCTGGTATTCATATTACTCTACCAATACAACTAGGACTAAATACTGGTAAATCTCACCCCCAAATCATGAGGCAAAACTGTCAGGCTCACATTTCCATCTATAGGAGATGGTTACCTGGCAGTGAGACCATCTCTCATACAAGCCCTGAAGACTAAATACTGCTCCCCAAAGTGACCATGCCCTACAGATTTGCTTGCTACTCATTCTATAACACAAATAGATATTTTAGGTATTGGGTACTAGGAGGTATTTTAAGATCAATCAAGATGAAACTTTACTTAGTACCTATGACAAAGCTATGCCCAGATGGACTCAATAAATATTCTTTAATAAAGAACAAAAAGTGGATATAAAAAGGAGAAAACTCTCCCTTTTAGGTCCACCTCAAGATGTTCAAGATGGTAAAGAGGAAAGAAATCAAGGTGGTAGGAGGATCTTGGGAGATAGGATTCAGGAAAATAGATTCACTTATTTTAATAAATTTCAATTAAATGCCTGACTGACTGGTACCAATTCACACATCTCATTTCTACTGGTTTCAAAAGGATTTCTTATCCCAAGTATAGCTCTCCTGATTTAATACCCTAATTTAGGGAGAAGCCAAAACAATTTTCTTTAAAGGAAACTACACCTACCTATGATTCCATCCAAGCATTTAGAAAAACAGTGCTGAAATGGCTGCCAAGTAGGTTAGGGGCAGCTGGTAGGGAAGATGAAGAGAAGGGACTCACTACTTTCATTTTAAAAGACACAGATGTAGCTGCCTTGACTGTGATCTTAGCCAAAGAATTTGTCCAGCAACTATCCTAGAAAGGAAGTCAGCCAGGAACTTTCTCATAGTCGGAGTTTCTCACCACGCCCTTTTAACAACATAGATAATGATTTAGTTTATTTCCGGGGCCCCTACATTTATGATTCAACAGCTTTTTTCCCAGCCTTGGAATGGAGGAGGCTGAAAAAGAAAACGTGCTATGAATTCAAGTGTCTATTACATTGGGCTCTGCCTATAGTGTTTTTTGAAGCATCTGAAAACTTTCCCTGATATCTAACTCTTCTATGGCTTACAGTTATCAATAGTACTTTAAGAAAAAGAGGACAATTTTTTTTAAGCTTCCTTTCCAGACTGGGCTGGATCGAAGTCTCTAAAAAACAAAATGAACATGCTGCACATACAAATTTCTGACCAAATTGCATAGTTTAGGCAAATTCACTTGTGCTTTGTAGCAGAACTCACAGTATTTATAATCTAAAAACTATGATTTGTAAATGCAAACCTGATGATACATCTCACCTTTATTTGTTTGAAATCTATATTAATGATATGCATCTCTATTACTCTTATCATAATTCTGCTTAACAATTTAGAATATCTCGGCCTTTGACTTATACTAGATTGGAGCGTGAACATTAAATTAATATAGCTAAAGTTACAACCTATCTTTAAGTTCCGTTTTCTGGAGAAGGGGATAAAGAAGACTCTTAAGTCATGTTGAGGTATCCAGCTCGCAATCAGTAATGGCTGTTTGCATTGAGTTTTGTTGGTTCATAGATTATGTCTTTAGAGTTTAAAAAAGAAAGAAAAGAAGGCACGGGTGTTTCACAAGGCGCCATTTTCGATCCAACCAACAAAACCAAAGTCTTCTATTATAACCTTCAGGGAAGGGGGCTACATGGCAGCAGTGGCTTCTTCCAACTCAGGGTCTGCTGAGGAAGTTATTGCTTCTGGAAAGGGTCCGGGGTATGTCTGTGCTGTATAATGGATTCCTCTTCCAAGACACATTTCTTCCTGGAGCTCCCCTCTGTTGTTGAAAGTTGGGCAAGATATAGTGCGAGAATAATTTTCATAAGGATCTGTGTGGCAAACGGTCTCGCTGACAGTGTTCAGAGGGGATGCCCTCCACCTTTGCCTCTGCAGCTGTTTTTCTTTGTATTTTATAGAGTACCAGGCCAGGAAAATAAAAATAAATCCAACAAATTTGAGGCCAGCCGCCAAACCGAAATAGACAAAACGAAATGATGTCACGTCATATTCCCAACAAGAGCCTTGCACACCACAGTCCTGTTGCCAAAGCATGCAGGTGGTGTCAATAACTGCTCCAAAATAAATTGGAGTAGGAATGTATGCTAGAAGTTAAAAAAAGAATCCATATTTAGTATACATTAGAAAGAGAAATACAATTTACAAGTCTTGAAATTATGGGTTTCCACTAAAACAGGCTAAAGAGCCTTTGTGTTTTCGATGTACATAATTTTCTTTCGGGTTGCTTTGCTTTTTTTTTTTTTTTTGCAGGGCAATGATGGTTAAGTGACTTGCCCAGGGTCACACAACTAGTAAGTGTCAAATGTCTGAGGCCGGATTTGAACTCAGGTACTCCTGAATCCAGAGCCAGTGCTTCACCACTGCGCCATCTAGCTGCCCCGGGTTGCTTTACTTATTTATTTTCATGAAAGATAATAGGATCATAGATTTAGAGAGAAAGGGGGTATTTGTGGTCATTGAGTCTCATTTTATATATGAGGATACCGAGGCCCAGAAAGGTTAAGTGATTTCCCCAAGTTACTGGCAGTTGTTTGGACACTGCAGAGTCAAGGTGAAATAGTGCACAGCTAGTAAGTATCTGAGATAATACTTGAACCCCGATTTGTCTGGCTTTACTTACAGTCAGCATTCTACTGTACTAGCTTACCTCAAACTTTATTACAAAAAGTTCATTGCCATAAAATGCTCATTATAATGAAAATATACTCAGAGATTCACAGCATTAGTAATTATTAGCAGTTCAGTTCATTAGTTTCTTCATTTGTTTTTCTCCCAACCCCAAACCTATAAGGAAAACTGTCAGGAAGCTCTGAAACCTTGTGCCAATACTTTGCCATGACATGATCTGATCTTCACTGGTCTATCTTGGACCTGATCTACATAGCTGATATTTCAAAGGAGTCAGATACTGAATCAATGGAGACAACTTTTACTGATAATTAATTGGGTGTTTTGTGATTAGCCTTTACCTCTTTGGAATATCCATCCACTGATCCAATAGCTACCCTATGGGGAAAAGTTGACCAGATCTATTCCCACTCACACATGTCAGTCCTTCAAATACTTAAAGACTTTTCATGTTATTCCTAAGTCTTCTCTCCTCCAGGTTAAACATCTCTAGTTCCTTAAACACAGAGAAAACTATAGTGGTTGTATGGATAACACTTGCTTAGCTGTTTATCAGAAAGAAAGTCTATGGTGAGCCACTTCCCCTACATTATACACATGAGAGGTCCTGACGTAACAAGGGAAGAGAAACTTTAGGTCCTTTGAGGGTTAGGAGATATGTTTTTGTTTTTATTTGTTTTATTACAATGACATTTTAATTTTTTTGTCTTGACTTGTGATTCTATCCCTATAGGTAATTCCTAGGAAACAAACATCCTCTGCCCATGAAGACTTGCAAGTGTTCCATAATTTACAGTCTAAGAGAGTTGCCCAGGCCACTAGAAGGTCAGGGGACTTGTCCAGGATCACACAGCCAGAATATATCAGAGGCAGAACTTAAACCCAGAGAATAGTCCTCTTAGTTACTTCTCCCAACTATCTCTCAAAATTCTTTGAGGAGGTGGCCTATATGCACAGAGAATTTAGCAATCACCTTTTCCTTTGAAGCTTTGGGCAATGATGGGTTTTGACCTTTTAGCACAGTTAAGCTTTCTAAAAAGCATTAATGCCTGACAGTTAAATCAGGGAAATCCGAACTGGTTGACCATGTTCAGTACAACAAACTCCACAAGATGAAGGCTCAGGAGAGAGAACAAAAAAAGAAGAGACTCCTTCTCTACATTTCCCTACCCCTCCTACTACAATATCCTTTGGGGAGACAATTGTTTCTACTGTGAAAACAGTGATTTCCTTCTACCTCATACCTGTCTGAGTTGGTCCCCATTTAATTCTCTAAAGCACTTCAGATTTACTTTGCAAACAACATAGTTTATAAAGTACCTTCTCAGAAAAAAGAAAAACTTTTATGGGTCTAAAACTATTACCAGGTTTAACAAGAAAAAGGAAGCTTTTCACCCTCTGGTTATCTCTAGAAAGCCAGCATATAAAGTTTGGGCTCCTTATGGCCACGAGAGGACTCCAGTAACACTCAACACTTCAAAATCCTGGTAAAAGATGCTTCCTCCTTTAATGTGGAAATGTGGTTCATACTTGGAAATTCAAGGCATGGAACCACATTCTTTTGTCCTACAGACAAAAGTACTGATTGCTGCAAAGAATAACAGCAGCTGAGGGAAATGAGAGGCTGCAATTTAAGATGGAGCATCCATCAAATGAGGAAGTCTTTTTTAAAAATGCATTGAAATTGGTGAAGCAAACAATCTCAGAACTGTCAGTTTAGAAAATGCTTCAGCTAAACTTATTTTCTCTATATTTCCCTAAAGTATCAGCTCAATGAATGATAGCAAAGAGTATTTATAAAAATCAAAATGATGCTGTTAGGCCACAAATAAAGACTGCTATTACAGTTTGCTATATTGCTTTCAGCTGTATTAATGATCCTGGCTCTTTAAAAAATAGTCTAGAAGTCTGGACTAATTTTTCAGGATATTTAATTCATTTTCATCCCCAAATTGGAAAAAAATTATTGCGTGAACTTAAGTAAATCACTTTCTATCTCTGGACACCTCAGTTTCTTCATCACTAATATGAATCAGTTGAATGAGATGATCTCTAAGGTTCCTTTAAACCCGATTGAATTTATGAGTATACGATTCTTTTATTCAGTCCTATACAACCATCAGCAGCAAGGTAGCACAGTAGATAGAGCTCTAAGCCTGGGCAAGTCACTTAACCCTCTTTACCTCAGTTTCCTCATCTGTAAAATTAGTGGAAGAAGGAAATAGCAAAGCACTCCAATATCTTTGCCAAGAAAACCCCAAATGGTGTCATGAAGAGTCAGACATGACTGAAAGACTCAACAACAAATCCCCTAAAGAATGAGGCAACTGAATAATTTGCTCTCAAGAGAAGAACAAATGCCAACATTTTAATTATTAAAATGCACAACAGGACAAAATAAGGCATATTACATAAGTCTATTAATCAGGCCATTATATACTGCTGTGATCTATGATACCTAAAATTTTAAACTGTTTAGAGAATGAAGCCTAAATTTTGATTTGTACCTAAGCATAAATTGAATATGACTTTCCTTTCATCACAAGTGAAAAATCAAATTGGATACTCTAGACAATGTAGCACAGGGAAAAGAACAATGGATTTGGAGTTAGAGGAACCAGTTTCAAATGCCATCTTTGACACTTAAGTGGCACCAGACAAGTCATTTTAGCTCTTTGGGCCTCATCTTTATTTGTAAAATGTGGGAGTCAGGCTGGATAGCCTTTGATGTCCTTTCCCATTTTAAGTCTATGATCTTAAATCATTCACCTTTTATTTGTTCAAATCAGAAGGAGTGATATCCTCCATGTCAAGTTGTAAAATTCCAGACCCCAACAAAAACAAGCAACTTTTCATTTTCAAAGGCAATTGAGAGTTTGCCACCTGCAAAGAGGAACTAAGAACTGTACTTGGAAATTCAGAGACTTACCAAGTGTTCGTAATAAAACAAACTGCATTCCTAGTGCAAAAGGTCTCTCCCCATCTTCCACAGACCTGGCCCAAGAGAGAAAAAAAGGAAGGAGAATGCTTTGAAATAAATTTTCAATTAATTCTACTTAAATGAAAGCCTACAGAACTACTCTATCTAAATGTACTCCTAAATTCTAAAAAGTCTAGAGGCTAAGAGGAAAGCTGTCACAGAATCTAAACAAAGAGGAAATACAAATTCCCTCTAAATAGAGTGAGAAAAATCTGTTTAATGTTGATTGTTTCTATGCCAAATAGAATGAGTTGAAAGGGACTCTTAGAAGGCATCTAGTTCATCCCAAAACTGCATAAAAATCCCCTCAACAACACACCCAAGAAAACTTTTTCTTGAAGACCTCTAATGAGAGGAGCCTAGATACTTGTTTCAGGCAGCCAACTGTAGTTTTGAACAGCTGTAACTGTTAAGGAGTTTATCCTCAGAAGGAACCTACTCTTTTCTCTTTGAAAAATCCACCTATTGAGTCTAACGGTAGCCTCTGAGACAAAGCAGATCAAATTGTTCCTTCTTTCTAAATGAAAGTCCCTTAAGATACTTAAAGATATCACTTATGGGGGCAGCTAGGTGGTGCAGTGGATAAAGCACTGGCCCTGGATTCAGGAGGACCCGAGTTCAAAGCCAGCCTCAGACACTTGACACTTACTAGCTGTGTGATCCTGGGCAAGTCACTTAACCCTCATTGCCCTGCCAAAAAAAAAAAAAAGATATCACTTATGTTCCCCTAAATCTCTTCTCAAACCTAAACATCCCCAATTCTTTTAACTCATTCTTTATGTTACATGAATTCCAGGCCTTTAACCATGTAGATCATCCTTTTTTATGCATCCTTCAATTATGTGGCATAATGGATAGTGTGCTGAACTTGGAATCCTATCTCAAACATTTACCAGCTATATGAGTCCAGGTAAATGATTTAACTTCTCACAGCTTTCATTTCCTCATCTATAAAATGCAGATAATAGTAAGCAGATAATTCACAGCAGGGTGAAGAGGATCAAATGATACAAATTAGGTAAAGTGCTTTGCAATCCCATATAACTCTATACAAATGTTAGCTATTATTTTGTTTTTGGCTTTTTGTTTGTTTGTTTTTTGTTTTTGCGGGGCAATGAGGGTTAAGTGACTTGCCTAGGGTCACACAGCTAGTAAGTGTCAAGTGTCTGAGCCTGGATTTGAACTCAGGTCCTCCTTAATCCAAGGCCGGTGTTTATCCACTGCACCACCTAGCTGCCCCAAGCTATTATTTTGTTCAATGTTACAATGTCTTCTATATTTCTAAGAGAGGAAATAGGGGCCAGGAGGGAAATAAGCTTATTTTACTTCCAGAGTATCATTTCCAAATTTGATAAGCACATTATTTATTACTTTTAACTCATTAATAAAAATGTTAAACAGCACAGAGACAAGTACAAATCACTGAATTACTACTCCATCAGCCACCTCCTTTATAAATTGTCATCAAACCAATAAAGACTATTCTTTGGGTTCAGCCAGTCAACCAATTCTAGGTCAACTTGATGGTACTATTATCTAACTCGTCACTCTATCTTTTCTAGATGAATAGGAAAAGATTGCCAAATGTTTTATCGAAATCTAGGTAAGCTCTGTCTACAGAATTCCCCCAGTCTTTGTAGATGTGTCAAAAGAGAGAATATGGGGCAGCCAGATGGTGCAGTGGTTAAAGCGCTAGCCCTGGAGTCAGGAGTACCTGAGTTCAAATCCAGCCTCAGACACTTGACACTTACTAGCTGTGTGACCCTGGGCAAGTCACTTAACCCCCATTGCCCCACAAAAAAACCCCATTTTTTTAAAAAGAGAGAGAATAAGATTAATTTAATATGATCTACCTTTTTCCTGCTCCAGTTTTTCCGCTAACCTCTAATCTCACATTTCCAACTACCTTTCAGACATACTGAACTGGATGTCCAATAGACATCTTAAATTCAATACGTCCAAAACACAACTCATTATCTTTCCCCCTAAATTTTCCCTGTCCCTACCCTCCCTGTTACTGAAGAGAGCACAACATCCCTCTAGTCCCTCAGACTCACAAGCTAGGAGTCATCCTGGATTGCTCACTATCTCTCACCCCCACCCGTAGTCAAGCTGTTGCCGTGGCCTATCATTTTCAGCTCCTTGGCAATCAAAGCCCTCTCCTACCTTCTTATCCCTTACTCCCCAACACATACTTTTTGATCCATTGACACTGGCCTCCTGGCTGTTCCAAGAATATGATATTCTATCTCTTTTTTTCTTTCTTTCTTTTTTTTTTTTTTTTAGTGAGGCAATTGGGGTTAAGTGACTTGCCCAGGGTCACACAGCTAGTAAGTATTAAGTGTCTGAGGCTGGATTTGAACTCAGGTACTCCTGACTCCAGGGCCAGTGCTCTATCCACTGCGCCATCTAGCTGCCCCTTCCAAGAATATGATATTCTATCTCTTGGTAGCATTTTCTCTGGCTGTCCCCCTGTCTCCCTCCTCCACTCCAGGTACTGACTTCCCTCTTCACTTTCTATATAAGAAGCCTTCTCCAACACTTCTATTTCTAGTGCCTTCCCTCTGTTAATTATTTCCCATGTATCCTGTGTTTTGCTTGCTCTGTAAATATTTGTTTGCATATTGTCTTCCCCCTTAGAAAATAAAGTCCTTGAGGGCAAAGACTGTCTTTTGCCTCTTTTGTTATCCCCAGCTCTTAGTATGATGCCTGGTACATAGTAAGCACTTAGTAAATATTTATTAATTGATGAACTGATAGTGGATGGTATATATTTTAGTTATCTGAGAAAATTATTGTACTACTCAGGATAACTTGGCAATGGGATGAATATGGCAATAGAGCCAAAATTAAAGCCTCTAAGTTTGCAAGCAGGGTGATAATCCTTCACTGATGTTCAAACTAAACAATCATATCTCACTTTTAGCCTCTCTGATCAACCGGCTGCTGGCTACTGAGCAGACAATGCTGAGTCTTTCCTTCACAACCTCTACCTGCAGCACTTTCTAATCTCAATAATGTCTTCAAGAAATAATTCTATCATACCACACCACCCTTAAGTATATTGGATAGCAATGAAGCCATAAGTTCCTAGGTAACTCCAATTTGTCCTTTCTATTACTTCTAATTACTGAAGAAAATCACAATACTTACTCTGGAGATGTTGGTGTCAAAGTCTTTAGTAGGAAAAAAGCAAAATGTCTCTTCTAATTTTGTAAAAAGCACAGAAGACCCCAGGGCCAAGAAGATCTGAGGGGAGGTCCTGCCTCGGCGACATACTGGCTGTGTGACCCTGAGCAAGTCATTGACCCTTTCAATGCCCTAGGCAGCTCTCTTCAACTAAAAGTTGCAGAAAAAATGCTAACTGATTTTGATAGAGGTAAATTCCTCACCTGGGAGCTCTTTATGCTAATGAAATACTAAATCTGGTTGCTATACCTCAAATAAAACAACCAAGGATATGACAGAGACAGGAAGAGCACATAGCATGCATGCATACATGGCCAAGCAAGAAAAAAAAATCTGTCTCTTTGTCAATATATTTTTCTCCTTGATTCCAGGTCACGAAGTATGAAGATAGTCAAATCAACATTAGTAATTGCTTGTCCAGAAAAAAAAAAAAAGTTTGTCATCCAGTACAGAATCACAGAATCTCAAAATCTTGGAACCAAAAAGGACCTGAAAGGCTAACTCATACAAGCCAAAGTTTCACCTATCAATCAATCACTCAATAAGCACTTATTGATTGAGTGCTAACTACGTTCCAAGCACAGCACAAAGCATTGGTGGCAGGAAGACAAAAACTAAATAATCCCTGAATTTAAGGAGAGGAAAATATACCCATATAAGTAAATACAAAATAAATATACGTTCCACAAGGCTGGAGAGGGGAAGTCACCATGAGCTGAGGGCATTAGGCACATGAGATGAGCTTGGAAGGAATTTAGGGATTGTAAAAGATATCATGAAGTAGCTTGGCATAGCATTCCAGACAGGAGACAAAATAGCATGTATGAGGAACAGCAATGGGACAGTTTGGCTTGACCACAGAGTGGGGGAAGGGTAGTATGCTCAGTCTAGAGAGGGATATACTATGAAGGGTTCTAAATGCCAAGCTGAGCAGGCAGGGAGTGTCCATCTACCATCTACCTGGAGTCTTGAGCAACCTTGTGCTTTTAGGATAAATTATTTTCCAAGTTCAATAGGCTTCTTGTTGCTCCTCTATAGTTTCAGCCTTGTTTTTGCTCACAGTTTATGCAGAGTCTCATGGAGCCGGGGAACAAAACAGAACTTTTCAGGGTTGGCATTTTGAGGAAGTGGGGACATCCTAAGGAACCTGTCTAGAAAAAGTTAGCACTCTGGGGGCAGGTAGGTGGCACAGTGGATAAAACACCGGCCCTGGATTCAGGAGGATCTGAGTTCAAAGCCGGCCTCAGACACTTAACACATACTTAGCTGTGTGACCCTGGGCAAGTCACTTAACCCCCATTGCCTCTAAAAAAAAAAAAAGTTAGTACTCTACTGTGGTCCTTGCTTCTAACCAGTCACACACCAACCCCTTTCACATTTGATAAAGAGCATAAACATTGGGCAAGTGCCTAAGCACCCTGCATTTTACTCCATCCAAACTCTTCTCTTCTCTGCCTTATTCTGTTCAGTTCCCAACACAGGGCTAGGCTTGTATGACGAAGGTGACCTTTAATGCTTCTTCCAGCTCGTAAATAATGACTCTTCAAACCCTGACACTTTACAGTAGCTCCTGTAAAGATAATGAAGGCTTCCCTGCAGTCATAATCCAGGGCTCACCTGAGTGTGACTATGATGGCTGATGGCTGGGCACATGCTGTTATGAGGGTAACAATGAAAAGAAAAACAAGGAATGGAATAAGGGTATTACAGGTCCGATTGCACTTCCCAGACACGGCATAGCCATTCTCATTGAGATAGGTTTTAACAATAACCATCCGAAGCTGACTACGCTGCCCCACTGTAGGTGCAGTGATGACCTGTCGGCTCTGAACACAGGCACACTCTGTGTAATTACGTACCTGAGGAAAGAAAATGGAGAAAACAACATTCAAACTAAACACTGTGATCAGCGACAACAACAAAATACACAGCAGGGAAATAATAAGACTGAAAAGAAAAATTTCAAAATGAATGGCTTTTGGATGAACCCTAATATGTAACTACATGAATATCTTCACAAAGTTATATGATGTACCCATCAACGATGATAATCGGTCTCCAAAAATAAAGATCTCAACAGGCTAGAATGAATCTGAAAATTACATAGTGACAGATAAACATGGTACAGAAGAAAAAGCATTTAACTTGGAGGCACAGGATCTGGGTTCAAATCTCTACCTTGCTAATTATTGTCTGTGTGACCATAGGCAAGTCACTTAACCTCTTTGGACTTCAGTTCCCAAATCTGTAAAATGAAGGGATGGACAAGATCAGCACTAAGGTCCCTTCCAGCTCTAAACGCATGATCCTATGGAGAACATTGAGGATCCAAAGGGCACACATGTTCTCATAAAACTTTTTTTGGACCAGTAAAGAACGTTAAACATCAAGGCTTCCTCCAGGAATCTTCCCTGTCCATTCCAATGTTTACCTCTCCCTTTTCTTTACTCCTGAAATATATTCATTTAGCTCTGACCATACTGTCTTATTTGGTTATTTAATGGGTAGAGCGTATAGAGAGCCATCCTTGAAGCTGGAAAAACCTGGATACCTACTGGCTTTGTGACTCCGGGCTCCCAGTGCCCCAAACAACTAAAAGTGGAAGTGGAAGAGAAGGCACTGACCTGCATTAATAGCAGGGAGTTTGCTCATCTCGGAGTTTTCTATATCAATGAAGTCAGAGGTCTAGAATGTCTGCTTATGTATATGTCTTATGTCTTTGGCTCTGTTAAGGTATTATGTGTTATATATTTTTGTGACCATCAACCACACAGAGACACACACACAGCTGAGCACATAGTACCACAAAATCACAGTTTAAGGGTTAGAAGGAACCTTGTTAATTACTGATCCAACCCATACTTGAATGGGAAGTTCCTTACCAGCTCCGAAGCTGATAAATGTTTAATGGTAAGCTAGGAGGGAGGGGGTGGAAATATACATATACATATACTTTGGGGGGGGGAGGGCCAATGAGGGTTAAGTGACTTGCCCAGGGTCACATAGGTAGTAATTGTCAAGTGTCTGAGGCCACATTTGAACTCAGGTCCTCCTGAATCCAGGCCAGTGTTTTATCCACTGCATCACTTAGCTGCCCTTATACATATACTTTAAAGTTTGATCTGCATTATTAAGACTTTCTTAAGTCTAGACAATCAACAAAACAATAAATTATGCCCACATTTTTAACAAATGCTATTTTTGAGGTTTAAATGTCCACACTGAAAATTTAACAATCAGCTCTTGCAAAGCCAGTTAAAAATAGCTTCAGCACACCCCTGTAGATAAGGATAGTAACTTAGGCCTGTGATTTCATTGATACAGAAAATTCTTAGATAAAAAATCTCCCTCTGCCAATGCAGGTCAATCCCTTTTCTACAACTTAAAGTCTTAAGAGAGTTGCTTAGACCACTGTGAAGTGAAATGATTTGCCCTAGGTCTCACGGCCAGTGGATATCAGAGGTGGCACTTGAAGATAAGTCATCCAGACACTGAGGCCAGTTTTCTATCCACTTTGCCATTTTGCTAAAGAAGATACATATTGTTAATATTTATTCATCATCATCATCACAGAATTTTCTCCTTTTAAGTCACAGCAAATCAGACCCTGTGAGTAAATAAACTAGTTCATCAAATAGATTAGGTAATGTGGGAAATGGGTACCTGAATACCTCTTAAAAATCACTATTATCCTGGCATTATAAATTGAGCAAGAAAATAGTCTTCTAGAAACATGAGTCAGCCAAAATCTCCCTGTTTTTAATGGTACTTTTAATTCAAGGCCAATGCAATTAAAAAATTAATTCAGTCAACTACCATTTTCGCATTTTAACCAATTAAAATTTAAAAAATTATACCAACCAAATTCCCTCATTTGACTGATTTTTGTTGTTTCTTTCCCCCAAAAAAAGCCCCTGCTGAATTCAATGAATTAGAAAACTATTTTGGGGCAGCTAGATGGCGCAGTGGATAGAGTACCGGCCCTGGAGTCAGGAGTACCTGAGTTCAAATCCGGCCTCAGACACTTAACACTTACTAGCTGTGTGACCCTAGGCAAGTCACTTAATCCCAATTGCCTCACTGAAAAAAAAAAAAAAGAAGAAGAAAACTATTTTGACATTTTCATTATCCAGTATAGTGGTAAAAAGTATGACTAAGGAAGGCTATTTGGCCATCTGCTTGTCATTCAGTAAACAGATGCCTTGAAAGAGTTAATGTACTTATACTAAAGAACTAACTTAATACCAAAGAAATATTTGGGTATTGGACTTAAAGCCTCTGGTGACTCACACGCTGAATCTGGTTTATTAAATAAAGAAAATAAATCATCTATAGTCTATTTTTATAACTTGATGCTGTATTTTTATGTCTTAAAATAGAAAGATCTTTAAAATTTTTTTTGTTTAACAGGTATAGCCCCATTCCACCAATCCAAGAATGTTAAAGGTATTTTAATCTTGTCACCAAAATAGGTTCTTTATAGATCCAATAAGTATTATACAAAGAAGCAACACATTATTTTGAGCAGGGAGTATACCTATTAGTTAATTGATATAAGAATACCCATGTGGAAACTGCCCATTCCAACTGAGCTCAGAAATCTATCTGAAGCTTCTATCCTGAGAGTTCTTGAATCAGAAGTTGGGCATCATTTGACCAGACGGAAAGTTTCCTTAATAGCATGCTTCTTAGAAGAGAAGACAAACAGGATAGCTAGATAGCAGCTAATGGATTAGAGAAAGTCATCCCCTGGAGCACCAGGAGATCTAAACCTATAAACTTCTCAGATGATGTAGTGAAACATCTGTTCAGTAGTACCATAAAGTTGTCCTTACCTTACAAGAATGGGCAAGAGTATAATGAACATAATGGGCTACTTGATCATTGTTTTATGTTTCTTCTGTTTGTTTATATATACCTTTAAGTCTCCATCTTAGAAAATTTTCTGTGAGTTTAAATAAAGACTTTCTTATAACCCATTAAAAAAAGGAAGTTACCTGGAATATTGAGAAGTATCTTGCCCATGGTTACATAGCTAGGTTTTCCTACAGTAGGAATTGAAGCTGTTTTCCATACTCAAGGCAGCTAGCTGGTGCTGTGGATAGACTGTTGGGCCTTGAGTTTGGAAGACTCACCTTCTAGAGTTCAAATCTGGTCTCAAACACTTATTAGCTGTGTGACCTTGGGCAAGTCACTTAACCTTGTTTGCCTCAGTTCCCTCATCTGTAAAATGAGCTGGGTAAGAAAATGGCAAACCACTCCAGTATCTTTACCAAGAAAAATTCAAATGGGATGACAAAGAGTTGAACACAACTGAAAATGTCTGAACAACTTCCAGGTTCTGAAACTTATCTGTTAGTGACTGTGCCACCCTGCCTCACCCACACTAAATAACTGTACAGGAGGAACATGTTCAAGTTTCCTGAAGAATATGTTAAATTTTCCTGGGATTCAATTTCTTCATCTACAAAATGGGAATAACAGTATTTGCACCACCCATCCCATTGGGTTGCTACTATGAAATGCTTAGTAAATTTTAAGTGTTATGTGAGTATGAAATTATTCATAATGATAATATATTATATTATAGAAAATTTGGCGGCCCAGTGTTGAATTGCATGCAGAAAGTAGATGGAATGATGTCATCAAAGAGGTGAATGATCAGAAAAGGACCTCAGTCAATCATGTTGCCAGAGCACTGGATAATTAATCAGTGCAACAATCCTTAAACTGAATTCATATGCAGGTAACATCAGCAGATGAGGAAACCCCTTAGGACACTAGGTGGACCTCTCTGGAGGGCTTATGGGTAGATACGGATTAAAGTCAGAGTGAGAAGGTAGGAATGGACTAGAATGTGTGTGTATGGTGATAGGGATACCTAAATAAATGAGCTCACAGACTCATTGAATTATTAAAGCTTGGCCTGGGAGAGAACTGTCAAACTCAGAACCAACAACTCACAAAACTCCCGAGGGTAACCCCCCAAAAAAGATTAAAATGTAATTGGGAAATGTTTAACAAAATATGTAAAAATGCAATACAGCATAGATTAAGGCAATTTGCAATTTTCTTCTTCTTTTCTTTTTTTTTTTGGTGAGGCAATGAGGGTTAAGTGACTTGCCCAGGGTCACACAGCTAGTAAGTGTCAAGTGTCTGAGGCAGGATTTGAACCCAGGTCCTCCTGAATCCAGGGCCAGTGCTCTATCCACTGCACCACCTACCTGCCCCAATTTGCAATTTTCTAAGTCAATCATAGCCCAGGAATCTGTTTCTATTAGAGTTTAACACCATTGGCCTAGTGGAGAACAGTGTTGGCCTTAAATCTGGAAGATACAGGCTTAAATCCTACCTCTGACACAATATCTATGTGTTCTCTGTGAAAGTCTCTCTGTAACCCCTCTCAGACTCCATTTCCTTATTTGCAGTATTAACTTCACAAAGGGAAGGATGAGAGTCAATTCAACTGGCATTTATTGAGTTCCAATTAGCACCAGGCATTGTACTTGGGCCCTAGTAATAAAAGGACAAAAGCTAGGCAGCCCCTCCCTTCAATAAGCTTCCATTATACTTGGGAGACATCAGCACCTACTCAGATGAGTAATCACTGGATAAATGTAAAGCTATTCTTCATGACACTGACTATTGTGGAAATCAGCTCAAACTGAGACTTAAGGAAAGCTAGGGATTCAAAGAGGGAAACATCACATCTACATAAGCACCTTATAAACCTTTAAGTGCTACATAAGTGTTTCAAGTAATATTATCCTTATTAATCATAAGAAAGTTTTCTATAGTTAATAGAATCATAGATTTTCAGAATCAGAGACTTTAGAACTAGAGGAGAACTTCAAAATAAGCTTCTCCAACACTCGTTTTATAAAGGAAGACACCAAATTTCAAAGAGTTCGACTAACTTGCAGGTAAAAAAAGAAATGACATAGTAGCAGAACGAGGATAAGAAACCAAGTCCTCCAACTCTGAATCCAATGTTTTTTATGTGTTATTCATAACTCATGGGGAAGAGAATTCTCAAAATAAACTTTGAAAGGCTGAACCAACAGAATTATCTTTAACCCAAAGTTTTAAAAAAAGTGTACTATCTTTTTGGCTCCTAAAAACAGCTTAGAAGGACATTTTTAAGACCCCAAATGTGTCAAAAGTACAGTTTACTCACACACTCGATCTAGTCCATGAAATAATGGAGAAGAAATCAAAGACCATTTACTTTACTGTTCTATTGCATGAGCATCAAATGCAGTGGCCATCTTGACCTTCACAAATGCAGACAAGAGAAGTCAAAGGAAAAAAAATGAGGGGGGTGAGGGAGCAGGGTGAACCAGGAGCTTCACATTATCATGTTGCACTGAGCCAGCAACACAAACAGTCAAAGTGCTGGTGTGGAAGGAAGTCAATTGCCTCCCCAAAGCTGAGCTCGTCTCTAGAGGAAGGTAATATTGCTTCATTTTTCTTCCTCTAGGTTGAGACAGAAAGCATTTTGATGGTTAGGGTAAGCCTCTAATGAATGAAAATAACTGCATGACAATAGCAAATGAATATCTACAGGTCCTCTGTCATGGAAAGGTGGATTAATAACAGTCTATGAATTTGTCCCAAATACTTACCCCCATACTATGATTACCACTATTGGCACAGCCAGCCAGACAAGGGTTAAAGTATGTAATTCCATCTGATCCACAGACTGGCTCATACTCATGGATTTTACAACCACAATTAACATTGCAGCTTCCGGTCAGATTCCTGTGGGCCATGGTGAGAGAAGGCCTAAAAGCAAAAGGAAGAAGAAAGGTTAGAAACAACACGTGCATAAAACTTAATTTGGAGATAGCTGATCATTACCATTATGGATTTTAGAAAAGAGATGTTTTCCAGGTCTTTATTAACAATGGGGCATGTGGCACCTACATTACCACACTTCTTTTACTTTATTCCCATTCATTCTACATTTCAATCAAACTGGACTATGGGCCATTCCCTAAACTCAGCCTTACATCTCCTGCACCCATGGCTTTGCATAAGCTCTCCCCCATGCCTAGAATGCCCAGGGATGCCTCCTCACCTCCATCTTAGAATCTTTAGCTATCTTCAAATGGCTAAGAATTCAAGTGCCACCTCCTACCCTAAGCCTTTCCCGATTCCCCTTGTTTTAAGTGTTCTTTCTTTTTTTCAAAATTATCTTGTGGTTACTTATCTCTGACTCTGTTGTATCCCCAAGTAGAATGTAAGCTTCTTGAGAGCAGGAACTGTTTTTCTTTTTTGTGTTTGCGTACCTAGTACAATGCCTTCCTCATAGTAAGTACTATATATAGTAAGTGTTTATAAAACTCCTCATGGTAAATGCTTATTAAATGTTTGTTGAATTAAATCAAAGCCTTTAGTCACATAATTGAAGCAAGGAAAATGTTTGCCTTAATATTCTAACATTTCAGGTCTAACAATTTTTCTTACCTATACAAATGCCTTAGTTCTAGTCTTCAATTCAGTGTAAGTTTCTATACTTCCAAAACAGACGCAAGAGCCATTTCCCAATACATAAGATATATAATCATTGTAAAGTGTTTAGCACAATGCCCAACACACAGTAAGTGCTTAATAAATGTTTATTCCCTGGGGGGGGGCGCCTAGGTGTCGAAGTGGATTAAGCACCGGCCCTGGATTCAGGAGTACCTGAGTTCAAATCCTGCCTCAGACACTTGACACTTCCTAACTGTGTGACCCTGGGCAAGTCACTTAACCCCCATTGTCCCGCAAAAAACCAAAACAAAACAAAAAACAATAAATGTTTATTCCCTCCCTTTCAAAAGAAAAATTGCCAACTGAATATGACCACATGAAAATGAGCTTCAAATCACTAACAGTGAGAGAAACATCAATTAGAACAATTCTGAGGTATCACCCCACAGAATGAAAATTGAAAAGGAACAAAAGATGAGAATAGTTGATATTGAAAGAACCCTGGGAAGACAAGCACACTGATACTCTACTGGGGAGCTGTGAACAGGTGCAACCACTCTATATTCTCCATTTGGAACTACACAAAAAAGTGACTAAATTTCCCATACCCTGTGACACAAGAATCCCCCTCCAACAATACCACCACCACCAAGTAAGTCAAGGACAGAAACAAGGGGCCAATACATACTAGAGTATTCATAACAAAATTCTTTGTGAGGGCAGAAGGTTCAAAATAAAGTGGGTTCCCATTGTCTGGGGAATGGCTAAATAAACTATAACATATTAATGGAATAGAATAGTACAGTGCAACAAGAATGACAAATATAAGGCATTCAGAAAACGTGAGCAGATTTGTATGAACTGATACAATGCAAACAGTAGCAATAAAATAAAATACACTATGGCTACAACAATGTAAATGAAAAGGTCACAAATAGCACAAATCCCTCTCACAAATCTTCAAATTTATTTTAATAATCCCCCAGTGGAATGGGTGGGGATCCATTTCTGTGTTTGTACAACTATTCTCTCATTGCTTGAGATGAATTCGGTGAAGTCTCAGCAACTTAACATTTTTTTAATGGAAAGAAAAGGGTTTGGTTTTGTTTATAAACTTTGGAATCAATATAATGGTATAGCTGTTCAGTGATACAATAAAGAAAGCAGTGAGCTAGATATGTCCTCTCTCAAGAATGTCCAAGCCCTGGGGCAGCTAGGTGGCACAGTGGATTAAGCACCAGCCCTGGATTCAGGAGGATCTGAGTTCAAATCCAACCTCAGATACTTGACACATACTAGCTGTGTGACCCTGGGCAAGTCACTGAACCCTCATTGCCCCACAAACCAAAAAAAAAAAAAAAAAGAATGTCCCAAGCCCAGAGCATCGCCCCTAGGAGAGAATGGGGGATTTGGCAAAATAACAATCAGGCAGATTCCAAAGGGGATCACATAAAATGCTAGGCTAAGCACTCAGTACCACATCTTCCACTTAACAGGTATGTAATATTTGTATTCGACTGACAGCATAGCATATAATTATTTCCCTTCCTTTTAATTCTTCACCCATCATCTCTAAGCTATAAGTTATATTTACAGAAAAGTCATTCATTCACTCAAGAAACAGTCATTGAGAAATTGTTATGTGCAAGGTCATGTCTTTAGTGAAGTGATTTGACAACAAAGAAGAAAGTGAACTAAGTATCAAATTGGAAATCTCAAAACATTACTTTTTCCTAAGGGCTTTTCTGCTCTTGCCTATTCTCTCTTTTGGGAAATGAGTCCCTCAAGTTTAATAAAAAATAAAAATCTAACCAAGAGAAACTTCTAAACCAAGCAAGAAAGAATAAAAATTTTAATTCATCTCCCTTGCTTACATGGGTGGAAAAACTTGTCAAAGATCCACATAATGACATAAATTAATTCATATTAGGACTTTATCAACACAATTCTCTTCTGCAAATCCATTCTTTCTGACAAGCACTTTGAAAAGTGATAGAAAATATAAGGATCAATAAAAGGTCTATCCAATAAAAATATTCATCCCATAAAATAGTACATTTCAACAGCTTCCAAAGACATTTATTGCCATTGTTATTTAGAATGTATGTAACAAAATGATTTAGTTTTCTGATTTCTGATTTATATAATTATTTACAATTATTTTACAATTATTCCATGCATCTGCAAGATGAGATTTACAATTTTAAACTTCTGAGGCAATTATTAAACACATCTAATTTATCCATCTAAATGGGTATCCAGGCAAGAGGGAAGACCTGAAAGAGAAATAGTGAGCAAACATATGACACAGATTCCAGAAAGACAAAAGCTTTCTGGTACACAGGAAGTGAAACACAGCTCCAGGCCAACCCAGAAAGTGTTTGACTCTCTGGACAAGATGAGGTCATGATGTGTGATGCAAAGAAATTATAAAATATGAAACACTAAGAAAATCAATGTAGGAAAGCCAAACAGTAAATTTAAATAGTAATGAAAGGAAATAAAATATAAAGAATAATGAAAGGGAAGCAGGCATGTTATCAAAAGAATTGGGCAGGGGGTGGGGGGAAAGGAGGAGAGGGGTCAAAGGGATCTAATCCAACCCCCAAAAGAGAATAGACTTTTGTGGTTGATCTCTGAGTAGAGTTGACAGAAGTCATGCCTGAGGATAATAGTACAATACTTACTTGAACAATAAGTACAATACTTACTTGAAAGTTTCTCAGTCCAGAAAGCACAGTGGAATATATATATATATAAATATAAATTTTTTACTTGCATTCTAAACTGAAAGTAGGAGTAGCCAAATACCACTCATTATCCTAAAATGAATATATTGTTGGGGTGTTTGATACAGTAAGATCTGCTAGAAAGCCACAATGTGTCTTTGGAAAAGCACTATATAGACACTTCACAAATAAACAGACACATTAATTTGATAAAAGACTTTTTGACAAAATATCCCTCCCCAAGTAGATTTCTTTAAATGAGAGCTTACTCTGAGCCATGAAAATACACAAGTTGCAATGAAAGAATTAATTTAATGTGTGTCTCACAAGTATGCAGGGACTCTCATAAATCATGGCTTTATAGTTGGCTTGTCACATAATTAAAATGGGGTCTATGAAAGATGGCTGTGTTTTATTATTGTTTTATTTTATTTTTAGTGAGAACAGAGCAGGGCTATATTATATCCACCCAGCTGACTTATGAAACTGACATGATATCAATTTAATATGTAGAACCCCTTTAATATGTAGTAAGTCCTTGCTACTCACCATAGTCCCCTCAAAAAATACTGTTCCACAAACCACAGGGCAAATGTCATAAAACAGATTTGCTATTGCTAGGTTCTTAGTGAGAATCAATGAGGATAATGAGAAGGAAATCCAGTGTGACAGGTGCTATGCTAAACACTTAACAAATATTATATTATTTGATCCTCACAACAACCCTGGGAAATAGGTTCTATTATGAACCCCATTTTACAGTTGAGGAAACTGAGGCAGACAGAAGTTAAATGACTTTCCCAGGGTCATAGAGCTAGTAAGCATCTTAGGCCAGATTTAAACTCAAGTCTTCCTGACTTCAGGCCTGGCGATCTCTACACTAGCTGCCCTCTTAACTGGTGCAAAGATGGGGAGATTATGTGTCTTGAGTGTGAAGAACAAGGTCAGTGTGGCTAACCCAGAAATAGAATGGGAGAAAAGTAATGGACAGTGAGCCTTGAAAAGTAGGACTGGGCTAGTTTTTTAAGAGCTTTAGAGGCAGAAAAATAAATGAAAAAACCCATTCCCATAACTATAGAGTTTTACAGAGTGGCCCGAAGCACCACTAGGTTAAGTGACTTGCCCAGGTTTCTGCAGCCATTATGTGTCAGAGTTCACACCTGAACCCAGGTCTTCCCTCCTCAGAAGCAGGCCTTCCATTCAATCAATACATGCTGCAACTCAACTGATATCCAGGTGACAGTCATGGATTTTCTAGTCCTTATTTACAACAACAATTTTTTAAAAACAGGTCTTCATTAAACCAGGCAAACTTAAATAGCAAAATAAAATTAAAGACTAAAATCGGGTAATTAAATATGCTGAAATAATTTAATGTGGTATACAAAACAAAGCTTCTCAAAGAAATAAATGCTTCCAAATTCATGGACTCAGTAGAGCATTAGAATAAAAAGGACCATATCAAGATCATAAAGTACAACACTTATTTTATAGAGAAAGAAGACTCAGAGATTGAGTAAATGATTAACATCATCCATTGGGGGAAGCTAGGTGGCACAGAGGAAAAAGTACTAGCCCTGGATTCAGGAGGGAGGACCTGAGTTCAAATCTAGCCTCATACACTTAACACTTATTAGCTGTGTGACCCTGGACAAGTCACTTAACCCTCATTGCCCTGCTCAAAACAAAACAAAATAAAACCACATCATACATTGATTGACAGTAGTAAAGCCAGGACCAGCCAGACCCCAAATTCTCTAACAAAGCCATAAAATGTTACAGTGGATAGACCAGAGTATGGTACTTAAAGAAAGACCTGCGTTTGAATACTGCCCTGGACTCTAACCAGCCCCTGTCATCCTTGGAAAATCACTAAACCTCTCGCAGCTTCACTTTTCTCCTCTGTGAAATGATACTCACAGCACCTATTTCTCAGAATTGTTGAGGATCAAATGATAAAAAAACAGGGGAAGCATTTTGCAAGCATAGAGAAATGCTAACTCTTCATTTCTAGTCCTGGGAACTTTCATTACACCCCATTTCCCATTTGGATACCTTTTCCACTAATCCATAACCAGAATGGTAAAAATAGAACGTTGTAGAGTAGAGTTTGACAGTAAAGGACATCCATCTCATTCAACTCACTGCTGAATGCATCATAACATTAATCTTATACAAAGACTTTGAGTAAAGTGTTATTTTCTAGCTCAGCCTAGATTTTTTACTTGGGAGTCAAAAAGCCATTCAATTGAGAGATATCAGCCTTTAGGCCATAGGTTCTGGAGCAAGAGAGACATGGGTACAACCTCTCTGTTTTACATGAGAAAATTTGAAGCCTAGAGAGGATAAACAATTGGTTCAAGGCACACAAGTAATGATACAACTCAACCAACTCGATTCAATTTAATAAGCATCTCTTAACCACCAACTATGTACCAAGTACTACACCAGGCATAGAAGATACAAAGACAAAAATGAAAATGGTCCCTGCCCTCAAGGAACTTTTATTTCATTAAGGGAGGAAAGCATGTACGTAGTGAACAAAACCAGTCAACAAGCATTTATTAAGCACTTTCTAAGTGCCAGGTGCTGTGCTAAATTCTGGTGATAAAAAGAATAATTTTTTAAAAATCTTTGCTCTCAAGGAGTTCATAGTCTAAGGCAGAATACAATATGCAAGCTATATAAAAGCAAGATAATTTACATGTATACATATAAATATTATGTATACATGTATATATAGAGAGAGATTTATGTATCTGTGTGTCTTGGAGATAATCACAAAGAGAAGACAATAGGATTATGGGAGACAGGAAAGGCTTCGTGCCCATGCAATGGGATTTTACCTGGGATTTGAAGAAAGCCAAAGACAGAAAGGAAAAGGGAGGGGGCATGGGGAATGGCCAATCAAATGCACAAAATAAGGAGATAAGAGTATCTTGTGAGAGGAACAATAAAGAGGTCAGTGTCACTGGACCACAGAGTACATGGAAGAAAGTAAGAAAGTAGGGGACAGGTTTTAAAGGTCTTTAAAAGCCAAACAGGATTTAATATTTGATGCTGGATGTGATAGGAAGCAACTAGAGTTGACTGAGTGGGTCAGGGGGAGGAAGTGACATGGTCAGAGAGGAAAATCGATTTGACAGCTGAGTGATGGATGGACTGGCATAGAAAGAAACTTGAGGCTATTGGAATAGGCATGAAGTGATAAGGATATGCACAGATAATGAAATAAAAGGGCTATCCTGAGTCCCTTCCCTAGGATAGTGAATTGAGAGGTAAAGGAGAAGAATAGGTAGACAGAAACAGCTAGAATAACTGATGCATAGACAAGTGGCATCCTCTCACACCAAAGAAATTATACCAAGCCTAGTGTGCATTCTTATCTGGCTTATTCATGACTACTGTGTTCAAAAGGTGCCTGGGGTCCTCTTACCTTAGGTTGGTGCATTTGCAAAAGATTACAGGGGGCAGCTAGGTGGCACAGTAGATAAAGCACTGGCCCTGGATTCAGGAGGGCCTGAGTTCAAATCCAGCCTCAGACACTTGACACTAGCTGTGTGACCCTGGGAAAGTCACTTAGCCCTCATCGCCCCACAGGAAAGAAAGAAAAAGAAAGAAAGAAAGAAAGAAAGAAAGAAAGAAAGAAAGAAAGAAAGAAAGAAAGAAAGAAAGAAAGAAAGAAAGAAAGAAAGAAAGAAAGAAAGAAAGAAAGAAAGAAAGAAAGAAAGAAAAGAAAGAGAAAGAAAGAAAAAGATTACAGCTCCCTTTGTCTTGCTTAGTAGAGTAGTGCTACATCCTTTTTATACCTATAAACACGGATGGTTTGTATATAATCAGTAAACCTCATGGTTTGCTTTTTTTTGTTCAGGGCTGCACTTCTCCTTAAGTTCTAGAAAGAACATTTCTGACCATGTGACACCCCCCCCCTTTTCCACTTAACAAATTCCAGTAGCTGCCTATTGCCTACAGGATCAAATACAAAATGCTCTGTCATTCAAAGCCCTCTATAACCTACCCTTCTCCTATCTTTCCAGCCTTCTTATACCTTATTCCACCTATGCACCCACTCATAAATGCCCTTTGACCCAATAACATTGGCCTCCTGGATATTGCATGAACATGATACTCCACCTCTGGGCATTTTCTCTGGCTTCTCCCCATATCTGGAATACTCTCCTTCCAGAACTCCACTTACTAACTTCCTTGGCCACCTGTAAGTATCAACTAAAATCGTATATTCTACAGGAAGCCTTTCCAAATCCCTCTTAATTCCAACACCTTCCTAATTTCCTATATTGTATCTTCAGCACTTAGTGCAGTGCCTAACACATAGTAGCTACCTAATAAATGTTAACTGATGGATCAACACTAACTCAAGCAGTAAGTCACTGGAGTGAAACAGTTCTGATAAACAAACCCAAACCCAGTATTCTTTTCAAGATACCTTCCCACTACTGTAAAAGGTAAATTTGTAGTCAAAGGCTTGTTTCCATTCAGCTTTCTTCTTTACCAGGAATTTTGGATGAATGAGCCTTTTCCTATTACTTTTTTTCTATTAATCATTAAAAAGGTCTTAATTTGTCTTTGCTAATAGCAAAGTTTCTCTCCCTTCATCTGCATTCAGAGGAAAATAAGACACAGAAATAGCCATATGAAGTTGTGCTTGGTTTAAGAGTGCTATCCTTATTTTCTCCACCAGAAATAGGTGGTCATTTTCCAATTTTAAAAGTAAGCCATCCCAGGGATAGCTAGGTAGCACAGCGGATAAAGCACCGGCCCTGGATTTGGGAGGACCTGCGTTCAAATCCTACCTCAGCCACTTGACCACTTACTAGTTGTGTGAACCTGAGCAAGTCACTTAACCCTCATTGCCCTGTAAAAAAAAAAAAAAAGTAAGCCATCCCTCCCTCCCATTGATTTTTGAAATGTATATACATTAGGGCTTGAATTAGTAGACTCAGAATATTTAATACCTGTGATACTGATTAGTCATCTGTGATACAAACCCAAAATTATATATTCCTTATGAACAAAATTTAAATATGGGTTTTAAACATGGATTCAAAATGGTTTTATGAAAATAGTTTAAAACATCTGAGAAAATCTTGTTCATACTAAAAAATGAGGACCTAAAAACAATTCTACACACTTCCAATTACAGTAGGAATTTTGTGCACCATGTTATTAACTTACTAGAAGCCTGAATCCTCTGCAACATCTGGATTCCTGATACATATCTGCTTAACACTACAAGGGACTTAATTAAAATCACAAGCTTTCAACTGAGTTTGAAGAGGAAAAGCTTTCATATTTCTTTTATGGAATTCAAAACATCTAACTAACCCTAAAGCTATAGAAATATCAAGTGATCTTTCCCTTTTCAGTCAGCAAAGAGCAGAAAGAAAAAAAATGCCTGCAATTTGCCTAGACTGAACAAGATGCTACAACGGTACACATCAGCATTTTCTGCTTTTGTTCTTCAACAAAGCTGACTATGTAAGATTAGATTGTTATCTTTAGGTCTGACTTGGATCTGTCTTTATGGAAGGTGCACACAGTTTCTTAACTTTGACACAAGTGTATGATGGGACCATAGTTAAATCATTTTAATGCCCAGGAAAGATGTTAAGTGGAACAGGAGATGACTCAAACCTCATGCTTCTCGGAACTCTGAAAATAAAATGAAATTCAACTCAACATCCATTTCTGGAGCATCTACTATGTTTGGCTTTCACAGAAGCTCCAAGTTGGAAAGACCTCAGTGGGAGGCCATCTGATCCAACTGTTAGCTAAGAAAAAAAAAATCCCCTCTCCAACGTGCATTTCTTTTGCTTGGAGAACATGCCATGGCAATATTAGTGAAAAGAATTGGGCTTGTTTAACTTGAAGAAAAGAAGCCTGGGGTGGGGGAGAGAGATGGGAACATAGGGAGGTATATGATAGCTATGTTCAGGTGTTTAAAGGATATACATGCTCACATAAAAATGAAATTACACCATACTATGATCTACCATGAAGGGGCATCTACTACCTCCAAAGAAAGTCCATTCCACTTTGGGATAACTCCAATTGTTAGGAAAGATTTTCCTCATATCAAACTTAAATTTGACTCTGTTACTTCTACCCATTACTCCTAGTTCTGTTCTCTAGGACTGGGCAGAAAAAAATCTGATCCTTCTTCCCCATGATAGGTTTTTTTCAGGAGGGGGGGCAGGGCAATGGGGGTTAAGTGACTTGCCCAAGGTCACACAGCTAGTAAATGTCAAGTGTCTGAGGCCAGATTTGAACTCAGGTCCTTCTGAATCCAGGGCCAGGGCTCTATCCACTGTGCCACCTAGCTGCGCCCCCATGATAGCTTTTAAAACATTTCAACTCATATTTCTTTCCCTTTTTTAAAATCAGGCTTAATATTCCCAATTCCTTTAACTAATCCTCATAAGGTATAATCTTGAGGCCCTCCAAAATCCTGATTACATTATAAGACTAATTTTCCTCATAATAAAAGGCTTTTGCTTTTATTCCCAAACATATCTGGCGATTGTTATAGGTGACTAAATATGTAAGTCGCTAATCTAATAAAAAATATGACTAAAGATAGCAGAGATAATTCTAAAGCCTACATTAATAGCCTAAGGCAAAAAATAAGCTTTTTGTAACTATACAGGTTTGCCTCAAAATGAAGCATCATGTAAAAGCCTTTGACTATAATATCATCTTGATCTAAGCAGTGGAAAAGAGAAATTGAATTGATACAACTGGATTGCACTCTTCTAGAGAAGTGTTATTCAGTTGTTACAAGGCAAACCGACTTATGTGACTTGCCCAGAGTCATCACCCAGCTGGTAAATATCTAAGGCCAGATTTGAACTCAGGTCTTCCTTAGTAGAATGCCTTGAACTGAGTGGATTTAAAGGAGATCAGGAGGATTAGTATATAGGGTTATAGAAGCTGTACTGCCAAGTTGCAAAGAGTCAGTGTGATATAATCGAATGAGCAATGAAATGTCAGGAGTCCTCATTTTTAGTCCATATAAAAATTATTACCTCATCTTTAAAAAGAGAATCAAACTAAATCCATGAGATCTCTTCTAGTCCTAAGATCTTCATAAAATAAAGTTCTTACATCTGTTACCAAGGGGAAAAGAGAGAGACAGAGAGGTAGTGACAGAAAGAGAAAGAGACAGCAAGACAGACAGGTAGACAGAGACAGAGATAATACCATGTCTCCTTACTTACCAAATCTATGGAGTATAAATCCAGTTTTCCCTATCACAATATAATTAGCTAATACTGTCAAAATTCTGTTTTTATGCCTTGCAAAAAAAAGTTTCTTAATCAAGCATTTAGGGGGAAAAGTTATTAAAACTTAAATATATTTAAGCCAACTCCATTCATCTTGCTTAGTGAGAAGCACTATGGTCTCCAACAGTATCTATTCTTCAGTACTACAAAGAAAGTAATAGTTGACCATACTCCTTAATTAGAAACCAGTGGTTAGGTAATGTAACAAAGGGATGATTCAATAATCATACTTATTTCTTTGGCATCGATATGGAATAAGTATCGTTCTGTAATTGTACTGTCGCATCCTCTAAGACATTTGGAGGATTCAAAACTGAGCTTCTGATGATTTTTCATTCTCTAGACTCCAGCTGATATACTGACTCATTTCCAATTCAAGTAATTATATTCTCAGCACCTAGAGTTTCCCCTGCAGTTTTAATTACAAAGTTTGATTCACCTTCTGTCTGCATCTGCTGACTATGAACTCTTGTGTCCCGGACATCTTGAAACTGAAAAACAACTGCTTCACTTTGGCCCGACAGTCACTGAGCATGTGCACAGATGGCTGGGTTTCAATGCGAAAAGAGATGATCTCTGGGGGGTTTGTGTTACCCATTAAAAAGTGGTCCGGGATATGTGGTCTTCTTAACCTTTTTTGTTGGTTTGTTTCCTGGATCCCTTAGTCAGTCTGAGGATACTTCCTGACCTCTTCTCAGAATAATGCTTTCAAATGTATAAAGTAAAATACATAGAATTGCAAAGGAAACCAATTATATTGAGAACCAATTATTAAAAAAAGTTTTAAACTTCACTGGGAGGACAGTTAGGTGGTACAGTGAATAGAACATAGGCCCTGGAGCCAGAAGGACTTCAGACACTTACTAGCTCTGTGACCCTTGGCAAGTCACTTAATCTCTATTGCCTCCAAAAAAAATGTTCAATGGATATACACATGCTATACACATGGCTGACATTTCATTATCCATTTCCTTCAACTCCATGTTCTTCTTTAAGTAACTGGGTCTGAAGGTAAAACAAATACTTTGCTGTGGCTTCTTCAATTTAAAAAGTTGTTTAATTGAACAATCATTTATTAAGCACTTACTTAATAGATGACATAGTAGACAGAATGCTGGGCCTAGAATCAGGAAAACCTGAGTTCAAATCTGGCCTCAGACACATATTAGCTATATGAGCCTGGGCAAGTCATTGGTCCCCTCTTTGCCTCAGTTTCCTCTTCTTTAAAATGGGAATAACAATATCACCTGCTTCCCAGGGTGGTTGTGAAGATCAAATGAAATAATAATTATAAAGCACTTAGCACATAGCAAGTACTATAAAAATGTTAGATATTATTATGAATCAAAGAGATTATATTCTACTAGAAAAAACTTGTTCAATAAAACTTAAACCTTAAGTTCTAAAATCTCCATGAAAATATAGAGATATAAAGCAAGGCTTCGACTAGGGTTAAGCTTTATTATCATCCCACTTTTATTCTATTTCTGTTCTAAAGAACTTAGCTCTTTGAAATCTATAAAAGTTTTATAGATTATTATTATTATAGAAATATGTAACATTTTTTAGTTGGGGGGCTCTGGGGCTAAATTTGAGGAAATCTAACTTAGGGGTATCTCTACCCTTGAAATATTATAACAATAATAGTGCATCATGATTTATATAGTACTTTCAGGCTTCTAAAGCACTTTCCAGATATCTCACTTTTTTCTCACAACAACCTTGGAAGAGAAATGATATTACTTTTTTTTTTTTTTTAGTGAGGCAATTGGGGTTAAGTGACTTGCCCAGGGTCACACAGCTAGTAAGTGTTAAGTATCTGAGGATGGATTTGAACTCAGGTACTCCTGACTCCAGGGCCGGTGCTCTATCTACTGCGCCACCTAGCTGCCCCAAAATGATATTACTTTTTATGAAACCCCATTTTGCAGATGAGGAAACTGAGGTAGGTAGTGACTTGTCCAGGGTCAAATAGCTAGAATGAACTCAGACATTCCTAACTCTAAGTGAAGCACTCTGTCTACTATGCTACCTCCTTTGTTGTTGTTCAGTCATTCTTCTGTCATGTCCAGCTCTTCATGACCCCACGTGGGGTTTTCTTGGCAAAGACACTGGAGTGGTTTGCCATTTCCTTCTCCAGCTCATTTTGCAGATGAGGAAACTGAGGCAAACAAAGTTAAGTGACTTGTCTAAGGTCATACTGCTGGTAAGAGTCTGAGGCCAGATCCGAACTCAGGAAGATGAATCTTACTTACTCCAGGCCTGGCACCTAGCTGCCCCTACTTTGCCACCTAGCTAGCACATGGACATGTGTTAGGGATTGGGGAGGGGGTTCTGGTTAGTACCCTTAAGGCACATATGAAATTAAGTTAAATAAAATTTAAAATAATTCAAATTTCTGAATCAAATACCCAGAAAGCAAATATTTCAATCAAATGTGCTGGTTGATATTTCTGTTCCAGAAAACTATACACATTCCATTTATTTCTGGCCTAAATCACAATAAGCTACATGTCAGGCTTCTGCTTGTGATACTGTGGCAAAGATGCCTGAAAGCAAAACGCCTTTTTCAGTAGAGAGGATGCCTTTGTTTATCATATTAAGTTTCAAACTTGAGACCTGAAAGGGCAGAGGAGAAAAGGGATGGAATCTTTTTCAATAAAGGCATTAATCTAACAGAGAGAGGTCAGTGCTGACACTAAGTTGTTTAAATAGAAAATAACCACTCTCATAAAGTGGAGGCAAAAGCTTCTAAACAAAAGTGAATTTAATGCAGCATTTGTGTGTGTGTGTGTGTGTGTGTGTGTGTGTGTGTGTTCAGTGTAAGTGTAACCAGTAGATATAGCTGTGGAGTGTAAAACCGACTGCAGGTACTCAAAACAATAGTTTCTGCTCCACCCTCCACACTAGATTGGGACTGAGCTGAATGTTCTGAGAACCGTCCAGTCTCATCCCTAGGAAGTAGTTTAGGGTGTGAACTTTTCTCCAGTCAGGTCCCCTCCTTTCTACTCCCCTTTCTCTAGGGAGATTTAATTAGCTCCATCCTGTTACAACAATCAGCTTACTTTGTAGCTTACCGGTAATGTAGGCCCTCTGGTCCATGTGGTCCCCTCCTCTGTGGTTTTATATGGAGTTTATACCAGACCAAATGTTACTAGTATGATCATAATAGTTTAGAGTCGGACATGACTGAAAAAACAACTAAAGAACAACTAAGCCCTGGCCTCTTTTTGCTCAAGGCAAAAATCAGGATACAGGAAGTAGTTAGGTAAGAGAAATAAATAGAGTATATTAAATTACAGTATCTATTATTGAATAGGCACATTTGAACGGAACTTGCAGAATGAGCAAATTCTTATTTGGAACTTTCCTCAGTCTTTTTTTTTTTTTAAGTGAAGCAATGGGGTTAAGTGACTTGCCCAGGGTCACACAGCTAGTAAGTGTCAAGTGTCTGAGGCCAGATTTGAACTCAGGTACTCCTGATTCCAGGGCCGGTGCTCTATCCACTGTACCACCTAGCTGCCCCTCCTCAGTCTTTAAAGAGATGAGTACAACCAGCAACTTTAGCCCTTGTCTTCTCTGAGATGCCTGTGAGGGTCCAATAACCATCTTTGAATTTTCTCTTTTCTGCCAAAACTCAGCCCTCCTTTCATCATCACCTTTCTGTTATTCTTTTTGACTGCTGCCCCTGTGTGAGTGCTGGACCAAGCTGGGAATAGTCTCTTTACTGTTCTGCTTGAACCCCTCTTATCAGAAGTGGTTCAAAGAGAGAAGAACACATATACACATCAGAAATACAGAAATCTGTCTTACTGAATAAGAAAATAGGAGGGGAAAGGGATAAGAGAAGGCAGGACAACAAAAGGGAGGGTAGATTAAATGAGACACTAGTTAGAATCAAATAGATATTTGAAGGAGGATAGTATAAAAGAGAAAGGAGGATACACAGAAAAACATGGGATGAAGGGAAATATACAATTAATAATCATGACAGTGAATGAATAGAATGAGCTCACTCATAAAACAGGATTCTGCTTTCTAATCCATGCTGCTATCCATTTCTGTTAATATGTTGTTTACAAGAGACACATTTGAAATGGGAAAACATACACAGAGTTAATATAAAGGCCTGGAGCAGAATCTAATATGTTTCAGCTGAAGCAAAAAAAGGTAGGGTTCACTATCAGGATCTCAGACAAAACAAGAGCAAAAATAGACCTAATTAAAAGAGATAATCAGGGAAACTACATTTTATTAAAAAGTGCCATGGACAATGAAGTATTAACAAAAAAATTTATAACAAGTTTCTCTGATAAAGGCCTCATTTCTCAAATATTTACTAAGTATGGAAATGAGTCAATGGGGGGGGCAGGGCAATGAGGGTTAAGTGACTAGTGTCAAGTGTCTGAGGCCACATTTGAACTCAAGTCCTCCTGAATCCAGGGTGGGTGTTTTATCCACAAAATAAGTCAAATTTATAAAAAATAAGAGCCATTCCCCAACTGATAAATGGTTAAAGGAAATGGACAGAGTTTTCAGTAGAAGAAATCAATACTATTTATAGTCATATGAAAAAATGTTCTAAATCACTATAGATTAGAGAAATATACAGAAACAACTCTGAGGTACCACCACATACCTATCAGAAATAATGAGTACTGAAGGGGATGTGGGAAAATAGGTACACTAACGAAGTGTTGGTAGAGTAGTGAACTCATCCAACCATTCTGGAAAACTATTTGGAACTATGCCCAAAGAGGTCCAATTGAATGTGTGACTTTGCACAATTTCTGTGAACCTAGAAATGAAGATTCATTCTAAAGCAATAACTCACCTGAGCTGAGCTATTATTACTTCTGTAAATAAAGTCTCTAATACTTTAAAAAAATACTGTGCATACCCTTTGATTCAGCAATACTACTACTAGGTATGTATTCCAAAGAGATCAAAGAAAAAGGTAAAAGGCCTATATGTACAAAAACATTTATAGCAGCATTTTTGTGGTGGCAAAGAATTGGAAATCAAAAGGATGCTCATCAATTGATTAGCAAATGGCTGAACAAGTTGTGGCATGGGATTTTATGAAGTACTGCTGTGCTATAAGAAATGACTGACGGAGGGATGGATTCAGAAAAAAAGATGGTAAGAATTATATCAATTGATGCAAAGTGAATTGAGAAGAATCAAGCAATCATTAAGCACGATAACAGCAATGATTAACTGTGAAAGACTCAGCTACTATGACTGATACAATAATGCAAGACAATTCCAGAGGAGTCAAGAGGAAAAAATGTTATCCACCTCCAGAGAGAAAACTGATTAACTCTGAGTGCACATTTAAGTACATTTCCTTATTTTTAATATGGTTAATATGGAAATATGTTTTACATAATTTCACATGCATAATGATATTTTGCTTGCTTTCTCAGCAGGTGGGGAAGGAGTGGGGGGAGAAAGAGAATTTCAAACTCAAAATTTTAAAAGAAAAGATTTTTATAAATAAATAAAGGAATGAATAATTTTTGCAGAACAAATCGACCACTCATACAAAGTTTCCTAAGATTCTGAGGCAGTTTAACCCAAAGAACATATTTATTTCTGGGCATTCCATGAAAATAAACCCTAGATATCTATTTTGTAAACAACAGTTTATCTGACTGCCAACCTTGGATGATCTCACCATGTAGAGCAGCACCAGGAGGAAACTATATCTTTTTACTTGTAATCCTGATAGGTTGCTTTTATTTTGTTTCTTTTTTTCCCAACCTAAGTGACTTGGCAATACGTACATGAAACTCAATTTACATCTAGAGGAAAATCAAAGCTGTATTTAAAGTCAGAAACCAGACATCTCATCAGTGGCTCATCATTTAGGGCTTTGTTTTCCTCAGTTGTTTTGCCAACACATCCAAATGGGTAAACTGTTCAAATGAAAGCAGCTTGAGTTGTCCTGTTCCCGAGTTTTAGAAAATTACTTCTCTGGGAAATCCACATCAAATAAGGATTTTTTCTCTCGTATCTGACAAGTTTTAGACGGTCTCTCCAATGTACAATATGCTTCAGTTTTATCCAAAATAGAAGTATATCCAAAATAGCCAATACTCCAGTTCTAGAAAACATAGATTATTTACTTTCCAGATCAGCTCTTTAGAAAACATTTTGTTATACATTTTGCCTAAATAAGTCCCAATCTGAAGCACAATAGGATCACAACTTGAAAGCTGGAAAAACCTTGGAGGCCATTTAATGCAATCTCCTCCTTTTTTTTGTTTTGTTTTGTTTTGTTTTGGGGGTTTTTGCGGGGCAATGGGGGTTAAGTGACTTGCCCAGGGTCACGCAGCTAGTAAGTGTAACCTCCTCCTTTAATAGATAAGAAAACAAAGGTTAAGAGAAATTAATGGAATTATCCCCCACTAAATTGTGAGCTCCTTGAGGGAAGGGTTGGTGTGTGCCTCTTTTTGTATCCCCAGTGCTTAGCAAAGTGTCGGGCACAGAGTAGGCTCTCAATAATCATTGACTGACTGTCCTTGGTTATATGGATAGTAAATAGCAGAGGCAGGATTTTAACCTAAGTCTTTCCAACATCAAGTCCAAATTTTATCTACTATATCAAGTTTTCTTGGCTATGTGCTTTATTCAGGGAAAAGGTGTTACAATAATCCTTTTGTGTCACATTTTTAAATATCTGTCATCATTAAAAGCATGTTTAAGATTATCTTTGTCCATAGTCCAATACTAGGGTCTAGCAAAGAACAATTCAGATGTGATTTTGGTTTGCAAAGCATTAAGAAAAATAAATTTCCCCATGTGAAAAATAATATTTGGGACAATATAATATTTAATAATGTAACATACCCTTACGATTTAGTCATTGTCATTTCCCCATCATTCTAAATTGCCTCAATGAGATAGAAGCTTTCACAAATCCAATTTCAAATGGAATCTATTGCAACATGGATCTCTACTGTGAAGTAAAAAAAAAAAATAAAAAATAACTAAGCATTACTTCATAAACTGAAACTTTGTGTTTAAAAACTGAAATCCTGTATAATGAAGGGATACTGAAACACCTCTGATGTGCATAAGTGATGGATTGTTTGTATTTTTATGAGTACTGAAAATAAACATTTTTATTCATGTAGAAAACCCTAGATTTAGGTCTGGAAAGCTGGGGTTCAAACCTTGCCTCTAACATTTATTATCTAATGACTTTGGTCAACCTGGTTACTCAACCTGAGTTTCAGATTTCTCATTTGAAGAGGATTGCTGTGTTTTGTCCTTAGTTTTCATTTTCAAAGAGGACAGAGAACATTATGGGGTGATGTCCTCACTCACGTGTGAATTGGATTTGAAGAAGATAGTCATATTTTTACTACCTATGTCAAGGGATTATTATTGAGGTAAATGCTTTGTGAGCTGTAAAGTGCTATATAAATGAGAGTTGTTATTAATTTTATCCATTCGCCATCAGCAGAAATCATCTGGGTGAAAAAGTACCATAGAAAGCACTTTAGGGGGACAAAGACATGAAAGAAGAAAACACGGTCTCTGCCCTTGAAAGAAATTGCAGTCTAGGCGGAGAGACAAAACATTCGCCTAAGAATAATTAGAAAGGCACATAGCATTCTAGATGCTACAACATGGTTGACTACAGTGTTTAGAGCGTTTGCCATGATTGTAATACTATTGATTGTTCAGTCATTCAGAGATACTTACCCTGTTGTGTATGGAATATTTATGCCACCCAGGTTGATACTTTCACAGCCAACAATGAAGAGTGTTGAAAAACACAGCAAAGACACCCCACTGCAGATCATTGCTAGTTTTGCAGATTCCCTGGCACCAAGTTTCAATTTTTTTATAATGTAACCTCCTAAGACAATACCAACACCAGCACTGGGCACAATAATCACACCTAGGGAAAGGAAAGGAAGCAGAGGATTAAGTCAAAATGAATGAATACTAACATTAGTCTCTTCAATCAATTCTATTTTATGAATTGTTTTGTAATATGACAAATATCCAACAGAACATCCACAATCAACAAACTCTTTGGCATATAACAGAATCCTGGATTCATTTAATCAACAAACACTAAGTGTCTACTGTGTGCACTGAATTCGATTCTGGAAAAAAATTAAATAAGGTATTTTCCTGCCCTCAGAAACCTGAATCTACATGCTTTAATAAGAGAGTCCTGTTTAATTAATATAATTTAACACTGAGCCCAGAGGGAGGCATTTGGGATGGGCTGTCTGGGGGTCTTCTGCCTCTCCTTGAAAATATGCTGTACAACATTGTTTGAAGAACTGTGAGGACTTAACTATTCTTAACAATACAATGATCCAAGACAATCCCAAAGGACTATTGATGAAACATACTACCCAACTCCAAAGAAAAAACTGGTACTGGTGAAACACAGACTGAAGCATGCTATTTTTCATGCCTTTCTTTCATTTTTTTCTTTTATTCAAGTTTTCAAATACAAAATGAATAATATGGTAATGTTTTACATAATTGTACACGTATAACCTATATCTGATTGCTTGCTGCCTTAGGGAAGGGGGAAGGGGAGGGAGGAAAAGAGGGATAAAAATTGGAACCCAAAACTATAAATAAAAATGTTTATTACTTTATAAAAAAGTTGACTCTGCTCGAAAAAGAAAAAGAAAAAAGAACGAAAATATGCTGTATTTCAAGAGTAAACCTGAAGATAAACCTGTAATAAAAATATTTTTATTTAAATGCCAAGAGTCCAAAAATAGTATCAAATAACTAAAAAAAAACTCATAGAAGAACACTGGCAGGACTACTAAATATATAACCTTTATATTGATGAGGAAGCAAAACTCATAAAAACAAAGTAGTCCCAGGTTTTCTTTAGCTACAGATCAGCTTTCAGTAAATAATGGATAAGATCAAAGGCAAAATTTATTAGAAAATTCATTAAGATCCTGTTTACATTTCTATTATAATGTTAATAATTAATTTATTTAAATTAAAGTATTCAGTCTTCATTACAATCATTACCATATATGCAAAAAGCATTTTTGATTAACCAAAACTGTACAGCCAGAAAGGTTCTCTGTCAGGGGCATCCTCTCGCAGAGCCATCCACAATTTAATCCCTACAGCCCAAAATAGGATCTGAAGACATTGATCATTTCTCCTTAAACTGAAATCAAATATTCCAATGTGCCACCTCTCAGAGAGCTTTGCATTTCACCTCAAACCATAGGCTTGAAGGTTTTATTCTAGGCCTGAATTTACTTATTCGATAAGCATTTATCAAATGCATACTGTATGCAAAGTACTGCAAAAGTTTAAATAATCTCCAGTCCCTTTCCCCAGGATTCCTGAACTCCATTCTAGGATTCTGAGACATTACCCTCCAACTATGGAACATGCAGGGAATATTACGTTCCATTACTCCTTTTTAAACAGGAATAAAAAGGAGAGATACACTCTGGAGATGTGGTTAAAGCATAAGACTCCTGGTGAGGAAGTGTGGGTTCTCTTCCCATCTCCATCCCCAATACTCTGGCCGAGCTAACTGCCTTTTCTATACTGTGGAACCCTCCTGAGGTCTGAAAGAATCTCTGAAGGCCCTGGGTTAAAAAGGAGGGTATTAATCCTTTTGTAGGGGTGGTGTCATGAGGCACAGTGCTTAGAGGTGCTTAGAGATCTTTGGGATCAAAATATTTCAAAAGTTGCAGAATATGGTGTACGTATCCTTCCCACACAAAGCCTGCAGCTCTTTCATTTCCTGATAGTGTGATGTGTTTTTTTTTAAACTAAGAGTAATGTTCTCATTAGTTCTGGTCGATCAGGTTGTCCTTCTTGACATTCGTTACCCCTTCTTGTATGCTGTAAATCTAAAATTCCCCTGCCCTTATTGGAAAATGAACATGTTCAATAGAAGAGATCACGGATGTATAAGAAATATCATTTGGAGTCATTATGCTATTCAATTCCAGCCCTGTTCATTCCTCTCCCTTTAAAGAAGGGATATGATGTGTATCTGGAATAAAATTGGGATAGAATGGAGCTAGCCCAGTGCTCTCCAAACTGTGATTGTCACAAGATTTGCTTGAAGGCTCTCCCTTTCTTCCCTTTATGTCTGTCACCTTCCCCCCCCCCCCCGGGGATACATTTATGGGGTTAAGGGTAAAAGTAAATTATGGGTGAAAAGATAAATAGGGGGAATGTATTTTTAACGTAACCTTAAAATAAGCCCCCCCAAAAATTAACACTTAACAAATGAATGGTTGGTTGTTGTAAATTCTAGTTAGTCTGTCTAAAATTCTAATGAGTAGTCACCAATAAATTAGAAGCTTTAGCAAGAGCTTAGACTTTTAAGTATTTAATAAAGAGCATTAGGATCTGATGATCAGAGAGAAAGGTAAAAATCTAACTATTTCTAAGAGACCCCATCATCCGACCTGCCATGGCGAGGTCAGGAACAAAAAGGACCCAATGCTTCCTTCTTCTTCCCAGAAGCCTCTCCTTGAAAACCGAAATAGCCCATCCCCCCATACATACACACAGCTCCAAGCTAATTGGCTGGTAGCTTTGATAGACAGTACCTATGAGCAAACGTCACTTCCTGATGCCAAGGAACTGACCTTCCAAGCCACATGGCTTGCCCTCAGATGCCTTCTCCTCATGGCGCAGTTTTCCTACAGTAACTCTCCAGCAGGTGGTGTCACTCCAATTGTCACACAATTATATTGTAATATTAATTCTAAAGCTATACTAATGGTAATGCTTACATTTAAGCCATGATGATGATGATGGCTGACAATTATATAGTGCCTTAATGTTATCTCACCACAACCCTGGAGATAGGTAAAAATTGTATTCTATTTTACCAAGGAAACAAGCTCACTGAAGTTGTCGCTCAGCTCTAAGTAGACAGTGTGGCAGAGAGGGAATGAGTAAATGACCTTTTGTGTCAGTCACTGAGCATTTATTAAGTGCCTATTATGTGCCATTTACTATGTTAAGCTATAGCAGTAAGAAGAAAGGTAAATAAAAGTCCTGCTCTCATAGGAACTCACAATCTAATGGGGGAGACGATCTGCCAAAAAAAAAAATTATCCAAACAAGATGAGTATGACAGCTCTGAGGAATTCAGACAAATAGGGGGGGCTTGGACAAATATGTGCTGTGAATTATGCAAAACCAGAAGGGCAATAAATACAATGATTACAGTAATGTAAATTAAAGGTAGAGTAAAAGGAAGCCAAATTCAGATGAACTGTAATGACCAATTTTGGACCACTAGAAAAGATCATGCAACATACCTCTCTCCTCTCAGCAAAATATGGGAAAATATTGGCTACAATAACAGACACAGTTCCTATATTGGTGGTTTTTGCTAAAAAAAAAAATTTCTCCTTATAAAAGAGTAGATATATTCAGAGAACAGGGATTATCTAAAAATGACTAAGACATAAAAAAGATATGAACATAATATTTCTTTTTTAAGAAATAAAAGATTTTAAATAAGACAAGAATTGGGTCCAAGTCCTGTCTCCAACACTTAACAGCTATATGACTATAGGCAAGTCACTTGAAATCTTCTAAGCCTTAGTTTGTCATCTGTAAAATGGGGGTTATAATACTTGTATCATACTGCCTACCATATAGAATTGATGTGAGGAAATACAGTAAATGTGAACTAGTTACTACTCAAATATGTCTTTGCTTCCAAGAAAAAATTAGGGTCATTAAAGGAGTACTGTGGTTTTCTAAAGGCAAATCAGTCTGCTTCCCCCATCCTGCTGAATTCTGGCCTCAGGTAATAATTAGAATGAAATCTTATTAATCGAGTGATGTTGATGATGTGGTGTGTTATAAAATATTGCTTGAGAAAGACTGTTCCCTACTAAGTTTTTTTTTCCTATTTTTCTCTTCTTTGTTATAAGAGATGGCTTTCGTGGAGGGGGAATTAATAAGGAAATGTTGAAAAAGGCAGATAATCCTTTAAAATCAGTCTTTTTTTTTTATTAGGAAAACATTACTGATGCTTTCTGTTTTTCTTCTGTTTGTTGCCCTTGTACTTTATCCTTGGGCTGACTTTGCTTAAGCTTCTCACCAAGCTTTCTTTCAACTGGTTTTTCCCTTCATAGCCCCCATAGTGATGATCTCATAAGTCTTTTACCATTCTTCTCCATAAGATTTTGCAAACAAATTATATTCCAGACCTGTATTACCTTTGGCTACCAAATCTCTGGAGCTAGTAATTAAGTCAAGTGTTTATTCCTTAGGACCTTTTGATCTAGCCAGTGGTAGAGTGATAGAGTGTTGGGCCTGCAGCCAGGAAGACCTGAGCTCAAATCCATTCTCAGACACTTAGCTGTGAGGGGAGAGATTAGTGCCCTCCACTCAACAGTAAACATTCTCAAACCTGGTCATAACCTTTCACATGCTGGTGACTCCAAATTTCTGTAGATCATCCAAATCCCACTCAACATCTCCTACTACCTGATTCCTCATTCTCAATGCCCTCAATCCTACCACCCCAGAGTTTCATCCTAACTCCACCAAGGCCTCCCATGGTGCCCCCTGAAATTCCCGTTTCACAGGCAACAAACTTCCCTTCATCTTTTTTTTTTTTTTGCAGGCAATGGGGGTTAAGTGACTTGCCCAGGGTCACACAGCTAGTAAGCGTCAAGTGTCTGAGGCCGGATTTGAACTCAGGTCCTCCTGAATCCAGGGCCAGTGCTCTATCCACTGTGCCATCTAGCTGCCCCCTCCCTTCATCTTAAATCTATTCCTCTCCCCCTCCTTCCATCTATAGGCTCTTATTGAAACATGCCTTTCCCCTGATGACACAGCCTCCCTGGCCACTCTCTCCAGCACCGGCTGTACTTTCATTCATTCTCCTCAGGTCGAGGTGGAGAATTGGAATACATCTTGCTTCCCCATCATTATTTCTGGGTTCTCCACCTTCCTCCTTCACTCGGTAACCTCTATTTCTTTGAGGTTCATGCAATTCAAATCTACTACCCAATCAAAATCCTGGGGGTTATTATCTAGACTTCTAGGTCATCCCCCTTCCTTCCCTATTAAGTCCAGTACCTGATTCACAGTGTTTCTCTCTTTAACTCTTATCCCCGTACTAGGTCAGTTAAACATGCATAAATGACTCTCCCCAAACACTCTAATTACTCAGTTCCTCAACCTCACCTCAGTCACATACAAAGTTGATACTAACCTCAATCTTGCCATCACCCACAGATGTACCACCTCCATGTTCAAGAATTCTGAAATCCCCTTATCCATACATAGTCTATTGGCATTCCATTTCTCCCGCTGTTTTCCCTTATATAATTCTACTCTTCATCTTCACCATGACCTTTGATCCCTTGCCCCACAGTTCTCTCCTAGGCCATCTCCTCTGCACGAGCCACTCTCTCCTCTTCTACCCATCTTGACTCCTTGATGAACCAGTTTAATTCAACACTGTTCTCCTCTCTTGAATTGCTAGCTCCCTTATATCACCCAATTATACCCAGGCAATACATAGCTTTGGATCACCCCCACCATTCATTGACTTTGCACCTACATACATGCTGCAGAATGAAGGTGGAGAAAAGAGTGTGGCTGTTTTGACTGTGTCCACTACAAATATATGTTACATAGTCTCCAATGGGCCCTCACGTCTGCTAAGCAATCCTACTATACCTCCCTAATCGACTTACTACACCACACTCTCTACAATGACTCTTCCAAACCTTTTCTTTCTTTCTAAAACCTCCCAGGGGCAGCTAGGTGGCGCAGTGGATAGAGAACCGGCCCTGGAGTCAGGAGTACCTGAGTTCAAATCTGGCCCCAGATACTTAACACTTACTAGCTGTGTAACCCTGGGCAAGTCACAACCCCAATTGCCTCACTAAAAAAAAACAAAAAACAAAAAAAAACCTCCCAGGGGTCCCCCTCCTACCACTTTTTCAAATGATAACCTAGTGCCATATTTCACAGAAAAAAAATGAGGCCATTTACCATGAACTTCCTCTTCTCCCCTCTTCTTCATCTCCCATAACTCAGTTGCCTTCTGCCATTTCCTCCTCCTTCACTCTTGTGTCACATGATAAAGTGCCCTTACTCCTTACCAAGGCTAACCCTTCTACCTGTTAAATCTGGCTCCTGAATTCATCATTCCACTGAAACTGCTCTCTCCAAAGTTACTAATGATCTCCTCATTGCCAAATCCAATGGTCTTCTCTCAATCTTCATTCTCCTTGACCTCTCCACAGCCTTTGACACTGTTGTTTGTCCTTCTCCTCCTTGATATTCTCTTCTCTCCTAGTTTTCCTCCTACCTATTTGACTATTCCTTCTTTGTCTCCTTTGCTAGATCCTCCTCCAAATCATGCCTTCTATCTGTAGGTGTCCCTCACATTTCGGTCCCGGGTGCTCTTCTCTTCTTTCTCTATAGTACTTCACTTGGTGATCTCATCAGTTCCCATACGTTGCTGATGATTCTCAAATCTACCTTTCCTGCTCCAATCTTTCTGCTGACCCCCAATCTTTCAGCTGCAATTGCCTTTCAGACACCTAAAACTGAATATCCAGCAGACACCTTAAACCCAATATGCCCAAGCCAAAATTCATTATCTTCTTCACCACCACCACCACTACCTTTCGTATTACTATTGTACCATATTCAGTTTAACCTTTGCAACATCTCTTGAATGTACCCCCTTCTCTCCTTTGACACTGCCACCAACCTATTGCAGACTGCTATCACCTCATGCCTAGTTATTACAATAGCCTGCTGGTGGGTCTACCTGCCTCAAGTCTCTCCAATCCATTCTCCATTCAGTCACTAACATGATTTTCCTAAGAAACAGGTCTGGTTATGAGGTCTGATTATGACATCTCCCTACTTAATAAACTCCAGTGACTTTCTATTGCCTCTAGGAACAAATACAAAATGCTCTGTTTGGCATTCAAGGTCCTTTATAACCTAGCCCCCTCCTACCTTTCCAGCCTTCTTATACCTTACTCCTCATCATGTATTCTTCACTACAGAGACACTGGCCTCTAAATGTTCCACAAATAAGAAATTCTATTTCTTCACTGTATGCATTTTCTCTGGCTGTCCCCAATGCCTGGCATGTTCTCCCTCCTCAAATCCAGCCACTGACTTCCTTGACCACCAAGTGAAAAAGGCTTAACCCAGAGAATAATTTATGCAATAACAACCATATTGTAAAGATATCAACTTTGAAAGATTTAGGAACTCTGACCAACACAATGACCAACCACAATGCCAGCCAAAGGACTCCTCATAAAATGTGCTAGCTATCTCCAAATAGAAAGCTCATGGGTTCAGAGGACAGATGGAAACATTTGCTTCTCTTCCCTTATTTGGGGGCAGGACAGAAGGGAAATACAGCTACTGTGAAAATTTGCTTTGCATAACTATATATATATATATATATATATATATATATGCATGCATGCATGCATATGTATATACACATACATACATATATATTTATGCATATACATACACACATTCATTTTGTTTTTCTTATTTTCTCAAAAGAAAGGAGAAAAGGCAAAAGGAGAGAATTCACAACTGAAAATAAAATTTAATTTAATTTAAAAGAAAAAACTCAAAAGACAAACACAGAGGCTCAATATATACCAAAATATTCATAGCAGCACTCTGTGGTAGCAAAGAATGGGAAACAAAGGGAGTGCCCCTTGATTAGTAAATGACTTTTAAATTGTGGTATACGAAGAAAACCAGATATTACTGTATAGTAATAAATTATGAATATGAAAAATTCAGGGAAAAGTGGCAAGATCTGAATAAACTGTTGTTGAGCAAAAATAAGCAAAACTAAGAGAATGATGTATAATGATGCCAATAATGTTAAGGAAAATATCATCTAAAGAAATCAAATTCTATGATGGAATGAATAGAAAACCCAGTAAAGATCCTGGAATAGAGACTATGAAACATACTTCTCACCCCCTCACAACAGTTTATTCAGAAGGACCACTAGAACAACATATTATTTGGATTGTAGGATGCAGCAAATGAAAGGATTTTTCTGCTTAATTATTATCTTTGTCACAAGAGACGGTTCCATCTGGTTGGCAGTTGAAAGAGCTGTGATATAAAAGACAAATGGTTTCAACAAAACATTTAAACAAAGTGCTCATGATACATAAATAAGAGGTCTCTGTGTAGTCTCAAAGCCTTGGGCAACTTTTATTCCTTATTATTGCTCTATATTTCCCAGCAAACTTCTCCCCATCCTTACCTATTCCCAACTTTGCACTGAAGTCACCTAGTACCAAAGCATCTGTGCATTTAGAGGATCTTACTTAGTTCTTCATAGAATTTGTCCTATCTCTTCATCCTTTGAAACAACTATTGGTATAAAAGTTGCAACTATATTTGCAATGGTCTTTTTGCAAATAATTATCATGAGTACTCAAAAATGAGATGACCAAATGTTCCAGGAAGTTATGGGTTGTTTTTTTTTTTGTTTGGGGATACAGAGTAGAACCAATTATCAACTTCTTTATTTGCCTCTCCAAGAAGAATCTGTGAGCTACCCTTCATTAAAATAGAACTTCCTTCTGGTTTTGTTTAGAACAAGAATGTTATATCTGATGCAATTCAATTCCTCCAGTAATATGTGTATTCATTACTCATTGGACAAGTATCTCACATTTAGCATGCCAACAATTAAGTTAAGGTTAAAATGGCAAAAAAAAAAAAAAACCAAACCCAAAACAAACAACAACAACAACAACAAAACAGTGATTCTTAATACCTTTTACCCCTTTTTCCAACACCACTACTAACATTATTCAAGAAAAAAGGACACTCCCAAGACTAGGGATAATTTTCTCTTTTTCTTTATTCATCACCAAGTGCCTTCTTGGTCTACTAGAGATAAGCCTCTTCAAAAAGGAGGATTTCATCAGGAGGGCATTACTCAAAACTTTTCCCTCATGGTGGGACCTAACAGAGGTTGAACCAGAGCCTTCAAAAACTTAGCATTACCTCTATGACACAAGACGGCTCTGGAATACAACTTTATAAAGTATCATTTCAACTGTATATATAAGGAGTATGAAACTCAGAGAATATGTTACAAAGGGCACTGGATTTAGAATTAAAGGACTAGATATATATGATATGCTTGACTGTGGAATGTCACTTAACACCAGTATAAAATGAAAATAATAATACTTGCTAGGAAACATTTAAGAAATACTTATTGATTGACTTAAATGATTTGCCTACAATAATGCAGCTAGCAAGTGTTAGAGTGAGGACTCATATCCAGGTCTTTTAACTCTAAATCTGGGGCTTTTACGGGTATACACTGAATGAAGTATTTTATGGGGGTGCTTTCAAGACACAAAACTGTCCTCGGAATGTCATGTATAAAAAACCTCTTTTACAATTTAACAACTTCTCTGTGTTTGTCTTGATTAATATAATGACATTTCCTTCCCAAAGCCAAAAAGATATTCTAATATAAACCACTAAGAAATCATTTAGATGATTCTAAATCAACTCACTGACATATAGCGTTAGAAGAAAGTGCAATAACTTGATATATATGTATGTATGTGTGTGTGTGTGTATATACATGTATATATATGTATATATATATATGTGTATATATATATATGTATATAAACTCATATCAGGCTCAACCAATCCAATTCTCCTACAGTAGTAACTTACAAGGTTCTTTGCTATCAGCGAGGAAAAAAATAGGGAGCCATAGAACATCCTAAGAGAAACCTGAGACTTTTATTCTTGGGGAACCACACACCCTTTTAATATCTGATGGAATTACAATTTTAAAAAGGTAGATTCAACAAAAAATGGTGTCTTTCACTTCAGGCTCCTACAAAAATGCAACTAACTAAAAGCCCTGGGGTACTCTTCAAGATATAAAAGCAAATGCTGAATGTGATTCCAAAAAAAAATCAAACTAAATTAATATTTTATCCTTTATGGCTTACAAACCTAAAAGGCTTTTCCGCAGAGAAGCAATAAAACCAGAGGACGGTGCTGATTTTAAATGATGAAATGCAAAATCAGAGTATTTACTTCCAATTATCTCTAGCTCCAAGAAACCAAAGGTGAAAAAGCAAAAAACTGAGCCTACCCCTCCTTGTACACCTAGGGCCTCTTTTATAGGCAATTCCAAAGAAAAAGGTTAGCTCATCGTTACAGCATTAATTTTTCATTGAGCAAAATCAAGAACTCAACCTAGAGCTGAGAATCAAGCGATCGTCCTCAGTTCCAGTTCACACAGCTGGGTGTGGCCTACAGGAACTATTGTGTCAGCGCCAAACGTACAGCTGGACCCAGGGCCCCATGGCAGGATCAGCTTTCTGTCAGCACTTTTCCAATTCTGACCTTTCTGTTGTTGTCCAAATGCTGCAACACTCAGAGCTTTCCCATGGAGACAGATGATGATCTTAACATTCACTAATAGCCTAGTTACAGAAACCTAGGCAAGCTACATTTCCACAAGGAGTAGAGCAAGGACATTAAAAATAAAATCAATTCTGCGTGAGAAAAATACTGAGCCAGATTGTCCCTGTACCCAGGCTACTCCCTGGCTGAAGATTAGACTACTTAGTAAGCTGTATTAACTCTTACAGGCCACTAGAGTGTACTGAAACAGTAACTACTAAATTAATTCATTAATGTGCTCATTTTGAGTTTATTAACAATCTACATAGGGTTGGGCCAGAAGTTCAATTTTTGTGCCTCCTAGGAAAGAGGAGGCAAATGGGTAGTGTAAATGAGGCTATGAGAAGAATGTTTAAACTGCTTAAAAGAGCAAATCATTTTCAAGTATTCATATAAATGCAAACAATTGATATGATAAATATCTTTAATTTTCACCTAAACATTAAAGCAGATCCAGTAAGACTGAAGCTGAATAAAAATCCATCATTCTCCTTTTCTATTGCACTTTAAGATTTATAAAATTAAATCACAACAACCCTGTGAGGTAGCACAATATTATCATGGTCATCAAACAGATGGGGAAACTGAGATTCTGATGATAATAACAACAACTAGCATTTATACAACACCACTCTAGTATCCTTGCCAAGAAAACCCCAAATGGGCTGAGATGGCTGAACAATAACACTAAGTGCTAAGTGCTTTATAAATATTGTCTTACTTGCTCTTCACAATATTTAAGGTAGATGTTATTGCTATCTCCATTTTACAGATGAGGAAACTGAAACAGAAATTAATGGTTTGCCCAAAGTTACACAGCCAATAACTATCTGAAGCCGAATTTGAACTCAGGTTTTCCTGACTCCAGGCCCAGCACTCGCTGCCTCAAGAATTGTAACTGACTTGCCTATCATCTTATAGTGACAGCATAGGCATAGAATTTGAAATCAGGATTCCTGAGTCTAAGATTAGTAATTTACTATGTGAACTTTAGCAAGTTCCCCATCTATAAGGTGAGAAAGTTAGACTAGATCATTTGTATGGCCCATCCCTCTTCTGAGAGTCTATGACTCAAACCAAAAATGAGAATTTAGGGAGAGATACAATAGGGAGTATGGGCTCTGAAATGGGTACAGACCTCAGACTATTTCCCTTGGAATAAACTGGAGGGACTTCAAGGCTAGTGGTCTCAGGGCCTTTTGGGGTAACTAGGCCCAGACAGCCTAGAACAACAGATGAAGAAGTCAAGCTTCAGCTAAAAGGCAAAACCTACAGTAATCATCAGGCAAATCAAACATAGTCAATTAATTAGCTAGCATTTATTAAGTACTATTTGTGTGCCAAGCACTGCTAAATGCTGATACAAGGTAAGGTTAAAAACAAAAACAAAAAACCACAGTCTCTGATCTTAAGGGGAATGGGGGAAAATAACATATAACACGCAAATAATCATGTACACACAAAATGTGTACAGAATAAATTGAAATATCAGAGGGAGGACATTAGGATGGAGGACTAAGAAAGACTTCTTGCAGAAGGTAAGGTTTTACCATCAACAGAGAAAGAACTGATGGTATCTGAACACAGATTGAAGTATAATTTTATTTGTTAGCTCCTCTTTCTAAAAGCATTTTGTCTATTTTCCTTCACAACCTAATGAGAAGATGTTTTACATAACTGCACATGAATGACTTATACTGAATTGCTGGATTTCATAGGAAAGGGTGCTACAGTTGATTCAGAGGCTTGGTGGTAAGTTCTTCTGGCACAGTGCGCCTGGGGTCTGCATTGACGCAATCGTGGGGTTGGTTTCTGTTCATAGCCCAGCATGGACCCCTTTAATCTGTCTTTCGCTGGAAAATAATCTCAGCCCATCTTTTTGTGGCTTTTGCTGCTCCAGGGGTTCTTTTATTGCTGTTTAGGGGGTAACTGTGTCAGGAGCTCTGTGTGTTTAGTATCTTTCCTCCACCATCTTGGCTCTACCCCTCCAGAGATGTTACCCAGAGGAAGAAAACATTAGGAGCCCAGGAGGCCAGCCTGGGACAAGAAATATCTCCAGAACTAACATTGGCATGATGTTACCAAAGATTTCAAAACACTCTGAACCTCATTAATTTGTTTCAATGGGCAAAACTATCCCTCCAAGAGAAACTTGAGAGCAAAGAATTATGTCTATATTTTTGCTCTTATGAAAAGCCACTAGCTAATATGAGGGAAATACTGTTACTTTAATGACTCTCTACTTTTATGTAAGTCATAGAATTTGATCCTGAACAGTTTATTTCACAAATAAGGAAACTGAGGCCTGAAGAAGTAATTACTTGCTCCAGGTCATATTGGCAAAATAGAATTTAAATCTCCAGACCCCCGTCAAGTAATGATACCAGACTTATTTTAAGCGATTCTATTTTTAATATATTTGGACTTTTCTTTAATTGGCATCAGCCTTCTCCCCCATTAATACAAAATAATAAGGCTTTGCTAAACAAGGAGTTTATTTTCCCAATCAATTGGCAGAGTTTTGTTTTGTTTTGTTTTTTTTATGGTGGAGCTGTGAACAGGTGTGATCTTTGGGGGAAGTAATGTGGCTGTATAAAACAAGAGGTACAAAACTGTTCATAACATTTGACTCCGTGATCTCACTACTAAGACAATATTTTAAGAATGTTTACTGGAGTGTCAAAAAAAAAGACAAATGTCTACAAAAAGACTCATAATAACATTATTTATTCACAATTATGAAAAACTCAAAACAACCCCTATATCTATAGATTAAGAAATGATTAAACAAATTATGGCATTCAAATATAAGGGAATATTATTGAATGATGCAATTAGTATTACATACTTATACTACTGTTTACTATACTATTATTATTATCATTATTAGTAATGCAACACTGATGGGAAAACACAAAATGATTCTTAATGAAGAACCAAAAACAATGTAAACAATGACTATGACTATTAAATATAATTATATATAACAATAATATAATCTGAAAAACACATACAGCAGCAAAAAAGAAAGACACAGAACAAAGGGTATTTTTGTTATTATCTTATTAAAAATCAGTGTACCCTTTTTAAGAACACATTGTAAATAGTGGAGTTGTCAATTTCATAGAATCTCAGCAAGCTAGAAGGGATTATACCTGAATAAGAATTCACTCCACCATGTACCCAGCAAATAATGGTCATCTGGGGAAGCTAGGTGGCACAGTGGATAAAACACCCGTCCTGGATTCAGGAGGATCTGAGTTCAAATCCGGCCTCAGACACTTAACAATTATTAGCTGTGTGACCCTGGGCAAGTCACTTAACCCCTCATCAAAAAAACAAATGGTCATTTAGCTTTTATATAAGACTTCTAGTACTTGAAAAAAAAACCCTTCCTCCCTATATAGCCCTCTACTTTTGGATAACTCTAATTGTTAGAAGTTTTTCCTGACATCAAGCCTAAAACTCTCTCTCTGCAACTTACATCCATTATGCGGGTTCTACTCCCTGGAGTCAAACAAAACAAGTCAATATTCCTCCTCTACATGACAGTTCTTAATTGAATACAGCTATTATGTCCCCTTCCCAAGTCTTTTATTCTCCAGGCTAAACATTCCCCATTCTTTCCAATTATCCTTTCAAGACATGACCTCCACTATTCTTCCTCAAATGTGGCATCAAAGACTATATGATTAATGTTTTAAATTTTTTTTTATTTGTTTAATTTTTAATTTATGGAATAAAAAGCATTTCCATAACATAAAATAATAAAAAGATGATTGTACATGAAACTACAAATCTATTATGTACAACTTACTGTTCCTTTTAACTATATAATAAAGTTAGCCTGTAAATTTATTTCCTCTTTTTTCCCTTCCCTCCCCACCTCCCCACCCTAAAGATGGCTACCATTAGGCACAAATATGTATATATACATATATATGTAAAATCATTCTATACATACATCTATTTATCCATTTCCTCTCTGTATGCAGATGTCTTCCCTCATATGTCCTTTCTTTTATGAAACAAATATTTTTTAAACTTTTGTGTATTTACATTTTTAGTGATGCTACCAAGTTTAATTGATGAAGTTAGCAAGGAAGGAAGGAAGAGACTGATTAAGTGCCTACTATGTTCCAGGAACTGTGCTAAATGCTTTACAAATATTATCTCATTTGATCCTCACAACAACCCTGGGAGGTAGGTGCTACTATTTTTGCCACTTTACAGTTGAGGAAACTGAGGCAGAAAGAGGTTAAGTGGCTTACCCAGTTACACATTTAGTAAAAGTGTCTGAGGATAAATCTGAACTCAAGTTTTCCTGACTCCAGGCATTGCACCACCTAACTGCTTCCTACTTGATTTTATCCATCTCTTTGCATGAGGATACATTTCATGTGTTAGATTTGGAATATAAAAACAAAATCTCAGACAAATCTCTTCTCCTTTTATGATTCTAGTGTGTCTTGAAAAACTGAAGTAAACCAAATATAATAAAACAATTTGTTTCAATTTTTATGACAAATTAAAGCAGTCAAATATACTTCTACAAATATTAAAATGCTCAAATGGATGTTCTCACTAAAAATATTCTTTCTAATGATAGAGATGGAAAATTATCCTTGCCTACTCATCCTTCGAAACTCTTAATCGTGCTCAGCCATAAGTAAGTTCACCAAAAAGGGTCCACTTAGCATGCTGGAGAACCTTATTCTCTTCCTCTTGACATCACTGTACCCCCACACTGGGTACAGGGCCATCCATCAGTTGCTCATCATTCCTTCCAGCTAAGTTACACCAATAGGAGAAAATGTAGCCTGATATCTTGTCAGGCAAGCCCACTGGCCAGAAGGTCATACAGAGTCAGAGAGCAGTGTTCCAGAGTCATCCTCAAGTTAGCCTACAGGTGCCATTTGGGGAAGGACAAACTTAATCCACTCATATTTTTATGCTCAGAAATCCCAACAACAGAATGAGAAACATGAGCACTGTTTACGCCACAAACCAACGCTAACATCTTAGAGAACTAGGCTGGTATTCATCCTGACTTTTAAAAGTTGAAGAATAAATAAGGGGGAGAAATTGAGGTTTAACAAGGACAACTGCAGGGTATGACAGTGAGGTCAATAGTTGTATGTGACTAAATAGGATTGTTTTTAAAAGTAAGAATTGGACTAGATGATCTCTAAAGTCTCAAATATATAAAATAACTCAAATTAGGCTATGAAAGCTCACAACTATTGAGATCCAATGAACAAATAAGACTAAATGAACATATCAATTACTGGAATAAAAACTGTGTTTCTAAAATGCTTGAAGCTGCTCCAGACGTTTGTTCTCTCAAGTATTTTAAATATTCCCATCACAAATTTTTATATGTGATTACAGTACTTATCTGACCTCTATCTAAAGTAGTTTGTTAAGCAAAGATACTTAATTCAACCTTTTCCAAATTATCATCAATCTAATGTCATAATTAATAACATCTGGCTATGTTAAAAAAAAAAATCAAATGCCTAGCCTGCTCCTGAGACCCCATAGTAGTGCGTTTATTAACATTAAAAGTCATTTTAAAAGACCATTTTAGTTCAGAAAAGACACTCAAAGGGCTAAATCAAGTCTGGTTAGAGAAAAAAAATTGTCTGCCTTAACAGACTGAGCTTCACAGAGTGATCTTACATATGGTATCTCTCATAAGGTCTACTGTGTTACATTTGCAAAAAAGGTGGCTGGACTTGGAATTTAACATGGAATTTATGCTTGAAAAATTCATAGAAGCAGTTTCAGAGATAAAACGAGCTATTATATAAAATTAGCATTTATTATATTTTATTTTTAAAATATTCTCCAGTGAATAAAGTGACAGTGTACTTATACTCTCTCTAAATAACTTGTTTTAATGATATGTATTCCCAATAATGTTCTCTTGTCCAGGTAGGATTAGAGTTAAAGTGTTTTCTGACAGTAAGATACTATAATTATCTGCCATAAATAGAGACATTAGAAAATATAGTCAGTTTCTCTAGTACAATTTAAATTAGAGTCTAGAGTCAGTGAGTTGAAGAAAAGTAACTATTTGCTTGAAACCTTGGTTCATCTATTTCTAGGAACAACTCCAGAGAAACTTACATGCCCTCCTTTCCCAACCAATGGAGAGATGCCCCGACAGAGAGCTGATACACTGGCAGCTGAACAAATCATCTGCAGACCTTCCTTCCTGGATGAGTGTAAGTTACAGAAAGACCATGACTTCAATTTCTGATAATATCCAAGCACATGTTCCATCATTTAGATGAAAAGAAAAGTATACTTCCTGTCTGCATGGTAATGATGATGTCCTGGCGATGCTTAAAGACCAAGATACTCGTTAGCCCAGAATGAGATTTCTGCAAGTTAAAGGGGAATTCAAACCAGTCTTTTGGACTGGGCTACGGAAAAGATTTTTGTGTCCCTAAACTCAGGTATATTAAAAAAAAAAAACTAAACTCAGTTATAGTACTAACTGAATGACAATTAGCAAAAAAAAATTCAACTTTCCTGTTCCTCAGTTTTGCCATTTGTTTTTTGTTTTTAAGTGAGGCAATTGGGGTTAAGTGACTTGCCCAAGGTCACACAGCTAGTAAGTGTTAAGTGTCTGAAGCCAGATTTGAATTCAAGTACTCCTGACTCCAGGGCCGGTGCTTTATCCACTGCACCACCTAGCTGCCCCACCATTTGTTTTTTTTAAAGATTAATAAAAGTATTTTATTATTTTCCAGTTACATGTAAGAATAGTTTTCAACATTTGTTTTCATAGGATTTTTAGTTACAAATTTTTCTCCCTCCCTCCTCCCCAAGACAGAAAGCAATCTGGTTTTGGGGGGATTTTTTTGTTTTTTTTGTAGGCAATGGGGGTTAAGTGACTTGCCCAGGGTCACACAGCTAGTAAGTGTCAAGTGTCTGAGGCCGGATTTGAACTCAGGTACTCCTGGATTCAGGACCAGTGCTTTAACCACTGTGCCATCTAGCTGCCCCTGAAAGCAATCTGATATAGATTATATATGTACAATCACATTAAACATATCCGTGCATTAGTCATATTGTGAAAGCATCAGAGCACAAGGGAAAAACCTCAAAAAAGAATGGAAAAAACAAAAAGCCCAAAAGTAGAAACAGTATGGTTCAATCTGCCTTCATAACCCACAGTTCTTTATTCTGGATTTTGAGCATGTTTTCTATCATGAGTTCTTTAAAATTGTTTTGGATCATTGCACTGCTAAGAAGAGCCAAATCTAACACAGTTGTTCATCACACAATGTTGCTGTTACTGTGTACAATGTTTTCCTGTTTCTGCTCCTCTTAGTCAGCATCAGTTCATGTAAGTCCTTCCAGGTTTCTCTGAAATCCTCCTGCTCATCATTTCTTACAGCACAATAGTATTCCATTACATTCATATACCACAACTTGTTTAGCCATTTCCCTCGATTTCCAATTCTTTACCACAGTTTTGCCATTTGTATAATGAGAACAATAACAGACCTCCTTCAACCCCTTCAAACCAGAATCTTATGAAGATAAATGGATAACTGTAATGGATTCCTAACAAGTCTCGCCACCATAATGAAAGACATACAGCTTTCAAATTTCACCACCAAGTTTCTTATGCATAAATCTGTTCATGTCACTTCTCCACTCAAGAAAAAACGTTAATGGATCATAATTTCATCCTAAATAGAGTTTAAACTTGCCATTTGTAGAAGGAGGAGAATAATACCAGATCTCCTTCATCAACCCCTTCAAACAAGAATCTTATGAAGATAAATGGATAACATGCACTGTTGCATAGTGTTGCACAGTGAAGTGAACAGAACCAGGAGTACATTGTACACAGTAACAGCAATGTTGTTTGAAGAAGAACTATCCCTTAGGGATCTAAAAGTTCATCTGGTCCAATCTACACTTTTTACAAAAGACATATAGGGGCAACTAGGTGGTGCAGTGGATAGAGCACCGGCCCTGGAGTCAGGAGGACCTGAGTTCAAATCCGGCCTCAGTCACTTAACACTTATGAGGTGTGTGACCCTGGGCAAGTCACTTAACCCCAATTGCCTCACCAAAAAAAAAAAAAAAAAGACATATAGCTTCAATTCAGTCACTGTCTCTCTGAGAACTCAAGAGCAAATACCTTAGTAATTCCAGAATTTGTGATTTCATCAGTGCAGGCATTCTCTCCACTAATGCAGACCCTCCCCCCACCCTCATTTCTTAGTACTCAGGTGTTTCCAGAGTTGCTGTCATAAAAAAAAAAGTTATTACCTTGTAACCAATGTGGTAATGAGCCTTTCTGCCCTTAGCTAGACAGATGCTCAAACAGAAGGCAAAAAGTCCCACCCACCAACTTTACCCAAAGCTCTTCCAGCTTGGAGAAACCTTGTAGAGCTTGAGTTTGACTAGTATAGCCTTTGAACCCAATGCTACCTCTATGCCCAAGTGAGGCAGCAGATAAGAACTTCAAAGGGAGGCTAGCACTCAATAGACATGGAAACATTTTGAGCTAGAGTTATCCAAAGTAAAATAGTAAAATTTTAATTAATGAGAATTATTTTGGGCATGGGGATGTTCTGGTGAATGGAATTCTGGTTAATTGAGGGTTAAGGAATCATAGTACTACGTTCTTATTTAGGGAACTTTATACACTGAGGGTATCTGTGATGTCTGCCATCATTTAACCTATTTTGATTCAAAACACTCAAGGATTGATAAAGAACCTACTGCCTTTCAGTTATTTCAAAATGGATGTCCAGTAGACATCTTCACCTCAACATGTCCAAAACTACCTCATTATCTTTCTCCAAAAAACCCTCCTCTCTTCCTAACTTCACTATTAGTTGAGGACTCCACCATCTTCTCAGTCACAGAGGCTAATAACCTAGATATCATCTTTGCTTCTTCATTTTCTCTCACCCCACATAACCAATAAGTTGCCAAGTTCTATCATTTCTGCCTTAGTAACATCCCTCATAAATATTCCCTTCTCTTCCTGAACACTAACACTAGCCTGATACATGTCCTCATCACCACATGCCTGGACTGTTGCAATAGCCTGCTGGCTGGTCTCCCTCAAGATTCTTCCCACTCTAGTCTGTCCTCCATTTGGCTGTCAAATTAAATTGCTATGGCTCTTTATCACTTCCAGGATAAAATATAAAATCCTCTGATTGACATTCAAAGCTTTTCACAACCTGGCCTCCTTCTGTCTTTCCAGTCTAGAAGACTTACTTACCTTACTTACCCCCTACATACTCTGAGATCCAGTGACATCAGTCTCCTTGTTCTTCACATAAGGCACTCCATGTCCAGGCTCTGTCCACATGCCTGGATATCTCTCTCTCTCTCTCTCTCTCTCTCTCTCTCTCTTCCCTGGATTCCTTCCAGTCCCAGCTAAAACTTCACCTTTTACATACAAGAAGGTATTCACTATCCCCCTTAATGCTAGTGCCTTTCCTCTGTTGATTTTCTCCAATTTACTTATCTTGTATACAGCTTGTTTGTACATAGTTATTTTCATGTATTAGACTGAAAGATCCTTGAGAAGAGGAACAGTCTTTTGCCTTTCTTTGTATTCACATGATTTAGTACTGTGGCTGGCACATAGTGGATGTTTAACAAATGTTTATTGACTATTCAAGATTTACTAACTTTCTTTTACTCCAGAGAACAGAAATGGGACCAATGTGTGAAAGTTAGAGGGAGGAAGATTTTGGCTTAACATGAGTGTGAATTTTTCAACTGTTTGATCCAAATTATCATAAATAACAAATCCCTTAAAATGGTCACATATATCTGAATTTGTGATATTCAAAGTTATAATTATGTAAAAAGTGGTAACTTGTTCTAGCCCCAAGGAAATATACAATATGAATCTGAATAATACAACCACTTCACCAGATTCATTGTTCACACTAATTGGGACCTAGCTAAAACTACCACTAATTGGAAATGGAATGTATTGCATCAGGAAGCAGTGAGACATCACCAGTGGCCTTCAAGAGAAATGTTGGATGTGATCACTGGTCCACTGGTTGATATGATTCAGAAACAGACTGCATTCAGCAAGTTCTGAGAGCCCTTCCAACTAGAGATTCCATGATTCTAAGTATCTTAAAGGTGTAGGAGTCTTTGCCCTCAGCTTTATAAATGAATCAACAAAGGCCAGAGAAGTTGAATGCCTTGCCTAAGACAACAGAACAAGTCAACAGGAAAGCACAGATTTGAACTCAAGTCCTCTGATCTCAAATTCTGTCTTCTTTCCATTGAAGTACCCACCTTTGAAATCCTTTGACCTCACAATTTGAAATATTATCTAAATGATAAATGTGCTTGGGAGAAGGAATACATTAGTGGGAATGAATTTCAGTCAAAATTTAAAAGTGTAGGAGTTAGAGACCAGTTATAAACTAAGGTCTAGAAATGAGGGTGCCTCAGAAGAGGAGTCTGGGAAGAGAGGAGTAGACAGGAAAGCTTCACGATTTTGTTTAAGGCCATGTCTGTTTACTTGGAATTATGTACAACGAATAGAAAAGGTGTTTCTCAACTATGTTCCCATTCTCTGAGTGTAGCTGAGTCAAAGGAAACACTCCCTGCCAGCAGTGGTTTTTCTCTTTATTCCCTTTGCTTAGGCTATTGGTAACTATTCTAAGAAAAGCCTTAGTTTGCTTTTTGAGCCCTCCAAATGAAGGAGTTTACCCCGGAACTTTCTAGCCCACCTAAAGCAGAAGACAAGCACAGCCAAGAACCGTGGCCAACATCATCTTTCTCCCACCCCCACAGCTAGGGATTCCCACTTACAGACGGTTTCTAGTGTGTTATGGCCTTGTTTTGTTTTACTTTTGACACTAGGTCTCCCTATTTTGCCCAGGCTGGAAATGCAATAAACACACACACGTAGGCCAGATCAACATAAGAGCCTCGACCTTCTCCATTTTGGACTCGGGCTGGTTTTCCCCTCCTTGAAAAGCCTGTTTCCCCCACTCCCACCCCAGCTTCCATCAGGAGTTCACCGTATGGGGCAGCTAGATGGTGCAGTAGATAAAGCACCGGCCCTGGATTCACGAGGACCTGAATTCAAATCCAGCCTTAGACACTTGACACTTACTAGCTGTGTGACCCCAGGCAAGTCACTTTAACCCTCATTGCCCTGCCAAAAAAAAAGGGGGGGCAGCTAGGTGGCGCAGTGGATAGAGCATTGGCCTTGGATTCAGGAGGACCTGAGTTCAAAAAAAAAGTAGTTCACCATATTTGTACCATACTTGTGGGGGAAGGGACACCTAATCACGTCTCCCCATATAGCTCAGAACTCCCAGTTCAAAAGATCCATCAGGGGCAGCTAAGTGGCGTAGTCGACAAAGCATCAGCCCTGGATTCAGGAGGGCCTGAGTTCAAATCCAGCCTCAGACACTTGACACTAGCTGTGTGACCCTGGGCAAGTCACTTAACTCTCATTGCCCCTCCCCCCCAAAAAAGATACACCAGCCTCAGCCTCCCCAATAGCAGAAATTACAGAAGTACACTGCCATTACAGCCTAATGCTTTATTTTAAGAATACCAAAATAGTCCCCTTTTGCTGTTGGTTTCTTTAGTTCATTGCACTGATGTCATTTAAATACAGAACCTCTTAAAAATGTCATATTACATATAAGCTATCTTCTTTTAGGACAGACTAGATCTTAAGAGACTAATTTTATTTTACAGAAGAAATTAGCCCAGAGTTTTAGTTCCTTGCTCAAGGCACACTTATATTTTCCTCTTTCCATCTTCCACCTATCACTATTATTTCTGATCTCTGGGGCCAAACAGAACAATTTTTCAGATGTGGTCAGATAATAGCAGATGCCAGGTCCCTAGTCCTATACACTGTGCCTATCTTAATGCAGTCTAAGATTATGTAAGCTATTTATTTAGACTGCTTTGTCACAACTTTTAAGACAGGCAGTGTGGGGGCAGCCAGGTGGCGCAGTGGATAGAGCACTGGCCCTTGAGTCAGGAGTACCTGAGTTCAAATCCTGCCTCAGACACTTAACACTTACTAGCTGTGTGACCCTGGGCAAGTCACTTAACCCCAATTGCCTCACTTTAAAAAAAAAAAAACCCAAGACAGGTAGTGTGCAAAATTGATAAAGAGCCTGGTCTCAGAGTCAGAAAGACCTAGGTTCAAATTCCAATTCTAAGACTTGCAATTTGTGTGACCTTAAGCAAGGCATTTATAACTTTATTGGGTCTCAGTTTCCTTATCTGTAAAATTAGGGGATGGAGTAGATGGCTTTTGAAGTCCCTTCTAGGAATGGACTAGAGAAGACAGATCAAATAGGCTACGATTGTTAAATTTTCAGCATGAACATTTATACCTCGAAAATCAAGATTAGATTGTGAGCTCCTTGAGGGCATGGATTGTTTTTTACTTCTTTTTTATCCTCTTCACTTATAACACTGCCTAGCACATAGTAGGTGCTTAATAAATATTTATTGATTGATAAGTCAGCAAAGGATACAATTAGAGCTTCATTAACTGTTTTGCTGTTTGTCAATAATACAGATTAAATTAAAGTGTCGCATGTACATTTCCCCCAAAACATTTACCAGCACTTTTGCTTTGATTCATATCTATCATTCTATGAGTTCTCTATACCAGTGAAATCACAGACCTACAACAACAAGAATCACACTGTTGACTCATAATGAGCTTATGATTTATTAAAAACCAAAGATCCTTTTCCAATAAAATTCTACTTAACCAAAGGAACTTCCTATCTTACATTTTTGAGGATGATTTTTTAAGTGAAGTATAAGATTTTACATTCTTAGTGAAGTCCACAAGTGTTAACAGTGCAAGCTTTCTTAATATATGAAAAACCTTGGAGATGAGAAAGCAAAATTTGTAATAGTCTATCGTCTCTTTTTTTAAAATGACACCATTTACAGGAATGTTCATGAGCCTTGAAGAAATTAGAATAGGGTTCATTTTTATAAGGAGCTCTACCTTTCTGCTCCAGGGCAGAGCATATTTTTCCATGTTAGATTCTAATATCTGTTCTATCCCTTTTCATGTAGAAACATAGAATTCTAGAGTTGGAAAGGATCTTAGATGGCATGTCATGCATGTCATGTCTATTGAATTCATTAGTCCCCTTGACAGTATTAGTAATAGGTGGTCATCCAGCCTTTGCCTGAAATGATGCAGGAAGGAGAAAGAAAAGGAGAGGAGGGGAAGGAGGAAGATGGAAGAGAAAGAGGAGGAGGAGAAGAAGGAAAAGAGCATGAAGAAGAAGAACAAGAAAGTTGTTTATATAGTGCTTTAAGCTTTGCAAAGCACTTTACAAATAGTATCTCATTTTTTTCTTCACAACAACCCTGGGAGGTAGATACTATTATTATATTATTAACTTCATTTTACAGATGAGAAAATCAAGAGGCAAAAAGAGGTTAAGAGACTTGCCCAGGGTCACATAACTAGTAAGTGTCTGAGGCAGATTTTGAACTCAGGTATTTCTTGCTCTGGGTCTAGTACTCTAACTATTGAGTAATCTTGCTGACATACTAATAACAGCTAGCATTTATACAGTAACTTAAGATTCACAAAGCATTTACTGGCCCTAGAGTCATCCAGACTAATTCTTTCATGATAGGGTATAGTTGTTGGATATAATGATATATTCCCTTCTTCATATTAACCCCACCCCAGTTCTTTAACTATTCCTCACATGAGTTTCAAGGTCCCCTGCCACCTAGAGGCATCTAGTTTCTGAATATGCTCTTTGTCAATACCCTCTTAAAAAATGAAAAAGATGAGCTGATACCTTTGTGTTTGGCAGTCTATAGCAGCTGGTGGGAGAAAGAAGCTGATTTATAAACACTTTCCTGATCTCCTTGGAAAGCTGAAAAGGTTAAAGCACATAGCTATAGAAATCTCAAATTCTTGTACTAATACTAATGCTGCTTCATGAAGTTAGAGCTAAATCTAACTCTCCTCTCTGGAGATTCATTCATGTCCAGTTTTCAAATAATACTAAAGAAAAGCACACTACCCATTCTCTCTTGTGTCCACTTTTGTCCACTGAGCATTTAAATACGTTTTTAAGAAACAACTCGTGAAAATGAATGTTGAAAACTATCATTACATGTAACTGGAAAAAATAAGATACTATTAAGATTGAAAACAAATAAATGCTAAAGAAACATCTTATATCGTCTTTAGATCCAAAGAAAGATGGGAAGGGAATCAACATGTATTAAGCACCTACTATGTTCCAGGCACTATGCTAAGTACTTTATCAATATCTTCTCATTTGATCCTTATGAAAATTGTGAGTGGTGAGTGCTTTTATTATAACCATTTTACAATTAAGGAAACTGAGGCAAACTAGGGTTAAATGATTTGCCAAGGGTCATACAGCTAGTTAAGTATGAGGATGAATTTGAACTCAAGTCTTCCTGACTCCAGACCCAGCATTCTATCCATTGTGCCATCTATCTGCCTAGGCAGGATAGGGCAAAGTGTTAGCCTGGGAATCATGAGATCTGGGCTCTACTTCTAGTTCTGACTGCCACTAACTAGCTGTGTGACCTTAGATAAGTCCATTATTGGAACCTCAGCTTGAGACATCATAATAAAAAGAAATTAGCACTAGCTGATTTTGATGATCCCTTCTCCTTATAAAACCCCATTTCTATTTATTAATTCTATTTTTAAATAGTTTTAAGTAATAGAAAACTGATTTTTTGAGATTAACCTAAACAGAAAAAAATTAAAATATCTAAATAATTTTAGCCCTTGCTACATTCAAAATAAATTATATAAAGCAAAGTACTTTGCAAAGCAAAGTTTGCATTCTCTTTTGGACTCAAGGATGCAGTAATTTGAATAGTTCACAGGTTTAGCTCATTGTTACTTAATAAGCTGCCATGCTTTGATGCTGTTCAGTTAAAGGCCAATCATTAGCTGAACAGATGGATCCCAAATGTTTGGTTAATAACCTGACCTTGCCTTATGAAATATGTCGCAGGCATCAACCTGATAACTCCTGCAACTGGAAAAAAAAAAAAGGTTTTGATCATTCTACAAAACTATTCTTTGCACCTGGCAGTCAGCCTGCCTAAGTCTCACAATGAATTCAAGACCAAAGTCAAAGGCATCTGAGCAGAACCTGGGAAGGTTGATGCTGAGAACAGAACTCTAAATAAATTTGTCACTCCGTTGCATGTCTCAGTGAATACACACACACACACACACACACACACACACACACGCACAGAGTTTTCAAAGATTATTTCTCCTGCAAAGACAACTGACACCATGAGAATATGAGAACCTATCCCCATGAAATCTAAAATCCTTGAGTGGAGCTGAACTGACACCCTGAAATTTTTGACTCAAAATAGTCTCTGTAGGGGCGGCTAGGTGGTGCAGTAGATAAAGCAACGGCCCTGGATTCAGGAGTACCTGAGTTCAAATCCGGCCTCAGACATTTGACACTTACCAGCTGTGTGACCCTGGGCAAGTCACTTAACCCCATTGCCCCTGCCAAAACAAAAACAAAAACAAAAAAACCCACCAAAATAGTCTCTGTAATCAACACTCTCTGTGCCAGAGAGTAACAGGTTGGTTAGTACTGTCCTGGGGGGCACTCGGCTTTTATTTCTAGGGTTCCTCCAGATTAACCATATACACTGAATGCCAGGTATAAATTGTTTTGTTAAACACCCTCATTTGTTTCATCCAAACTATACCTGAATAGCTATTCCTTCTTTGTGGGTTAAAAATTGCTCTCCTGTGCTACTTAGGTAACAGGACAGTTTTTGCTCACTTTTGGCATTATGGTATGCTATTCTTAACCAGAGAATACTGAGTCATATCCCCCAAATCATACAGGGCTTTGTGGTTAGTACAGACATAGCTTTAATGACCTGAGGAGGTGAATAACTAAAATGCTCAGAGGAATGGCCTCAAGCATTTCTAATGCTGCCAAAGGAAGTGGGAATGAAAGATAAATATTATAAATGCCATTGCCTCAAATTCTCCACTCAAGTCCCACTCCAGTGACACACAGGCATGCATGGAGGTCACCTTGGGTTCTTCCTACTCCAATCAATAAACCTTTATTTAATTCAATAGGCATTGAGGGCAGCTAGGTGACACCGTGGATAAAGCAATGGCCCTGGATTCAGGAGGACCTGAGTTCAAATCCAACCTCAGATACTTGACACTTACTAGCTGTATAACCCTGGACAAGTCATTTAACCCTCATTGCCCCGCCAAAAAAAAATTTTAATAAATAAATAAATGAATGAATGAATAAATAAATAAATAGATAGATAGATAAATAGATAAATAAATAAATAAATTCAGTAGGCATTTACTGAATCCCTACTCTATGCTAGGGATTTTCAGGAGACTGGTCAGTGTAATTTCACAGGTAGATCCCACTGGGGAATTTCCCTCATCAACACAGATCAGCACCTTCTGTACAGTTGAATTTCTTGGGGCCCCTGAATAAGATTAAGTGACTTGCTGAGGGTACTATAATCAGTCTGTATCAGAGACAGAACTTGAACCTAGGTCATCCTGACTCTGAGGCCAACTCTCTATCCACTGTACCCTCCCTACCTCTCTCAGGCTAGTGATTCAAATCAAAAATATAACCACCAGTGCATTTAAGGAGCTAACATTCTGTCAAGGGGGGGCAACATGCACACATATAAGTTTACACAAAATATGTACATAATAAATAAAAGATAATTTGGTGAGGGAGCACCAGGAGCCAGGGAGATAAGGAAAAATCTCAAGTGGAAAGTGGTATTTGAGCTGTGCTTAGAAGGAAACTAGATATCTTAAGTGAAAGGAAGTACACCCCTGTGGAATGCAAGCTGCAGGAAGTCTTAAAAAGGAGGAAAGGATTCATGCGGCCACCATCTTAGGACCCAGCTTAAGTGGCTCTGAAAATCTGGTCACTAAGTGATGATTTCTTTGGAGAGAAGACAGAACAAATCCCAAAATAATCTATTTAGAGGGAAGGATTTTCTTTTTCTTTTTCTTTTTTTTTTTTTTTGAGGCAGTTGGGGTTAAGTGATTTGCCCAGGGTTACACAGCTTTGAACTCAGGTCCTCCTGTCTTCAGGGCTGGTGCCTCTATCCACTGAGCCACCTCACTGCCCCCAGGATTTTCTGAAATGCTGAAGTGGGGGATGTATTTGCATCAATGAAATACTCTGAATTATGTAATTCTGAGTCTCTTCAGCCAGTGAAGTCTATTCTTGGGGCCATGCTTCTAAACTCAATTTATACCCCAACACACTCTTCAATTCAGTGGCACTGGCCTCCTTTCTGCTCCTCATATAAGACAATCTATCTCACCTCTGGGAATTTTCTCTGGCTGCCTTCCACGCTTGGAATGCTCTCTCTCCTCAGCTCTGCTCTGGGATCTTTCAGATCCCAACTAAAATCTTGCCTTCTGGGCAGCTGGGTAGTGCAGTGGATAGAGCGCCAGCCCTAGAGTCAGGAGGACCTGGGTTCAAATCCGACCTCAGACACTTGACACTTACTAGCTATGTGACCGTGGGCAAGTCAATTAACCCCAATTGCCCCCCCCTCCACACACACACACACACACACACACACACACACATCCTGCCTTCTACAGGAAGCCTTTCATAATCCTCTTTATTTCTAATGCCTTCCTCCTGTCTATCCAGGAATCCAGTATAGCACTTGCTTGGTATGTATTTGTTTGCATGTTGTCTCTCTCATTATATTATAAGTTTCTTGAGGGCAGGGATGGTCTTTTGCCTCTTTTTCCTATCCCCAGCACTTAACAGAGTACTTGGCACATAATGGGTGCTTAATAAATGCTTTCTGACTGACAGGGTTCTAGTCAATTAAATTCAACAAAAAGTTAAGTACTCTTTGTAGTCATGACACTAAGCTAGACACTGGAATACAAAAAAGCCAAGCAAAACAATCACTGTTCTCAAGGAGTTCCTAGGACATACAGCATGTATAAAGACACATTTAGTCCAAGATAGGGAATGAAGGAGGAAAAGAAGAGATCAGAGTGGTCTAGGCATAATTGAGGAGAAGGGAAACAGAACGACAAGAGGTAATAGCAAAAGGGGTGGCTTGTGAGCTGAGCATGGAAAGAAAATAAGGACTCTGAAAGGTAAAGATGAACAGAAAGTGCTTTATACACATGGGGTCTGCTTGTGCAAAAGCACTAAGGCCAGAGATGGTCTATCCAGTGCAAGGAATACCTGGGTCTGAGAAGGCAGGAAGGAAAGTAAAATAAAATAAGTGTGTAAATGAAGACTTAACCCATAACATGGAGGGCTTTAATTGTATTTAACCTAAAGAAAATAGGGAGGTTTTTGAGCAAGAGAAAGATATGGTTAAATCTACGGTTAGGAAAATTATTTTGGCAACTGTGAGAAAAAGAAGGGCTGGAGGGAAAGAGAAACTAGAAATAAGGAGACCACTTCAGAAGCAATTACAATTGTTCAGGTAAGAGGCAAGAAAGCCTGACCTAGGATTGACAAATGAGGAGAAAGGAGAGTAGAACTGATGGGAGTGATGTCGGGGAAATAGAAGTAATACTAAGCAATTGATTAGATATAGATGATATGGTGGGAAAATGGGGTATGGTTTGGGGTTCTTGGGAATTCCTCTTTAAAGAATTACACCCTCTTGCACACAAAACGTAGTTAGAACAAGGTGATAGTTTATTTAGGGCCAAGGGAAGGGAAGGGTGGGGGGAGGGAAACCATGAAAGAAATCCTTGGACTTTTCATGGGAAGATTTGGCATAAAGCACATGGCTCAGAGGTACCAAATATCCTTGAACAGGAGACTGGAAGGTACTTTTATAGAGGCCTGATGGGGGTGGACCATCTGCCTGTGGAAAGTTCCTTTAATGAAGGTGGACCATCCCCCACTGGTGGTAGCTGGGGGAATTGGGTGAGGAGTGGAGGACCATCCCCCACTAGTAGTGACTAGAGGAATTGGGTGAGGGGTGGCTACAGATATCTCTACAGGACACAAAGGCCCCAGCCACACCCAAACTTATCTCCCCAGGGTAAGGGAGACCAGAATGAAGGGTAGGAATCCCAAGCTAGCTCAGTCCGATTTGGTTCCTCTAGGCATTATCTGTCCTCTGGTTTAGTTTCTCAAGGAGAAGATTCCTCAGAGAAATTCTGGGGTGCTCTGCACCCCATGACATACAGGACCAAAGATTACTCTGAGGTTATTGGGAAAGTTTTTTGAGTGAGTTGGCCCACCTCCCCCCAAAAAGGAAGTACCATTCTTATAATCTCTTTGAAAAACATGCTTATATTCCATAAAAATAAAATCAAAAATTTTAAAATATGCTAAAGCTTTGGCTCAAAATTAAATCACTAATTTCCATATATCATCATTAAATTACATTTTAAATTCAAGAGTCCAAACTATAAACAGATAATAAAAATTTTCAAATACATTAATTAGTTTAAATTCACTTATACTAACGTTTATCCTTAGGGTATTTAAAGAGAAAGAGAGAAGAACAACACAGAAAAGAAAAATGTCAAAGATCTACAAAGATTTTCATAACAAACTGTTCATCATCATGGACAATAAAGCCACCACGCTTGGACTTCAACATGGCCATCTTGAATGTGCTTATATTGAAGCCAGAAAGAACAAAAATGGTAAAAATAAAGCACCTACGATGAACCTAGCATGTATAGAAGATCTCTGTCTTAGGGATAATAAAATTGTGAGGATACCAAGGGACTGTTTCAGAAGGTATCTAAAGGTGGGAAAGATACCAAAAGAGGGGGGATTATTAATAGTCCAAAAAAGTAACCAAGAAAACATGAACAACTATCAATCTATATGCCTACTTTTCCCATCTACACAAAATCTTTGAGATTCATTTGCACACAAATTAAGAGTATCCTATTCCAGTCATTAGAAGGGAACAAGCAAGTTTTTGCAAATGATATTCAAAAAAGAGACACATATTTAAAATTTGATAATTGACTAAAAAGTCAAATAGAATATAACATTTCACTGTGTTTTTCTTTTTATTTTTCTTTCTTTCTTTCTTTCTTTCTTTCTTTCTTTCTTTTTTTTTTGGCAGGCAATGGGGGTTAAGTGACTTGCCCAGGATCACACGGCTAGTAAGTGTCAAGTGTCTGAAGCCGGATTTGAACTCAGGTACTCCTGAATCCAGGGCCAGTGCTTTAACCACTGCACCATCTAACTGCCCCCACTGTGTTTTTCTTGGTGTTGAACATTAAAAAAGCATTTGATTCAATAGAGTAAAATGCTACTTTAAGAGCCATCTTCCCTGAATCAATTCATTAAAATTCCTTAAAAGATATAATGGAATTAATTCTGTTCAATGACATTATCAGAAGCATAAAGCAGGGAGATGTATGTTCACCAAAAGCATTTGCCACTATGATGGAAGATATCTCTAGCCCAGAGTTCCAAGTTGAAGAAGGATTCCTCATGGACTGTGTGAGATCTTCCAGGTACTCTCATTTACAAATGATATTATGGCAATTTTATCAAGTCCCAGAATATTACAGAGCCTTCTAGAAGAAATTCATAATCATTCAAAAGATTTTTCCCTAACCATCCACAAAGGTAAAGACAAAGTGGATAAAAAAAATACATATCACCCAGATTATGACATACAATTAAACAACCTATTGAGCTTGTCCAATAGAATGTACATGAGGGACAGTTCAAATGAACCACAAACTGGGCCCAGAATTAAACAGAACTGGCCAAAATACCTTAAGAAAATTTTAAAATCCCTTTATTGACCCCCAACCTCCTCCCAGAAACAAAAGTTCATCTCTTTAATATTAACATTCTACCACAGTAAATTATTATGACATAGAAGGCAATAAAGATTAACATGGTAGATGTAAGCAGACTCTAACATATAACCACTGAGGAACTTTGAAGAACAGGATATCATCAGGGAACTGTATGTATGCTAGGAAGAGAATATGGGACAGTAACATGGCGAGGGCCAGGGATGAGAGATGAATATCCCAAATGCTCTTCTTGTGCCCTCAGGATGTGAAAACAAAGTGAAGAAGGTCTTCAGAATGAGGAAGGAAGGAAGGGAATTTCTGGAAGGCTGTAGACAAAAGATGAATGGTAGGAGCAAGGCTTATGACCTGCACCATTTGAGGGAGCATCCTAGTTCATGAGAGCACAAATCCACTTAAGTATTTTTGAATATTTCTTCTGGGAATGGCATAAAATACCTAACATTTATTTTGAGCTAATAAATGTGGTCACATCTGAATTAACAGAAAGAATGACAGTCTCATCTATAGAGAGTGTGATAGGAATACAAATCAGGACAGGTAGACATATAGGGATAACACAGCAATGAAATTAGGGATTTTCTGGCTTCTATTACTAAACTGTTTAAGTAAAGGCTGCTCTGGTAAATCCCTGGGGATTTACAGGCCACCCCAGACAGAAAGAGTGCTCACCTACTAATTGCAGTCATCAATTCTATTCAAAAAAGAGAACGAGTATCATATAATTATATTGTACATCTAAGCCAAAGTAAACATAATGGGACTGAACAAAAGAGAAAAGTGTTGGAATGTGAACATATGAATGTAGTTTATTTAAGTCTATTGTTAAGGACTTTAAAGGTTTTTCAATTAATCACATAACATTCTACAAGCTTCTTTTGTCTGTGTTTACTAGAGAAAATACAAATGGAGGTTTGGGTTAGACAACTAAAGCAAAGTGAATAGTATAATGATTTGGAATAAAGTACATCAAATTTAAATTTTAAATAATAGTAGCATTAAATAGCACTTTGGAGTTTGCCGAGCTGTTATGTCATTAGAGCCTCAAAAACTCTGTGAAGTAGGTGTGATTATTGTTCCCATTTTATAGAGTAGGAAATTAATAATGACGGTCAGACCAGGGTCACAAAGCTAGTAAGTGACTTGAGTTGATATTTGCACTCCAGTCTTCCTGACTCTAATCCTCTGTTCTTACCCAATGTTGTTATTGTTTAGTTGTTTCAGTCATGTTCAACTCTTCATGACTCCACTGAGGATTTTATTGGCAAAGATATTGGAGTGGTTTGCCATTTTCTTCTCCAGCTGATTTTACTGATGAGGAAACTGAGGCAAACAGAGTTAAGGGACTTGCCCTGGGTCACACAGCTAGTAAGTGTCTGAGTCTGGATATGAACCTGGAAGATATTTCCCAACTCCACTTTATCCACTATACCACCTAGCTGTCTTATATTACCCAATGTACCCCAAATAATAATAGATGGCATTTATATAATACTTTATAGTTTAGAAGTGCCTTTATACTCAACAACTATTTAAATCTTGACATAATTCTGTGAAATAGGTACTATAGCTATAATTATCCCCATTTTATACATAAGGAAATTGAGGCTCAGAGAGGTCACAGTAATTGGTTTGCCCAAAGGCACACATGTCGACAAGATTTAAACCCAAGTCCCTGAATCTAAATCCAGCATTTATTCCACTATGTTACTGTGGCCTTCTTAAGACAGAAAGAACCAACTCGATTTTATATACAGAGCAGAAAGATCAGTCCACTGTCAGGTCAGTGACATGGAGTTGGCACAGTCCTTATAGATCATCTGTAGGGGCAACTAGGTGGTGCAGTAGATAGAGCACTGGCCCTGGAGTCAAGAGGACCTGAATTCAAATCTCACTCAGACACTTACTGGCTATGTGGTGACCCTGGGCAAGTCACTTAACCCTAATTGCCTTAAACATCCGGGGCCATCTTCAGTTGTCCTGGCATACATACACACACACACACACACACACACACACACACACACACTCACTCTCTCTCTCTCTATATATATATATATATACATATATAAACACACATACCTATATATACATATACATGTATGTACATACATACATATCTAGATCTAGATCTTGGCATTGGAGGAGAGAGTGAGGATGGTGACTTTGCACAGCCCTCCCTCAGTTAAATACAATTCGGTATAAGTCATCACCCTGATGTCATGGGCCTTGTAGAGAACAAAGGACAAACAAAAAAAACCAATGATGGGGCAGCTAGGTGTCGCAGTGGATAACAGCACTGGCCTTGGATTCAGGAGGACCTGAGTTCAAATCCGACTTCAGACACTTGACACTTACTAGCTGTGTGACCCTGGGCAAGTCACTTAACCCCAACTGCCTTGCCAAAAAAAACAAAAACAAAAAACAATGATATAGATCATCTACCACCACATTCATCATTTGACAGATGAAGAAAGTCTGCTTAAATGAGGCTAAACACTTACCCCCAAATCACACAGGCAGTCAATGATGGCACAGAGATTTGAACTCATGTTTTCTGGCTCCAAATCTGTGCCCCTTTCACTGCACCACACAACCCCTCACTATTACTGCTTGTACTTTATTGTGGAAGGAAACTATAAATGGGCTGGGAAAGAAAACGCAGTCTTATTAGCACACTCTGGTAATAGCAGAAGGCCATATACAGTGGAGATTGCAATGCAGATACCATGAATGCAAGAAGGGAAAGCCATGGAAAAACTCATGACAAGAATTAAATATAGACAGATATTTCTGGGGAATGGCATGTGGTTGCTTTCCTAATCATGGTGCTGACAATCACGGCAGATAGATGCACTCAACAGACAAGATATCATTCAACCCTTGTATCTCAAATCTCAATACACGGGGCCTCCTCTCACTACATATCCCATTGTCACCACTACAGTTACACCCAACAAAAGAGCCCAACGCAGTAGAAACTTTCATTTCTATTTCCCCCCATGCTGTCTCTGCAGATTGCAGAGATGAGACAGAGCTGTATAAAGTAAATTCAGCCTCAGCTGCACAGTGAGCTAGGGGCCAGAGAGAAGGAAAACCTAGCATCACTGTGGGAGGGAAGGGACTAGCACCTGAGGGAGGGAGATACCCCAGGCAGCGATGCTTAAAAGAGAAACAATATCTGCTACAGTCTGGAAAGCATCTTTCTCCCTTCTTTGGAAAGGTGAGAATCTAGAGTAGAAAATATTTAATATACCATCAGATTTGGTTAATGTGTTCATTCGTTTTACCTAATTGCTTTATTTTCTTCTCTTTATTCTTTGTTACAAGAGATGGCTTTCCAGGGAGGAGAGGATCAAATAATTTGATCTTCATAAACAACCTTGGGAAACTGATGCTATTATTATATTTAGGACATGGACTGATCCTATAAGTTTCATTGGTATGGGGAATCTCTAAGTAAGAAAATTCCCTCTAGCAATACAAGTCAGAACTTTTCTGTGGAACAGTCTTAGAGAGTTTGCTAGAGCACTTAGAGTTGGCACAATGGATAAAGCACTGGGCCTGGAGTCAGGAAGCTGTTGTTGCTGTTGTTTAATTATTTTCAGTCACATCCATTTCTTCATGACCTCTTTGCAGGGGGTGGGGGTGGGGGGGGTTCTTGGCAAAGATACCAGAGTGGTTTGCCATTTCCTCCTGCAGTTGATTTTACAGATGAGGAAACTGAGGCAAGCAAGGTTAAATGACTTGCCCAGGGTCATACAGCTAGTAAGTGTCTGAGGCTGTATTTGGACCCAGGTCTTCCTGATTCCAGGCCCAGAACCATATCCACTGTGCTACCTATATGTCTCTTGGAATCAGGAATTCATGCTTTCAAATTCAAAATCAGACACTTACACACCACCCATGTGACTTCCAGGTGTCATTTAAACTCTGTTTGCCTCAGTTCCCTCAATTTATAAATGGGGATCATAAAAGTACCTGCCTCCCAGGGCTGTCTGAGGATCAAATGAGATAGTATTTATAAAAAGTACTTAGCATGGTGCCTGGCACATAGTAGGTACTACATAAATATTTATCCCTTTCCCCTTCCCCCTAACTTGCCCTGGGTTATACAGCTAGAATGTGTCAAAAGGAAGACTTGACCAAAGGTCTTCTTGATCTGTTATGCCATATGACTACTCTCCATTCAGAAATAAGGATCATGTATTCCTTCTAGCTCTAAAGTCCCATTATGCTATGAAAAGGATATCTACTACTTCCTTGAGTTCCCCAGCTTGAGAAATTGAACTACATGGCATTGCAGAAGGGTTGGGAAAGGCCACCCAAGACTCCTTGACAGCCAAGCAAGAAATCCCAATCCATACAACCAAAGTCAGTACCCTGAAGCCCTGGCAGAACCAGAGCAACCCCACCATTACATACACCACGCCTATCTATTATCTAACAAAGTGTTTCCTATCATCTTTCGTCATAACCAAGCTTGCAAAATGAAGTGGAGACAACAACCACAACACTATAAGCTTAAAATAACACTAAAAGTTGTGCTGGTTCAGAATGATATAACTAACCCTAATTCCAGAGGGGTAGGGATGAAAATATTTCCCTCTTCTTGGTAGAAGGGTGGGAAGACAATAGGTGGGAACTGATGCACACTACATGCTCCTTGCATAGTTGGTGTTTGTTTTGAGTATCTACTTTTAGTTGTTATAAGTTCAATGGGAAGTGAAAGTACTACTTAAAAAGCATTAATAAAATATTAAAATCTAAAAAAAGAAATAAGATAAAAGTAAAAAATTAGGTAATTATCCAGGTAATTTAAAGCAACTACCCTTCCTGCCAATCATTAGCAAAAAAATAATTTTTGACAGATAACTGTCAAATAGGCAACTAGGAGGTATAGTGGATAGAGAGCTGGAATTCTGAGTCAGAAAGATCTAAATTTAAACCTTCCCTCGGACATTTTCTAGCTGTGTAACCATAGGCAAAATCCATTTAATCTCATCCAGTCACAGTTTCTTTATTTGTAAAACGGTGATAACAATAGCATCTACTTCACAAGGCTAATAAAGAATAATAATAATAATCGCTAACATTTATACAGCATATACTACATGCCAGGACCTTTACAAATATCTCATTCGACCCTCACTACAACCCTGTGAAGTACGTGCTACTATCCCCATTTTTACAGCTAAGGAAACTGAGGCAAACAGAAATAAATGCAAGTTTTTTGCCCAAGGTCACACAGCCAGTAAAGGACTGAGACTGGATTTGAACTCAGGTCTCTTCCTGACTCCAGGCCCAGTGCTCTATCCACTGCCCCATCTAGCTACTTTTACAGGGGGTTACTATAGGGATCAAATAAGATTTTATAGATAGATATACATACATATGTATATCTAAATACCACTTTGCTAACTTTAAAGATATAAGTATTACTTATCATCATCATAATTATTAAGTCAAACAGGAAAGTGGGTACTGATACATTGTAATATGATTATTCCAAAGCTCTACTTATAGCCTATGTCCTTGGTAATAAGTGAGGCCCTTAGAGAGATGTATTAATCTCTCAGTCCACTGAGATAAATTGTAGTGTATGATGATTCAGAAGCTACTAAAAATTACCCTAAAGTCTGAAAAAGTTAATTCCACCACTTTCCTAGGCACCTAAATTACTAAGGAGGGAAGTTTGAATATTAAATACTATTGTCCTAGATATCAAACGTCTCTAGGAACCAAAGAACACATGTGTTTGTAGATTACAGAGACTTAAAACAACTTCTAAAAGGAAAACCATTCATGTCTTTCCAGAATTTAGCTAACTCTAATCATTCGGTTAAAAATATTTTTATCTTATCAAGGATAGCAGAAACAGACCTGGATTTAACCTCTGGGAACCTGGATCCTCGTCCCATTTCTGCCTCTTGTTACCCCTATGTGACCTTAGATAAGTCATTTATAATCAGAGAGGTGACAGCTAGGTGCCTTAAAAATAGAGCTCTGGGCCTGGAGGCAGGAAGACCTGAGTTCAAATGTGACCTCAGACACTAACTATATGACCTTATAAAAGTCATTTAACCTTAAGAGATGGTTCCATTTTCTCCTCTGCAAGATAAAGAGATGGATTCTGTGACCTAGATGAAGTCCCTGACAACAATAATCCTATGATCCGATAAATAAGTGAGGAAAATGCTGATAGCACAATGAGCAAATACGTCAGTTCATTTTGTTGTTTTTGACATGAACACTAAAATTTCATGCCAACTACATAGAAGTCCTATGTAAGACTTCAGCTCCATCCCCTTTCCCCTTTTTGGATTGGATCTATGATTTATTTGGGATAGGGGACTCCCAGTGAGAAACTTCCTCTAGTAATGGGGGCAGGGGGGTTCAGCAGGTAGGTGGCACAGTGAATAGAGTGCTGGGACTGGAATCAGGGAGACTCACCTTCTGAGTACAAATCTGGCCTCAGACATTTACTAGCTGGGTGCCCCTGGGCAAGTCACTTAATCCTGTTTACCTCAGTTTCCTCATCTGTAAAATGAGCTGAAAAACGAAATGGCAGTATCTTTGCAAAAAAAAAAATACCAAATGGGGTAACAAAGAGTTAGACATGACTAAAATAACTGAATAACAACAATGTGGATCAGCAAATTGTCTACAACTTATAATTTTAGAGAGCTGTCTGGGACACTGAAAGGTATAAGTGAATTGCTCTATGTCACACAGCCAATAATATGTCAGAGACAGGACTTGAACCCGAGTCTTCCTGACACTGAGAGCAGCTCTCTAGTAATGATAATAACTCACCTTTATATGGGACCTACTATGTGCCGGCCTCTGTGCTAAGCACTTTACAAATATTATTTCATCTGATCCTCAAAATAACACTGGGAGGCAAGGGCTATTATAATCCCTATTTTACAGATGTGGAAACTGAGGCAAATAGAGGTTAAGTGACTTGCCCAAGATTATACAGCTATCAGGTGTCTAAGGCCAGATTTGAGCTCAGATATTCCTGACTACAAGCCCAGAGGAACAACAAGAAGACCACCTAGCTACACTTTTTTCTCCCCTCCAGTGCCTCTCCCTCTTCTTTTTTATATTTTCAAGAACAGAAGTCTTAAGACAACAGAAGAATTAACAATTAAATCCAAGAAGAAAAAAATCATCATTTAAAATCACAGAAGCCAATTTTTTTCTTTCTGAAACAAAATTGGCGTTTCCAGACTTTCTCCCTCCTTAGTTTAATGGTGATAAGATGATAAAGAATTTGAATTTGAACTAAACTTCCGCCAAACTCACTCCTATCTGATGACCAACATGATGATGTTTGCAGGTATCCTGAATGGCAATGTCTTACCAGTGTAGATGCTGGCACTGGAAGCAGGGATGCCAAACTGTGATTCGATGAACTTGGGAATGAAGGTGATAAAAGCGGTGACAATGGCACTCTCAGCTGTATATGACAAACTCACAAAAAGGAATGTCATGTTGCTTAAGATCCTGACAGCTGCTCTTGGTAGGTCTACAAAATGACAAACAAACAAAAAATGATGAATGTTATCAAGAAGGGATGGGAAATCAAATCCAATTTGAACTGTCTTCCAAATGAATTGTAAATAACCGCTGAGCCTTTATAAACTTTTTTTTTTACTTGATGCCTGATTGGAAACTTTTTCTTTTAAGCATATCTTTGTGGTATTTTTTTCTCAAATAGGATAAAAAAGCCTAATATAATGTTATGAAATGTTTTAAAAAATATGTCAATAATCACCATAAAAGATCCCATGGAACAAACAGGTTATATTCCAGAAGTGTGTTTCTAAGTTGATTGTTCTAAATTCAAAATACATTTTTCCAGAAAAAGAATGTGATAAATGGTGGTTAGTTCCCAGGCTAGTCCACAAAAGCCTATTCAACTAACTGACTATGTGCCTAAAGTAGGATTTCAATAGTATTATTACTCCAAAGTTATACTTCCATCATTTGGAAAATTCAGTGAGTCCCAACTCCAGATGGCAGGACTTTAGCTCCTTCCATCTTCTTTTCTTGCTTCCCCTCTAAGGGAATATAGCTTCCTTTGACAGTGGTATAATGAGGAAAGATCTTAGGACACCAGTAACTATACATTTGCATAAGGGAAGGCAGCACTCCAAGTTAATCACTTCGTAAATCCTTTGAATAAAGGGCAAGGGGAGTTCCCCTCCGCCCAGTGCAAAAAGAGGGAGAGAGTTTGGGGGGTGGGGATACTTCCCTACTATCCATTCACCTATCTGGGTCAACTGGGTATTTTCTGTTAAAGGCTAAAATTCTAGCTATATTGTCTAAAATATCTAATGAGTGGTCGCCAATAAATTATAAGCTTTAGCAAGAGTTAGACTCTCAAGCATTTATTAAGGAGAATAAGAATTTGGTAAAGAGAGAGAGAAAGGCCTACATTCATCTATCTCTTAAAGGGAGAGTGCATTTCTAGCTCCCTTCTCCGCCAGGGTCCTCAGGAAAGAGCCTGAGTCAGAGCGCTAGGCTCCCCCATCTTCCTCCCACAAACAAACGTCACTTCCTGTCGCCAAAGAAAAGACGCATGTTCTTGCCCTCAGAGACCTTCACCTCATGGCACAGCTTTTCTACAGTAAGTCTCCAGCAGGTGGCATCATTCCAATCGTTACATTTCCTAATCATAGAATTTCTTGTATCTCTCATACTTTCAATGCTAAGATATTGTGCTGCATTATTTTTTATACATACAATCATCTGAATGATGGTTTGGTGTCTTATGCAACAGCTGCAATCAAGGTCCTTAATAAAAATTAAATCTCTTTGAAAGTACATAATTTAAAACTTCTTCCCCAGAACACCAAGATTAGAAAGTTAGCCAGAAGACATGTATATTTTGGGGGAGTTCAGACTTGCAATTTCATCCAAATATGCTGGTGTAGACACTCCCTTTTCTGACTCAAATCAGCAACTAGTCCACAATTTAAGTCTTAGATAATTAGTCCACTAAGATATTGAGAGGTTGTGACTTGTACAGGTCACAGGGCCAGTATACATAGGAGGGTGGACAGGAACTTACGTCTTCCCAACCATCAGACCACCTGCTCCAAGGTTGATCTTCAATCCACTATACCGTGCTGCCCCTCACTTCTACATATCATTTTTAATTAATATCCAAGTTATTTGGTATAGTGATGGCAATAAAAAGTTTTATTATAAAATTCAAAGAAAGCAATACATTTACAATGTAAACATCCATACAGATAAGAGGTAGGGGTGAACAGTTTCTTTCTAAACTAATAAATTGTGTTTAAGAAGAAATTCTACTTATTTAAAAACTGACCAAGTTGACTAAAAGAGAAATGATTCCTTCTCTTTTCTCTTTGCTGATATTATTAATAGTTCCAGGATACAAATCTGACTTCCAATCAAGGTGCTTTTTATTCCACCAAGCTACCTCTCATTGAATTGAACTGAGCTCTTTTCCCTTCCACTAAATGGCTCCAGAATGCTAGGCTTTTTGAGTCTATATCCTGTGTTATTCAGTTGCTTGAGTCATGTCCAATTCTTCATATCCCCATTTGGAGTTTGACCCCATTTGGAGTTTCTTTCCAAAGATAATGGATTGGTTTACCATTTTCTTCTCTAACTCATCCCCACCTCCCATGTGGGACAATGAGGGTTAAGTGACTTGCCCAGGTCACACAGCTAGTAAGTGTCAAGTGTCTGAGGCTGGATTTGAACTCAGGCACTCCTGAATCCAGGGCCAGTGCTTTATCCACTGCACCACCTAACTGCCCCTGCCAATCCATTTCTAATAAACTGCCTTTTTTTTTTTGGTTGATTAGTTATATCCTACCCTTTGTGACCCCCATGGGATTTTCTTTGCAAAGACACTGGAGTAGTTTGCCATTTCCTTCTCCAAGATGACAAAACTGAGGCAAACAAGATTAAGTGACTTGCCCAGGGTCACACAGCTAATAAGTGTCTGAGATCAGATTTTAATTCAGGTTCTCCTGACTCCAGGGCAACCCAGCTGTTCTGTGCTGCCTCTATTGTGCTTCAAAAAAAAAATACACTTAAGAATGCTCTAATGCGCTTAAAAAAATAAATGACTATTGTGTTATGGTTCTACACAATTCCCCAGAATAAATCAAACCCTGGAAAGGACCATGGCAACAGCAAAGAGGAGGTGTTGTGTAGAAAACAAACCAAATTCTCCCAAGTTATTCCCAGGATATATACCAGTCACGTTTGGAAGCTCTAGTGAGTGTTCTTATCAGGGGTCCAGGAATTTGTGTTATATAGATCTTTTCTGATAACTGTATTTCAATATAATTACTTTGTAATTTTATGTATTTTATTTTATGCATTTAAAAATGCAATTCTGAGAAAGGAGTCCATAAGTTTCACCAAACTACCAAAGGTATCCATGGCACAAAAGAACAGGTAAGAATTCTTGGTCTAGCAACGAACTCATCCAAGCAACTAAGGAATTCTTCAGGATTTAAAAAAACAAAACAAAACAAAACCTAGTTACCTTTACAAGGAGATCTATCAGAACCTCTGAGTAGCTAAGGTTTCCTATAATGAGAAACAAGTTTCCTATGGCTATAAACAGACATTCAGTAAAAACAAAAACAAAAACAAAAACAAAAACAAAAACAAAAACAAAACCAGTGCCAAATAAAGCCATATTGCTATTATTATTGCCAATATTTACCTAATTATGTCCTCAATGCAGCAGGTACAAATGATATACAGTAACAAAACATGGCCCTTTCAGGAGCTCATATTCTAATTTTAGGCATACCAACTACTTCACACAAGCAGAGACTATAGGAACCCACTGCTTGCCCTTCGTGGTTAATTTTTGCTTTCTGTTTTTACCTTCTATTTTTATTTCCTAATTGGAAATTCTCAAATGTATCTAGTTAAGGAGAATTATCTTAAGCAACTGTACAGTAATCACTTGAAGGTTTAGAGAGAGGAAAAAGCCTTACCTAAGCCTTCTAGAAGATGCTTCCTCTTTGAAGTGTGATTTGGAGAAAGTGTTCAATTCAATCAACAAACATTTTAAAGCACCTACCATGTGCAAGGTATTGGGAGATAGAAAGATGAAAAGAACAGGGCCCCTGTCCTCAAAGAATTTATAATCTGGTAGGGAAGATAAGACGTATACAAACACTATAATACAAATATGATAAAATGTATGCATAATAGAGGAACAATGTTTTATGAGAGAGAGAGAGAGAGAGAGAGAGAGAGAGAGAGAGAGAAAGGTCATTTCCAACAGAGGGGAAAAGCTTCCCTGAGGAGGTGAAATTGAAGATGGGCTAGTTGAAGAAGCAGGGAAGAGTGCTTTGATGTATAGGAGTTGGGCAGCAGTCCTAACCATGGGGAAAAAAAGCAGTCCACGATAGAAGGAGACCAAAGGAACAAGTAGATATGAATGAGACTAAAGAGAGAAGTAACATGATGAGAGATGGGAAGAACAGATCTATGCTTCATGAAATGCAAATATGACAAAAGAATGGGTGGTTGTTAAGGAGAAAAGGAGAGAAATCTCATTATTTATAACCCTAATTCTACTATTATATACTTAAAATAATGAAATAGCAAATCAAGACATAGGAGCATGCACTAATTTAATTACATATATGTGCCTCTATGTAGAATATGCATCTACTACTTAGAGATTTGTTCTTGATTATATGGAAATTCAATGAGGGATAAATCTTTTCCTCATTTCTAATAACTCTCTCCTATTCTTAACTTCTTAATACTCTGATTTTTTCTTGATGATTTGAAGGTGATCCTGGTTTCTGAAAGCGATCCTAGTGGAATTCAATCTTTGGCAGGTTCTGACAAGCTGGTAAAGCTCCGAACTTAAATCCAGCATTGGGCTGCACATCTGACCAAGGAACGATCCAAGACAGAAAATTGGCCAGCAGGAATTTAATCTTTTTAGTTACAGAAACTCAGATAAATTATCACTATATTATGGCATGGTGGGGTTATGATCTGTTTTGGTAGAGGCTATGATATCCCCTCTAATGAAATGAGGAAATTTACTGAAATACTGGTGTCTTCTGCCATTGTGTAGTTATTTAAGTTTATGACATCGTACTATGCCTGCTAGTTGAGGAAGAAGAGAAGAGGAAAAAGAGGGAATGAATAAAAGAGGAGAGGGGTGAAATGAGAAAAAAAAGTAGGCAGCAGCAGAAGCAGCAGCAGCAAAAAGTTACAGAATTTGGCCCCAAAGAAGAGAGAAACAAATTCATCTCCCTCACTTCTTTTTGGAGGTGAGGAGTTATGAATAGACAAGAGATGTGGCTGATTTGTTGACTAATTTTGCTAAGCTGCTTTTTTCCTTCCTTCTTTTTTATTCTTTATTGAAAGGAGTAACTCTCTGGGGAGGGGAGAGGTTGGGATATATTTTGAAATGAAAGTGTTATAAAAAACAAAAAACAAAAGTTATTTTTAAAAATGTAAGGTAGCGTATTTGTTCTGCAACAGTAGCCTCAAAGCAACAAAAATCTGGACTTTTGTTAACTTACCATTCCTAAGAACAATTTGGGTTTTTACAAAAGGAAATACTATTTTAGTAATACAATAATTTCATAACAGATCATAAATATTTAGTAAGTGCAAATTGGCGACATGGCATTGTACATTTCTAAACTAGCTGAATGAAAACAGAATTTTACACTGCATTAGAGAAGTTCTTGGGCTTCCTATTTTAATGTTTATTTACTTACTTATTCATTTATTTATTTATCTCTATAGCCGATTCTTAAGGTCAAAGTTGTTTTTTTTTGGTTTTGTTTTTTTTTAGTGAGGCAATTGGGGTTAAGTGACTTGCCCAGGGTCACACAGCTAGTAAGTGTTAAGTGTCTGAGGCCGGATTTGAACTCAGGTACTCCTGACTCCAGGGCCGGTGCTCTATCCACTGCGCCACCTAGCTGCCCCAGGTCAAAGTATTTTTAAGCTTTAAAGTCTTCTGATATTTTAAAGGGATGGGAAAAGCAAGCATACCCTAACTGGAACGATGTTTATAGTAATAATAATGATAATAATAGTACATAACACTTTAAGGTATACAAAACACTTTACAAATATTATCTCATTTAATTCTCACAACAATCCTGTGAAGTAGGTGCTATTATTATCCCCATTTTGCAGATGAGGAAACTGAGGCTGAAAGCAGTTAAGTGACTTGCCCAGGGTCACAAAGCTGGTAGATGGCTAAGGCTGGATCTGAATGCAGAACTTCCTGACTTAGATTCAGCACTCCATTCACTGTGCCACCTAGCTACGTAGGTGTATGCATCACTTATTCTATAGTCTAAGTCTAATAAACCTTATATGTGCATTTCCTTGAACGTGTCAATATGTCTTTGTCTTTTACTCAATGTAGCTTTCTTTGTCTAATTCCAGCTGTATGTTATAAATAAACAAAAGAAAACTTATAAAAGACCACCCTAGAAATGATCACCTACACTTAATTGCCCCAATCTTTCTCCTCTCCTTGGAAGATGACAATTATGTAGAATAATTGATAATAAGTTCTATACCGCCACTGTCCCCAACCTTCTCTTCCCTTGCCCTCCTTCACATACAGACAGGAGCATGCCCTGCTCTTATATAGTGCATTACTGTTATTAATAATAATATCTTAGGAATAGGGACTGGACTAGTTATCTCATTAGGGTAAAGAACTTATTACTGGGGCAGCTAGGTGTCGCAGTGAACAGAGTACCGGCCCTGGATTCGGGAGGACCTGAGTTCCAATCCAGCCTCAGACACATGACACTTACTAGCTGTGTGATCCTGGGCAAGTCACTTAACCCTCATTGCCCCGACCCCCAAAAAAATCAACTTAAAGAATGTATTACCGGGGGCAGCTAGGTGACGCAGTGGATAGAGCACCGGCCCTGGAGTCAGGGGTACCTGAGTTCAAATCCAGTCTCAGACACTTAACACTTACTAGCTGTGTGACCCTGGGCAAGTCACTTAACCCCAATTGCCTCACTAAAAAAGAAAAAGAAAAGAAAAAAAAGAATGTATTACCAGTGCAGGCTAGCACCTTCTCTGAAACTTACATAATATTAGAGAACTGCTCTGATAAATTAAGTGATCTGCCCACAGCTACTATGTGTCAGAGACAGTACTTGAACTCAGGTCTCTGTGACTCCAAGGCTAGCTCTTTAAGAAGTCATACTGCCTCTCGATTCATAAAATGCTAATGACAACAATCAAATTGACAATTTTTAGTCCCACAATCACCACAAGGGCAGATAACTTTTATTTTCCTCCAAAATTTTAACTCACTCACCACACACTTCAGTGAACAATAACAGTCTTGGTTATGAAACAGACCCTTCACAATCCCTAGCCACAAAACCAGCTTGTTTATTTGAAATTTACACTGATCAATGTCCCTTTTCATCCATGCAAGTATGATACAAACTTGAATGCTCTTTCCACACTTAGAACATGAGGAAAGTAGCCCCTCTATGTTATTTGAATCATAGTTTGTAGACTCTGTTAACAGTCACTCTCTGCCTCCTTCCTTCACAAATTATATTTTCTACATCAGTGGGGCTGTCTTAAGTTGTAAATGTGTAAAGGACAGGTATATGTAATTCTTCTTATCAAGCCCATGCCACATGTAATACTTTCTGATGACAACACAGAGGATGGTGATTAGACATCTTTACTCAAGCATAGTGACAGGGTCCCTAATGGCCATCTCACATGTGGCTCCTGGATTCGGTGTAGCCAAGAACTCCAAAACTCCTCTGTACTCCACTGTAAAAATAGAGTGTACTTGAAATAGAGAACCTATAAAGAAGAGCCTACAAAGTTTTGTTCAAATCATTAACATAAGTAAACATAAAAACATAAAAGATCACAAATAGATAAAGACAGGAAATTAAAGTTTTATAATCATCAAAAGTAAGTAACTTAGAAAAGTTTTAAGTAGCTGTACTGTCGAGATGTGATGGCTTCAAGGATTATGGGCTCAACTCTCAGAAAATTGATCAGGCATCCTTAATGTTTTAAGTGCTACTTTTAGTTCATAAGATATTAAAGCAACCGACATCTTGTAAAGGGCTCAACCTTCTTATATGTAGCTGAAGCAATAACACTCAGAATCACACCTTCCTTTTTTACCACATTTAAAACAGCTTGTGTATGGCACAATTTACAAGGTATAGCTAGAAAAATGATCATATCAATTGATCATGAGTGTCCCACTCTTTGTGTTAACTCTAGGGATCAAAAAGAGTCTTTGTAGCTTCCAAAGGTGCATATGAAATTCAACAGCAGTTGATTTTACATTCACTGATATTTCTTTATCAGTAATTCTAAACAGAAATTTAATTATATTAGATGAGACAATTGTTTGTTATCTCTTTTTTAAGGTAGCACATTCAATACTATATATGTCAAATTGTTTTCTTTTTAAAGTCAGCATGGGAAAACTCGCTGTGGGAGGGGTTGTAAAAATACAGGGACACTAATTCATTGCTGTGGAAGCTATAAATTAGTTCAACCATTCAAGAAAACAGTTTGAAATTATGCAATAAAAGTTACCAAAGTATTTGTATTTTTTGGTCCCAAAATTCTACTATTAAAATTATTGTTATACCCCATGGAGGTTATTAACAGAAAGAAAAGACTCGTGCAAAAATATTCATAGCAGCATTATTTGCAATAACAAAATTTAGAAACAAAACATATGTCCAATGATGGCTAACAAATTATTGTTATTACCTATGTATGTAATATAATATTATTGCACCATAAGGAACTTCTATAAAAAACTGACTAAAATTCTTGGAATAAGCTTGAATATCCCTTGATACTCAATTACTTTAATGGCAACATGGCCAGAAGGAGAGGAAAAAAAATTTAGGATTAAGAAATTTAAAAGGCCAGAAGTGTCTACATTACCCAACAGACTTATGCTTGGACAGTATGAATTCTATAAGAAGAAACTTAAAATGTGCTAGACATTGTGTGTTCCAAAGAACACAACAACATGAAATTGGCTCTAGATGGGAAATAACTGATTACAATATGGGGGGGGGTCATTTTAGGACTACTTGCCTTTATAGTCAAAGTCAAAATTCAAATCTAATGAGAACATGGCAATGAGAACTATTATGCATTTCTAACAACTGTAACTTAACCCATTCAAAAAAAAATGTTTTAAATAAAGAAAGGATAGTAAAGGCAGTCATTCTGATTATCATCATTTCTTAAATAATACTGCAACAAAAAGAATAAAACTGAGAAATAAGTGTGAAGAAAGTCTGATTTGAAACTCAAGTAAGACAGGTCATCCTAAGAGTATTGATAGGTAAAATTGGAGGGAGGACAACAATCAGATAGAAAATGGAAAAAAAAAAAAAAAAGAAAATGAAATTAATTTCTCAGTGCTTCTATGGCTGTCTATTCACATTATTGATGACACTGGGACTCCCATATTTGGACTCTAACCTGTCAAAATTCCAGAAACTATAAGTGAAAATCAAAATGATACTTTAAAGGATGAAGCTGACAACTGTACTAAAGCAAGTATACACTGAAAAAAATCAGTGCCAGAGAAAATAGAATTTGGAAAGCATTAAAGGCCCAATTTAAGATATTCCAAAGCAAGGAAAGAATCTACGTGCTTTAAAAAATTATAAAGTTACTTTTTCAAAAAAAAGAGATTTAGATGTAATCAGCAAATGGCTTGGATATTTTCTTTCTCACTTGTTGATGAGAATGATATATAAACATATTTAGGATATCCTTCCCTAATTAAAATATGAAGAACAAACTTTTGCAATTATTTTCTACAGCAGACCACAACTTTAGGGTCATATAACTGACTGCAAAGTGTTTGAGAATTTGGGAAAATGGCACCAATGTTTTCAACAATCCCAATATGCTTACATCTTTTTAATATCAATACTCTCCCAGGGTGTATGTGAATCATAAAATAATACAAACTCAAAAGAATTAAAATTGTAGCTATTACAATATCCCAACATGTTTGCTGTTGAATAAAGAAAAAAAGTTGGGGCAGCTAGGTGGTGTAGTGGATAGAGCACTGGCCCTGGATTCAAATCTGGCCTCAGACACTTGACACTTAACTAGCTGTTTGACCTTGGCCAAGTCACTTAACCCCAACTGCCTCACCAAAAAGAAAAAGAAAAAGAAAAAAAGTAACTCAGTAAAACCAAATGAAATCTTGAAAGCTCTCCTATAACAAGCTGTCTCCCATAAATATATTAAGATCATACAAACTATATTCCAGAACATACAAAATTCCTGGATAGATGCAACTAAAGAGAAAACTATTCAATGATCCTCTGATTACCACTGTCAATTTATATATAAAACAGGGAGATATATACTCACCAAAGGTGTGTGCCAATATCAAAAAGTATATCTGAAACTCTAAATCTGGTGAAAATGAATGTTGACAACTACCCTTACATGTAACTGGAAAAAATAAAATAAATGTTTGTTGCAAAAAAAGGATATCCTATACAGAGTAGAAATAGAAGAAAGATTCCCTAGAGATTTTGAGGTTCTCCAGATGTTTATGTTTGTGGATGATATTGTGATGATTACATTCAGCTGCCAAAATACTATAGAAGTTTCTTAGTGAGATCCATAGTCATTAATACCACTACAAAATGTTTCAGCCTGACAATCCATGATGAAAAGAAATTAAATAATTGGAAAGTGCCTAGTGTTCAGACTATGGTATTCAGTTGGATAGATAAACCATTGGGTTAGTCCATTACTACATATCTTAGACATAATATAGGCTCAGAATTGAATAGAAGGAAGAGAACAAGCTATCTATAGTTATATTTTTAAATGCTCTAGGTCATTATTGATTGGAGAAATGTACATCAAAACAATTCTGAGGTTCCACCTCATACCTATCAGATTAGATAACATGACAGGAAAGAAAAGTGACAAATGATGGAGTGGATGTGGAAAAATAGGGACATGAATGCACTGTTGGTGAAGTTGTGAACTAGTCCAGCCATTCTCAAGAATAATTTGGAACTATGCCCGAAGAGCTATCAAACTGTGTACACAATACCACTACTAGGTCTGTATTCCAAAAAGAACAAAATAAGAAGTCAAAGGACCTATATATACAAAAATATTTATAGCAGGTCTTTTTGAGGTGGCAAAGAAATGGAAATCAAGGGATGCCCATTAAGTAGGAAATGACTAAACAAATTATGATATACAATTGTGATGGAATATTATTGTGCTATAAGAAATGAAGAACAGAATGGTTTCAGAAAAACCTGGGAAGATCTATATGAATTGACACAGAGTGAAGTGAGCAGAAGCAGATCATTGTACATAGTAATAGCAATATTGTTACAATGATCAACTGTGAAAGACTTGGATACTTGGATAAATACAATGATTCAAGACAGTTCCAAAGGACTCATGATGGAAAATGCTGTCCACCTTCAGAGAGAGTACTGAAGAATTCTGAGTGTAAATTGAAGTTATCATTTTATTCACTTTATTTTTCTTGGGTTTTTGTGACACAGATAACATAGAAATATGTTTTACATTATTTCATGTGTATAATTGATATCTTATTACTTTCTTCCTTGATGAGTGTGGGAGGGGTAGAAGGAGGGAAAGGATTTAGAACTCAAATTGCTTTTAAATGTTAAAGATAAATGATATTTTTAAAAGAAACTCATTGTAGGTATAAATATTTTATTACAATAATAACAATAATGACTTGAATATAGATGGCATAAAAAGAATATCTAAGAAATGTATGAGTGGAAAAAGAGGTGGGCTAGTTGAATACCTGGACTGAGTAATAACAAATTCTCAGTTCAAGTACTATCCAAAAGTTAAAGGACCTAGAGTTAGCTCTCCATTGTGTTAGATAGATTCCATGCCATATTTTTTTTTTTTTTTGCAGGGCAATGAGGGTTAAGTGACTTGCCCAGGGTCACACAGCTAGTAAGTGTCAAGTGCCTGAGGCTAGATTTGAACTCAGGTCCTCCTGAATCCAAGGCCAGTGCTCTATCCACTGCGCCACCTAGCTGCCCTCCATGCCATATTTAAGAAAGAATGTGCACAAGGATGGCATATGAGAGCTACAATTGTAATCTGTACAAGGAACTTGATACCTACATCACTGATATCCCACATCCATTAATGTCATAGAATAATTGAAGTTAAAATGTAACTAAGTCCTGAGGATAAAAATATGAAGAATATTAAGTAAAAATATTCAGAAATCCACCTCCCTTATACTTCTCTGAGGTGGACAGTATTGTTGCCTTCATTAGAAACCAAAAAAGGGAAACCCAAAGAGCTTTTGTTCTAGACTAATAGGGAGAAAAGTAGGTGTGGGAATTAAGAAAATCAAAATTGTAATGACCAACAAACCTGCTTTACTCATTCTAACTGCCATGACTTTTTATTTAATTCTAGTTCTTTGGTACAAATTTTGTCATTTAAATGTTTTTAAATGCTATCGCTGAGTCAACCACTGTTAATATTCCTACATAATGTAAATATTTGCTGTATTATCTATCAATCAAATGTTGCTTGATTCTCTTAAAATTAATTATGGAGTAGGACAAAGGCTCATGAAGGGGTAGCAAATGATTAATTTACAAGTCACTTGGATTAATAGATATTTTATTAACCTCAAACCACTGGATATTAAGAGTAGATTTCTGACACATTAATTTTTTAAAATTTCTTAGTCTATATTTCTTATCCTTATTTAGTCTATATCTTTAAAAATATAAAAGAACTGGCACATAATAAATGTTATTTAAGATCTCTGAAATAATCTCAACTCATATTTTAAAAAGACTCATGTTTGAAGCCTAAATACATTAGTTATTTCTGTATGTTACAGTAGGATTATAGGATTAACTGGGAGATATAATTTTTAAGCAATATTACATTTAAATAGACAAAAAGTCACACTGGAAAGTATGTATTTTTAATCCATATATTTCTCTTAAGTTAGGTACGTACTACTTGACGTGGTCAAAATCAACAATCAGAGGTCTCTAATGCGTGTCTGAATGCACATAGGTTCGAATACTTTGAATTACTCAGCCTGTTTCTCTGAAAAGGATCCTTTACCTTTTACATTCTTTCCAAATGCCATAGAAGAGGCAACTCCTTCTTGCTCTCTGCTGCTTGATTTCTCCTTCATAATCTCATCTTCCTCATTGGAAGCATCATCAGAGGACTTTTTCTTTTTCTTATGTCGAGGTGGAAGCTTCTTTGGGAAAGTAAACATTGGGAATATGACAAGAAGCATTGCAATGGCGCAAAGGAGAAATCCACTCCACCTACAAATCAAGAAACACAAAGAGCCATTTATGCTTTAGGTAGTATGAGGGGTGAAGCAAGGAAGAAGACAGAGCAGAAGTGATAAAAACTCTAAAGAGAACCAAAATAATTTATCTTCATAGATCAACAGCTAAAAAGAAAAAAAAAACTAAGCTAACTGGAGAGAAAGGCTTCTCTTGTTCTGTAGCACAATTAATGGCAAGCCTACCCAATAATGTCAAAAGTTAAACACTCTAGCCATCCTATTGGAATGTTATACTATTGAATAATATTTTCAAAGAACCTAATTAATGTGTTTTTCTCTGTGCTATCATCTCAATGGAAGTCCAATGGTAAGTCGCCAAACAAAATTAATCTTCCACTCCACTCCTATTCCAATTCCACAACATGACATGGAGGTGACTCTGGGTTCTCAAGGCTATGCCAGCAGAGTGAAATCAATGTAATATAGGTGGCCAAACTCTATCATTATTGGGAGTTTTTTTTCCTAAAACTTCCCTGACTCATTATCCCCACACCCACTGTCTCCCTTGAAAACGTCGGTATCTGACTTGGGCCTCCTTTCAGGGTCTTCCCTGGGAACATCAAAATTTAGCTCATATCTTTCCCTGTGAAGGTCCTCAGATTCTCATGCCTATGAAGGCATGGGAATGTTGCAAACCACACCAGCAGCTATGCCTCCACCAATGCAATTGCTGGTCTCTTTTTTAAAACTGGAAGACAGTAAGGAAACTACCAAAGAACAACTTTTTAAAATCATTTCTCTTACAACATATGGGCTACTGTAGACACAGGACTTCTACCAGATTGGGGCGGGGGGAGGGGGGACAAAATCATTTTTTAAAAGTGAGAAAAGTGGGGCAGCTAGGTGGCGCAGTGGATAGAGCACCAGCCCTGGATTCAGGAGTACCTGAGTTCAAATCCGGTCTCAGACACTTAACACTTACTAGCTGTGTGACCCTGGGCAAGTCACTTAACCCCAATTGCCTCACTAAAAAAAAAAAAAAAAAGTGAGAAAAGTATAGAAGATAATCTCTGAAGAAATGTTAGAATGTGAGAAGAAAAACAATAACAATAGCTAGTATTTTTATAATACTAAAGTTTCAAAAAATAACATAATGATAACATATTTGAGCCTTACAACAGCACTATTGTTATCAACATTTTACAGTTGAGGAAAATGAGGCTTGAGAGAGAGTAAGTTTTCCCAGGATCACCCAGCTAATAAGACTCTGGGGCAGAATTTAAACTCAGGTCTTCCTGAGGCCAAGTCCAATCACGTATCCACTCTGCCACCTGGGATATGAAGTGCTTAAGGACTTCAGCAAAAGAGGAATTAGTGCGAACTGCAGTATAGCAAAAATCTTCTTGGTGAAGGATTTGAGCTCAATCTCAAAGACTGGATAGGATTTAGATTCTGTCTATATGTAAACTGAATATCACCACGCTACAGTCACAAATTCTTATATTCATTCAGAAGTACTTTAAAAAAAAAATACTCAAAATCGGGGGCAGCTAGGGGGTGCAGTAGATAAAGCACCAGCCCTGCATTCAGGAGGACCTGAGGTCTAATCCAGCATCAGACACTTGACACTTACTAGCTGTGTGACCCTGGGCAAGTCACTTAACCCTCACTGCCTGGCAAAACAAACAAACAAAAATACTCAAAATCCCCCTAGTAAGTTCCTCTTTCAATCACCTATCACCTACTATGTGCTAGACAGTGTGCTAAGTATACAAATATAAAAGTGAGATAGTCTTTGCCCTCTAGAAGTTTATATTCTACTGGTATCATAAGTATGGTCAATGAAGCCTAAAAATCAAATATAATGCCACAATGATATGTGGGAATGGTGGTTCCCAGGAATGAAACTCATTCACCCTCCATCTGCTCCTACAGACTCTTGTCTCTAGGCCAACATTTCTTTTACTCCCACCCCATTCCCCTTCTTCTTTCTTACAGGTCTTAGGAACCGGCCTGCCTGATCTCTTCCTATTATAATACATGTCTTCCCTCTGACCAAAGATTTTCTGCTCCCTGGCCCACTTCTGCAGAAGTGAAATATGATTCCCAACTTCTCCCCTGTTCTCCTGCTCCTGGGTAAGCACTGCAGCCCTTCTGAGATTTCCTAGGGGATTTTGCTTTAAGTAACTACAGAGAAACTTCGGAGATAAAAATAACAAACATTAGCAAGTTACACAGCTATAAAAGGTCATAAAGCTTTCATAATAAAAGTTATCTCAGGTATCCACTGGAGTGTAAATATATATGGTCTGATCTCAGCTCCTTCATGAACTCCTCATTCATGTCTCCCAAGAGTCAGTCATTCTCAGCCTCTTTGTCTATTAATTATTATTCATGTATATAAATTGTTAATAGGACTAGTGCCCCTGGATCATATTCTTTCAGTAAGGAAAACACTGGGCGGCTAGGTGGCGCAGTGGATAGAGCACCGGCCCTGGAGTCAGGAGTACCTGAGTTAATCCAGCCTCAGACACTTAACACTTACTAGCTGTGTGACCCTGGGCAAGTCACTTAACCCCCATTGCCTCACTAAAAAAAAAATAAATAAAAAATAAGGAAAACAACATCCAATATTCCATCCCCTAAACCCCTTTGTTTCCTTCAGCAGACTCTGTATAGGGAAGACAAAGACGAACACAGGCGCTCTCACAATTCAGTTACAAAGAACCAAATTTAAGGTTTGCAAAGCACTTTACATTTATTGTCTCTTTTAATCCTCACCACAGCCCTGTGAATAAATAGCACAAATATTATTAGACTAATTTCAAAGATGAAGAAACTGAGACTCGGAGACGTAAACCTGCTCATGGCTGGGAAGCCTAGATTTGAATGCTCATGTCCTAATTCCAAATCCAAACTGCTGTTTGGCCACATAGCTCTTACCATAAAAGAAAGAAAATTCCAGGTTTATATGTTTATCTCCATGCCCCAGTTGCTAACACTTCCTTCCCAACGCTAAAAGCAAACAAAACAAAAACTTGCTTTGTATTTCTTTTATATATACTTATTTATATGTGTAATGATTGGAATGACGCCACCTGCTGGCGACTCACTGTAGAAAAGCTGCGCCATGAGGTGAACGTCTCTGAGGGCAAGACCGTGGGTCTTTTCTTTGGCGTCAGGAAGTGACGTTTGCTGGTGGGAGAAAGAAGGGGGAGCCTGGCGCTCTGACTCACTCTCTTTTCCTGTGGACTCTGGCAGAGAGTGGAGCTAGAAATGCACTCTCCCTTTAATAGATAGATGAATGTAGGCCTTTCTTTTTCTCTTTACCAAATTCTTATTCTCCTTAATAAATGCTTAAAAGCCTAACTCTTGCTAAAGCTTATAATTTATTGGCGACCACTCATTAGATATTTTAGACAGACTAGCTTGAATTTTAGCTTTAACGTATGTGTACATATTTTCTCCCCAGATAGAAAGCAAAATCGATGCAGGGCAGCTAGGTGGCACAATGGATAAAGCACTGGCCCTGGATTCAGGAGTATCTGAGTTCAAATCCAGCCTCAGACACTTGACACTCACTAGCTGTGTGACCCTGGGTAAGTCACTTAACCCTCACTGCCTCGCAAAAAAAAAAAAAAGAAAGAAAAGAAAAGAGAAGGAAAAAAAGGAAAGCAAGATCAATGAAAGCAGACTCTTTCATTTTTTTCTGTATCCCCAACTTCTAGCATGGTCCCTGGCATATGGTTAGGCATTTGCTAAATGCTTGTTCATTAACTGATATATCAATATCTCCCTGTTTCACATAATAATAATAACTCACATTTATATAGTACTTTAAAGTTTGGTAAAGTACTTTACTATCAACAACCCTGTGAAGTAAGTAGTGTAATGATTGGAATGATGCCACCTACTGGAGACTTGCTGTGGGAAAGCTCCACCATGAGGAAAATGCCTCAGAGACATTGTGGCTTTTCCTTGGCATCAGGAAATGACGTTTGCTCATGGGTGCTGTCTATCAAGGCTACCAGCCAATCAACTTGAGGAGCTTCCTATTTTCTGGGAGGAGACAAGAAGGAGGAAAGGGAGCCTCCGCAGAGAGCTCTTGCGCTTTTGGGTTCCTGACTTGGTGGTGGTGGCGGCGGCAGAGGACTTCATAGGAAATTTGAGGAAAGATAGGAATGCCAGGCTGTTGGAATTCCGTTCTCAATCTTTTTCTTTCTATTTTTCAATAAACCCTTAAAAACCTAAACTTGTTTATCAGTAATTTTAGTCAGTTTCCCCCAAAACTGGGGGAACAGATTAGAATCCACATTTAAAATCTTAAAATACACAGTAGTATACTATTAGCATGGCACAGTGGATAGAGAACCAGCCTTGAAGCCAAAAAGATCTGAGTTCAAGTCCTGTCTCTGACACATACTAGCTGTGTGACTCTGGGTAAGTCCCTTAATCACAAATATTCCAAGGCAACTTTCTTAAGAATTTAAATTTCATAGAAGGTGCCAATCTATCATCCAGAAGGATCCCTATACCAATTAAATCCCGGGTCCAAGCCTACAACCTGTCCTCTATACAAATGAGGAAACTGAAGGACAGAGAAGATGCCTTAGCCATTAGCACACAGCCAGTGTCTGTAAAATTCAAACTCAGGCTTTTCCACCTTCTATTAATGACGCCACACTTGTTCTCAAACAGCAACAAAACAGGATCAGTCCCAGACACTAAAAACAATCGTTTTCTCTTTAATTTGTTTTAATGTATCTGAAGATACGTTCTAATTGTGAGCATGGATCAGCTAGAAGAAATACGTATGCAAATTTAGAAATGGAAACACCTCTCATAAATTCCCTCTTTGTCAGTCACTCTTAATTCTGGGATTCTACCAGCCACTTCAAAAATGCTTCAGTGGATCCGTGTTTTCATCCATTATGGGCACTCCCTCCACTGGTGAAAATCACAACCCACCCATGTCTTCTTCTCTTGTAAGATTCTCATCTATATTCTCCCATGATCCTCCACAGAAGCCATCTGACCTTTTGAATGGTCTAAAAACTGTGGTATTCCTAGTACTCTCTGCTTCTTTTAATGCTCCTCCACCACTGTGACTGGAAGTACAAGGAAGTCACATAGAATGAAGAATATTTTTTTTTAATTTTTCTTTATTTTATGGATCATCAAGTCAAAAATTCATTGCCTAGTGACAAATTACTAATAAATCTCTCACTATTTAGCTAGATTGGTTCTCAGTTGTTTCAGTCACCAGGACTATACTTCAAGTGTTCCCAGCAAAGTAGAACATGCTAGAGCTTATGGTCTCTCCATAAAATCTTCAAGAGCCTAGAGTGCCTTGCACACCATACTGAGGCATCTTGGGGGGAAAATATGCAATTGTAAAGAAATATTCTTATAAAGGTTGCTGATATTTGAAGTTTCATATCTTAGTCATGATTGTATTTTCCAAATATCACACACACTTTCAAAATTTGTACTTGTATATATTTTGTATTTATTTATATGTGAATGTGTTATTTCCACTGTAGAAGGTAAGCTCCTTGAAGGCAGGAACTAATTTGTTTTTGTCTTTGTATTCTCAGCATCTAACACAGTGTCTGGCACATAGTAAGCGCCTAATAAATGCTTGTTAATTGACTAAAGGTTTCAAATTAAGTCTGAGACTACTAGAACTTCTTAGACAACTGGGAATCAAAAAAAAATTTTTTTGAGATTGTTTCATTATATCACCCAGGCTGAAAATGCAGTGACCACTCATGAGCCTAACACCACCAGTGTCAGCATAGGAGCTTTGACCTGCTCCATTTCTGCCCTGAGCCTGGTTGCCCCTTCCTGGAGGATCATCATGTTGGTAATGTACTTCCAGTGGACCTCCAAACAGCTTTAGCCTTGGCATAGTTCCGAACTCTCAAATTTGAACAATCCAACAGCCTTAGCCTCCCCTAATAGCAGAGATTACAGGCATGCACCACCATGCCCAGCTCCAAAACGATATCATTAAAACAACACTATTGATAAGTTACATTGCTGACATTTTTCATGTTGTGACAGGCCTCAGTAATCATAGATTTAACAGTGCTAAAAATGAACCAAGAGACACAAGTACTTTAAAGAGTGGGAGGGAAAAATTGTCCTCTTTTACTTTAGTATGAGAGAGGCTTCACTATACCCTTTTCTTTAAAAGTTATAAAAGCTAACCATATGATTCCAAGAAAAGAATACAGGAAACAGTTAAACACTTACAAGCCACAGGCATATATGGTTAATTTTAACATATAAAACATATTATCTGTTCATAAAATGATTCTCACATAATCTAAAGGAGGGTCATTATTGAAATATAATTTTTGGTCAAAAATTGAATAGGAGGTGGGGTTTTCATGTGTAATCAAATTAAGACAAAAACACAGATTGTTTAATATTTTACAATGGAGAAAATCTTCCCTTCTCTCATTTCAGCTAATAAAATAGTACCAGAGATTTATATTTGAAAGAGGCCTTTTAAAGGATTAGAAGGATCTAACATGAAGACCAGAAAGTATTAAGTAAAAATATAGCAGCATTCACTTTCTGAACCCCAGGAAAAAAAGGAAATAAGATTCAAATATGACATATAAAACATCTATAATATTACAATAGGAATATGTGTGCATATGTAATCATAGTAAAGAAAAATAAAAGAAAGATTCCAAATAGAAATTCTCATTTCTAAGCAGGATAAAGGTATCTATATAATTTTAACAGTAATATCCTTGGTTTCCCACTTTGGAAGTTCACTGTGTCCATCCATGTTATGGTTCATCACATTTTTTTTTTTGAGTGGGGCAATGAGGATTAAGTTACTTGCCCAAAGTCACACAGCTAGTAAGTGTCAAGTGTCTGAGGCTGGATTTGAACTCAGGTCCTCCTGAATCCAGGGCCAGGGCTTTATCCACTGCGCCACCTAGCTGCCCCTTATCACATATATTTTGATAAACAATAACAAAATCATAATAAGCCAAATCAACTTCCTCCCAGCCCAATAATATTATGGAGCAGTCATAGCAAGGATGAGTCCCCTACCTACATGTACTGAGAAATTTACTCCATCTATTTTTACTCATTACAATAGAGCCCAGTATTAACAATGGTAGCAGTTCTAAAAGCAAGAAACATTTACATCTGCTGTTCCCTCAAGATTTTTTCCTTCCTCTAACTTTCTTGTATAGCCTGGTCCTCTCTCTCATATTTGACTCCTTCTACCATCAAAAGCCAGAAAAGAGCAATATCTGTCCAGCTCAATCTCCTCTTTCCCCAAATTCTTCAAGAGTTAAGCACAGTCTTCACTAACTGCTTTATGTTTGTCTTCTTTAACACCACTTTCCTGGTGGTCCTTTCTGAGCTTTCCTTTTCTCTTTATTTGTCCTGGTGTTCTGTTTTCACTAACCAATGATTTATTTTGACTGTGATTGACCTCACAGGTCCAGGTATATATGAATTTATCTTTAACAGATTTTATTGACATTTGTTTTTATATCACCTAGATTTCCTCTTAACTCCTCTTCCTTTTCCTAGAGATCCAAAGCAAAGACTTTTCAAGAAAAGAAAAATGGGGGGGCTCAGTGGATAGAACACCGGCCCTGGAGTCAGGAGTACCTGAGTTCAAATCCAGCTTCAGACACTTAACACTTACTAGCTGTGTGACCTTGGGCAAGTCACTTAACCCCAATTGCCTCACTAAAAAAAAAAAAAGAAAGAAAAAAGAAAAACGGAATAAGAGATAAATAAATAAGACCTGACTTTATAGGCAATATTCCTTACCTATAGACCCTTCCACCTCTGCAAAGGTATAGGGGAGAATGTCTTCTCATATCTTTCCTTGGGAGTGATTTATTCATTTCTTTTGTTTTTTTAAAGTGAGGCAATTGGGGTTAAGTGACTTGCCCAGGGTCACACAGCTAGTAAGTGTTAAGTGTCTGAGGCCGGATTTGAACTCAGGTACTCCTGACTCCAGGGCCGGTACTCTATCCACTGCACCACCTAGCTGCCCGATTTATTCATTTCTACCAAATAGAAATTACTTATGCTTAATCTTTTCACATTGCTGAGAAAACTGAGGGCATTCTTCCTAAATTCCCTAATCTACCATTCTCTTTATCTCAAAAGTTCTTGACATGATCCCCCACTCTTTTCTCCTTTCCTTAAGTCTCTGACCATGTTACTCCACCTTGCCAAGGCCAACCCCTATAGGTGTGTCTTTGATGCCATTTCCTGCTATCTTCTCCAAAAGATCACAACCTTAATTATTTTTTCTTTCTCTTGAACCTTCACTTCTTCCTAAATAGAGGTTCCTTCCCTACTGCTTTCAAACATGCCCAAGTCATTTCCATCCTTAAAGAAACTTCACTACACCCTTAAGTTATCATCCTAAATCTCTCCTCCCTCTCAACCAACACTGGTTGCCTCTCCTCCCGCTCCTCAACATTTTGCAATCTGTCTTCTGACTTCACTATTCACCTGAAACTGCTCTCTTCAAAGTTACTAATGATCTCTGAATTGCTAAAGCTGATGGTCTTTTCTCAGTCCTGATCTTTCTCTCCTGCATTTGATACTGCTGACCACCCTTCTCCTCTTACATTGCCAACTTACTTCTTACTTTGCTGGTTTGTTCAGAAATATGCTCTTTAACTGTGAGATCCCCAAGACTCTGTCTGAGCCTTCTCTCTCTATTTTCTCATTTGGTGACCTCATCAGCTCCCACGGGCCTAATTATAATCTCTATGCAGATAACTCACAGATCTATATATCCAGCCCCAGACTTGCTTCTGAATTTCAGTGGCTGGTATCCCCAATTTATGTGCTATTGAACATCTCAAATGGAATGTCCTGGAGACATATGAAATTCAAAATATCCCCCCAAAGCACTCTCATTATCTTCCTCCCCTACTCTAAACTTTCCTTTCTGCTGAAGTCACCATCATCCTTCTAGTCTCCCTGCCTCTTGTCTCTTCTCACTCAGTCCATCCTTGGCACAGCTGCCAAAGTGATTTTCCTTAGGTATTCATAACACCATTCTAATCCTCTACTCAATCAACTCTGGGGCATCTCATTGCCTCTAGGATAAAATATGATCTCTTTAGCTCTTAAAACCCTTCACTACCTGGCTCTGCTGCAGCCCTCTATGATAGAGCCAAACTGTCTTTCTTTCCATTCTTTACATCATACTCCATCCCCTTTCTCTGTGCCTTTACAATAGCTTTTCCCTGTGTCTCCAATGCAAATGGGCAACGAGGTGATGCAGTCAGCTAGAGTGCTGGGCCTGGAGTCAGGAAAAACCTGAATTCAAATCTAGCCTCTGACATGTAGTAGCTGTGTGACCCTGGGCAAGTCAATCCTGTTTGCCTCAGCTTTCTCATCTGTAAAATGAGCTAGAGAAGAAAATGGCAAACCACTCCAATATCTTTGCCAAGAAAACTCCACATGGGGTCATGAAAAATTGGACATGACTGAACAACAAAATACCTCAAATGCATTCCATGCCCACCTCTATCTCATAGAATCAATCTCTTACTTTAAGAACTCTGAAACCCAGGCAATTTATCAGCATCAGCCTCCCCTGATAGCAAGAGATTACAGGCATACAGCAGTATGCCAAGCTCCCAAACTAAATTATGTTTTCTAGTAAGCTTTTCCTAAGTCCTCCCCAACTGCTAGTGCCTTCTCTCCCAAACTAACTTGTATTTAACTCTTTGTATTTATTCTATATATGCATATGTATTATATAGGCATAAATAATTTCCACAGATAAAAATTAATATATCATTCCAGAGTAGGCATATGAGAAAATATCTCCCCCTCCTCCTTTACAGAGGTGGCAGGGTCTGCAGGTAGGGAACATTGCCTATAATGCCAATTTTTATGTGTGGTCTTCTTTTTTTTCTTTCTTTTTCTTTTTGAAAACTGTCATGGGTCTCCAGGAAGGGGATGGGAATCTGGGTGATATAAAAAACAAAAAATATAAATATAATCTATTATTTAAAAATTCATATATCAATAGCATTTGGTTGTTGTGTCCTTTGTTCTCAAAGACGACCATGACATTGAGGAGATGTCATGACTTGCAGTGAATTGGATTTAAGTGAGGGAGGGCTGTGCAAAGTCAACAATCTCGCTCTCTCCTCCAGGACCATCTGGGTCCAGTGGCAAGACATACATCAGGATGACTGGTGATAACCTTGGATGTTTGAGGCAATCTAGGTTAAGTGACTTACCCAGGGTCATATAGCTAGTAGCATCAAGTGTCTGAGACTGGATTTGAACTCACATCCTCCTGACATCAAGGTCAGTGCTCTATTCACTTCACCACCTAAATGCTCCAGTAGCATTTGGACTTGTGATGTCAGTGACAGTCAAAATAAATCACTAGTTGTTGAAAAAGACCACCCAAGACAAGATGAGAGAGAAGAAATGCTTGGATCAAATGAGTATCAGGAAAGCAATGTTACAGAAGCTTCATATATGAGTGTTAAAAGCTGAATAATATATGCATATAGAGAGAGATTTATCTCTGTTTAAATTTGTGTATATGTGTGTATATACATATAAATTTGCACACAAACACACTTGTCTACCCTGTAAGACTATAAGCTCTTTTAAAATAGATTGTTTATTCCTTTGTATTTAAATCCCATACCAACAATAGTACCTGACACATAGTAAGCATTTAATAAAAGCCTTGATAGGATTGATTGATTGTAGAGATAAGATTAAGTAGGAAGTGGATCAGGCCTGTATTTTTATTATTATTATTATTATTATTATTATTATTATTATTATTATTATATGCTGTAACTACAAGTGTATCACCCAAACTGGGAGACTGCCAAGCAAAAGAAACTCCTATTAAAAATGAAATGAAGAAAGAAAGAAGAAAGAGGAGGAGCAGGAGGAGGAGAAAAATTATTGTAATTTGTATGTTAAGAGAGTTAAGTTTCCATTGATACATAGGTGCTTATAACCTTAGGACAACTAGGTGATATTGAGATAGATAGATAGATAGATAGATAGATAGATAGATAGATAGATAGATAGATAGATAGATAGATAGATAGCTTTACAATTTCAGATTTTTCCCCCTCCCTCCCCTCCCTCCTCTCCCTCCTCCCTCCCCTAGACAGCAGGTAATCTGATATAGGTTTTATATATATATACATACACACACACACACATATATATATACACACATAATAACATTAATCCTATTTCTGCATTAGTCATGTTATAAGAGAAAAAAATCAGAGCAATGATGAAAACCTCAAAATAGAAAAAAAACAACAGCATCAAAAACAAAAGAAATAGTATGGTTCATTTAGCATCTATACTCCGCAGTTCTTTTTTTTTTTTCCCTGGATTTGGAGATCCTCTTCCATCATGAGTTCCCTGGAACTCTTCTGTGCCATTGCATTGGTGAGAAGAATATAGTCCATCACTGTAAATCAACACTCAATGTTGATGTTACTGTGTACACAGTTCTAGTTCTGCTCATCTCACTCATCATCAGCCCACGCAAGACCCTCCAGGTTTCTCTGAACTCCTCCTGCTCATCGTTTCTTATAGCACAATAGTATTCCATTGTATTCATATACCACAACTTGTCCAGCCATTCCCCAATTGATGGGCACCCCCTCAACTTCCAATTCTTTGCCACCACGTAAAGAGCAGCTATAAATATTTTTGTACATGTGGGTCCCTTTCCCCCTTCTATGATCTCTTTGGGAAAAAGACCCAAAAGTGGAATTGCTGGGTCAAAGGGTATGCACAGCTTTATAGCTCTTTGGGCATAATTCTAGATTGCTCTCCAGAATGGCTGGATCAGTTCACAGCTCCACCAACAATGCATTAGTATTCCAATTTTCCCACAGCTTCTCCAACATTTATTATTTTCCCTTTTTGTCATTTTAGCCAATCTGATAGGTGTCAGGTAGTACCTCAGAGTTGTTTTTATTTGCATCTCTCTAATCATTAGAGATTTAGAGCATTTTTTCATATGGGAATAAATAGCTTTGGTTTCTTCATCAGAAAACTGCCTGTTCATATCCTTTGACCATTTCTCAATTGGGGAATGACTTGGGTTCTTATAAATTTGATTTAGTTCCCTATATATTTTAGAGATGAGTCCTTTATCAGAAGAACTGGACTCAAAAATTGTTTCCCAGCTTTCTGCCTCCCTTCTAATTTTGGATGCATTGCTTCTGTTTGTACAAAACTTTTTTAATTTAATGTAATCAAAATCATCCACTTTGCATTTTATAATATACTCTATCTCTTGTTTGGTCAAAAACTGTTCTCCTTTCCAAAGATCTGATAGGTAGACGATTCCTTTCTCTCCTAATTTACCTATGGTATCACCTCTTATGTCTAAATCGTGTATCCATTTTGACCTTATTTTAGTATAAGGTATAAGATGTTGGTCTATGACTCAGGATATTTCTTAGCAAACAAGCTGAACAAATGTACCATTTTAAGATAACTACCACTTCCCAAAGTCAATGACTACACAACATCTTTAGATTAACCAAAGGAGATGGCAGCATGAGACGGTAAAAATATCACTCAATTTAAAATCAGAAGACCTGGGTTTAAATCCCAGCTTAACCATTTACTATTTGTGGAAACCTTGGATATATCACTTAATCTCTCTGCGTCTCAGTTTTCCTCATCTGTAAAATGAGTGGATTGGACTAGATGACTTCACAGGTCCTTTATAGCTTTTAATCTGTGATCCAATGAACTATACCAACTAACCCATCAGTTTCCCTTCAAATAATGTGTCTATTTCTATGACTGCTATAAGGATCTGGAATATATGCCACAGTCAAAGGCTAAACATGACTGTGGAAAAGGCAAATCCATGAGCTAGGTTCAGAAGAATGTCCACAAGCTCAGGCATATGCTACCAAACCAATTAGTGTTATTAAATCTTCAGGAACATTTGAAGAGCAAGAACCTTATCAATAATGAGATGTTAGAACTTTTTCACAATATGAGCAGAAGTAATCTGGCCTCAAATCACATTCTGCCATGTGACCCTCACATGGATATTGATGTTTGTTGCAGCAATGAAAAAAAATGGCATAGGACAAGAAAAAACTCTAGACACCCAGAGGAGTGTGCCTTTCACCTAGAAGTACCAAAGAGGTCATGAGGAGCATTCACATCCCCAACACTAGCTATGCATCCATGACCCAAGCCAGCTATAATTCAGCTCTGTAACAAATCATATCCTTCGATAAATTTCAATAGAATATATATATGAATTTTGTGTTGAATTTTGCCTTCACCTTTTAGTGGCACAAGGCAAGTTTTACCACGCAACTCAGTAATATAATGTAAAATACTTTGTATACCTCAAAATGTTCTATAAATTGTAACTTTTATTATTCAGTGCTTAGCACAATGACTAGTACAAGGTAAATGTTTAATAACTATTTTTATTGATTAACTATTCATTTAAAAACCATTAGCTACTAAATGTCAGGGAATGGAGAAGAGGACTGCATCACTTCCCACCCCCAATCCTTGGAATCAGCCCCATGAATCTATACCACTTTCTTTTTTTTTTTTTTTTTTTTGGTGAGGCAATTGGGGTTAAGTGACTTGTCCAGGGTCACACAGCTAGTAAGTGTCAAGTGTCTGAGGCCGGATTTGAACTCAGGTCCTCCTGACTCCAGGGCCGGTGCTCTAGTCACTGAGCCACCTAGGTGCCCCTATACTACTTTCTAATCACATGACTTTGTCTTTCAAAGTTCACTATCTGGTACCTTCCTACTTTATCGCCTTATCTGATGGTTCTTTCAATTCTCCAGCCAAACTGTTTCCTTGCTCATATATATTCAACATTTTCTATCTTTTTTGTTTTTTGTTTAGTTTTGGTTTGGTTTGGTTTTTGGTGGGGCAATGAGGGTTAAGTGACTTGCCCAGGGTCACACAGCAAGTAAGTGTTAAGTGTCTAAGGTTGGATTTGAACTCAAGTCCTCCTGAATCCAGGGTCGGTGCTTTACCCACTGCGCCACCTAGCTGCCTCATTTTCCTATCTTTAAACCTTTGCTTATACTGTCCCTTATACCTGGAATACTCTATCCCCCAATGTGACTGTTGAAATATGTCCCATTTGGGGCAGCTAGGTGGCACAGTGAATAAAGCACTGGCCCTGGATTCAGGAGCACCTGAGTTCAAATCTGACCTCAGACACCTGACACTTACTAGCTGTGAGACCCTGAGCAAGTCATTTAACCCTTATTGCCCTGGGGAAAAAAAAAAAGAAATATGCCCCATTCTTCAAAGTCAGGCTCAAAAGTTCTACCTTCCATGAAGTGAAGCCCCTCACACTCATAAATAGCCTTTCTTTCCTTAGATGTTGCAAAGCATTTTATACCTTTCTAGTGAACTTATGAACTGTATAGTAAGCACCATGTTGTAGTGATTGCATGCATATATTCTATAGTCGTTACATATTTCTCTCTCCCATACACAGTTCCATGAGGACAAGAACCATATCTTCATTGTATTTTCATCTCAAATAGTAAATGATTGGTGAAGGAAGTCTAGAACTGAGATCACTTGGCCCATATAGCAACAAAAACAGTGTCTTAGCCATAAGTCAAAGTGTGCCATCAATGGAGCATCTCTAATCCAATAGGCTTGTTGAGTCTTCCTCCAACTGGCTTATTTGGTCCTGGATTCTACATGGAACAACTAAGGCATGAGAAAGGGAGGAGGGAGGGAGAGAACAATGGCACTATGGAGCTAGAATCATATAGATTTAGAGATGGAAGGGATCTTGCAAGTTATCAATTTCAACCCCTTGATTTTATTGTTAAGGAAACTATAGCCTAGAATGGTGAAGAGACTTGGCTTGAGGTCACACAGATAGTAAATGAAAGAATGGATTTCAAACTAGGGCCTCCAGAAACAAAGCCAGGATTCCTCCCACTGTATAATGCTGCCTCTCAGCTAGGGGGGCGGTGATGAAGAAAAAAAAAAGAAAAAGAGATAAGGTTACTATTTTTAAATGGGCAGATTTTCTTTAGAATTTTAATACATAGTTTTCTTTTTTCCTTTTTTCCCCACCTCCATCCCCAAAAAAGAGAATCTTTTAGAATTCCAAATCTGGTCTCAGCTTTTCACAAAACAAGTCAGAAGCTAATTATGCTTCCTTCCCCCTTTTCAACCACAGATTTACTTTAAAGGGTTGGCAGATACAGGTGCCATTGTAACAAAGAGTGGTCCATGTGTTTTTTTCTCAGAAAGATTCATTCAATGATACTTCCCACATAACCTCAAAACCCTAATTCCTCTTCCGGGCCTCACTTAAATTGATGTGAGGACATCCATCCTGCCCACCTCCCAACACAAGCTCGTATTGCATGCCAATGAGACACTTAAATACCAAAAATATTTAACTTTCTATTTTAAAAATCTATTATGTCACTATCTAGTTCCTGCCAAATACTTCAAATCCTTTTCTGGTTGGTGACTGGTCAGTGTTATCCATTTTAGATTGGCATCGCCTTGGGACATGGTCTGTCTTTCATTTCTCTGAAAAGTGCCCATGATGGTCCTTGTGAAGATGGGCACAACAATGTTATTGATTATGATTAAATCCTAGCACATAAGCTTCTAATCCTCCATAAAATATTCTGAGATATACACAGTCCTTGGCTGATCTTTAATTTTAGAAACAAAAGGCTAATCTACCTCAAATTATTCAGAATATATTCCAGAACCACTCCCAAATATACTTATTCTACTCTCTCATCCTCAATTTCATCACCACTGTTCCTTTTTTACAACATTTAATGCCCAAAAAAGAAAAAAAATTATATTCATCTGAAAAATATATATACACATTTAGTCACTCATTCAAGAACATTTTATTAAGTAACCACTGGGGACAGCTGGGTGGCACAGTAGATAAAGCACTGGCCCTGGATTCAGGAGGACCTGAGTTCAAATCCAACCTCAGATACTTGACACTTACTAGCTGTGTGACCCTGGGCAAATCCCTTAATCCTCATTGCCCTGCAGAAAGATAGATTAGATGGATAGATAGATAGATAGATAGATAGATAGATAGATAGATAGATAGATAGATAGATAGATAGATAGAAAGAAAGAAAGAAAGAAAGAAAGAAAGAAAGAAAGAAAGAAAGAAAGAAAGAAAGAAAGAAAGAAAGAAAGAAAGAAAGAAAGAACACTAACTTTGTCTACGGAGCAGTTATGTGGTGAAATGGATAGAGTTTAAATCTGGTCTCAGAGACTTAAAAGCTGTGTGACCCTGGGCAAGTCACTTAACCCTATATGCTTCAGTTTCCTCATCTGTAAAATTAGTTGGAGGGGGCAGCTAGATAGCGCAGTGGTAAAGCACCGGCCCTGGATTCAGGAGGACCTGAGTTCAAATCCAGTCTCAGACACTTGACACTTACTAGCTGTGTGACCCTGGGCAAGTCACTTAACCCTCATTGCCCTGCAAAAAAAAAAAACAAAACACAAAAACAAAAACAAAAACAAAAAATTAGTTGGAGAAGGAAAGAGCAGACCACTCCAGTACCTTTGCCAAGAAAACTCCAAATGGAGTTACAAAGAGTCAGACACAACTGAAGTTACTGAAACAACTGAACAACAACTACTACGTCTATATCCCTTTGCTAGATGCTAGGAAGAGTACCCAAAAAAAAAAAAAAAGAGTACCCCCCCCAAAAAAAAGAGTACCCAAAAAAGTACATTTTCCAAGCTGGAAAAAGAATGAATAAATACATCAAACTGCTAGAAAACAACTACAGGGCAATACAGAGGTAGTATAATTTTAAGCTGTAGTAACTTAAAACTGCCCCAAACCTTGGAACAAACAGTACACGTAATGTATACATTATCCGCAGTAAAGGAACAGATTTTAAAATATAAGAATCTATACGCATCCACAAGAGTTTTATCATCTTCAAACTAGTCACTCTGGAAGAGTATATACTTATTCTAATGACGTAACTATTACTTCAAAAAAAATTTTGGATTTTCTCTTTTTGGGACCTGGCCTTTGAACCGGTCTTGATATGAACCTTGAAGGAAGTCTGAGATCTGGGATGTACGTGGAAGAGTAAACTGCCAAACTGCATGGTTCTCTTTGCATATTACTGGTCAGAAGAAGGTGGAATTAAATTGCTGAGGCTCATTCCTATGACTAATACTTTTCATTTCTTAAGCACAATCTCTTTGCAAACTAAAGTTAGATCTTATAATAAGCTCTTATTCCTCTTTATACCTCCAGGCTCTCAAGCACCATGTTGAATTCTATGCTCTGACCCTGAAACTTCAATAGGACAAATGCCTAGTCCTCCCCTTTATCCAAAGGTTTCCACTGGATTGATGATGATGATGATTTAAAATGTTACATTTTATAGCTCTTTATATTTTTAAGTACTTTTTCATTTAATTCATTTGATTCTCATAACAATACTATCTGGTAAAAAAGGAAGGAATGGTTCTTCTTCCTATTTTACATATGAGGAAACTGAGACTCAGGAATAATGAGTAACTTGACCCAGGTCACAGTAAATGGTAAGGCCAGAAATACAACCCAGGCTCATAGTCCATCTTTCTTTCCACAGCAGCCACCTTACAAGTAACTATATTGTGCACGGAATTTTGAGAAATAAGTAAATTATCTGCTAATGTAAAATTTACTTACAATAGGAAATCCTAGTGACTAAAGCTCAAGGGAAAGCCTGGAACTCTTGGGGGGGGGGTTAGGGGGGATATAGGTGTGGAGGGGTTGGGGGGTGTAAAACAGAGATGATAATTAGACCCATGAGAGTCAATGAGGTTACCAAGAGAAAGAATGCAAAGGGAGAAGATAGAAGAGGACCTAAGACAGAATCTTGGAGAACATCCATAGTTAAAGAGTATAACATAGCAAATGAGACAGCACTGGAGACTGGGGAGGGATCAGACAGGAAGAAGACAAACCAGGAGCAGTGCCAACCACCTGGAAAATTCATTCCCTGGTAATATTGGGTAAATAATCTTTTTCCTGCTTATGTCCTAAAAAATTAAATTTAATTTAAAAAGTCAGAAGACTACCAGTGGTGCTAGCCAATTACCAAATTCATATATCAGGCTACTAGTTCCTTCACTAAAAGTCATCTCTAATGCTTAATTGTGAAATCAAGATGACTCTGAGTTCTCTCAGGTTATGGCTGTGTGATGCAAACTTAACAGATCCTAACAAGCCAAGCAAGACTGTGACTGCCACTCACGTACAGAATGTGTGTCGGCTACCTAACTAGCAGCCATGCTCAATTCAGACAACCTTATCACCAGAAGGGTGGCCATCAGCTGATGAATTTTTTAGCCATAATAATTCATGAACACACTCTAGTGAGGCATAAAAGGACTGCTGCCTACATCAGCACAGGAAATGCTGTTACCTGATGAAATCTACACTGTCTTTTTTTATATATTGAATTAAGGGTTCTACTAACTCTACTAAGGGGTTCTGCTAACTAATCTTCTGGCTTTGTTAGAAGCATAAATGCCTTCAGTAAATGATAATATGATTGGATTTCCAAAAGTATACTGAATTTCACCATCTTGCATTTCTTTTCTGAGACAAAATTCAGTCATTATTTTTGCATTGTCACTTGAAATTGATATTTTTTATCCTTCATATTAGAACATTATTTCATTAATGTGACACTAGTTCTTTGCTCATTCACCTGTCAGTTCTCTCACTATAACATATGCAAAGAACCAAACAAAATGTTATTTTAGTTATTTAATTGAAAAATTAAATAACATTTAATTGAACTTTAATGCAAATTTGATACACTGAAATCATATATTAAAAAGAACTTAGTGGGGGCAGCTAGGTGGCAGAGTGGATAGAGCACCAGCCCTGGATTCAGAAGAACCTGAGTTCAAATCTGGCCTCAGACACTTAACACTTACTAGCTGTGTGACCCTGGGCAAGTCACTTAACCCTCATTGCCCTGAAGGAAAAAAAAACAAATAAGGCAGGGGGCAGTTAGGTGGTATAGTGAATAAGGTACCAGCCCTGGATTCAAAAGGACCGGAGTTCAAATCCAGCCCCAGGCACTTGATATTTACTAGCTGTGTGACCCTGAGCAAGTCATTTAACCCTCATTGCCCTATAAAAAACAAAAACAAAAACAAAAAATAGGGCAACATAACACTCCTGCAACTGCCCCCCTTTGTTTTCCTCTTTTTCTTAAAAAAAAAAGAAAAGAAAAGAAAATCTTAAAATTTCCTTTTGAAAAATTCTTCTATGAGAAAACTGTCAGATCCATCAACATCTTGTCCATGCCAGCACTGTTATCTATAAAACACCACACTTAGGTATAAGATCTCTATAAATGTCATTATCCCACATAAAAATATTAAAACAAACTTCAGATTCCAAAATCTAAAGGAGGACCAAGGACTCAACAAAAAGAGATAGAATTCAATAAATGTGGTACAAAGACTAGAAACCACATGACAGACTGAGAGATAAATACTGGTAGGTTCACCTAGCCAACGTGTTTATGTATGTATGACCTTTGTTTACAAGGCAAGTGGGGAAAGCTAGGTGGTGCAATGGATAAAGCACCCACCCTGAAGTCAGGAGGATGTAAATTCAAATACAGCCTCAGACATGATATTTAATAGCTGTGTGACCCTGGACCAGTCACTTAACCCCGATTGCCTCAAACATCTGGGGCCATCTCCAGTCATCCTGATGTATATCTTACCACTGGACCCAGATGACTCTGGAGAAGAGAGTGAGACTGGTGACTTTGCACAGCCCTCCCTCACTTAAATCCAATTCACTGCAAATCATGAAATATTTCCTCCCAATGCTGAGCCTAATCTTAATATCTCAGCACTCATTTTCCTGCCTTATACAGGGTGGTTCTGTTTAGACCTGAGCCTCTCCCTCAAATGACTCACCAGCCTGATCAATCTGCTTGGAAATTCACACACTGCCTTCACAGACCCTATTCTTAAACACTGGCAATGGTGGGTCTGGAGAAGGCAGTGCCTTCCCTTCTCACAATCCTTAAGTAATTCCAGTTTTAGCCTTTTTTTTTCCATCTTACTCTGTCCTCAATGAAATTCCATTCTCATTCCTACTAAATCTTAGCTGCAGGGGAAGTCTGAGGTAACTCCCCTCCTCCCTCAAAGTAAAATCTCCAAGAGTCTAAACTCCTTGAGACTAGAGATTATTTTACTGATTACATTTGTGTCCTTGGGGCAGCTAGGTAGTGCAGTGGCTAAAGCATCAGCCCTGGATTTAGGAAGACCTGAGTTCAAATCCAGCATCAGACACGTGACACTTATTAGCTGTGTGACCCTGGGCAAGTCACTTAACCCTCACTGCCCCGCCCCCCCCAAAAAAAACTGTTCACACTACATTTGTGTCCTTAGTGTCTGCCACAATGCTGACACATGGGAGGTGTTTAATAAATGCCTATTTATTGATTATGTCTTTAGCAATGCAATTCTCACAATAATCTAATTGGGTAGTAAGAAGGGAGGGGGAGACCAAGAATGAAATCAAAAGTTTTACTGTGAGTTAAAAGATAAACCATCTTCCTGCCTTAACCTCCTGACTAACTCTAACTTCCTGTTTAAGCTAACTCACCGGCTGGACTTCTAAGAGTTTCCCCATATGTAAACACTGAGATAATAGTTCTTGGACTTTAATAGTGAGCATGGCTTTTTACTACTAGGCTCTTTCATCTTCAAAGTGGATGGCTTACAAAAGGAGCAAAAATAAAAAGTGTTGTGCAGATTAATTAATTCATATTTGCAAAGTACTTTGAAGATAGAAAGTTAAGTGTTGCCATTCTAATAACTTCACAAGTGTCAGATTAATATTCAGGTTATTACTCCACACAAAATAAGCATTTGTCCTTTACACAGTTTCTAATATAGTATTTATCACAGCTTTTTCTATTTTGTTCTTACTTTCCAATATAAAATGATTTTTAACTAATGGATGCCTGTTTAATGTCTCCTAATAATAGACACATATCACACTTTCAACATTTCCAAAGTCCTTTACACTATCTCACTTGAGCCTCCCAAAAATCCTAAGTACTGCATAAATTATCGTCCCCATTTTACAGATGAGCAAACTGAGCCGTGGAGAAGTTATGTAACTTGCCTGTGATTATATACACTTAATGACTCTGAGAGACAGGATCAGAGCTCTGGTCCAAATCCAAGTGGCTTCTATGAAATGAGTTTAAAGTTATAACCCTCTGATGCTACTTGTTACAAACCACAATGAAACCCACCATCATGTTTCAGCTCCAGGCTTGCTATTAAAGTCTCAAAAGCCTCTGGAGGGCCCTTGCAAAGCTACCATCTCCACCAGAGACTTGACAGAGTGTTAAATGTTAGACTTGCTTAGGTCCCACAAGGCTTGGGCAAAGTGCTGCTCCTAACACAGCAACTATCTACTTGTAGGCTGCCAACCTCTAGCATGGAGGAAGGAACAAAAGGTTACTGGGTAAAAGCAGTCACAAGGAAGTGGGTAATGGAAAGGTTTGGTAGAGAGTAACACAGGAGAGACCATAAAGGAAGATCAAAAGACATTTAAGGTAGGTGGGACAGGAAGGTAGTATAAAGAGACACAGCAGGAAGATAGTAAAAGGAGGAGGGAAACTCAAGTGGAGAGAGCCATGCAGGTGCAGATGCTGCCAAGTGAGCCCACACCACTCTGCTGTTTAAGGACAAGCCCCCAATGCTACAGATCACTTGTGAGATATCACATCGTCGGTGATATCACCAATCTGTCCATTTGGAGAGTTTTCCTGAGCAGTGCTGCAAGAGCACATGCAATCCCTCCTATCAGCATAACAGTGAAGTGGGGGGAAAAAAATTATTTCTTACCAGTTTCCAATGAAACGAGGGTCATTCTGGTCAAGATGAACGGGCATTCTGGGATCAACATAAAAACCAATAAGAACTCCACCTAATAAATATCCTGCTGCAGGACCAAGTGCTCCCATGACATACATGATGGCTGAGAAAATAGAAGGGGAAAATCATGAACTACAGCAATTTATTTTGTGAAAGTTTTGCTATTTCTCTAAGTCAGCCAAAATTATAGCAGACATATGTCACCATAAGAGTCCATGAGCCAGCAAAGGTCCTTCAATGACTGGCAGTCTGGAAGACTTTGACAGGTGTTAATACTTCTGTTCTAAGCCTTATCCATTTATTTAACTAACTAATGGCTGATGACCTCTTAAAAATCCTTAAGATATCAAAGATGGGGGGAGGGGGGATAGCAATATAGCAATTAGTCTAAAAAAAGTCAACAATTCACATCGACTATATGGCCAAACCCAAAAAAGGATCCTTTTGATAATCTCTAAAAGTACTATCCAGATAGTTTAATAAGCAGAGGATACAGCTAAGGATCCAAGTCCCAACATAGGCACAATTTACTGATCACTCATGGGGCATTAGTTAGACACATATGACACATATGTAAGCATATTCTGAGCACATGACTAGTACAAAATTCACTGGTACAACACAGAGTAAGTTGGTTGCCTGGCTTTTTTCTTAAACCTTCCAAGATTATCTGGTAACAGCTAAGCATTCAAAAGGAACAGATAGGAAACAAAAACAAAGTGTAAGGAAGAAGGGAGACAGAGAAGGAGAGAAAGACAGAGAGAGAGAGGAAGGAAAGGAAGAAAAGAAAGACAGACACTGGCAGTGAGTGGGGGCAGTGGGGGCTCAGGGAGAACACTGACAGACACAGATTCAGAGAGCAACAAAAATCACGAAAGAGAAACAGATTCTGAGACAAAAAAGAGGAAAAATAAGTCACAAAGAAAGGATACATTCTGATCACAGCCTTCCATACAAATGGAAAACATAAAGAGGTTGAAAGAATAGAAAAGAGTCTAAAATAAGACAGAGAGCCTAAAATCTCTCTGTCTTAAAACCCCTAGTACCCTACAGGCCACCTCAAAATCAACAAAACCCTCAATAAGATATTTGGTTAATTGTTTATCCAGCAAGTTATGCTTAGAAGCAATGGCATCTCTAAAGGGACTGTGTGAGAGAATCATCTAAGGAACAAAGTGAATGCATTAACATAACATGAAAACAACTGGGAAGATCCCATATTCTATTTAGAAAGTAATGAATTTTTTAATCATCATTTAGATTGAAGAGGTTTTATATCAAAAAGGTTTTTCTAAAAGATTGATTAGCATGCTTTTCAAATGATATAATCAGGTTTGATCTTTTTCTCACTTGTGGATTTTAAATATTAAATTCTTTTTTTTTTTTTTTGCGGGGCAGTGGGGGTTAAGTGACTTGCCCAAGGTCACACAGCTAGTAAGTGTCAAGTGTCTGAGGCCGAATTTGAACTCAGGAACTCCTGAATCCTGGGCCGGTGCTTTATCCACTGCGCCACGTAGCCGCCCCTAAATTCTTTGATGATCACAAAGAAACCTAGATAGCCCATTCTATTTCCATGGCTTTTTTTCCCTCTCTTAAAACTCCTTTACATTTTAGGAACATTCATAACTTAGAATACTGCCTGGATGCTGATCAGAATTGTGTGCTTAATAAGGAACTCATTCATTCATAAACATTTTAAAGCATCTATTGGGTGCAAAGCATTTTGCTAAATACTAAGGGAGATACAAAGATAACCAAAAAAAGATGTAAAAAGCTAACAAGCTAGACCACGGATGCCTTTAAGTCCCTGAATAAACAAGTTACTTTTTTCTCTTTCCTGTAAATAATGCCATTCTTACAGTAAGGCAAATGAAAATGAGCAGAATGACTGTGCATTTTCTTAAACATCTGCTTCTAAATAAATGTTGACTAATCTTTTATCTCCAGTTACACATGCCTACCGTTGGCAAGGCAATTCCACAACACCTGTTCTCACTCCTTGCACTATTTCAAAAGAGAACCTTAAAGTAACATCCGATTGCACCAACCATGACTGAGCTGTTAAGACACTTGCCATTTTTAAACAGATGCATATGTGACTGTAGAAGCAAAGCAGCAAGTATTTGATAGTAATTGTAGGCATTTTTTGTAAAAATAAATAAATGAATGAATGGATAAATAGGAAAATGAATGAATAATAAATGTATGAGTTAAATAAATTCTTCTACCTTTTTTATTACCTGTTACAAATCAAGAATAGAAGGTTTGTTTGTTTTTAATTACAGAAATTCTTACGTACAAGGGATAGGGGACTGAATATGCTACTTCACCCATATATGAAAGTCCCTCAAATAATTCAGGCCACCACATTCCCTGCAATTTACAATCTTAGTGGTATGGAGCACTTGAGATTAAATGACTTGCCCTGGGGTCCCATGGACAGTAAGTATCAGAAGAAAGACTTGAATCTAGGTCTTTCTAGCTCCAAGACTGGCACTCTATCAACTATGGATGGATGGATGGATGGATGGATGGAAGGAAGGAAGGAAGGAAGGAAGGAAGGAAGGAAGGAAGGAAGGAAGGAAGGAAGGAAGGAAGGAAGGAAGGAAGGAAGGAAGGAAGGAAAGAATTTTAAACTTAAACAGGAAGGAAGGAACCAAGTTGTCTTCCAACCCATTTGGTTAGCATTTAGAAAATCACTAGTCGGGGCAGCTAGATGGTGCAGTGGATAGAACACCGGCCCTGGAGTCAGGAGTACCTGAGTTCAAATCCGGCCTCAGACTTAACACTTACTAGCTGTGTGACCCTGGGCAAGTCACTTAACCTCAATTGCCTCCCCCCCCAAAAAAAAAAACCCCAAAAAACAACAAAAAAAAAATAGAAAATCACTAGTCCCCTGATCTCATTCAATACCCTAAAAAACACTTAATACATTAGAGCAGTAACTTAGTAAACTAAATGCAAGTCCTTCCAGTGTTCAAAGTCCTTCCACAGCTTCTCCAGTGGCTATACAATAAAGTCTACGCTCCTTAATCAGGCATTTAATAGGGTCCACAATTTGAACTTGGGTACTGTTAAGGGAGCGGAATGTGATAGGAAAAGTACAGTACTAGAAATCAGAAGTCATGGGTTTGAATCCTGACTCTGCTCTTTATTTTACTGTGTAGCCTAGAACAATCACTTTTTCTCTGTTAGTCTCAGTTTCTCAGTCTCCCAAATCTGTCTGCCTACCAGGGTTATTCTGAAGATGAAATCAGATTATGTACATGAACTATCATGAATTGTCCATCAAAAAGCACTATACACATGTAAAATAAGGAGATGGTATGATCTGCAGTATGGGCAGCTAGTAATTCAGTAGATAGAGCACCTGGCCTGGAGTCAGGAAGACCTGAGTTCAAATCTGGCCTCAGACACTTACTAGCAGTGTGACCCTGGACAAATCACTTAATCCTGCTTGCCTCAAATAAGGTCACAAAGAGTCAGACATGACTAAACAAGAACATGATCTGGAGCAGTATTTAATAACCCAAACTTTTTGCTGTTGTTCAGTCATTTTTCATTTGTGTCTAGCTTTTCATAACCCCATTTGGGGTTTTTTTGGCAAAGAGACGAGTGATTTGCCATTTCCTTCTCTAGCTCATTTTATAGATGAGGAAACTGAGGCAAGATTAAGGAATGAGTGACTTGCCCAGGGACTAGCTGAGGCCAGATCTGAACTCGGGAAGATGAGTCTTCCTGACTCCAGGCACAGCATTCTATCCACTATACCACTTAGCTGCCCTTAACCCAAGCTAGACCTGACCAAAAACTTAGTCATTTTACTTCCTCAGTTTGCTCAGCCCTTGACGATGATGGGCATTATGAGCCAAAGAAAAAGAACTGGCAGGGAAGATGGGGAGGGGGAGCAGCATTAAGGGAAAAAGAGGAGTCATATCCTTCAGCTGGATACTGGCTAAATAAATTGTGATATATGAATATGTGAAATATTATTGTACCATAAGAAAACCAGATGATTTCAGAGAAGCTTGGATAGCATGAACTGATGCAGTGTAAAATGACCAGAATCAGGAGAACAATTTATACATGGAGAATACTATAAAGAAAAAAAACTTTGAAAGACTTAAAAGCTCTGGTCAATAATGCAATGACCAATCATGTCTTCAGAGAACATATGAAGAAACACATTATCCACCTCCTTGACAGAGAGGTGATGATGTCAAGGTGCCAAAAGAGACATGTATCTTTGGATATGTCACTATGTAGATTCATCTTGGTTTACCATGCTTATTTGCTAAAAGGTGTTTTTCCCTTCCTTTTCTCTGTTTTAAATTGGGAGGAGTGGTATGATGAGGAATGAAGAGTTAACATTAGTGATGAAAAAAGAGAGATAGCCATAGTAATATATTTTAAAATGCAAAAAAAAAAAATAAGAGAACAAAAGAAAGTTCAGAACAAAGCATAGGTAAGCAGAATAGTATTGAAAGTAATGTGTATACATGTAATGGGAAAAAATAAAATACTTTATTGATTTTTTAAAAAAAGTAATGTGTAGGATTTTTTATTCACTTTTTTTAAAGCATGCAGTATGAAATGGAAATTCATGGTTACAGATACAATCATTTTTCTTGTTTAGCCGCATATATGGAAATTATCATTTTTAGTGTTTAAGTTTAAAATTTTAAAAATTAAAAATAATACAAAAAACAAACACACCTGTGAAATAGTCCTTGATATGAAGGGAAATAAAAGGTTGGAATAGAGTATTAAAAGTAAAAAGCCATAAAGTTTGGAAATAGGACCTAAGAATAAAACCAAAATGGCATTAAGTACTACCTGTTCATTTTCCATAGTCTTTGAAGGATTGGAAAGGATTCTGGGAGTACACCTGGAAGTTTTTCAGCATTATACAGGGTTATACTCCAAGCTCAAAAACAAATCAAATATTTCTGCAGTTCCCAATCAGAGTTTATCCAACTAATGATTGATTGGATAACAGGAACATAAAAATTCAATGGGAAGCCTTGTATAAAGTTTGTTTTGGAGGTCAGGATGAATATTCCCCTTTTTAGTCCTATAGCAGTTTTATTGTAGATAGTTTTTAAAGCTTAAGTGGGTGTGATTTAACTTTTCATATGTACAAATCCTAATCAACCAGGTTATAATGAATATCTACTAACATGAAATACCTCCTGAATTTTTAGCCCAGACTTCTCAACCCAGACATTACATATCACCTTTTAAGAATCTAACACTACAGCACCTATTCCTAATAAAAACACTAGAGAACTTAGGAATAGGTGGAGCTTTCCTTAAAATGGTAAACAGTATCTACCTAAAACCATCCACAAGCATTATATGTAATGGAGATAAATTAGAGGCCTTCCCAATAAGATCAGCGGTGAAACAGGGATGTCCATTATCACCTCTATTATTCAATATTGTACTAGAAATGTTAGCATTAGCTATCAGAGAAGAAAAGGGAATTAAAGGAATCAGAATAGGCAAGGAGGAAACAAAACTATCATTCTTTGCAGATGATATGATGGTATACTTAGAGAATCCTAGAGAATCAACTCAAAAATTACTTGAAACAATTAAGAACTTTAGCAAAGTAGCAGGATATAAAATAAATCCACATAAATCATCAGTATTTCTATACATGACCAACAAAGTCCAGCAGCAAGAGATAGAAAGAGAAATTCCATTTAAAGTAACAGTAGATAATATAAAATACTTAGGAGTCTACTTGCCAAGACAAACCCAGGAACTCTATGAACACAATTACAAAACACTTTTCACACAAATCAAATCAGATCTAAGTAACTGGAAAAATATCAATTACTCATGGATAGGCCAAGCTAACATAATAAAAATTACAATTCTACCTAAATTAGTTTACTTATTCAGTGCCATACCAATCAGACTACCTAAAAATTATTTTATAGAGCTAGAAAAAATAATAACAAAGTTCATCTGGAAGAACAAAAGCTCAAGAATATAAAGGAAACTAATTTAAAAATGCACAGGAGAGTGGGCTAGCCTTACCAAATCTGCAGCTTTACTATAAAGTGGCAGTCATCACAACTATTTGGTAATGGCTAAGAAATAGAGTGGTGGATCAGTGGAATAGGCTAGGCACAGGAGACACAGTAGCAAATGACATTAGTAATGCAGTGTTTGATAAACCCAGAGACTCCAGCTTCTAGGATAGGAATCCAGTATTTGACAAAAACTGCTGGGAAAACTGGAAGATAGTATGGCAGAAATTAGGCATAGACCAACATCTTACACCTTATACTAAAATAAGGTCAAAATGGATACATGATTTAGACATAAGAGGTAATACCGTAGGTAAATTAGGAGAGGAAGGAATAGTCTACCATTCAGATCTTTGGAAAGAAGAACAGTTTATGACCAAACAAGAGATAGAGAATATTATGAAAAGCAAAATGGATGATTTTGATTACATTAAATTAAAAAGGGGTTGTACAAACAGAAGTAATGCATCCAAAATTAGAAGGGATGCAGAAAGCTGGGAAACAATTTTTATGGCCAGTACTTCTGATAAAGGCCTCATTTCTAAAATATATAGGGAACTAAATCAAATTTATATGAATCCAAGTCATTCCCCAATTGAGAAATGGTCAAAGGATATGAACAGGCAGTTTTCTGATGAAGAAATAAAAGCTATCTATTCCCATATGAAAAAATGCTCTAAATCACTATTGGTTAGAGAGATGCAAATTAAAACAACTCTGAGATACCACCTGACACCTATCAGATTGGTTAATATGACAAAAAAGGAAAATAATGAATGTTGGAGAAGCTGTGGGAAAATTGGAACACTAATGCATTGTCGGTGGAGCTGTGAACTGATCCAGCCATTCTGGAGAGCAATCTAGAATTATGCCCAAAGAGCTATAAAGCTGTGCATACCCTTTGACCCAGAAATAGCACTTTTGGGTCTTTTCCCCAAAGAGATCATTAAAAAGGGAAAAGGACCCACATGTACAAAAATATTTTTAACTACTCTTTTTGTGGTGGCAAAGAATTGGAAATTGAGGGGTTGCCCATCAATTGGGGAATGGCTGAACGAGTTGTGGTATATGAATGTAATAGAATTCTATTGTACTGTAAGAAACAATGAGCAGGAGGAGTTCAGAGAAACCTGGAAGGACTTGCATGAACTGATGATGAGTGAGATGAGCAGAACCAGAAGCACATTGTACACAGTATCATCAACATTGTGTGTTGATCTACTGTGATGGACTAGATTCTTCTCAACAATGCAATGGTACAGAAGAGCTTCAGGGAACCCCTGATGGAAGGGAATCTCCAAATCCAGAAAAAAAAAGAACTGTGTAGTAGAGATGCTGATTGAACCATACTATTTCTTTTGCTTTTGGTGCTGTTGTTTTTCTGTTTTGAGGTTTTTCCTCATTGCTCTGATTCTTCTCTTATAACATGACTAATGCAGAAATATGTTTAATGTTATTATTTGTGTGTGTGTGTGTATATATATATATATACATATATATATAACCTATATCAGATTACCTGCTGTCTAGGGGAGGGGGGAGGGAAGGGAGGGAGGGAGAAAAATCTGAAATTGGAAAGCTTGTATAAAAAAATATTGAGAACTATTTTTACATGTAACTAGAAAAAAATAAAATATGTTTATCAGGAAAAAAAAGAATCTAACACAAGGTAACTGTGAGCAGAAATTGGAAGGTCACCTGTACTAGGCATTTGAATCGCATTTCCAAAAAAAGAGTTGAAACTCAAATTAAATATATGGCTATATTATCCCTACCAACTGGGATCTCACAGAATCTAAGAGATGGAAAGGACCTCAGAAGCCATATAAATGAGCAAGAACTCCCTCTACAAGTGATTGTCCAGCCTTTGATGGAAGACCTCTAGTGAAATGGAACTGACAACCTCCCAGAGTAATTCATTTCACTTTTAGATAGTTCTCATTGATGAGATCTTTTTTCCTCCCATTTAACCTAAATTTGCCTCTGTAAGATTCTATATATTACTTCATATATAATATATATTATATATCATCATATATTATTTTGGCCCTCTGGAGCCAAAAAGAACAAGTCAAATCATTCTTCCTTCAAACAACCTTCACTTAACTTTCAAACACTTGTATGTAGTTATCCTGTCCCACTTCAAACTTCTTTTCTTCAGATTAAATATCTTTAGCTCCTTTGATTGATCCCCTCATATGACAAAGACTTAAAACACTTGACCATACTGGATGATTTACAACTTTTCAATGTCCTTCCTAAAATTTGGTGCCCAAAACTGAAAACAATTCTCTGGATGGCATCTGACTACTAAGCTTCTATTAATATAGCCTAAGATGAAATTACTTTTTTATGCTAACACACTAAAGCTTAAGATCTTTTACCTAAAATTACAAGTACAAAAATGAATGTTCAAGTTAAGCCATCAATCTGGGGCAAAGATTTGGAGACTAAGAAAAATAAGAATGGATAATCATATGAAAAACTAAGTTATAGATCTATCTGAGATTAGAAAAATTTATATTATAGTTGATTCAAAACATTCTATAGAAAATTATATGGGAAGCAATAAAATATAATTCAAGAATGTTTTCCTCTATCTTCTTTCATAGTTATGTGTTTTTTAACAATCCCTAATTTTAACATTGATTTTTGTACTGCAATAATCTACTGTATCTGACCTCCACTATTTTCATCTATATGCTCCATCATTCAAAAATTGTCAATGCCTCCCCATTATCTACATCATAAGGGCTAAACCTCATAACTTGTCACTCAAAAGAAGGAAATTAGCATTTATCAAGCACCTACTATGTACCAAGCACTGTGCTGAGCACTTTGGAAATATAAACTCACTTGGTCAAAGCCTTCTGCAGTCTGGCATTAACTAACTTTCTGGCATTATCTAATATTCCTTCCTTCATAAACACTTAAGTCCTGCCAGTCTTTTCATTCACTGATAAATATGCCATGTGCATTTCAACTTCTATATCCTTCAGCTCTCTCCTTATCTGACTCCTACCCATCCTTCCAGGACCAGCTCAAGGCTCCTCCATGAAGCCTTTTCCTGAAAGCTAGGAGACTTCTTTTCTTATCTGAACTCAGTAGCATTTTTTATTTGTACTACTCTGAAGACCCAGAAAAGAAAGTTCTTGTCACCAAAGTCTTTGGCACTGTCAAATGATTCAATATTGGAAATGGATGTGGTCCTATTAATGGAAATGACACTAAAAAAGATTCATTACCCTCTGAATCCTAAGCACACCACAGGGCCTTTCCATATGACTTTGAGCTGAAACCACCTCATATATGTTGTCTTTACCATTAAAATGTGAGCTTCTTAAGAAACAGGGACCATATCTCTTTTCTACATATATCCCCTGTGCTTACTGCAGTAAATTGCTCATATTAAAGGCTTTATACACACTTTTTTCATCCATTCATTAAGCAAGTGGTATTATATAATTCTTTAACCTTCTCTATCAAATAGATTATAAACTCCTTGAGAGCAAGAACCATTTCAGCAATGCCTGGAAAGACTTATATGAACTGATGCAAAGTGAACTGAGCAGAACCAGAACAATTCATACAAAATATTGTAAAGAAAATCAACTCTAAAAGACTTAGGAAGTCTGATCAACACAATGATCATTTGCAATGCCAAAGAATTCATAATAAAACAGGCTACCCACCTCCAGATGGAGAACTGAAGGACTCAGAATACAAATGAAGCATATTTTCTTTTCTTTTTCTCTTCTTTCTTTGTCTTTCTTTCTTTCTTTTTTGGACATGGCTAAACAAGAATTGTTTTGCATGTCTATGTATCTATTTGTAATGAGTTGTGTTTTGCTTTTCTTTTCAATGGTTCCAAGAGAAGAAGAGAGAAGAGAAAGAAAACAGAACTGAAAATAAAATTAAACTAAATTTGAAAAGAAAAGAGAAATCTAGAGTAGACAAATCAGGAAATCACTAAAGATAAGAGAGAATGGTTCCTAACCCTATGTACTTTTAAAATATTTTTTGAAAATCTTGTTCTAAATGATGTATTATCTATTTAGCCTTAGTAATTAAAATAAACATTCATTTTTTTTAAGAGAAAGCAGGAGCCATGAATTAGACTTTTGTGTAAATTTATGCAGCCTCTAAATCCCTCTGGGAGCCAGCTCTCTTGATCAGTGACTGAGTACGAATTAGTCTACTATATCTACCAGCTGGAGCCAAACTCCAGACCATGCTTCAGCCTCACACTCCATCCAGACTATTTTGCCATCTGCTCCTTCTGAGCTCTCTCTTTCCACCTCCTGCTCAGGTCACAGGAATCAAATCAATTAGTAACACTGCTTCTAGAAAGAATGTGGCAATTCACTCACCAAATATATTCACGCCTCCATGACTTCCCAGCCCCCAAATCACTTCTGTGGCCACCAATCTCCTATATGTATCATCTTGCCCTATAAGAATATAACCTCATTGAGAGTAAGGACTGTCTATATTTTTGTATTTGTTTCTCCCGTGTTTAGCACAATGCCTGGGATATACCAAGCAATTAAAAATACTTATTTTTAAGAGCAAAAATGAATCTATTGAATATGGGAGGGGAACAATATGAGCACTTTTATTTTTTCTCAAAGAATAGAACAGAGCAGAGTACATTTCTAGACTTTAGTCTAGGAGACCTTCCATGAGTAACCATAAGTATCTGTGGTAGAGCTCAACCCAATGACAGCTTCTATTCTTGTTCAAAATTAGTCCCCCTTTTAATGTTACTAGTAATATAATAAATAAGAATAGAAAATCCACTAAATTGTTCAGTGTTTTGAAGTCACCACTGCCTTCTTAACCCACAATATCCTGGCTCTCCCACCTTGACCCTATAGATTACTCCCTTCCACATGAGTCAAACCAAAGTCCCCATGAAGTCTTTTTTGACTATTCTCGATGCCCCCGAAGCTTTTCATTTTATATAAACTCTTGTATGAATTATTATCACCAAAGTGAAATTCTCTAAACTTATCATTCCATCTCCCTCTACATGACTTCCCATAGGCTGTCTTCTCATCCCTGGAATGCATTCTCTCCCTATCTCCACCTCTTAGAATCTTTACCTTCCTTCAACCTAGGGTGCCACCTCCTAGACAAAGTCTTCCCTAACTCCTGTGCCTCAGTTGTGATTACCTTCTCCTACCTCAAACTACTATATATTTATGTATCTGTGTATAGATTGCATCCACCAACAGAATGCAGAGATCCTTGAGGGCAGAGACAGCTGTCACTTTTCTCCCTCTATCCCCAGCACCCAGCAGAGTATTTAATACATCACAGATACCTAATAAATATTTGTTAAACTGAACTGAATATTGACAAAGACACATATACATAGTATAAACAGATACAGATTATGTAGATCTATTATCAAGTATTATCTACAACAATAGAAGTAGTTCATACAGTCTAAAAGACACGTCTATATAATTATAACAGGATCACTAGATTGAAATTAGGCATGCTTTTAAAAACTATTTTAAAACAATTTATAATCTAAAAGTATGGGAAGGAAATCAGGTTAAGAGAATAGAGAAAAATCTCCCTTGATGGATCATTGCTTTAAAACATGAAATATCTGGAAAAAAAAAAACTGGTCACCTATGAAGAGCAACTGTGATTTTTTCAGATTTGTAGGACATTAAACTGAAATTCCATTTATGCTTCCCAAGCTTACACAAAAAATGCTGAGAAAAGATCACCTGGATCTCAAAATTAGTAAGCAGTCATGCTAATCACTAAGTATAAAAGCCTAGGGTATTAAAAAATTAAAATTAAAAAGTTAGACTAATCTTAGAAAGAGCAAGTTGCAAGGAAACCAACATTTTCATAAATTTTAACAATAAATTTCACAGCATTCTGTGGTAAAATATGAAAGTTTTTAACAGTCGGTTAGGATAAGTGAAAGACGCCAGTTTTTCAAGGACCACCCTTTTGGGGAGGAGATGAACAGTCCGCCTGCTGCGCATGTCAGACTGCCTGCCAGGTACAGTGCGCCTGCTGCGCATGTCAGACTGCCTGCCGGGTTTTTTTGACTTCCGGGGTGGAGAGAACGGGAGTAGCCTTTTTTGCCGGCTTGGCGGGACTCCGGGCGGCGCGGCACAGACGGTCTGACTCACTCCAAAGGTGGCCTAAATCGGTTTGGTGAGTTTTTATAAGGAATATAGACAGCCTAGATTTAAGACGATTTGTACTGTATTTCTGTTTTCCTATCCTTCTAATCAACAACACCTTATATACAATAAAGGCTCTATCTAGAAAACCAGAAGCTTCTTCCATTTACTAGTCTGGGAGATGAATTAAGGGAAGGGTTAAGTAGGGGAGATTTATGATCTAATATCCAATTTTAAATCTCACAGTTTGGCGACCCCGAAGGGACCTTAAGGACCCTCCCACCCTCCCTAGTTTGGCCATAAGCCGGCTAATTCGGTGGATTTTCCAAATACCCCCCCCCCCCCCCCGCGGACTTTCCCTTTGTCTAATCTCCCTTAAAGACTTTAAGCCTCTAAAAGTCTTGCTTTAAACAGAAAAGCCAGCCCAGTTTAAAGGGCAAGATGCTCGAATATTCTACCATCCCTTTGATTTTTCTCATCGGAATGTATTGGGACAGCATAACATCCCGACTTAGAGGAATAGTTTATTCAATGGTCCTTCATAACATTATTGGTTTTTTCCTCATTCAGGCAGCAAAAAGTTTTTTGTATAATAGTATACGTGAGAATCTTTGGGAAAATACGTTTAATATAAGTAGAAATTTTATGCCTGCAATTGAAATACCTTTTAATACCACATCCATAGTTCATACGACTAAGGATTTTATTTTTTTTTGTTGTTTTTTTTTTGTTTTTGTTATTATCATTGTTTTTGTTATTATCATTGTTATGATGTGGGGGAAACTCTCACATATGGAGAGAGACCTCAAAATGGCTGTTTCTACTAGAGATGATCCAAGTTCAGAATCAGATCAGCAGAAACTACTCCCTCTGCAGGAAGCTATAGAACATAGTAAGAAGGGAGTGCCAATTCAAGTCAGAAAATATAGCCCCTTTAGACCAAGTGACTTGAGCGCATGGAAATCAATCATCCCTAGTTTTGAGAAAAATCCAAACACTGTAATTTCACAGTTAAGGACTATATTTAATGCATATCAACCCAGTTGGGCTGATGTTACTTGCCTTTTGGAAACTTTACTGTCCCCAACTGAGATTACAGATATTATCTCAGCAGGAAATGCCCTTGTTGCGAAAGGTAAGGCCGATGTGGAATGGCCTCTAAAGGATCCAGAGTGGAATTATAATGATGATAGGGATTTCCAAAGATTAAAAGATGCTAGAGAAACACTTCTGAAGGGAATGGAATCTTGCTCTAGAAAACCGGAAAACTGGCAGAAATTTTTAAGCCTACCTCAGGAGGCTAATGAAAGACCAAACAGATTTTATGATAGACTTTGTGAGGCCGCTAGACAGTACACCAGATTGGATCCAGTAGATTTAAGAGATTCCTGTATCATTCTCAACACATTTGTTTATAATTCACTGCCAGAAATACGCAGATACTTTCTGAAACAATGTCCAGACTGGAGAAATCTCTCAGTAGATAGAATTAAGGAACTTGCAAATTATGTCTTTGACTCACGTGAGGAAGATCCAGATCACCCTAAACAGAGCATTCTGGCACCAGCGATTCCTAGTCAGCCATGTGGACACCGGAACAAGGACACTAAGGTGTGTTGTTACTGTCGTAAGGAGGGGCATGAATTGAGAGAATGTAGGACTTGGAGAAGAAATTCTAATTCTAATTACAGGCGAAATCAAAATAGAAATAGATCTTTTTGGAGGAATACAGAAAGGCAGTACCAGAATAATGGTAACCAAGACCCCCCTCAGAAGAGGACACAGGAATGATGGTGTCTTGGGGAGGAATGGAACATAGATAATGAAAGCCATATATTCCCAGATCCAGATTTTTTGAATGCACTTGTGCCAGTCCATTCACCTCCCCAGAGTAATGAACCACATGTCACCTTAAAAGTGGGGGAGACTTATTATGATTGTCTGCTAGACACAGGAGCCTCTAAATCAGTATTAGTAAGCAAACCAGATGCTGGGTGTAGACCTGTAGGATTTTTGAATGTAGTGGGAGTCTCAGGAAAGAGCCAGAGAGTGGCAAAATTGAATCCTCGCATGGTATCTATGGGGCCCTTAACAGTGGAACATTCATTTTTACTCATGCCTGATGCCCCTGTAAATTTATTAGGTCGTGATCTCCTTTGCAAGCTTAGAGCAACCATATCTTGTGCTCCAGATGGGGCTGTCTCCTTACAATTGCCAGAGGATACTGTTCATTTATTACCAATTTTACTTACAGAAGCTCAAGGAACAGCAGGGGAGGTATCCAAAATCCCCTCTGACATTCCTGAGTCTTTATGGGCCTCATCCCCTAATGAGGTGGGGCTCCTTAAGTCTGCCATGCCTGTTACCTTTAAAGTTAAGGGGGGACCACCCCCCTCCATTCCACAGTATCCATTGTCTAGGGAAGCAATAGAAGGGATCACCCCTATAATTGAGGCTTTGAAAAGCCAGGGTATTATTATTCCATGTCATCACTCTCCATGCAATACTCCCATTTTGCCAGTTAAAAAACCCAAGCCTGGGCCAGATGGTAAACCTGTTTATCGCTTTGTGCAAGATCTTAGAGCGATTAATAATTATGTTATTCCTAGACATTCTATAGTCGCAAATCCGGCTATGATAATTTCCTCAATTCCCTATGAATCTACATGTTTCACAGTGGTAGACCTTTGCTCTGCCTTTTTCTCCATACCAGTACATGAGGACTTCCAATATTTATTTGCTTTTACCTGGAAAAATAGACAGTGGACCTGGACTAGACTCCCACAGGGATTTGTAGACAGTCCCACATTATTTTCCCAAATTTTACAGCAGGATCTGGCCTCTATTACCTTTAAGGGCTCCACACTAGTACAATATGTAGATGACTTACTTTTGGCCTCTCCTAATGCTGAAATTTGTCAGGAAGATAGCCGTCACTTACTGCTGGAGCTGCACAAGAGAGGACACAAGGTTTCCAAGACAAAGGTACAATGGTGTTTGCCCCAGGTAGAATATTTAGGATTTATTTTGGCTGCTGGAACTCGCTCTGTCTCTTCTAAGAGAGTCCAGGCCATTCAACAACTCTCTGCCCCCACTACTAAGAGGCAGTTGAGAGCCATTCTGGGAGCAGCTGGGTACTGTAGACAATGGATACCCTCTTTTGGTGAAATTACTAAACCCCTCATAGCTCTTACAAAAAGTTCTGTTCCAGACAGTTTACAGTTGGATCCCCAGCATCTCTCAGCCATAAAAGAATTAAAACGGGCCTTGTTATCAGCACCTGCCCTAGGACTGCCAGATTATAGTAAGCCTTTCACTCTCTTTGTGCATGAACAAAGGGGGGTGGCTTCTGGAGTCCTGACTCAGTCACTGGGGCCTAACCAACGTCCTATAGCCTACTATTCAATTCAGCTGGACCCTGTAGCGGCTGGAGCGCCACCTTGCCTTAGAGCAGTGGCGGCCACAGCGCTTTTGGTAGAAAAAGCCTCTGATTTGGTCCTAGGTAACCCTCTAACTGTGCAATGCCCTCACGAAGTGGAGGCTCTCTTACTACGTCACAGGACACAAGCCTTTTCAGATCAAAGGCTGGCTAAGTATGAAATAACCCTGTTAGGTAATGAGAATATCACTTTAAAACGCTGCACAGTTCTTAATCCAGCAACACTACTCCCTAACTTACCATTCTCGGGGGAACCGTTGCATGACTGTGCTTCTTTAGTTGATATGGCTGAAAAACCCCGTGATGATCTTTTTGATACACCTTTAGAAAATCCTGATCTTGTCCTCTATACAGATGGTTCCTCATTTATGAGAGAGGGAACCCGTTTTACTGGAGCTGCTGTAGTTTCTGATTATGACACCCTCTGGGCAGCTTCTCTGCCTTCCCATTTTAGTGCACAGGCTGCTGAACTTGTGGCTCTTACACAGGCCTGTAATATAGCTAAAGATAAGAGTGCCACCATTTTTACTGACTCGAAATATGGCTTTGGCATATGCCACTTTATTGGTATGATTTGGCGTCAACGAGGCTTTCTAACATCCTCGGGCAAGGCTATTGCCAATGGGGACCTTATCAAGGACCTCTTAGATGCCCTAAAACTGCCTTCTTCCCTAGCCGTTGTACATTGCCCTGCCCACACAGGGAATAGTGATCCTGTTTCAAAGGGAAATGCACGAGCCGATTCTGCAGCCAAGCTTGCTGCATTAGAAGCTCCTGAACATGTATTTAACCTTTCACCTTCTGAGGATATTCCTTCCAACCTAACCTATGACGATTCTGAAGTAGAAAAGTGGAAAAAGAAATTTAAGGCGAAACAGATCAATGGCATCTGGGTGTCTCCGGAAGGTAAGCCATTTCTTCCCCGGAAATTCTACCACCAGGTATGCCTCTCTGTTCACAGAAAAGGCCATTTTGGTACACAAGGCATTGTAGACTCTATTAAGAGAACCTGGATAGCACCAGGTGTGACTAATACAGCATCTCGAATCTGCTCGGGCTGCTCCACATGTCAGTCTTATAATCAGTATGCTTTTAAGGTCAAAGCTTATGGAGGGCGTCCTCTAGCATATACACCTTTTGAGCACTTACAAATTGATTATATTACTATGCCAAAAGCAGGACATTATAAATTTTGCCTTGTTATAGTTGATCAGCTCACTCGGTGGGTGGAGGCCTTTCCCAGCCCCCGAGCCACAGCTGCCTTTGTTGCCAAAATTCTTCTTAAAGAGATAGTACCTCGTTTTGGCCCACCAGCCCGCATCGATTCTGACAAAGGCACACATTTCACTGATTCGATTTTATCCCAAATCTACTCTTTCTTGGGAGTGACTCCAAAATTCCACACGCCCTACCATCCACAAAGTTCAGGCCAAGTCGAACGTATGAATAAAGAGCTTAAGAGTATGATTGGCAAATTATGTACTGAAACCCATTTGAAATGGCCTGATGTTCTACCATTGGCATTATTCTATCTACGAAGTAGACCAAGAGGAGAACTTCATATATCTCCTTATGAAATGCTTTTTGGTCACCCTCCTATCCAAGCTAAAACTTTTTCCCCAGTTTATACATCACTGGTGGGAGGTGATACTTCTGTTGCTTCCTATATACAGGAATTACAGACCAGGCTACGTGAACTCCATGAGGCAGGAGCTGTGGTCCAGGCAGGACCATTAGACTTTTCATTGCATAACTTCAACCCAGGAGATAAAATATATGTAAAGAATTTTCAGAGAACCAGTGGAACTCAACCTGCCTGGGAAGGACCTTTTCAGGTATTATTGACAACTCCTACCGCCATTAAAATTGGTGAAAAAGACTCATGGATTCATTGCTCTCATATAAAGCCTGCACCATTCATAGGTGAAGAGATTTCAGATAGACCTGAGGTAGACGCTAAAGAGGTAAAAACCCTAACGATAGCAACTGTTAAAGAGCAAAGAAAGTTCAGAGGAAACAGGAAGTTCCCATTTAAGAATCCCACTGATCAGTTAAATGCTTTGGGACTCAGTCTTCGTAAAGTATCAGGAGACGGAAATTGCCTTTTTAGGGCTTTAGCAGACCAGCTAGAAGGTCACTGTAGAAATCATCTCAGACACAGACAAGAAGCTGCTTCTTATATGATTAACCATAGACAAGAGTTTGAGTCTTTTATAGTAAATGACTCCCCTTTTGAAGAATATGTTGATGAATTAAAGAAATTTGGAAAGTGGGGAGGAAATGATACAATTGTAGCATTTGCTAAGCAGCATCAGCTGAATGTTGTGGTTCATCAATTAAATCAGCCTTTATTGAAAATCAGTGGCACAGACAAAACTGATGCTACAGAACTCCACATTTTCTACCATAAAGAACATTATGACAGCATTAGAAAGATCAATGACAATTCAGAAACCCCTGCCACTTTGGCATGCAGAGAATTGGGGAACCAGTTAAAACAATGTGGCATACCCCAAACTCTAGCAGCTTAAATACCTTATAATTTAACAAGCATTTCCTTCTACAGGCAAAAGCACTGAAGTACATGGCCTAGTTTTCTGGCCTACCTCAACTATTTTTTTTTTTTATTTTATTAATTTTTGGGTTTTTTTGTTTTTGTTTTGACTTTTGAAAGGCACTGAAAAGACCTGGAATTGACTGCACCTTTAAGTTCTTTAAGAGCACAAAAGGGTGCTTAGCTAATCTTTTGCTTTTTATTTTTTATTTTTGGTTTTGCTTTGGTTTTTTTTTTACTTTTGTTTCTTTTGCTTTTCTTTAAAACTAAATTTTGTAAACTAAGTGATTATTCAAAGACATTTTAAGTATATGCTGTGGGTGAGGCTATCGGGCCTCAGAAGCTACCAGAATTCTTCTTTTTTTTTATTTACTCTTTCTTTTTGAGAGAACCATGAGTTCTAATGAGTTTTGTTTTATTTATTTATTTTTCTCCTTTCTCTTGTATGTTGTTCTGTTTAACTAAAAAGTACCAGAAATTGCTTGATACCTCACTGAAAACATTGAATATTGAATCTTGCTAATTGAAGTCTTATTTCTTTTTGATGAATTAATCACCACTTTAAGTATCTGCTACTGTTATACCAGAGAATTCATGTATAAGATGATGTGGTCTACTTGCTAAAAGAAGATTATGTAACAATGTCTAATATAATCAGCTATTTACATTCGTTTATTATTTATATGTCATTATACTCTGGGTATGGTTTGGAATTATTGTATATATCACTAATATATTCTCAGTTATGCAGCATAGCACACATTTTTACCATCATATTGTCTTTGGTGAAATTAATGAGATTTCAGAAATATGGAAACTTATCATTTCAGAGACTAACTTGCTGTGAACTCTGACGCAGGCCCTGGAGAGAATATATGTGCAACAAAAGGAGAGACAGGTATACGTAAGTCCATGGTTTGCTTATGATGGTGACTATGTAGAGCACAATTACTAGGCACAGTCCAGTATTCATCCTCTCTCCCTCCTAATTTAACCTAATTTAACTGAACTTATTTATCTTTTTATCTCACTCAGTTGAATTCACCTGTGGCCTAGCACAATCACTGGCTGTCTCAGAACCATGAGATATGGTATGATAACCTTTCCATAACATTTTCAGGTGTCATGAACACATACTAAATTTGGCTTTGATCCAGACACATGGTGGTAAAAAGTGTTACACATTGCATAACTACCTCAACCCTCTATTACAAGTCTAACCATATAAAGGAGGGAATGTAATGGAATTTATTAATTTGATCATTGACAATGCTATGCTAAGGTTTTAAAAATACAGCAATTCAAACAGTTAAAGAAGATAATCCAGCTTTCCAGACCAGAGTCCAGAATCCAGTTTTCCAGACCAGAATCCAGTTTCCTCCTGATGACATCTTACCACTTCAAGAAGACAAGAGAACTCAGAGACTTTATATGAACTGTTTTGCTTTATTAGCTTTTACTATCTCCTTTCTGTTATATACTATCTGTAACATGTACTCTCTGCAGAGGCTCTCCCTTTGCAAGACTAATGTCAAAGCATCGGTTCATGAGGAAAAAAAAAAAATCGCCCCTCTGGACAAAACTTTCCTCTCTTCCTTTTCTGTATTGTTGTTCGCATATTATTAGTCAGCAAAAGTTATTATATTCTTTTTACTGTTCCATCAAGGAAACATTCCGTTTCTTGAGGAAGCAAAGGGGGGAAATGTGGTAAAATATGAAAGTTTTTAACAGTCGGTTAGGATAAGTGAAAGACGCCAGTTTTTCAAGGACCACCCTTTTGGGGAGGAGATGAACAGTCCGCCTGCTGCGCATGTCAGACTGCCTGCCAGGTACAGTGCGCCTGCTGCGCATGTCAGACTGCCTGCCGGGTTTTTTTGACTTCCGGGGTGGAGAGAACGGGAGTAGCCTTTTTTGCCGGCTTGGCGGGACTCCGGGCGGCGCGGCACAGACGGTCTGACTCACTCCAAAGGTGGCCTAAATCGGTTTGGTGAGTTTTTATAAGGAATATAGACAGCCTAGATTTAAGACGATTTGTACTGTATTTCTGTTTTCCTATCCTTCTAATCAACAACACCTTATATACAATAAAGGCTCTATCTAGAAAACCAGAAGCTTCTTCCATTTACTAGTCTGGGAGATGAATTAAGGGAAGGGTTAAGTAGGGGAGATTTATGATCTAATATCCAATTTTAAATCTCACAATTCAAACTTTGGTTTTTCAAACTACTAAGTTTCCATGCCATGAGAAGCATCATCTGTGAGCACATTCAAGACAGCAGACTGAAAGGAAGCATTTTTTGCATATCTCACCCAGCATACCCCTCCTCCATAATGCTCCTGATTTACTTCTAATTTCACTGATTCATTTTTCCAGCCTAGGATAATTTATGGAGATAGAGAGGTCTGCTGACACTGGGGCAGAGGCTGGCAAGAAACATTCCAATATCCACTGACAGAAAGGAGGCCATGAAAGGACACTAGAGCAGAAAACACTGGAGTAAAAAGAGATACCATGGAATTCCTTAACTAGCACTGGGTGTAGGAACAGGTTACCCATTACCCAGTTTGGGGTCACAGATTCAGGGCAGGGAGGAGCAACCACAAGAAGGAGAGGTTTAGCTGAACACTGAGCAAGGAATAAGTTGCAGAAACATAGTTCTGAGCATAGAAGCATAATAATGACTCGTTTCTACCCTTTAGCCAATCACATAAGATTGCAGTGGAATGACCAGGGCAGGGGGTCCTGGGCCAAAGGGGAGCCAAGAGTTCAGTTGTTCTGAACTATAGAACCTTCTAGTGGACTAAAAATGACTGACTCCTGCCTCAATCTACTGAAACTCAACCACACACAAGTCAACAAACTCAGACCAGGAGGGCAAAGAACAAATCTCTCCTGGTATCAGACTTAGGGAATCATGAAAACTTGCAAATTACCACCCTAAGCTATGAATTAAGCAAAAGGGTTTAAAAAGACAGAAGCTTGAATTGCTTGAGTTCTTAAAGGGGGGGGGGGGGATAGGGAGGGAGGGAGGAAGAGAATTTGGAATACAAAGTTTTAAAAATTGATGTTACAATTTGTTTTCACATGTAAGGTGGGGAAAATTCTAAATAAATAAATGAATAAAAAGACAGAAGCTCACTACAGACATCCCCTTCAGAAATGTAAAGAACTCAGCACTAACATAACCAAAAGAAAAAGACCCAATCATAAAGAGAGACTGTGGTGATAGAGAAGTTCAATGTACAAATACAGAAGACTACAATGACTTAAAAATATTTATAGGAAAAGCTTCAAAGAAAAAAGCAGATTTGACACAAATTCAATAAGAATTCCTAGAAGAGTTTAGAGAAAATGTTAAGAAAAAGAGGAAAAGGGCAGCTAGGTGGCTCAGTGGATAAAGCACCAGCCCTGGATTCAGGAGGACCTGAGTTCAAATCTGGCCTCAGACACTTGACACTTACTAGCTGTGTGATCCTGGGCAAGTCATTTAACCCTCATTGCCTGGCTCCCCAACCCAAAGAAAAAGAGAAAAAAAAAGATTTTAAAAACCAAATGAAAAGAGTAGAGGAAAAATGGGGGGAAAATGAGCTATACAAGAAAGATATGAAAAAAAGAATTAATAACTTGGTTTTTAAAAGCTATAAAACCTGACTGAAGAAAATAAATGGGAAAAAAAAGCTTTAAATCCTTGAAAATTAGATTTGGTCAAATGGAAGCTAATGACTCCATGAAACATCAAGAAATATTAAAACTATTAAAAGACAAAAAAGTAGAAGGAAATTTGAAATATCTCATAGAAAAAAAAAAAAACAAGTGACCTAGAAAATAGATGAGGAGAGGTAATTTAAGAATCACTGGATTACCTGAAAGCCATTGAATTACCTGAAAGATAATTTAAGAATTATTGGATTATCTGAAAGAGTCTATACATGATATCTCAAGAAATAATAAAAGAAAACTGCACAGATATCTTGAAACTAGAGGGAAAAGTAGTAAGTGAAAGAATCTACTAGTCACCTCCTGAAAGAAACTCCGAAATGAAAACTCCCAAGAATATTATAGCCAAAATCCAGAGCTTTCAGGTCAAAGAAAAAGAATACTGCAAGCAGCCAGAAATACAAAATTCAGGTACCATGAAGCCATCATCAGAATCACACAAAATTTAGCAGCCACCATCATAAAGGAATGAAGATCTTGGAATAAAATATTCTAGAAGGCAAAGGATCTAGGATTACAATCAAGAACAGTCTACCCAGCAAAACTGCATACAATCCTACAAGGGAAAAAATGGTCCTTTAGTGAAATCAAGGATTTTCAAGCATTCTTGATGGAAAGACTAGAACTAAATAGAAAACTTGACATTCAAACACAGAATTCAAGAAGTATAAAAAGGCAAAGTGAGTGAGTGAGAAGCTATAAGAGACTAAACGTGGTTAAACTATTTATATTTTTATATGGGGAGATGATAAATGCAACCCCTAAGAACTTCATCATCACCATTGGTCTTAGAGAGAGTCTTTTGAACAAAATTTTTCACAAACAAATGTAACTAAAATTAGAAGGAAAAAAGGAAATGGGGGGGGGGGGTCCTTTGCAACAAAACCACAGTAAGGAACTAAGTCAAAATAACAAGGCCATGAGCCATGCCCCAATAGAAAAATGGTCAAAGGATATGAATGTGTAATTTTCAGAGGAAGAAATTCAAGCTATCAATACCTATATGAAAAAATACTCTTCGTTACCAATAGAGAAATTAATATTAAAGCAACTTTGAGGTACCATCTCATACCTATCATATTAACTAAAATTACAAAAAAAAAGTAATATGACAAATGATAGAGGGTCTGTGTGAAAGCAAGTACAGTAATACACTGCTGGTGCATCTGTGAACTAGTCTAAACATTCTAAAAAGCAATTTGGAACTATGTCCAAAAAACACAAATTATGTATACACTGACCCAGTGATACTGCTACTAGGTCTATACCCCAAAGAAATCAAAGAAAGAGGGAAAGGACCTATATGTATAAAAATATTTATAGCAGCTCTTTGTGTGGTGGGAAAAGAATTGGATACTAAGGAAATGTCCATCAATAGGGGAATGGCTAAACAAGTTATGGCATACAAATGTGATGGAATATTATTATGCTCTAAAGGATGAGAAAGGGTTATAGTACTGAAAAACATGATTAGACTTATATAATCTGATGCAAAGTAAACTAAGCAGAACCAGTAGAACAATTAATATAACATCCACAATATAGCAAAGATAATCAACTTTGAAAGATTTAGGAATGCTGATCAACACAATGGTCAACTATACTTCCAAAGGACACATGATGAAACATGTTATTCACCTTCAGACAGAGAGCAGATGTACTTAAAGTTCCTTCTCTCTCTCTCTCTCTCTCTCCTTCCCTCCCTCCCCTCCCTTTCTCTCTCACATGGCTAATGCAGGAATTTGTTTTGTATGACTATACATATTTGTATTGAGTTTCTTGCCTTCTCAGTGGTTGGGGAAAAAGGAGAAAATTTTGAACTGAAAATAAAATAAAATAAAATTTTAAAATAAGAGAGAAGCACTTGATCAACTAACAAGTATTTACTAAATACCATATATATATATATATATAAATATGTGTTTGTATATACACATATACATATACATGTACATGTACATATATATGTGTATACACACACACACACATATATCAGGAAACAGACTAGATACCAGGAAAACAAAGTGATGGCTAGGTGGTGAAATGGATTAATTAACTATTAACATTAATCCTGTAGTGAAGAAGACCTGAGTTCAAATGCAGCTTTAGGTAATATTAGCTATGTAACCTTGGACAAGTTACTTAACTTCTCTAAGCCTTGATTTCTTCATCTATAAAATGGAGAAAATAATAGCACCTATCTCACAAAGCTGTTGTGAGGATCAAATAAGATCATATAAAAAGATATTAGTAGTTGAAAACCTTAAAGTGCTATACAAATATTAGCTATTTCTATTAATTGTTAGCATCATTGTGACCTTGGAAAAATGGTGGAAATAAAGGGAAATACAAGTTGATAGGTATCTTAGGATACATAATACCCACCAAGTTGCCTTAATGTAACTCTTATGATTGAACTGCCTGAGTAAAACACACTTTTTTAATGTTATTTTTCTTGCTTTTTTGGTTTTTGTCTTTGCAACATGACTAATACAGAAATGTTTTACATAAATTCACATGTATAATTGATACCATACTGCTTGCCTTCTCAATGGAGGGGGAGGGACAGAAGGAAGATAATGTGTAACTCAAAATTTTTTTAAATGAATGTTAAAAATAAGATAGAGGAGCTGTATGACCTTGGGCAAATCACTTAACCCACATTGCCCTGCAAACCCCACCCAAAAAAAAAATAAGATACAGGGGCAACTAGGTGGCGCAGTGGATAAAGCACCAGCCCTGGATTCAGGAAGACCTGAGTTCAAATCCAGCCTCAGACATTTGACATTTACTAGCTGTGTGACCTTGGGCAAGTCACTTAACCCTCATTGTCCCACCCCCCAAAAAAATAAGATAGATGAATGAGAGAGAGAGAGAGAGAGAGAGAGAGAGAGAGAGGGAGAGGAAGAGGGAGAGAGAGAGAGAGAGAGAGAGAGAGAGAGAAATTGAGATTGATCTGCCCAAGAATCCACACGAACAGTTCATAGATCTCATAGTTTACCTAAGCTCTAGGATATAGATTTGGCATGGTAGTGAAATTGTCGGAAAAATCTTTGACATAACCCTTCTTCATAAAGAATGATCAGTCAAACCATAAAATCAGACTTTACTTCAAAAGATATTTTAGAGCTATTGATGGGTACTAAACTATTAAATTCATGGGAGAAAAAGTCCTGGCTATAATCTTTAAGTTACAGGAGGAATGATGAAAGCAATGGGAATAGGAGAGGAAAAAACAAATCTTTCATGGTAATAAATGGGCCTATAAACCCTGAAGAAATAACTCAAATTTGAAAAGCATCCAAATGTCTTTGCAGTTATAGGCAGAATCAGTCAGTCTTGTAACTGGATGATAAATGTATGAGCTTCAAGTTGCTGTTCTAGCATCTTACAATGCAAGTTTCCATTCTACTTAGTGAAGTATTTCAAGGATCCATGATTTCATTGCACTCTCCTTACCAATTCAATTCAACGAAGACATTAAATGTCTAGTAGAGAAAGACACTGTGATATCTACCAGGGTTACAAAGACAAAAACAAAACAGTTCCTGTTCTTGAGGAACTCACATTCTACTAGGAGAATATATAATGTACCCCCAAAATGCAAACATAATGTCATACCAAATAATTTTCAAGAGGGAAAGAGTAAGCTGGAGCAGAGGAAGAAACCTCACTGGAGGGGGAATCTGAGCTATGTTTTTAGAGAAGCAAGAGATGCTATAAGGCACAGATGAGGAAGAAGTACATTCTAGATCTTGGGGAAAGGCTCTGTACAGAAATAAGGCAGAAGATGGAAAATCAAGTATGGGGGAAATCTAGCAGGCCAATATGGCTATTTCTGTAATGCCTTAATAGTTTGATGTGTACTATGTCCCCTGAAAATGTTTTGCTATGTTATCTAGTTTTGTACTTAAGGTAAGTAGGTGGAGCAGCAGATAAAGCACTAGACTGGGAGTCAGAAAGACCTATGTTCAAATCTGACCTGTGTGATCCTGAGCCAGTTATTTAACCTCTGTCTGCCTCAGTTTACTCAATTATAAAATAGGGTTAATAGCAGCACCTATCTTATAGAGTTCTTGTGAGGATTAAATGACATAATATATAAAGAGCTTTGCAAATTTTAAAACACTATATAAATGTGATACATTGTTATTGTTTATATATGTTTATAAACATAATTTTATATGTATATTTATATACATATCTGTGTGTGTCTTTTCCAGCATGATAAAACCCTGGGGCCAACCTGCATGGCCTTCAAAAATCTTTGAGAGCAACCTCCACATTACGATGAGGTTTTAAAACAGGACATTTGTGTAGGTTTGATTCTCATACTACCTAATGATTTGCTGTAGTAAGAATGATAGCTAAATGTTTGTTGTCTGAAAAAAACAGATTCTAAATATGTTTTGTAATATTTACTTCAGCAGACATACTGAAGACCCAAAAATGTATACCAGCTGTTGGGTGCACATATGTTCCCTGGAAAGTATACAATTCTGCCAAGAAACACCTGCAATAGGTAAAGCGATACATATTCACTTACAAGCTCGACGAGTTGACTGCCAGAAATTGAAAAAGTGGCCAGCTAGTTTCCATGGGAAAGATCTTAGTTCAAAGCAAATCTCTATTACAACCTGAAAATCTTTGCTCTCAGCAGCAAAGTGAATGAGATAGCAAAACATACGGTAAAACTGTGTTGGAGCTCTTTGCCGTCTGTTCATTTTTAGTCTTTTCATGGATCATAAACACTACAAAACTTTGGGTTCAAATCTTTTTCCAACCAGTTCAATTCACTTCAACAAAGTTTTATTACATTTCTGATGCTAACAAGCCACTAGAGCAGGTGATGGAAATATCTGCTATGGAGAAGGGCTATGACTTAACCAGCAAAAGAAAATGCCTGGATAGAGCACTGGCCCTGGAGTCAGGAGTACCTGAGTTCAAATCCAGCCTCAGACACTTAACACTTACTAGCTGTGTGGCCCTGGGCAAGTCACTTAACCCCAACTGCCTCACTAAAAAAAAAAAAAAAAAAAAAGAAAATGCCTATGTTCTAATGCCTATAGATATTTTCTTTTCAATTATCAAACAAACAAAAAAAATCAGAAAGGGAGGCTTCCTTTAAAAGCTATATAGCCAAGGTAGCAGCTAGGTGATGCAGTGGATAAAGCACTGGCCCTGGATTCAGAAGGACCTGAGTTCAAAGCCAGCCTCAGACACTTGACACTTACTAGCTGTGTGACCCTGGGCAAGTCACTTAACCCTCATTGCCCCACCAAAAAAACAAAAACAAAAACAAAAGCTATAGTCAAGTTTATTGTTAGAGCCAATTAGGAGCTGCCTAAGACCCACAGAGATAGAGGTTAAGTGTTTTGCCCAGAGTTACCCAGGAAGAGCCAGGATTTTAACTCAGTTTTTCTATCTGCTGGTTCACATGTTTGTATACACGCCTTCCCCTGTTGAAGGAGTCCTTCCTCCATTTTGAACCCTCAAAAATGGGTAACCACTATTCTGGTTCACCACATGGTAACTCTGGAGTCAAGCTTCAAGCCAAGCACAATTCTTCACTAGGCTGAGTCCCCCAATTGGCTGCTAGGTCAAAATGCTGTGGATACGCTGAAGAGGTGACCTGCCTCGCAATCTCTCTCTTCTTTCTGACTTCAGAGCACAAAGATGACTGTGAACTATCTCCTGAACATGTCAGGGAAAAGACATTTGGTCTGTTTCCCACCTGGCCCCAAGCCATGAAAATATGCCAGGGCTAAGTAGCAGTCCTGGGATAGTACCACCTCTCTGTCAAGTTCAAGGTACTTTTTAAAAATTATGATGAACAGGATGCTATCAGAAAAACCTGGAAAGACCTACATGAACTGAAGCAGAGAGAAATGTACTGTATACAAAATAACAGCATTAGTGTAAGATGATCTGCTGGGAAGCATGTGGTTATTTTCAGCAAGAGTTATCCAATATAACTCTAAAGAACTTAAGAAAATTGCAGTCCATCTACAGAGAAGGAACTGATGGTATCTGAAAACAGACTGAAACACATTTTTTTTGACAATTCCTTAATCTGAAGTTTTGTTTTTATCTGTTTTCCCTCACAACCTAGATAATGTAGAATTGTTTTCCATGACTACTAATGTATAATTTATGTTGAATTGTTTGAGTTCCGGGGGGTGGAGGTGGGAGGGGAGGGAGGAAAAGAAGTTGGAACACAAAGTTTTTTTTTTTAATTGATGTCAAAATTTGCTTTTACATGTAATTTGGAAAATAAAAGTCTAAAAAAAAAAAAGAGGCTGAAAGAAAAAAAAATTGAACTAAAAGCCCCAGAAATCTTTGGTTGGGTTGTATTTACATATTAAAGTCCAGGAACATAACTAAACAGGTAGGAAAGACAAGGATCGTATGCTTAGGTTTGTCTCTGTGCTTTTTCTCTTCGCTGAACTAAAAGGAGAAATGTGTCCAAGGATACCAAAAAAAGACATCAGCAACCCTGCAATGTTACTACACACTTGTGGCCTATGTGGATACTTTTCCATGTGTGTTCCATATATTTATATGTGTGTATACATATAGTATATCTCTATATACACATATATTTTTCTCATTGATGGTACACACACACACACATATACATATATTTGTGGTATGATGTGTGCCAAGTTTATGGGGAAAATGTTTTATTCCTAATTTTTTTACTATAATGTTCCATTAAATGCCTTTACCTTGTACCATCTGATTATTAAAGGTAGGTCCATTGGTGGGGGCTTATAAACTATAGCTTCAGTGATTGAGCACCTAGAACCTGATGGAATCTACTCTGGGAGTTCCACACTTTGGGGAGGGACATACTACTATATCAGTAACAAAGTTATAGGCTATAGAAACAATTCAGTGGAGATAAATCCTAAATAACTTTTAATTAAGTAAACCACTCTTGCCCTCAATCTTCTCAAATGCAAAATGAAGGAACTGAATTTATGATCTCTCATGTTTTTCAGCTATGATTTCAAATGTTTTTGTTTAAAAATCTGTGATTTTGAAAAGACTTTAAGTTCTAGTACTTGACATATATCCTTTCCAAAATCTATGTTTAGCTTCTCCCCAAGAAACATAAAACCAAAAATGCTATATCTATTCATTTATTAAGCTAATAAGGCTACAGTGATATCTATTATGTGAAGAATAAGTTTCAACAAACAACACTGAACTGGAAATTGCTTCAAAGATATTTTTTCTCAGTGACTTTTCTTATCTCAGGGCCTTGAAAACTGACATTCACAATCTAGTACAATATATTAAACTGCAAAGAGCATGAAGATGATTTTTCAATAAAGATCATTTCCAAATGTAGGCTTTCGTTATTTTAAACAAATTACTTCTCCACATTTTGACAGCCATTCAATAATATATAATAGTAAATAGCTACTCAGTTTATAACATGTAGTAGACAATTAGTAGAAGACATGTCCTTCCTTCCAATAGCAGCTATCCCATAAGATATTGGAAGACTCTCATGAGATGAAATAAGCTTTAAAAGCTGAAAACTGCACTGAAACTTGTAGGATACCTGGTATATGTAAAGTACTTTGGAAACCTTAAGGCTTTATAACTGTCAGCCAGACTTTTATTCTCTGGTGAAAATGAGGCATTACAATTCCTATCATACTGCTATTGTCAAGTTAATTACCTAATCACATCGGTGAATTATTCTGGTAAAAAAGGAGGGTTATACAAATTCAAATTTGTAGACATTTTACACACACTATATAATTTAAGAAATAATATTCAAAGCTTAATTTTCCTTTTTCTATGTTTCTGAGTAAAAAAAGTAAATTTGGAAAGTCTATTTACCTTGCACCTAGCACAAAGCTCAGAGCAAAACCGAAGTCCTCTAACTTTGTTCTTTGTTTGGACCACTTTGTAAAAAGAATTTCCAATACTGGGGGAGGAAGTGTAGAGGTTAACTTGTTGACTGAGTGATTGAACCTTTGAATACTCCACAAATAAATGAACTAGGCAGCCCAATTGTTTAACCCAGTAGTAGGAAGCATGTGGCAGAGAGAGTCTATTCATAGTAACAGTGGTTGAATGTGGCAGCCTCATCAACTCTATTTCCTCTGAACCTCCTATAACAGTGGAATCAGGCCCAGCCACTTCCACCTTTTTCCACATTCTAAGAGGTATGCTGGAAAGAAGTACTCAGGTCTAGGTCCAACCCGCCCATACTCCACTGGGCTGGCCATCCACTTGATTTCTAATCAACTTCCTTCTGATACAAAATGTACCATTTGGTGACTATTGGCACTGAGCTCCCAATTCCTCAGCTACCTTCAAAGGGTTGGTGGTGAGTTCCCAGATGTAGATGTTCAGCAAAAGCCCCCTGAAATCTCTGATCATCAGGCAGCCTTCAGTCTCAGAAAAGTCTTTTTTCTAAAAGGTTTTTTGGTGGTTTTTTTGCCTCTGTGTAACAAAGGAACCAGCATTTAAACCCTCTGTATTCAAAAGAACATGGTATCAAACTACAATTGGAAGGGTACAAAGAAGTTACCATTCCCTGCTCCCAAATCCTCTACCCTGTGACCATGTAATTTTTTAGATAATAGTCAACTTTACTGTTTTTATTATAAAAATATAGCATTTTCCCTCAGAATATTTAAATAAAGTTGCATTACCATTTGTAATTTTTTTTTTTAAGTATCAACTTGTCTCCTTTGGTCTTGCAGTATTATTGTAAGTTAGGTAGAAGTGAATACCACTGACCTCATTATAGAACAAGAAAGATTATTTCATGAGATATATGGCTATCACATACTGCATTGCTAATGAAAAGTCTTTGCAAAAACACCATCATGCAAATAATTGCGGCTTACATATCAACATTGGCTGGGAGGATGAAATGATAGAGGAATTCTACAAAGAACTTGATTAAGACAGTACCAATTAAATTAACATATATTCTACTACTTCAATGCAAAGGTAGGAAAAGGTGACGATGAAAAGAATTATAAGGTAAAGTATGGTTCAGGAGGAAGAAATGAAAGAGGCTAAAGACATGTTAATTTTAGAGAAGTTTCATACCTCTCTATCATAAACACATTCTTCCAAAAAATAATCAGAAACTGTTGGGCATAGTTGGATAGAAAACACCAAATAATATCAAAAAGAATGAAATTTACATTTAACTGACCAGAAAAGGATTATTGATAGGGGAATTATCACTGAACCAGCAAGCTAAACACAGTCAGACCATTAATTCAGAACTAAAATTGGAATCTACAATAAACAATAAGAAAGAGCAATAATGCTTTTATATGTGTGTGTGTGTGTGTGTGTATATGTGACTTAACCCTGAATTATTTAAATAAGTTATTGAAAATAAAAATGGAAAATGGAAACAGGAATGACAATGACACTGACTAATAATTTCATTGAGAAATTAAGCTAAAAGAGAGGGCAGCTAGGTGGTGCAGTGGATAAAGCACCAACCCTGGATTCAGGAAGACCTGAGTTCAAATCCAGACTGAGATACTTGACACTAGCTGTATAACCCTGGGCAAGTCACTTAACCCCAATTGCCTCACAGAGAGAGAGAGACAGAGAGACAGAGAGAGAGAAATTAAGTCAATATAAATTAATTGCTATGATCAGAAGACCAAAAAAGCCTAGAAAGCATTTTAGTCAGCAAACACTGACTAACCAAATGGAAACAGATGGCTGCCAAAGACAACACTGAGTTAGAATATATTCTCCACTGTAAAATCCTACAAAGAATGATTATAAGTAGTGTTGTTTTATAAAGTAGGAAGAAGCAGAGTGTAAGCCAGTATAAAGAAAGCTTAACAAAGATATGTAATTAAGCAAAGTCATCCCAAGGGCATTCATAGATAAAATTGGAAACAGAACTACAACCTGAAGAAAAAGGGTAAAGATTTCCAAAAAAATATTACAACAAACTGTTTTCTCCATCAAAGACAGTGGACCCTAATATCAGAGTCCCTGATGTGTCTGCAGAGTAAACCTAGAAATAGCGCTAAAGGGAACAAAGATATGAAAAGACACTAGTTTGGATCAAATAGAGAAACAATTCATACTGAATGTGGTGCAGTGGTCAAGGGATTAAGACACTTACTTACAAGGTACAAAAAGAAGGGCAAGATAAAAATTGAGGAAAATCTCTGACCTTATTGATACTTTAAAAAAGGGGAAGGATGAGATCAAGTAACACTAAATATTACCAATCTCTATGCCTAATCTCTCACCTGTACAAAAAATTTATCTATACAGGAATTGAGGGAATCCTCAATGAGGATATTAGTAGAGAACAATCAAGTTTTCACAAACGATATTCAACAATAGACCCCATCTTTACTATCTCCCAATAGACTGAAAGATTTAGAGAATATAAGATCCCATTGTCCTTATTGTTTGTTGATTACCAAAAATAAATAAAGTACTGCCTTACAGGATCTTTTAAAATAAAGTATCTCCCATCTATATATCAAGATCACCCAAGATTATTATATCATGGAAGATATGTAACAACAGAAATAATCCTAATAAATGGTCTTGTGATAATAAACATCATGGGAGGTATATAACAAGGAGATGTACATTCACCAAAAACAGAAGTACCAGACTCATGGCCTGTAAAACTCCTGAATGGGACCTGAACAATTAAATATATTTAATTATCCAAATAAAATGGAATTGGAAATTATATGACAAAATAAATACAAAATTAGTGTAACATAGATAATGTTAATTTCTGGTTTTCTAACTCGACAAGGGGTGATTCAGGGGTCCATTTATGTTTGAGTTTGACACCACTGACCAAAAATATGCATCAGTGGGACAGAAGAGACCCAGCACAGAGTCATGGTCAAGATCAAGGTCAAGGATGAACTCCCAGGGACCAGGAGATCATATAAATGCTCCTGTTTCTGAATGAAACTGCTGATTGCATCGAGTCCTAAAACACTGCAGAAATTTGTGATTAATCAAGGGAGTTTGGCTTGTCTGTCTACACAGTAAGACCACATGGATGAATGTGTATTGCCCAGATATCAAAACATATGTGAATGTAGATCCAATAGAGCTCATCCAACAGCATGACAATGATCTGGCTCCAGAAATGGGTCCAATCTGGAATTGTTTATGGGGAATTGTAAAGCACTTTTACTGACCCCAAGCTTCTCACCAAAGCCCATATTTTTAATAGACATTTTATCAGTGTTGCTCTATGATAACATGACCTGGAATACTCCTTCCTCTGAAGAACTAAAGATATGCATCACACACAGAACAATAGAAAGGCAAATGGTGGGTGTTATCAAGCTGAAATATACAGCCTCTGAGGAACTCAGAAGAGGAATGAATAAAATATATCAGCAAGGAATTTTATGATAGAAGGAAAAGATGGGTTGATTACGTGCACTGAGAGATGGCCAGCTACAGTGTTCCAGTGGGACCTTTAAAATGTCAATAGATAGCAAGAAAAGCTTTTGACACTTTTTGTTATTCTATGAATGGCAAACTTTTGGGAAGATATGAATAAGAATAGCATAGGTGCAGCAGATATGGGTGGATTTCAATCTACAATAATGGAAGAAATTCCTGAATCAATGAGGTCACAGATCCATTTATTATAAAACACCCCTCAAAGTGACAGAATATGAGGCACCAGAGAGAACAAGATCTCTACTGCAGCCGGTCTTCTATAGTCATCTATAACCATTCTCAGATTACTACAACTACAGATATGAAGGTGAGCAAAAAAAAAAATTTTTTTTATTTGCTTATTTGTTAGCATGTTCAGCAAATTCACATGTTAAAGGAAATTATTCAGCGGTAAGAGACAATACAAGTAAATCATACATGAACAGAGATACATATACTTGCCTGTAAATAAGTGATGCATAGGAGGGTCATGTAAGAAGTAAGCATTACGGGGCACCTAGGTGGTAGAGTGGATAGAGCACTGGCCCTGGAGTCAGGAGGACCTGAGTTCAAATCAGACCTCAAACACTTACTGGCTGTGTGACCTTGGGCAAGTCACTTAACCCCAATTGGCTCACCAAAAAAAAAGAAGTAGTAAGCATTACACTCACCACTCCTCCCCACTACAGAGAATGGAAACTCAGTGAGCACCATCTTGGAAAGGCTACCCATCCTGTTGTCTCAAAATGATCTTTTGCCTTGTATATATTGTGCCTTAGTTAGAGACTAGAGAGAATACAAACTATGACTTCCAGATAGAAACAGTGAGATGATTATTGTAGAAAATTAACAAGGATGATGTGGACAATTACATGTGAAGAAGATTTCTGGAAGGGTCCTATCCATATTATAATTAACTAAAAACCCTTTCCCAATGTACTTTGATGGGAGCCTAAAACTTCAAGAATATTCCTGATTTGCAGGCATCCTAGGGTACCAGGGCCCCTTTCTGCTATTCCAGATGGGCAATTTTTGCATAAATCCAGTATTCCTAGTCTCTTGGGCTGACCTCAGGGTCGTATGCCCAGTTGGTATAAGTGCACAGCAAGGCAAGCCCTTAGTAAATATCAATTTGTTTATCTATGAGGAATGTGTGAAGAAATAATAATTGACTAGAACTTGAGTAATTGGCTGGGAAAGAACTGTGATTATTCACAGAATGAAAAGATTGAGCACTAGAAGAGATCCTAGAGACAATTTGAAATGCAATGGTCATTTTACAGATGAAGGAAACTGAGGCCTAAAAAGACAAAGCAATGTGTCCAACTAGTAAGTAGCAGAGTCCTCTGAATCCAAATCCAGTGTTTTTCCCCTATGCCAAATTGCTTTCCATTAATAAATATTTATTTTAGTACCTAGAAATAGATAAAGCACAGAAGACTCAAAAATAGATATAACAGGGGGAAGCTGGGTGGCACAGTAGATAAAGCACCAGCCCTGGATTCAGGAAGACCTGAATTCAAATCTGACCTCAGACACTTGACACTTACTAGCTGTCTGACCCTGGGCAAGTCACTTAACCCTCATTACCCAGCCAAAAAACCAAATAGATATAAGAGAGAGAAAGCAATAAGATTTATATTGTGTCTACTGTGTTCCAGGTTCTGTGCTCAACATTTTTTATAAATATCTCATTTGATCCTCACAACTATACAAGGTAGGTACTATTGCTATTCTCATTTTACATTTGAGGAAACTGAGAGACACAGAAATATGACTTGCCAAAAGTCACACAACTAGGAAGTATCTGAGGCTGAATTTGGACTAGGGTCCTCCTGGTTCCAGGACCATCACTTTAAACACTGGGCCACCAGGAGCCTCCCAGAGCTTCCATTTAAAAACCTTATGATCAGGGCAGCTAGGTGACGCAGTATATAGAGCACCAGCCCTGGATTCAGGAGGACCTGAGTTCAAATTTGGCCTCAGACACTTAACACTTACTAGCTGTGTGACCCTGGGCAAGTCATTTAACCCCAATTGCCTCACCAAAAAACAAAACAAAACAAACCAAAAAACCCTTATAATCTAATGGTAGTATATGGGGAAAAGGGGCAAGAGAAAACAAACAGTCATGATTATTTTTTTTAAAGAGAGTGAGATTGTTGCAAGGGAGAGATCCTGGCAAAATACTATAAGAAATTTGAGGAAAGAAGGCTTCACAGAGGAGGTGGCAAAACAGAAATTAATGTTTAAAGAACAACTGTGAATCACTGTTATTCTAAGGGTGTGTGTGTGTGTGTGTGTGTGTGTGTGTGTGTGTGTGTGTGCTTGTGTGTGTGCATGTCCACATGCTTGTACAAAAGTATTGGGGCAGCTAGCTGGCAAGTGGATGGAGCACCAGTCCAGGAGTCAGAAGGACCTGACTTCAAATCCAGCCTCAGATACTTAACTCCAATTGCTTCTCAAAAAATAATAAGTACATATAAGTAAATGTGTACGTGAAATGGTGGTCTTATCTAGTGTGGGGTGGGAAGGGAGAGAGTTCATAACTTAAAATGTAACAAAAAATAAATTTAAAAAATTTTAATGCAAATTAGGAGGAATCTATTCCAAACATGAAAGTTTGAAGGAGCAAAGGCAGGAAGATGAGAGACAACAGAACAAAATCTGCTGCTAGAGAGCCTTGATTATACTGGACTTACATCAACACCAGTGTAACTGAAAAAGGAAAGAATACAGTGAGCAAGCTAAGAGCTACCATAATAAGACAGCACTATATAAACTTGTAGGCAGCTAGGTGGCACAGTGATTAGATCACTTGGCCTAGATTCAGAAAGATCTGAGTTCAAATCCAGCCTCAGACATTTTCTAGCTTTCTGACCCTTACCAAGTCACTTAGCCTATTTGCCTCATCTATAAAATGGGGATAATAAAAGCACCTACCTTCCAGGGTTGTTGTGAGGATTAAATGAGATATTTGTAAAGTACTTAGCATAATGACCTGCACATAGTAGGTGCTTAATAAATGCTTGTTTCCTAATTTCCTTTACCAATGACTTGTGTTCTTTCCTCTGCAGTATTACCTGACGTCTTCACACCTTACACACTCTCTCTCTCTCTCTCTCTCTCTCTCTCTCTCTCTCTCACACACACACACACACACACCAAATTTTATAAGGGTTCCTAGCTCCATTTCACAACTGCTACCTAGTTCCTTGAATTTGACAGCACTAGCAAACTTTTTGGCTTGGCCTCTACACAACATCCTGGTTCCAAGAGAGAGAAACAAAGCCATTTATGTAAATATAAACTGGCCCCAGAGCACAGATTGTACTACACCCTTTCTCACCTTAAACAGTATCTTCCTCTCAGAACTTTTAACTCCCTTTAATCAAATGGAGCTAGACCAATAGAGGGATGGAGACTATAACACCTCTGTCTTTGCTGGGAAACCAGCCTGGGGGAGTGACACCCCTGTACTTAGCTCATTTATCTAGAATCATAGAGACTAGACTCATCTTTGCATATTTTACACTCTATTAAAAATAAAGACATGGGGGCAGCTAGGTGGTGTAGTGGATAAAGCACCAGCCCTGGATTCAGGAGGACCTGAGTTCAAATATGACCTCAGATACTTAACACTAGCTGTGTGACCCTGGGCAAGTCACTTGATCCTCATTGACCCACCAAAAAAAAACAAAAAAATTTTTAAAAATTAAGAGATGAACAAAAAGTAAAGACTGATATCTGGAATTTATTTTTTAAAAGATAAAAAAATTGGGGCAGCTAGTGGTACAGTGGATAAAGCACTGGCCCTGGATTCAGGAGGACCTGAGTTCAAGTCTGGCCTCAGACACTTGACACTTACTAGCTGTGTGACCCTGAGCAAGTCACTTAACCCTCATCACCTTGCCAAAAATAAATAAATAAATTTCAAATTTTAGCATTAATACAACCCTTTGCTATAGACATTTTACAGATACAAAGGCCACCCTGTAACTCATTTCTACAGTGTTGTAAGGTTTTTTTGCAAAGTACTTTCCTCAAAGCAATCAAGTGAGACAAACAGTCCCTTAATTAATGGCCATAAATATGACTAAAGCCAGGGAAGTGTCCTCTGATTCCCTGAGCTTTGATTATGGAATGCATGCTCTTTGAGGGCAGAAAGTATTTCATTCCTACCTTTGTAGCCAATGAAACTTGCACAGCACTTGGCACCGAGTAGGTGTTTCATCTCTAAAATGACCTGAAGAAGGAAATGGCAAACCACTCCAGTATCTTTATCTCGCCCCCGCCCACCCTCCAAAAAAGAAAAAACAAATGAGGTCACAAAAAATTAGACACAACTGAAATGAATGAACAACAAAGTACTTCATAAATGCTTGTTTAATTGAAGTAAATTGTACCAAGTATTTTGTAACATCCTATTTATATGTGAATTAGTGAGCTTTATGATAGTTTTCAGTTAACCAGGATATTCATTTATTCTCAAGCACTATATGTCACCATCTATAGAAGCAGCTAGGTGGTACAATAGATAGAGCACTGGACTTAGAATCAGAAAAACCCAACTTCAAATCCTGCCTCAGATACTTAGCTGTGTGACTCTGGGCAAATCACTTGACCTCTGTCTGCCTCAGTTTCCTCATCTAAAATGCAGATGATAAGATCACTTACATCCCATGGTTGTTGTGAGGATTAAATATGATATTTATAAAGCATCTTGCAAACTTTAAATGCTACATAAATGCTAGCTATTATTATTATTATTATTATTATTGTATTAATGGAAATGTATGCTCCATCAGTAAATACCTACTTAGTGACTACTAAGGGGAAGAATTATGCTATATAAAGAAGTTCAGAACATTGTCCTTACCTTCAAGGAGCTTACAATCTAGTTGAGTAGGTAAACACTGCCCACATAAAAGCAAAAGTAACAGTACAGGCTAGACTATAAGTATCAAGGCAGCTAGGTGGTGCAGTGGATAGAGCACTGGCCCTGGATTCAGGAGGACCTGAGTTCAAATCCGGCCTCAGACACTGGACACTTACTAGCTGTGTGACCCTAGGCAAGTCACTTACCCCTCACTGCCCTGCAAAAAAAAAGAAAGAAAGAAAGAAAGAAAGAAAGAAAGAAAGAAAGAAAGAAAGAAAGAAAGAAAGAAAGAAAGAAAGAAAAGGACTATAAGTATCAAATGAGTGGTCCCCACTTTAACTGGGATAGGAATTTAGAGGAAAAGAAAAATAAATAAATTACATAAATAAGAGTTTGGGCCCACTAGGTATCAGATTCATGTCTTATCATCATTAGTATTCTATTAGCACAAAGGTTCTAATACTGAAAAGAAAAATCGCTGGCATCTTTCCTAGACTATCTTTTTCTTTTTTTTTTTTTTTAGTGAGGCAATTGGGGTCAAGTGACTTGCCCAGGGTCACACAGCTATTAAGTGTCAAGTGTCTGAGGCCAGATCTGAACTCAGGTACTCCTGACTCCAGGGCTGGTGCTCCATCCACTGAGCCACCTAGCTGCCCCTCTTAGACTATATCTAAGGAACAACAAACTGGATGATTCTTTCCTGTGATTTTAATAGCAACCTTCAGTTTTTTAAAGGAAGAAAAACTTTTATGGGACATACATCAATATTTTATATTGCATGATACTTCTAGAACCCATAGCCAAAATTATCATAAAATTATTTTAAGGGCTTGTTACCAGATAAATTTTTAATTCAGGGCCTTCTAGAAACAACTACAAGTATAAGCATGAATACTGATAAGCTATAATCATATAGAAGCTATTATGAAAGACTGACAGTTCTACTTGGGAAGTTAATATTTTGGTCATTATTCAGTCATGTCCAACTCTTTATGACCCCTTTTGGGGTTTTCTTGGCAAAGATAGTAGACTGGTTTGCCATTTCCTTCTCCAAATGAGGAACCTGAGGCAAACAGGGTTAAGTGATTTACCCAGGGTCACACAGCTAGTAAGTGTCTGAAGCCAAATTTGAACCCATGTCTTCCTGACTCCAGCCCCAGCACTCTATCCACTATGCTACCTAGCTGCCTCCAGAAAATTAATATATCAGACTTCAAAATGACATAGAAATTAACAGATAGTCATGCAGACACAAAATATAAAGCTGAAGTAGACATATGGATAATCAAATACCAAAGAATATTTCACCTGAATATCCAAGATATAGAAACAAAGATCTTTCCCCCAGATATCTAGAAAACTGCCCAAATCCTTCAGTTTGCTTCTTATAAAGGCCAGCTAAATGAGATCCAGAAAAAGACTTACCATAATCTTAGTCTCTCATCCCTAACAAGAAAGGATCGATATAAAGAATTCACTCATTTTATATAGGTATTATGTTACACATAAATATTGGGTTTTATATATATATATACAAATATAATGTATTCATATAATAAGTAGCATATAAAATAATATGTATTTTATCTTCCTTGTAGGACATTTCCAGTAGGTCTTCCCAGATTCCCTTGCCCCATATGTTTGTGCCCTCATCCCCAAAAATACCTTAAATGTATTTTGCATAAGTTTTGTATATATTTACAATATGTTCATGTTATCTCCCCGCTGATACATGTAAGCTACTTTAGGTGGAAAGCATTCATTTTTGTCCTTGCATCCTCAGTGCCTAGACAGGTGACTGGAACATAATAGGTGCTTGTTGATTGAGGCAATTCTTCTGGCTTAAAGTTTTAGTAGCTTATAAATTTATTGTAGTTAATTGCAAAGCTGCCTTAATAAGAGAGGACTCACATTTGTAAAATACCATACAAAGCACATTCATCACTGTGGCACTTGGCAGTTTAATAAGAAAAGTTTCAACCCTTTGCCAAGCATAAAACATCCCCAATCTGAATCCAACCACTTTTCAGTTATAACTCTTATTTATTGCCCTCCTCCAGAGCTTTGTGCATGTCAGCTTCCACATACCCCAGCACATCCTGTAATCTCTCACCTCCATGCTTTTGCTCATGCTTTCGCCCATGCTTGAAATGTCTTCCCATCTTACCTTCTCCTAAAAAATTTCTAACCACTGTTTAAAGCCACTCCCAAGTTCTGACTCTTCTCTTTTTGGGGAGAGGGGGAAGCAATGAGGATTAAGTGACTTGCCCAGGGTCACACATCTAGCGTCAAGTGTCTGAGGCCACATTTGAACTCAGGTCCTCCTGAATCAAGGACGGGTGCTTTATCCACTGTGCCACCTAGCTGCCCTAGTTCTGACTCTTCTTATCAAATTTCTCTCACTCTCACTCTCTTATAATAATTATTTTTCCCCTCAGATTTCACAAAGCATTTAACTCCTTAACATTACTCATCATAGAGTACTATTACAATGATTTTTTTTTTCCTTTTAATTTGAGACTGGGTTTCCCTATCTCTTCCAGGCTGAAAGTCAGAGGCCACTCAGAGGGTGATTCCAATAGTAATCAGCTCAAAAGCTTTAATATGCTCCATTTTTCCAACATGAACCATCTCGACCTTTGTAGGTAGACTGGCGGCCCTTCCTTCCTGGAAGCTCAACACATGCTTAATGAAGAAACTAATTGGCCTTAGCCCTATGGCTCAGAACTGCTGAGGTCAAAAAATCCTCCAGCTTCAGCCTCTCCAACAGCAGTGTCTACAGGCATGCACTGCCTCACCAGTTGCTATAATGATTCTGCTTCTCAGGGAGGAATAGCATCTAACCCCTGGACCACTGGGGAAAAATACCATTTTCTGAACAGAAATATATTGTTATCCAAAATGATTTTTTTGTGTAATATGAGTTCCTAAAACCATACTCCAGAATAAGGCATAGTTACTATCAGTCTATTAGTAATTCAGGTGACTTCATACCTAATAAGTATAAAACTAAGCCCTCATGACATAGTGGAAGAAAGAGTAAGCCTCAGATTTAGGAAGACCTGGACCCAAGTTGCACCTCTGAAATACAAGATATTGGACTGGGTGGGGGGCAGCTAGGTGGCACAGTGGCTAAAACACCAGCCCTGGATTCAGGAGGACCTGAGTTCAAATCAGACCTCAGACACTTGACACTTACTAGCTGTGTGACCCTGGGCAAGTCACTTAACCCTCACTGCCCCACAAAAGAAAAAAAAAGATATTGGATTGGGTGACCCTGGACAGTCCCAAAAGCTCTCATCACCCCCAGGAAGTTCTCTAAAATTATAAATTGTTGTTCAGTTGCTGATCTGAATTAGTAAAAGGGTCTCTTCACCAAAAATTTCCCACACCAATGAAGTCACAGCTAAGGGCTAAAAAATAACAAGAGTAACTCATCATTTTGAAAACTATTTCTCCTCCTACTTATGCAAAGAATTCAGTTAACTCAAGGATTCCTGGAGAATCTTCTAGAGAAGAGGTCTATAAAATTCCCAAATGCAGCCCAAGCCAGACTAAAATGTCATTAACAAAATAAACACCAATACAATATTAAGTGTAAAGAGACCCAAGTATTTCATACAGTGTCAGTCCTCTTGGCAGCAGCTGTAAGAAAGAGCCTAGAAACCCAAGAGGATTCTCCAAGTCCTGTTTTATCTCATCACAGCTCCCTAGGGACAGACCACCTTGTATAATCACAGTTACTCCTTTTGGTTCATTTAATGACTGAATTTTTTCATTTTTCCTAAACCATAATTACTTAAGGCACGATTCTATAAGAAACTTTTACCCAGGATGAGTTCAATATTTCAGTATTTGAATTTGTGAATGACTAATTGACCATAGTGACTAGATGTAGGCATTTTTGCAAACTCCACTCAAACTGTGCCTCCCTTTGGAATCATATAATCTGTCTTAATCCACAAACATCAATCATAAGCTGATTAAATGACCTCTCCATCTTCACTGTTTGCCTTACCATTTATCCCTAGCACTTTGGGGCCCTGTACTCTTCAATGAACTGGCATTTCATCTGGAAAACTGTTGGTCAAAGTGCAGTGGTGTTTTTAGAAACATGCCATTACAGGGGATTTCCAAGTATCACAAACATTGTAATATATGAAAAAACTGTGGCAATGACAACTCATCACATTGCAGTTTTGATGAACAATCCATTTTAACAACTCCAGTATAACCTGGTTATATATATATATATATATATATATATATATATATATATATATATATATAGTTACTATTATTTTAATATTAATTTACTTCCAACAATGCATCAGACTGAGTAAAGAATTCCATGTGAATATTTTACTCCATAAACAAGATATTTCACAGCTACCTAATCTTAATTATAGGCCAGAAGCATTTTGACTAAAATCATGGCCCAGTATAATCTAAAATTATCCTTTCACAAATATGACAACCTCGGCTATAATAAGGGGTCAGCTTTTCCACAGTGATTAAAGCCCTAAACATTTGTGCACCTGGTCCAGCAAATAGGTGCATTCGTAAAGTAATCATCTGGATGAGAGCTCAAAGAACTTCCCATTTCTCTTTGGGAAGGATATTTTTCAAGCATGATGTAAATGACTCTTTGTTAAAAAAAAAAATGATACCATCTGTTCAAAACTGCACTCCCCAAACACAACAGCCTTCTGCACCAGAGATAAATCTTTCATGTCCTGACCAATTCTTAACACATTTTGAATGTTCTGCAAGCCAGATTTTTCCTAGTCCTAAGAGACTCTTTGGTAGTAAACTGAAGTGTGAAGGAAGGTTCATTAACCCTTTTATTTTGTGTTGTTATTTTGTTTGTTGACTTTGGGTCTCCCCATCACTCAGGATAAAAGTACAGAAACCACATATGGTCCAAACCCACTGCTGATCACCATGGAAGCTTTAACCTCTTCTGGTTCTGACCTGTACATTTCATTGTCTCCCTTCAGGCAGTTCATTAACCCAGAATTTTCAAAGACTCAACATACTAGTGTCCACTTAATGCAGACACTAATCAGCTATAGGCCTATTGCAACTAAGAACTCCGGCACTCAAGCACTCCATCAACTTCAGCCTCTCCCAGTAGGAATCATAGGTATGCACCACCAGGCCAAGCTAATACTTTTAAACAAATAAACTAACAGTTAGTTACTGTTGGTAGAGTTAGAATCTGTAAAACCATACTGGAAAGCAATTTTGGGATTATGTAAATGAAATGACTAATCCATTCCCTTTGACCCAGAGATTCTACTACTAAGTGTATACCTCTGGGAGGTCATTGATAAGAAGAATTTCTATATGCACAAAATATTTATAGCAGTACTTTTTGGGGTAGCAAAGAGAAACAAAGTAGATGTCCATCCAGTGGTGAATGGCTAAATGAGTTGTGATACATTAAAGTAATAGAATGTTACTGTGCTGTAAGAAATGACCGATATGAGGAATGCAAAGAACTTGGGAAAATATACAAAAACTGATGCAGAATGAAGTAAGCAGTCTAGGAAACAATATACACCATAGCTATAACAATGTAAATTAAAAGAAGAACCATAAAAGATTCAAAAGTGAATGTTACAAAGTTACAAAGAATAAGCATGACTACAAAGATCCATGAGAAGAAACCCTCATCCCACTCCTCTGAAGGAGTAGGTAGGAATTCCACAAGAGCATATATTTTCAGACTTTTTCCATTTGTTGACTGTTTTTGGTTTTTTGTCTTTATCCCAGAAGAAGAGATGAATTAGTCATATAATAAGAATTTGACACCAAAAAGGGCACACACAGATAACCCAAATGTCAGTTGATGCTAAAAATTAGTGTAATTTTACTTTGAAATAGTCATACTATTTCTATTTTCTTTGCCTTAGGGGTGAAAAAAAACCCTCTATGTAAATTGATGCATTTTGATCCTTCAAGGTATTCCAAATTCCAGCCTCAGTGGGCTAGGTGTCTCTTGTGTTGAGAATTTACAGGGATACAAATCTGGATCATTGCAGAGTCAGAAAACAATCACTTTCTTCCTGAACCTTCCTCAAGTAATTATTCCCCAAAAATCACACTACAGTAATACTTCTAAAATCATATTGCAGATGTAAATAGATGCCACCTGTGTTCCCACATGTTCTGGGATTTAGGAATCTCTTCTACCCAAGATGCATGTAACTGGGATAGTGCTATGAAAATAAAGCAAAATAAGGAGAGAATTTCTTGTTCTTCCATTCATGACCAAAACCCAGAGACAGAAACTACATAGGGCTTTCAAACATTTCAGGGAAACACATTTTTTTTTCATTATACTTTCTTAAATCCTTTTAATGATATACCACCAAAGAAACCTATCAACCAAAAAACTATACTAGATGAGATTCTGACCTCAAACTCAAAATAATTATACTCTTTTTCAAATAAAGAGCATTTGGAGTTAATTAGGGAATTAAAGAATTTAGAGCTAGAATTCATAGAGTCTAATTCATTCACAAAAGAATTAACAAATATTCCCATTTTGCTTTAACATAGTGAAAAGAGACCTGGCTCTGAAGTCAGAAGATCTAGGTTCAAATACTGGTCTGGTGCTTACTACTGCCTATGTGACCCTGGACAAGTCACTCCCTGGGCCTCAGTTTCTTCCCCTATAAAATGAGTAAGTTGAACTAGATGGCTCCTGAAGTCTCTTCCAGATTCAGATTTATGATCATATGAACTGCAAAAGCAAGTGACTCACAGCATACAACTATAAATGTTTAATAAATGGCATTCTTATGAATATCATCAGCCCTTCCATTTAAAACTATAAGTATGAAGAATCGACACTCTGACATTACTTAAGAATCACTGCTACAGGGGCAGCTAGGTGGCACAGTGGATAAAGCACCACGTCTGGATTCAGAAGGACCTGAGTTCAAATCCGGCCTCAGACACTTGACACTTACTAGCTGTGTGACCCTGGGCAAATCACTTAACCCTCATTGCCCTGGGGAAAAAAAAAAGAATCACTGCCACAATTATCAGAAACTATCATAAGAAGAGCTAAGTCCGGGGCAACTAGATGGTTCAGTGGATAAAGCACCGGCCCTGGATTCAGGAGTACCTGAGTTCAAATCCGGCCTCAGACACTTAACACTTACTAGCTGTGTAACTCTGGGCAAGTCACTTAACCCCTATTACCTCACCAAAAAAAAAAAAAGAAGAGCTAAGTCCTCATGAAGTAATATAAGGATATAAGGTAGTTACTGCAGACTGAGGAGCAGCTAGGTGGTATAGTAGATAGAGTGTCAGGCCTTGAATCAGGAAGACTCCTCTACCTGAGTTCAAATCTGGCCTCAGACACTAGCTGTGTGACCCTGGGCAAGTCACTTAACCCTGGTTGCCTCAGTTCCTTGTCTGTAAAATGAGATGGAGAAGGATATGACAAACCATTCCAGTATCTTTGCCAAGAAAATCCCCAAATGGGGTCACTGAGAATCAAACACAACTGAAAGCATTCAACAGCAAATGCAGACTGAAAAGATATCAAACATGAAGACATAAATTATTTATTTCCTCAACTTCATATATCAAACCTGGTCCATTAGTGGGAAAGAATCTACCCAAAATGAAGAGCGGAGTATAAAAGAGAACTTTGAAGGAAAAAAATGTATTCTTTGTGGTCCCTTCCAACTCTATTGCGATAAGGAGATCATGGTGTGTTGTGAAGGTTTTGTTTTGTTTTTTTAATTTCATTTATAGTTTTTGGTTCCAATCTTTATCCCTCCTTCCCTCCTTCCTCTCCCCACTCCCCAAGGAGGCAAACAATCTGATATGGGTTATACACGTATGATCATGCAAAACATCACCATAGTTGTCACTTTTTACAAGCAAATTAAATCATTAAAAATATTTTCAAAATGTAAGAATGTGAAAAATAGCATGCTTCAGTCTATTCTATCAATATCAGTTCTTTCTTTGGAAGTGGATAATATGTTTCATCAATAGTCCTTTAGGATTGCCTTAGATCATTGTATTGCTGAGAATAGTCAAGACATTCACAGTTCTTCTTCAAACAAATTACTGTCTCTATGTACAGTTTTCTTTAGTTCAGCTTACTTCCCAATACATCATTTCATACATGTCTTTCCAAGCTTTTCTAAACTCATCCTGCTTGTCATTTCTTATTGCACAATAATATTCCATCACCATCATATACCACAGTTTATTTAGCCATTCCCCAACTGATGGGCATTCCTTTGATTTCGAATTCTTAACCACCACAAAAAGAGCTGCTATAAATATTTTTGTACAAATAGGCCTTTTTCTCTTTATTGGGATGTCTTTGGTAAACCTAGTAGTGGTATTGCTGGATCAAAGGGTAAGCACAATTATCATTTTTTTAAAAGATGTCATATATTCGTAGTAGTGCTTAATTTTTAAAATGTCATTTGTCAAGAAAAATCTAATTCATAAAGGACATTATTTAAACACCATTAATAACATTAAATTTTTCTTCTTGTTTGTGAAATGTCACTCCTCTCTCTTTATCCAAATCTGTAATGCTGCTCTGACAGCCATACACTAATGCCGCTAGCATCCGGATCAGGTTAGTCCCTGAAAACTAAGGCTTCATCAGATATAGCAACTCTCCCAACTTGCACTTGCACTTGAATTGTTGTTGTTGTCATTGTTAAAGAAATCCCTTCACTCAGCAATCTACTGATAGCCACTAATAAGTGAATTGAGAGATCCCTGTGCTACTGCTTGCTTTGAGAGATGTTCAAGGAGATATTGATCTGACTATTGAAAGCAGCCCAGTCTACCAAGACCAAACTTAGCTATAAATAAAAGACATATAAATATATTTGGCAAGGAAATACTTACATCTGAAATGTAACCTTGCTTAGTAAAACAACAAAAGCTCTTTATCCTACTTGGATACTCTTTCAAATGTAAAGTTTCCCAATTAATCAATTGGTACTGTATTTGATACCTACTAAGTGCAAGATGTTGTGTTGGCACTATAAGAGATAAAACTATAAAAGTTGCATAAGACAGAGTAGTATGGTAGTATATCTCTGTTTCCTTACCTATAAGAGAAGGTTGGACTAAATGAGCACCAATTGCCTCTCTGGTTTCAAATCCTAATTTCTCATCATCCTGTCACATGAAGAGTTGAATAACAACCCAGAAGGTTCAATAAGATTACATGCAAATATCATGATGATGTATATGATTATGAAATGAAAGGGATAGTAGTTCAGAGGAGAATGCAAACACTAAATTGCAGTGGGTGGGGATACTTCAGAACAGAACCAGAAAAGATTTAAGTGGAATCCTGAAAAACAAGAATTTGGATATACAGCAAAAAGAGAGGAGGGGCAGCTAGGTAGCACAGTGGATAAAGCACCAGCCCTGGATTCAGGAGTACCTGAGTTCAAATCCGACCTCAGATACTTGATACTTACTAGCTGTGTGACCCTGGGCAAGTCACTTAACCCCCATTGCACTGCAAAAAAAGAGAGAGAGAGAGAGAGAGAGAGAGAGAGGAAGCACAACGTGCAGATAGGGTGAAATAAAAAGAAGAAAGTCCAAAGCTAGGAAAGCTCTATGTAGATTTGTCTAGAGATGAGGATTTGGAAAGGTAAGTAGTTAAAGATAACCTTAGAAAGGTCAATTGGAGTCAAATCAGGTATGCTAGGGATATGTCAAGTTCTCTCTTGAAGGTTTCTGAAGTAGAAAAGTGTTATTACCAAGGAGAGCTTTATGAATATTGATTTGGCAGCACTGCGCAAGACAGCCCAGGGGGGTAAGAACCAAAATTTCTTTTCTGCTTCATCCTTTGCCACAGAAGTCGGTGCATGAACTGCAATTACTTTCATGATCTTTTTTCTTACACTCATCAGGAGAGATGACCAAGTAGCCCATGAAATGATATTTCTCTTTGACTTTAGGCACACATGAAACCAATCCTTGCAACGTTTTTATTCTGTCTAAAGAGAACCAGTGAGCTATTCTATCATGTGATGGCAACTATTTATGTATTTTGATTTTATTCATAGTGAGAATGTAAATATTTCCATGTTTTAGTTCCTCCAGTAGAAAAAAGAACACACGTTTAGAGTAACAACAGTTACATTGGTATTTATGTAAAAACTGTGTATTTTTTTATTACTCCCTGTCCCCTCTTTCTTGCTCTGCAGGCATTCAAGGCCTGCCACAATCCAGCACCAACCTATTATCTGCACCTTATTGACTGCTATTATCACCTTATCTATTCTAAACTCATATGTTGAATACTCTGGTGTTCAAACCTTTTTTTAACCTACCTCCCTCCTACCTTTTCTAGTCATTTAATCCCCTCCACTACAATGATATGATCTCCTTGCTAGTCCTTGACCAAAACACTCAGTCTCCCAACTATGGGCATTTTCACTGGCTGACCCCCATGCTTAGAATGTTCTCCCTCCTTATCTCTGCCTCCTGACTTCCCTGACTTCAAGACTCAGCTAAAATCCAACCTTCTATACAAAGCCTTTCCCAATCCCTCTTTGTTGCCTTCCCTCTATTGATTATCTCCAATTTATCACATATTTCTTGTTTGTACATAATTGTTTGTTGTTTTCTCCATTAGACTGGAATCTCCTTGAGGGCTGGGACTATTTTTTGTCATTCTTTGTATCTCCAGTGCTTAGCATAGTGCCTGACTCATAATAGGTGTTTAATAAACATATGATTCTAGAATTGATAAGGTGATAATAGCAGTCTATAAGGTGCAGATAATAGGTTGGTGCTAGATTGTGGCAGGCCTTGAAAGCCTGAGGAGCAAGAAAGAGAAGCAGCTAGGTGGTGCAGTGGATAGAGCACCAGCCCTGGAGTCAGGAGGACCTGAGTTCAAAGCCAACCTCAGACACTTGACACTACTAGCTGTGTGACCCTGGGCAAGTCACTTAACCCCAATTGCCACACACACACACACACACACACACACACACACGCACAAATTCAAGAGACATAGTTTCTGGACAATTAAAAAACCCAAGAAATCAACAACAAATAAATGCTTGCTGATTGTTATTCTCCTATACCAATTCTCTGCTCTACCCTGACTAATCTACTCACTGTATACTACTCTAGCTTTGTTCTATTTGTAAACCTTGAAAGCCTTCACTTTTCTTCCCCATGTGAATTCTATCCATCCATTATGGTCCATCTGTTCTCTAAGGTCTTTTTTCTCTAATCCAGACTATAGCGATTTTTCATCTGAACTCTTAAAATAACTGGAATCTGCAGAACCTACTTGGCACTCATTACCATTTCCTGCCTTTTACTATATACAGGGTAGGTCTAGGCATGTCATACCATATCAACAACAACTCAAGCAATGGCATAAAGATATTATCCAAAACATGTGTGACAAGAGGGTGATTTATGATGTAAGAAGAGTATAAAACAAAAAGATGCATAGCCTGAGTGCTTCACTGGTGTCCACAAAATATCAAAAGGACCAGAGGAGAGTTGCTAACATGTTAGATAAATTTTTGATAGAGAGGATTTACAAAAGTTGGCCAGGGTCAGAAGAAATGAAGGTAATGTTTTCTGTACTAGTGGAGGGAGTATACACATTGATGAGGTCACAGATACATCAAAGTATGACATGATAAAGTTAATTGTCCTTTTTTATGTATATACATCTTCTCTTTCCCACCAGAAACATACACTTAAGTAGAGTATCTTTAATTTTCATTTCCCATACCTGCCTAACAGCAGATCCTACCTGTGTAATTGAGTAAATACACCTGGAGTCAAAAGAAACTGGGTTTCTAATTCCAGGCCAGACACTTACTAGCTGTGTGACATTTGGGAAGTTGTTTTACTCTCTGAACCCCAGTATCTTTATCACTAAAACAGGGATAACAATACTTTCATCTAACTTAGGGGCATAAATAATTGTATTTTATACACCTAAAACCAGGATGTTAATGCGAAGTTTTATCGTCAATTAAAATGGTACCTTAGAGGCACACCTGGGGACCCTACCATCTCTATAACTCCTGGGAGCACAGAGCACAACAAGGCCTATTCAGAGGAGATTCTGTCCCAAAGTTGTTTCCTGCTCAAGCTCTGACTAGTCTTGCAGTACTACATGTTTCACTGCTTCAAAGATAATCAGTTGTAACTAGCTTCAGTTTGGCATCCTGCCTTGCACCCTAATCCCTGTTAACCTGTTCCTTCTAACTCCCAAGGCCACTATTCTCAGACTTCTCATTCAGCACTCATCATTTGTTTCCCTCATTAGAACTGAGTTTTAAGTGAAGTTACTTTATTTAGAGACAAGGGTAAGTTAATAATCCAGTAGGCACAAGAAATCAGAGAAGGTAAAAGTTATCTGAACCATGTAGCACAATATATGTTCAACTGGATTCTAATGAAATTAACTGAATTGAATTGAAGTTAAAATATATGCTATCTAAGGTCCTTTCCTATTCTAAATCCTTTAACTCCGTAACTTTTTCTCTAAGTTTGAGATGCATAATTCCATTTGCTTTTGGGACATCTTCAAAGATGTGTATACCATTGGCTCTTTAAACTCAATATATTCAGCCAGTCCTGTGGATTAAATTGTGTGATTGGTGAGTGACTCACATGGTCTGCCATATCTAGCCAGCCCTAGTCATGCTCCAATTTATAGCCAAGCCACCTTGCCTGCCCCATGCATGGTAACCTTCACCTCAACGTTTCTAGCTCTGGAATCAAATCAATACTGTCACTACTACTGGAAAGGGTATGCCAATCTCCCTTATGGCTCTACAATGCAAGTTTTTTTAAACCTATGGAGGACAATAGCTATAGTCAATGCAATGACCAATTGCAACACCAGAAGACTGATAATGATTCTTATTTACTACCTGCTAACAGAGAGGTGATTGACTAGAGATGTAGAATGTGAGATATAGTATATTTTCAGGCACAGTCAATGTTTAGATTTGTTTTGTTTGACTATATTTTTTTGTTATAAGGATAGGCTTTTTTGTATGGAAATGGTTTGGGGTGAAGGAAAGAGATCAATAAACCAAAAAGAAAGAAAGAAAAGTGCATCAGTGAAACATTAAGATCCTATACAGAGGGGCAGCTAGGTGGTGCAATGGATAGAGCACCCACCCTGGATTCAGGAGGACATGAGTTCAAATCCAGCCTCAGACACTTGACACTAGCTGTGTGACCCTGGGCAAGTCACTTAACCTCAATTACCTCCCCCCCCCCCAAAAAAAAGATCCTATACAGAAAAGGACAGAAACAAGCAGGGCAGTATTGGAACTACCATGCTAAATTAAGTATATACATTTCTTAAACCCAAGTTGTTCATAATGGTCAATCAACAAATACTTATCAAGAGCCCAGGCACTGTTCAAAGCACTGGAGATACAAAAATGAAAAAGCCAGCCCCTGCCTCCAAAGAGCTTACAATCTAATGGAGGAAGACACTTTAGTTTCATAGTCTCATATACAATTTTCTTCTGTTCTTTATATAAAGAAATGATCGTGTTTGTTGATATTTGTCAAGTTCACAATAATATTTTTAAAGAAAATAAAAAGGTTAAGAAATTGACATGACAAATTGTTCACTGGGGGGAATTCCTCTACATTTCTTTTATTAAATGCTTTTTGAAGCTCCCCTCTCCCAAAAAAGAAAAAATGTAAACTCCCTGAAGGCAAGATCTGTCTCCCTTTTGTATTGTATCAATAGTGCTTGAGACATAACAACCACTGTATAAATGTTTGGGTTTTTAAAATTTATCTATCCATTCATTCATTATCTTTCTTCTTAAACACCCTTCCTTGTCTGGTTTTGGCATGACCATTTACCACCTCTCTTTGTCCATAATGTTGAGGTTTTACTTCCCTTTCCAAGTCCCATCAATTCTACTTCTTCAAAATCTCTCACATTAAAGATCCTACCTCTCTATTCTCACTGCCACCATCTTTATCCAGGTCCTGATTAATACCTGCTCATTAATATCTATCTTAATATAATAACATTTGCCCTCCTCCAATTTATCAGGAATAGAACTGCCAGAACATTTTTTTTTTCATGCACAGATATGGTCATTATATTGTTATTTCATTGCTTGAAATTTTTCAGTGGCTCCATATTTTTCTACCATGTAGAGTTCTAACTCCTTTCCTGGCACAGAGTAGGCACTTAAGAAATGCTGCTTGGCTGAATGACGTGATGGCTTTCCATCCTTAATTTTTATTACACTCCTCCATAGAACACACATTCCAGTCAAACTTAAGTTTCTATACCTTTGCGCACACCATTTCCTATGCCTGAAATCTCCTTCCTCTTTACTTGTGGAATTCTTTTTCATCCTTTAAAACTTAGCTTTATTTTTATTATTATAACAAAAATTTATATATATATATACATACATGTGTATATATATATATAACAACTAGCATTTAGATAGCACTTTAAGGTTTGCGAAGCACTTTTTTTTTTTGCAAAGCACTTTACATATGTTACCTCATTTTATCCTCACAACAACCCTATAGTGTAGTTGCTATTTTTATTCATATTCTACAGTTGGAGAAACTTAGACAAAGGTTAAATTATTTGACCAGGGTCACACATCTAGCTAGTATCTATGGCAGGATTTTAACTCAGGCCTTTCTGACTCCAAGCCCAACTCTCAATTCATTGTCCCCTTTGATCTTATGAACATTCCTCCAAGCCTAATCATGAGAGGAATTTTTTTTCTCTCCCCACTACCTCTACTTGAATTTCTCTCCCCTTCCTACAACCATTTCCCCTGAACACAATGCTACCTGGGACAACACAAATACCATCCCCACATTCACCACTAGGAATACTGCTGGGGGCAGGCTATGGGGTCAAAGTAGGTTGCTAAAGCAATCCCTAAGGACTGTTTATATTTCATAAAGCCTGGCATTGGCATCATAATCCCCATGTTACAGATGGAAAACAGAGGCTCAGGCAAATTAAAAGGTTTATCCCCAGTCTCAATGCTACCATGAGGGAGAGCTAATGATTCCAAATCCAATCAATTAATCAACAAGTATTTTTAAGCATCTATTTTGTTCCAGAAACTCTGTTCTGGAGTTACAAGACATAAATAAAAGCATCCTGCCCTCATGGAGTTTATATATAATGGGGGGAGACAATATATCCTAATAGAAGAGCATGCAAAATTAGTATATACAACATTAGTATAATTTGGGGAGGGTAGGTACCGGCTACCTAAGAAATTTGGAAAATGCTAACAGAATATAATGTTTGAATTGAGCTTTGAAAGAGAGTACAAATTCTGAGTCCTAACTGAGGAGGTAATGCATTCCAGGCAGCCTGTGATGGTGGCACTGGGCACAGAGATGAGAAATGGAATGCCCTGTATAAAGAACAGCAAGAAGGCCATTTGGGCAGGACCAAAGAGTGTATGAAGAGGAGTGATGTCCAATAAGCTTGGAAAGACAAGTCCAGTCTTAACTACTCTACTGCCCTAGCACAACAGGAAGACAAATAATTAAGTACAGTGAATCTATTCTACACATTTATTCATTCATTCAACATTTACTGTTGGCTTGTGCGAAGTACCCCACCAAGGCGCTGGGGAAGGTATAAAGTTGAGTTAAGATACCGTCCCTTATAGTCTAATAGGAGGATAAGGAACCAGCACAGAAAGCTGTACTAAAAATCGTTACAGGATAGGAGCATTAGATCTACAAAGGACAAAGTGGTCCTTGTCACAAAATAAGGAAAGTTGATGAGGGAGGGGAAGCTAGCAAAAGGCTTCCTGGAGGAAGTGATCTTTCCCTCCCCAGACTTGCCATAATATTCCATATTTATTTGAAATAAAAATACTCACTTCAAAACTATGTATATACAGTAGACAAGGCACTATGCTACCCATTGTGTATACAAACAAAAAAACCAGCATGGTCCCTACCAACAGGTGCTTATATTCTTTTTTTTTTTTTTTTTTAGTGAGGCAATTGGGGTTAAGTGACTTGCCCAGGGTCACACAGCTAGTAAGTGTTAAGTGTCTGAGGCCGGATTTGAACTCAGGTACTCCTGACTCCAGGGCCGGTGCTCTATCCACTGTGCCACCTAGCTGCCCCAGGTGCTTATATTCTACCCAAGAAATTTAAATTCACATGATAATTATTTGTGAGTTTTTGGTTTTGTTTAGTCATTTTTAGATGTGTCTAACTCTTTGTGGCCTTATTTGGGCTTTCTTGGAAAAGATACTGGAATGGTTTGTCACTTCCTTCTCCAACTCATTTTACAGATGAGGAAACTGAGGCAAAACAGAGTTAAGTGACTTGTCCAGGATCACATAGCTATAAGTGAGGCTGGATTTGAACTCAAGAAGATGAGTCTTCCGGATTTCCAGGCCCAGTACTCTATCCAGTGCACCACCTAGCTGGCCCCTAATTGATCAAGGTGTGTGTGTTGGGGGAGGGGAGTGTTTGCCCTCTTTCATTTATGTTTGTGTATAAAACATTATTATCCACTTAGCATAAACTTAATAAATGTTTAAATTAATTCATTGAGATAATTCAAAAAAGGGAAAAGAAAAATGACAACTGAATAATAAACAATAAAAAACCTGATCTTTTTTTCCAAAACACAAACCCCATGATACAACAAATACTTTTTTTTATTGAATTACCAAATTAACAAACAATTACTTTAGTGGGTATCTGACTGAGAGCTGCTAGATATCATTTCAAATTGCCTTACTATGGAAGGGTCAAAAAACTCCTATAAAGAAGCAGGAGGAAATTAAGACAGAGTAATGATGAACAAATAACATTTAACAGTTAGGGAAGGTCTCAATGGAAGGCCACATGATTGGTAGCAAGCTTTACTAGTGACAAATATGAAAAGATTAAGAGCCATCAAATTAAAATCACAGATGATGCCAAATAAAAGAGGGGAAGACAAATTTAAAAAGGATGCTGAAATAGGAAATCTGGTTCTTCAACCAATGAGGAAGATCTCAAATTATAGTACCATGTGTCATTTGATGTAATAGACATGCTTCTAGAAAGTTCCATGCACATTAAATATGTGTAGTCCCTGAGTCTAAGAAAACTAAGTCTGGTAGTTGTTTGAGTTCTGAAATTATGAACTGTAGTAGCTAAAGCCAACTGGGTATCTGCAAGCAAAGTGGTGAGCCCGTAGGAGCAGAGGGCTACCAGGCTGCCCAAAAGGGGGCGAACTACCTACATTGGATAAATTGAACATGTTAAAACTTTTGTGTTGAGCAGTTTTGAGGATAAGTATATGAGTGACTGCTGCATTTCCAGCCTGGGTCAGCCTCAAAAACAAACAAACAAACAAAAAAACCCTGCAACCCCTGCAATAGAAACAGAAACTCTTCTCTCACCTTTTGGAGATACTCGTCTATGACCTAGGGCAGAAATTCCAACAGGCTGGAATGAGGACAGAGGTGTGGCTGAATAAGAGGTGAGGCCATTTCAACAGTCATTGGTTACTCCCTTTCCTGTGGCCTGGACCAAGGACTCCAGCCAGGCTGGGATGGGCAATGAGGAATGCCTGGAGAATGGGTGGGGTTGTTGCACCGGGGTCACCAGTAACTCCTGGCCCTCCTGCCTTCCTTATCATGGAGACTGTCCTTTATCAAGGTTACTCTCCTGTCTAGTCTTGAAGACAACTCATGATTTTCTAAGTCTCTCTTTTTTGTTGTTCTTAATTTCAACAGTTAGGTTGGCAACCAATCTAATTCAATTCCATTCAACAAACATTTAATAAGTGCCTACTATGGGCAAGGCACCCTAAGAGGTTTCTGGCCAGAGAAATTAAAATGGTCTGAATAATGTGTGAAGAAGTTATACCTTGACTGGTATAAGGGGAAGTACCTATACCAATGAAATCATAAACCTTTTGAAGAATTTGAAGAAGAAACATAGTAAAAGGACTCCCTACTACTCCCCTTTCTCCACCCATCAAAATCCCATCTTTTTCCACTCATATGATGGGTGTTTGTGCATAAATACCAAAAAAGAGAAAAATAAAATTTATTTAAATTTCATAGGAAGAATCCCATTAGTAGGGGGTACCAAAGAGGAGGACTAAACCTCTTAGATGAGGAAGAAAGGGAACAAGCATATATTAAGTACCTACTATGTGTCAGGTATTGTGCCTTACAATTTTTATCTCATTTGATCCTTATTTTACAATTGAAGAAGCTGAGTAAGACACAAATTAAGTGACTTGCCAGAGTCACATAATTAGTAAGTGTCTGAGTGCGAATTTGAACTCAGGTCTTCCTGACTCCAGGCACAGTTCTATATTCACTGTTAAAAAGGAAGAGGATAGGAAACTAGTAGTAATGAGATCCTATATAACAATTCAAATGAAACAAAGCCTATCTCTTTAGATGGTGAGGGTTTCTAAATGTTTCTATTCCTCAATATCATACTAACTGCATATAGCCACAGAATATTACAAAATCTCCTTTGCGAATTCTACAGCAATAGGAAAGAAACTAGTCAAACCACTAAAATTAGAAAAACAAAGTGGATGAAAACCACATATTGCTCAAACTATGACACTGAGCTATGAGGCCAGTCCTTTGAATGTGTTCCATCAAAATGTCAATCTTGAACAAGTGCTGCAGATAAAGAATAACTTAGACCAACAACTGAGTAAGAGAAGAACAGGTTGGATTGTATTTTGGTAATTTTACAAATCTTTCAATATACAAAACTGTTTTCTGTCACCAAAGCCTTTTTCTTTAATATTCCTCACCACAATCTCAGAACAAGTAAAATTTCAAAAAACTCAAAGAGCAATGGAAAGATACACAAAAAGCCCACACTGGTCCGGCACATTACCAGTGATAATTTTCCCATGGGAAGTGTCATAAAAGGTATTACTGAAAATATGAAAAACTAGGAAAGGACATGTGCCATTCATGTGACAAGAACAAAATACCAAAGTACCTTCTTCCTTTTCCCATCCATCAAAACCAGTATTGCCATCTGGGTCACCAATAACACTGGAACAAATTGACTGGCACCCAAATGGAGGTTACAACATGTGGCTTCAGGCTACATCCAAAGGAAAGAGGGGAGAGAGGAAAGAAGGGAAATCTCAAGTAGAGGCATATAAGGGAAGGAGAAAAACTTATGGAACAGTCACTGTACAAAGAACATATACACCTACATTAAGCTTATGTATTGTGAGGATTGTGTTTTGGGGTTTTTTTGGTTTTTGTTTTTGTGTTTGTTTTTTTCAGGGCAGCTAGGTGGCTCAGTGGATAAAGCACCAACTCTGGATTCAGGAGGACCTGAGTTCAAATCCAGCCTCAGACACTTGACACTTAAGTAGCTGTGTGACCCTGGGAAAGTCACTTAACCCTCATTGCCACACACACATACACACAAAAGAGCTCAACATTTGAACAAATCCTCTGGTACCTCCTTTTGTAATTTGAGCTCTAACTATCCTGCCTTTGACAAAAATTAATGTTTTATAAATTCAGATTTATGTATATCAGATTATGCATACAAAAATATTCATATATATATATACACACACACACAAACATGCACACATATGCAAAGAGAAAATACATATCTCACCATACTTAAGCCTACAGTCATTCTAAACAGCTGGTTATCATCAGTTTTGCTCCCTCCATTATATGCCTCTACTTAAGATCTCCTTTCCCTCCTCCCTTTGGTATAACCTGAAGCCACACCCTGTATCCCCATCCAGTGCTAATCAATTTTTATATATACCTGTATATAGAAGAGGGCTTCCAAAACAATTCATTTTGAAAATATGTAATACTTGAGTACAAGCTTATTGGTGTAAAACAGATCTCTGGATTTGGAGGCAAAGGATCCGAGTTTAACATCTGGCCCTGCCACTTAGGCATAGAACATAGAACAACTCTGGACTTCATTTCACCATCTCCAAAATGTGCGTGTTGGACTGGAAGCTCTCCAACAGGGCAGCTCTAAATTTATGCTTTGGTGACCGTAAGTGACATCTAAAGGACATGTAATAACCATTTAACATTAAGTATTTGGAAAGCTGTCAACCCCACAGAGGGAAAATAATTATTTTTTGGTTGAAATCCAATTGCTAATGAAACAAGTGTGAAAATTTTGGTTGCCATATAAAAAGGGGACAGACATGTAATCTATCAGACTGTAAATTAAGTCCCCTGGAAGGAACTAGAAAAGTCACCCAATCACTTGAGTCAATTAAAACTAGTTTGGATAAAACATTTCATTGCCATGCCTCACCAAGGCTAATCACAAAGTGATAATTATCTACGTTATTATTAGGCAAAGATAATTATTATGTCTTCTGTGTGCTTTGCAAGATTGGCTCCTAAAAATATTGTAGACACCTTTGCTAGTTGCTTTGCCTCCCACGAGGTACCTACACACCATTTTCCAGTAATGGAAAATGAGCAAAGTAACCATCAGTGAGCTATAAGTGAGGCACAAACCTGTGTTTTGGAGGTATCAGGTCCCTAATCCCTATGAACAGTCTATCCCTACTTCTCCTTTTTAGTGCAAAAGACAGGAAAAATAACAGTATCTTGGTGGGCTACCAGATCATAAAAATTCTTATTTGTTTAGGCCTTTATAATTTGCATGGTACTTTCCTCACAAATCTGTCGAGAGTAAATGTTTGATTGCTCCCATTTTACAAATGAAGAAACTGAACCTAAGGAAAATTGAGTAACTTGCCCTCAGTGACACGGCTACTAAGTGGCGGAGATGGGATTCAACCCCAGAGGTTGGTAAAGTATTCCTTCCTCTTCTTGGTAGAAGTTGGTGGCCTAGTGATGCAGAATGAGGCATGCATCATCTAATATAGCCAGAGAGTAGATTTATTTTAATTAACTGTATGTACTTTGTTATAAGAGAAAGTTCTATGGGGATAGGAGGAAGGAAAAGTAATTAGGAAGTTGAAAAGAGGATAATTTTTTTTAAATCAATTGAACCCAAGTTTTCTAATTTGGGGGGGGGGGGCGGGGCGGGGCAGGGCAATGAAGGTTAAATGATTTGTCCAGGATCACATAGCTAATAAGTATCAAGTGTCTGAGACCAGATTTGAACTCAGGTCCTCCTGAATCCAGGGTTGGTGCTTTATCCACTGCACCACCTTGCTGTCCCAAGTCTTCTTGTTTTTAATCCAGGGTACTTTATAACATACTGCCCTGTCTCCCAAGAGCCATCCACCCACCCTGAGTCACAAAGGTCTCTATAATTGCCATTTTTACTTACAAACTAGTAGACTCACAGAGGGAGACCTTGTCAGAGGATTACAGGAGGTTTGTAGTCTAGAAAGAATTAAAAACAAAACAAAAACAAAAAATAATCTATGAGTTGCCCCTATCTTAAATAAGCATATAGATTCTATTTAAACTTCTTTCCCCATGCTCCTTAGCAATTACATTTCACCATATTCAGAAGCTTTCAACATATTTCTCCAGAGTCACTAGCAAAACCATCTAGTTTGGAAGCTATTTATGCCTCCACAGTCCTTGTCTTTCTCCTCCCTGTAAACAACCTTTACTTTGTCTGGTAAACATAAAATACATATGAGTAAGCATAAAAGAGCATGCAGAAATCAATGTAGCATTCCCATCAACCAGAGGGAACTCCCTACAGAAGAAAGAGTTTCAGCATTACTCACACAGCTTAGCCAAGAACATCACTGTTTGCTATCTCTGCCCTAATGGAACTAACATGTCCTGTTTTAACACTGGCTCAGGTCCTGCCCAGCAGATGGTCACCACCATCAGCAGTCAATAAAGAGTTATTAAATGTCATTTTTGGTGACAGCCATCCCATGCTGATATGTACCTCCCCCAACCAAAACAAGCTAAGGATATAAGCCATTAACATTTCAGGCCTCATCCATATTAGTCTATAAAATAAATAATAGCTTGCTCCATTTACATAAGAAGAATCTAGAGCTAGAAGGGATCTTACAGACTACCTCATTCAACCCATTCATTTTACAAACAAGAAGAATGAGAAACAGGGAAGTTAAATAATTTATACAAAATCATATGACGACACCATCCCTGGAGTCAGGAGGACCTGAGTTCAAATCCAGCCTCAGACACTTGACACTTACTAGCTGTGTGACCCTGGGCAAGCCACTTAACCCCCATTGCCCTGCAAAAAAAAAAAAATCATACGACAATTCAGGATTGAGTGTGTGTTGAATCACAGACTGGCAATTGACAAAGGTTTAATAGGCATGCTATACTATCACTACACAACCGGGACATCTTAAAGACTTGAGATCTAGGGGGCAGTTAGGTGGCGCAGTAGATAAAGCACCAGCCCTGGATTGAGGAGGACCTGAGTTCAAATGTGAACTCAGATACTTGACACTTACTAGCTGTGTGACCCTGAGCAAGTCATTTAACCCTCATTGCCCTGTAATAAATAAATGAATGAATGGATAAATAAATGATAATAATAATAAAAAAGACTTGAAATATAAAGTAGTGTTTGCCAAATCAGAGGTGGGAGAAGCAAGAAAAAAGAGAAAACGAAAAGATTCCTGTGGAGGATTTGTTCCCTTATACGGAAGTTCCCAAACTTTTTCTAGACTTATGAGCTCAGCCTCCAAAGAGTACCTATAAAATCTAAGCCAAAAAAAAAAAAATGTATCCAGAAGGGGAAATTCTGAAAGAAAGGGGAACTGTACAAAATGACTAATGCAGAAATATGTCTAATGTTATTTTATACATATAACCTAATATCAAATGGCTTGCTGTCTTGTGGAGGGGGGAGGGAGGGGAGGGAAGGGAGGGAGGGAGAAAAATTTGGAACTAGAAATCTCATAAAAGCAAATGTTGAAAACTATCTTTACATGTAATTGGAAAATAATAAAATACTTTTATGATTTAAAAAAGGGGGAAATTTGTATTTTTAATTGGTTCTTGCCAACTTTTTAAAGAAATAATAATATCCTACCAGAGAGGCAGGGTAGAATAGTAGAAGGAGAGTCTGCTTCAGAGTCCAGATGCCCAGGTTCCAAGTCCTACCTGTTACACACACAGAATGGCTCTGTGAGCCTGGACAAGTCACTTAACCTCTCAGTGGCCCCTGGACAGCTCTAAGACTGTAATTTGCAAAGCAGGTGTTGATCTGCATTGGTAGAGGGAGTTTCCTTTACTTAACAGCTCCCCACACCAATGAAATCACACATGTATGTGTATATTCACACATGAAAGGTAACCTTAGAGGGAGAGACACTAGCACTTGGGAAAGACTAGGATTCTAAGCAGGGTCAAGCAGAAAAAGCATCACAGGCATAGGGTGCAGCCAATGTCATGGCACAGAGACTGAAATATGAAGCATTTATGTATGTAAACACAATAAAGCCAATATAGTTGGATTGTAGAGTGTATGGAGGGGAGTAATGTGAAAGAACTGGGAAATTAGGAAGGAGCCAGGTTGTAAAGACCTTTTAAAGCTAAACTTAGGATTTTATGTTTGATCTTAGAATAGGGAGCCATTGGAGATTTTTGAGGAAGGGGGCTGACATTGTCAGACCTAGTCTTTAGGACAATCACTATTGCAGCTGTATGGAGAGTGAATTGAAGTGAGGACAGACTTGAGGCACAGAAACTAATTAGGTTATTGCAAGGGTCTAGTTGAGAGTTGATGAAGTCCTGAACTAAAGTGGAAACTATGTGAGTGGAGGGAAGAGAACATATACAAGAGTTATAGCAAAGGGTAATTGATTAGCTGTGTGGGCTGACTGAGAAGAAGTTGAGGATGACACTAAGACTGTAAATCTAAGTAAAGATGGTGGTGTCCACAACCAAAATAGAGAAGTTCAGAAGAAAAGACGTTTTGAGGGGAAAGATAATGATTTCTGTTTTGAACCTATTGAGAATCAGTTGCTTAGAGAACATCCATTTCCAAATGCCCAATAGACAATTGATGACCCAAGACTTAAGCTCAGGAAAGAGACCAGGGTGGATATATAATCTAGGAATCATAAACTCATGACAGCTGATGAGTTCCCTGAGTCAAAAAGAATAGAAAGGAAAGAGAACAGAGCCCAGGAAAAAGCCTTGAAACACATCGTTTGTGGGTGAGGGATAAAGATCTAGCAAAGGAGACTAAGAAGGAGCAGTTAGAAACAAGAAAAAAACAAAAACAAAAAACTGAGAACAGTGTCATAAGAACCAAGAAAGAAAATAGTATCGAGTAGGAAAAGGTAAGTCAGTGCACATAGAAATATACATATATGGCAAATCAATGTTCCTAAAAGAAGTGCTTCACTGCATATTTGAAAAATTAAAATAAATTAAAATAAACTATATATTGAAGATTCTGTTTCACCCATTGAAAGACACTGAGGATGTCTTGGAGATCTATAAGATCAAAACTGGAAATCACAGTTTTAAAGTTTTGTAGAGTTAAAAATGAAATTAATTAACTTATTCAAAGAAAATTACACAGAAAAAAAGGTATCAGGAAGATTTTATATCTTGTTAAAAGGTGCTGATGTCTTGCACTACACCTGTACCTACAGGCAAGTCATTGTAATTCAGTTCAATTCAGGTCAGTTTCCCTGGCAACAGAAATTAATAAGTAGGAAGAAAACTTTTTGGTGCATAGGCATATTTCTAGACAAACATCAGTGATCATCTGTCATCTGCCAATGTGGAGACACTACACAAATAAGGAACATTGTTCCTATTTTATAAATTTTTCAGTGTCTGAAAAAGTAATAAAAAATACAAGATGTATGAGTCCCAATGGCTTACCCTAATCACCTAAACAAAACTTCTTTCAATCCTTTCATTTAAAAAGAAAAAGCACATGTTAAATTTCTACCTCCCCCAGAAATGAATGTCAACACCAACCTCATTAACAGATTTATAGTCAAGCCATTCTGAATGATGGAAAGTCAAGGATTGGACCAAATTGTTTATAAAGTTCCTTCAAATTTTAACACCCTAATAGGTGGTGTTTTTTTTTTCAAAAGTGAACAATGATATTTCAGACACTTGAAATTTCTGTAATTCTGCTATAGCCTCTTAAAGTTGGAAGAAACCCCTGAGTCCAGTTGCTCTGCCCTGCTGAGAATACAAATTCATCTATTCATTTACCAAACTTGTTCTGAAGCACCTATTCACACATCATGAATACAAATACTACACCTGCCCATGCAGACAAAATTAAGCAACAGTGTTAATTTCATAGTGACAAGTTTCACTCTGTGATCAAAACACCACTTCCGAGGATTTCTGATTTTACCACCAATTGACTTTGAACTACATGAAAAAGCAACCAAAGAAATGCATCAGGTGATCCAAGGTAAAAGGTCATCTCAAAGCATCATTCATACTGGTGTCAGAACTACACTTCAGCATACATCTGGTCAGTCCTCTGAGGGAAGAGGTGAAATAGGTATTATCAGGCCATACTGGTTGGATGTGCCATATTTTATTCTTGATATCTAACATTAGGCTTAATAAGTCATGTTTTCAAGGACCATAGAACCAGAGCCAAAGTTTAAACATCCTAATTCCTACACAGGACTTAGACTTCACAATCTTTCAAGAATGTATAAGGATCAGGCAGCTAGGTGGCACAGTGGATAAGACACCAGCCCTGGAGTCAGGAGGACCTGAGTTCAAATCCGGCCTCAGACACTTGACACTTACTAGCTGTGTGACACTGGGCAAGTCACTTAACCCTCATTGCCCAGAAAAAAAAAGAATCTATAAGGATTTATCACATAAAAGACTGGGGCTCCTAGGAAAAACTGTGGTGATACTCACAAAAGGAGGAGACAATTCATTTCTTGGTAGTTTAACTACTAAAACAATTATAACAATCTTCTCATATTCTTAGTATTGTTGAATGAATGGATGAATAAATGCTATTAGGCCAATGTATGTAATATCAGTCAATCAATCAGCATTTTAAGTACCTACTATGTGCCAGTATGGTGCCAAGGATACAAAGACCAAAAACAAAATCAGTCCCTGCCCTCTAGAAGCTTACATTCCATTTGGGGAGACACATACACAATACATTCAGGATAGTTATATAAGATTGATTTTCATGTGTGGCTTCAAGAAATTCATCATCTAGCTTTGTCACTCTCATACTACTTTCCTCAACCTAACAAAATAGAGAAATATAACCAATTGATTCCTTCTTTTTTATAAATTATTTTTAAAGTAGATACCACAGAATTTTACAGTGAGAAGAACCCTTCATCTAGTTCAAGAGTTCCATGGGCTTCACCAGACAGCCAAAGGGATCCATGACATACCAAAAAAGGCTAAGAAGTCTTGATTTAATTCAATACCCTGGATTTAAAAAGGAGAAAACTGAGACATTCAGAGAAATGGCACATCTTCCCCCAAATCACAAAGTTAGTTATTAGCAGAGCCAAGTATAACTGAGGTCCTCTAATTGACCAGTGTTTTTCCCCTATGCCACAAAAGGCCACTACATGGTACAGTGGATACAATACTGGCCTTGGAGTCAAAAGGACCTGAGTTCAAATCTCACCTCAGACACTTACTAACTGTGGGACTCTGGGCAAGTCACTCAACCCCAATTGCCTTAAACATCGCCTCCTGATACATATCTTGCCACTGGACCCAGATGGCTCTGGAGGAGAGAGTGAGGTTTGTAACCTTGCACAGCCCTCCCTCACTTAAATCCAGTTCTCTACAAGTCAAGACATCACCCCAATGTCATGGTCCTTTTCAAGAATTAAGGACAAACAACAACACAAATGCAAAAAAAAATTAAAAAGAAAGAAAGAAAAGATTTTGTCTCATACTAGGTGTATTTTGTTGCTTGTTTATTTTACATTTCTTTCTAACTGCACATTTTGCCCCAGATGAAATCAGGTTGTGATTAGGCATCTCAGGAGAGGTTATCCTATTGCATAAGAAGCAAGATGGCATAGCAGAAACAAAGTTGGTCTGAAAGTAAGGAAGACTTGGCATCTGACTAACACATACAGGCTGTTGGATCCTAAGCAAGTCATTCATTGTGCCCTAAGCAAGTAAGACCCTAAATTACAAAAAAGGAACCAAAATGCACTGGTAGAAAATTCCTTACCAGGAACTCTTTTCACCAATTAAAATCACAGCTCCAGTCAAACACACACACACACACACACACACAACAAAAACCCACTGTCTAAAATGCTTTCTTGGGGTACCAAGAATTTCTCCTCAAAGAGTAATAAGTACCTTTTAAAAAATGGAGTCACCCTATACAAAAGGGAAAAAAGTGAAAATGTGCCAACTGCCTGATCCTTGTCCCTTAAAGAATCCTTACACTCCAAACTTGAAAATTCTGCTTACCAATTCATTGCTAGCAAATGAAAACTTCCTACTAGCCAGCAAGATAAAATCTGAGCAATTAATGTCTTTTCCTCAGTGTATGGCTCCATTTTCCTGCTATTGCTATTAGAATCGACTCTGCCAGGCACTTTCATCAGTGATTAGGTTGTGTAGGTTGGCTCATTAGTGACATGACCTACTCTAATCTATTTTACAGCTGAGGAAACTGGAACTGAATATGGAAGTGAAGTACACTCTCCAAGGTCAAGAGCCAGCCAGGAACAGGTCTGGAACTGTGGTTCTTGATTCAATGTCCTTTCTATAGAGACAAAACATGTCTAGCATACTAGACTTGGTGAAGACCTGGATTCAAAACCCTCCTCCACTACTTTCTGGCAGATTCCAGGGGTACTTCATTTGACCTAACTCAGATTCCTTATCTATACAAATAGAGCCAATAATAGCTAACATATACTGCTTACTATGTGCCAGGCACTATGCTAAATGCTTTACAAATATGGCCTCATTTGACCCTCACAATCACCTAGAAAGTGCTATTATTATCCACATTTAACAGATGAAGAAACTGAGGTAAACAGAAGTTAAGTGACTTACCCAGGGTCATATGTGTCTGAGGCCACATTTGAGCGCATCTTCCTAATTCCAGCCCCTGTGCTCTATTCACTGGGCCACCTAACTGCCCCTAATACCTGTGGTAGCTATCATAAAAGGTTGCTATGAGGCTTCAAGGACACTTATTTTTCAAACTTTAAAATACTGCATCAACCAATCAATGAACGTTTCTTTAAAAACCACGATTTATTCAGTATCTATCAGATACTGTGCTTGGTGTTGGCAATACAAAGACAAAAATTAAATAAGAGTTACTACCTTTAAGGAATTTATCTTTTACCAAAATGGGATGTGTGTGTGCATGCGTGTATGTGTGTGTGTGTAAGGTTCCATCACATAAAAGGATGGGGCTCCTAAGAAAAACTATGGTATATTCAATACATTCAAAAGGAGCAGAAAGTTCATTTCTTGATAGTTTAACTACTAAAATAATTATAACAATCTTCTAACGTGTTTAGCATTGTTGAATGAATGGATGAATGAGTGTTATTAGGTCAGTATATGAATCTTCTAAACGGATCTAATTCCCCTGTCAATACCCCTTTTTTTCCTCCCTTGCCAAAGGCCAAAGCTTGGTTCGAACTCTAGCTTTATTCCCCATCCCATTCCCAGAATATAAGTAGACCTAAATGGTACTCCTGGGTATATCAGGTGATCAACAGGTCCTTCCCAGATAAATTTGATTCCTTCCATTTTTTCTCTCAATTGAGAAGGCGAATTCAAGTAAACTTCCACAGTGCAGAGGTTTGTCCAAGACAAATACATATTCATATGGGAAAAGCTCTATTACTCAAGATAGAGACTAGATCTGTGACTTCATTTATCTTGAAAGCTCCTAGATATAATGACTTCTTCCACCAATACAGGTCAGAACCTTACAATCTTAGAGTCACTAAGAGTAGTAAGGGATTAAATGGCTTCTCTGGAATCACAAAACCAGCATATGTCAGATGCTGGTCTTTCTGGGTTTGAGGCCAGCTCTCTATTCAACACATCAACCTGGCCCTCTGAGGAGAACCACACTGAAAGAAACTCCAAGATAGCAAAGTTACTATTCAGACAGGAACAAAGAGATTTTAAAGGTACAACAAGTTGATAGCAAAAGAAATTCTGCTTGCCTAGCACCCCTTGGTAAGGTCAAAAAATAGCTCTCCAAAGCTGCTTTCTGTCAGTGAACTCTGTAGAGGCCACAATGTGGTACTACTATGGTATTTCAACAACCCATAGCAATTGACAGACCTACTGAGTGAACAGCCACCACAAATAAAATGGCCTATTTAGTGAGAAAAGCCACCTGCAATCCCCATAAAGCAATGAAGGGCTATTCTAGTTTTCCATGTGGTAGCAAGAGACACAGAATACATCTGGAAGAAGGAAGGACTGCTAGGAATCGTTCCTATTTTCTTATACCTTCTCACTAATCACTCTATTTATAATGTTATACATAAAAGCCATGAGTTCCATGCACTGTATCTCTAGTGCCACCAACAGTTGCTGATTGCTCCATCACAGGGGTGACTGAGGGGTTATCCTGTCCAGGTATGAAAGGGCTATACGCTGTAACTCATTCTCTTATGTAGAATGGATAGCAATTCAGCGGAAGTCATAACTAGAAATTCTGCTACCTGAGAGTAATGCAGTTGGTTGGGGGATGACATAGAGAACAATCCATTCTGATCAAGTGTGTTTATATCGGGGTAGGGGGCAGCCTATCTCTTAACAAATCTAATTTCCAGACCGTTTAAAAAGGCTGATGACCAGACTCAGGAAGGAAGCAGAAAGGGGAAATGAGGTAGACAAGAGCCCTGGGAGTAAAGGGAAGGTGGTAATAGGCAAGGAGTGAGAGCTATGGGCTGGTGAGAGGCTAACAGAGTGGAGAACCACAAAGTACTGAGTCTACAGCAGGGAAAAAATACGCCCTCCTACCAGGTGTTGGCACCCTGGGTATAGAGCCCCAGTGGGACACCCCTTAGTTATAGCTCTGTGGCCAATGTTAATTTTGGCCATATTAATAATCATAAGGGACCACTGTTAAGAATGAATCAATTTCACTCATTACTATTGAGAGATAAAAGGAACAGATTTGCCCCTTTGCAGATTTCTTGTCCCAAGTATGTCTCAGACTCACAATTATCTCAACAATGTTGTTCAAAGTAATTAGTGCTGATTATTAATTCAGACCAGGCTACTAATGTTATTTTACAGAAGCACAGAAACCAAGCTGTATCACTTTGTTCTGTTCTTCCAATTGTCTCTAAACATTTCTACTGTCTACTCACTCTCTGACTGCCCTCATTTCAGCTCACTAGAGGACCATGTACTAATTATTCTCAGTGGGGATAAAATTGAGACTTTGAAAATTTTCATATATTATAAATTTTTTAACTAATTTTACATTTAGAAGAGAAATATATAAGTTACTATCAGGGATTTATTCAAATAGTAATTTTGAGGATATTCCCTGGGGTCAGTAAACACAATCCCAATTTGTATATCATCTCCAGTCCATTCTAATGAGTTAACTCAGAATAACTACTCTGAAGGACTCTAAGAACTTTAGTCATCAAAAATAATTAAATGTTGTTCAATATATTATACTAAGACAAGTAGACTTTCATATTTTAGACAAAAAGAGGAACTAGAAAACACAAGGAGATGGGATTAACCCTTAGTTAGAGAACTCAGTGAGACTACTACAATACCTTGTCACTAAAATTTCCCTATAAAATATTTTTAAGGTAACATTTACTATCTTCTCCTTGAAAAAAAACTGGGTCCAAATATGCTTTAACTTTTCTGTTTAGTTTAGGAGTTTACCTCCTCTGTTCTTTCTTTTTCTCTGCTTCCCCATATACTTTCCCAGTCTTCCCCTTTTTTTTCCTCTTTTGGCCTATGTTTTCCTATATTTGTGGAGTTATTTCCTCTCCCCCAAAGTGTCATCTCTCTCCCCATTTGAAAATATATTGATCTAGATGGTTCTTCCTAATTCCAGATTGTTGGGGTTTTTTTAAGTGAGGCAATTGGGGTTAAGTGACTTGCCCAGGGTCACACAGCTAGTAAATGTTAAGTGTCTGAGGCCAGATTTGAACTCAGGTACTCCTGAATCCAGGGCCGGTGCTATATCCACTGCGCCACCTAGCCACCCCTCAGATTGTTTTTTAATACCAAAACATAATTGGTTGGTACTTCGCATATTTAGTAGTGAAAACTCTACATTTTATCTGTGATTACCCACTTTCTCTAAAATGACCTCTATGTATGACCATGGATATTTCAAAAGACCAAGATTATTCAGTGATCTCTGAGCCTTTACTGGCATTCAGATTGCCTTTAATTACTAAAAATCTCTATCTACTTTTGACTTTTCACTGAGGGAGTCCTTATAATTGCCTTTAAAGGGGTTAGAGAATGATTGCATTTCTGGTGTGGGTGTGTGTGTGTTGGGGAGGTGTTTTGGGGGGGGCAGGGCAATGAAGATTAAGTGACTTGCCCAGGGTCACACAGCTAGTAAGTGTCAAGTGTCTGAGGCCAAATTTGAACTCAGGTCTTCCTGACTCCAGGGCCAGTGCTTTATCCACTGTACCACCTAGCTGCCCCAATGATTGCGTTTCTGACCAAGACCTCAAACATCATTATAAAAGTTCTGCCCACTTCTGCACATGGCCTTACACCTCTGCTGGATATTCAAACGTATTTCCGTTTCTTTGGACTTTGTGTGCCTGAAAATTTCAGTTCTTATAGGTTTTTGAAAGGTAAATAATGTAAAAAGCTTTAGTTTAAAATTTCCCCAAATGTTTCAAAAAAAAAAAACCACCCCACCACCACAGGACCAAATGTAACATCATTAAATTAGTACATTTTCCTTCCTGTATATTGCCTTATGTAATTTTGAAAAGGTATATGGAGGATTTTTTTTCTTTACACATTGGGGTCTGTCACAGTCAGCAGCACTAAGACTAAATCTTTGAAAGCTGACATAAATATTCACATTTTAAGACTTACATTAACACACTTTAATATTTCGTGGTATTTTCCTCACCAAAACAAACTTGGTACTAAAATTATTATTATTCTCATTTTACAAGACAGGAAACTGAGGCTCAGCAAGATTGAGTAACTTGCCTGTGGTCATACATCAGTAAGGAGCTATGATTTGAGCCCATATCATCTGATCTCAGGCCTAGTACTCTTTCCACTACTTCCTGCTTTCTAGAGGTTAAAACTTCAAGGTAGGTAGTTTGGGACACTGTATGTAACAAATTCTAGCAATACTTATCTGTCTGTATCTTTTAGAGAGTTGTTATTTACTTTTCTTGATGTTTGGGGAGAGAAAAGATTAGTTCTCTTCCTCACAGCACTTTTACATTTTGATATTGATGTATTTTCTCAGTTGTCATAAAGGAGATTCATTGCCACCTATTCTCCTGATGTAGTTTAGATTCATGCCAATGAAATGTTTGAAAGACTATGGTTTGGTTTGGTTTTTCCTGTTTTAAGAGCCATTTGAGACAGGGGAATAAGTGAAATGGTTCTGTACTGCTCTCTTACTATTCCCCAGATTTTTTCTCTGAGAATGAAAATAAAACCTAAGAGTCTTTTCTCTGATATGATTCAACAACCCAAACACCTTACGTATATAGCAGATTCTGGCAATAATTATCTCTGCTCTGGGGGAAAGATTATATAATGTAATTGCATCTGCATGGTTATCAGTAGCCTTTGAAATTTCTAAAATCCTAGACTTTTTATACACATAAATAACTAAATATAATTAATATTCTGGAGTATTCATTATATATATAATGAATTTTTTATATTATATATAATTAGACATATATTATAGATTATTGTAATTATATATCTAATGTATCTAATTATATACGTATGTGTATATATATATATATATATATAAATACACTGATTTGGTCACTCCACAAAGTATAACATAGTGAAAAGAAGAAAATACTTCAGTAGAAAAACTTTTGGCATATTCACCTCCTCACCTACTCTCACCAAATCTTCACAAAAAGGATTCAGTTCTGAAGTGGACTGCTGGTGTAGGCCCTCAAAGTACCCTGTCAAGGAGAAAATGGGCTTCCAGTTGCACTAGCTGCCAAGTTTCACACCATTATTCAAGTAATATCACCTCATATATTCCTCTCTGCTATCAGCAAAAAAAAAAAAAAAAAGAGTAGGGGTGAATTTTGCAGTTATCTAGCTGAATCTTAATATCCAAAAGCCACTTCTTGGCAAGAATACAGTATAATTCAGTAGTCATAAAGTTAATGTTTTTCAATCCAATGTAAGTTAGTAAACTTGATGTCATTCAAGATTTCCCCCCTGAGGCACAAGTAAAATACATAAGATGACATATATATGTAAACATATACATATATATGGCTACAATAAAGAAAATCTTATTGCAGCTAATTTTTGCTTATCCTTGCTATTATGAGGAGGGATGAAATAAAAGCAACAAATAATCCAAAGTTTAGTTCACTGATGCATTCCCACACAGCCCATAGATCAGTTGTTTTGTAGCACAACTGAGTGATCTGAGTTTCTCCAAAAACAATGCAAAACAGAAGGGGGGAAGAAGCAAGGAGCCTAACCTGGAGAGAAAAATCAACACCCTCATTATCATCTTCATTCACATCAAAAGTCACCTGTGGTTGGGGAATGAAAAACTTAGTTTGAAAACTTATTCACCGTACCCTGGATGACAACCATCATTCCAAAATAACTCCCTGAAAAGAGAATCAATGCAGCACAAAAAGAAGGTGAAGTACCACCCTCAAACTAAGTCAAGTAGTCTGAAAAATGGTGGTAGTGAGGGAGAAAGGTGGCTTCTTAAAAAGAAACACATTTTGGTCAATGTTTTGGGGATTGGGTGTCATTAAAGACCACAGGAATGCCTTACCTAGGTACAATGATGCATTTTCTTTCTTGACATTGTCATCTAAGTAGGTTGGTCCCAAGGTATAAATAGGAGTGGAGCCCATACCAATGAGAACCTGTGCACCAATGAATAAAGCTACATAGAGCGAGTGATCATTACCGCCAGAGTCCTTCCAACAGGCAGATGACTCCAAAAGGTCCCTGGCACTGCTGTTGCCATTCAAACACAAACCCTCGTTGGAAACTGAGGAATTCAGTTCTTGAATCTGGTACGGTGGAGAGATGAAATGAGGTAAAGAAAACAGGGCAGCCCCCAGTGCAATGAAGAGTCCACCCACTGCAAGCCACAGAGGTCGCCTGCCCCGGCCTCCAAAGTAACTGATGAAAACGACCACAACCAGGCTCCCAATGTCAAAACAGCTGACCAGCAGCCCGGACTCGGAGCTTTTCAAACTGTAGCGCCTCTCGATGGTGGTGATGACACTGCTGAGGTACCCTGAGACCATCAACGACTGGATAAAGGTCAGGAAGCACATGCAAACCAAAAAGCAACGGGAATCCGTCAAAACCACGTGGAGGCATCTTCTACCATGTAGGGTTGCCAGAGTGGAAGAGACCGACAGGCCTTGGGTGGAGGAAACTGACAGGCTTTTGCCAATGGCGACCATGTGGTTGCAGTCTAAGGTCCCGACCATCCCTGAAGAAATGGAAGGGGTGCAGGAAAACACAGTCCGGGAAGAGGCTGAGCGACTGAGCCCCAGCTGAACCTGAACCGGGTCTACGCATCGCTTCACCTCAGTGCCCCCTGAGAAACCGTAAAAGCCCGATTTGGGCCTCCTAAAGGAGCTATGCCTTTTATCTGCCCTCCGGGGGCTAGGGTCCCGTCCGCCAGCGGAGTTTAGAACTGGCAAACTCTTGGACCTACGGGTCTCATGCCTGCCCTCTTCCAGGGCAGCAGGGGCTACTGTTCCCTCCTTCTGCTCTCCCACCTGAGGCTTCATTGCGCCCTCGACATCGGGCGCAGCCATGGCAAGTCTAATTCAGATGAAGTTAGTGACTGACCCAACACGAGGACCCTGCTGACGCTCTTCAGCCACCCTGCACAGGGCGCCAAAGCCGGGCCCATGCGGGAGCGCCTTGGGACCGGGACTGGGGACCCTGAGCAGCGGGGCAGGTCATAGTAACTAGCAGAAGGAAGCCAAATGCATCCCGGGATCAGAGGGAGCCCCGCAGGCTCCGGGCCGCATGCCCCCAGCTGTCCTCCAATGAGCCCTGACTGAATACCACCTCTCGTCAGCAGCTCGCAGGGGGCGCCTTGCCTGCCCCGGGTGCATCCCCTCCCTCTCTCACTCTCAAAAGGCAACCAGCGAGACCCCTCGGGCCCCCAGAGCGGTTACGCAGAGGCGCAAAGTGCTAGGGCAGTGCTGGAGCACTGGACCGACCGGTGGCTAGGCTGCGGGTGAACAGGGCTCCCTCGGCTTGTCCGCATCCCTTGTCCGCCTTCCTTTCCTGTGTAGCTGTGGAAGGGGAGCTCAGTCTTCACTGCCTCCACTCCCCAAACCCCCGAGGGGCAAAACTTCCAACCTGAAAAGCAGAAAGAGACAGAGAGAAATGAAAGGTCAGAGAGGCCATCAGCTGGACCACCGGAAGAATGGAGAGGGGATAGGACGATGCTACGGGACGAGAACCTGCAGGAGGAGGGGGAGGGAGGGTACTGTCGGGCTCAGTCTTTAGGCTCCGGAACAATAAGAGCCAGGCGGCAGAGATCCTCTCTCATTGTCTACGGGGCGGACGTCCTCGGCCCTGCCCCGCCCCCTTGGCAATGGGCAGCACATCTGTTTTAACATGTTAATAATTATTAATTTGTCAGCTATGACTCAGAAGCAGCTTCCTTTTATTTGGGGGAACTAATTGTAACCTTTCCTACTCCTACTGCATTTCCCAAAATAGAAAATATCCATAAGAACAAAGGAAAGTTAACACAGAGAGGATTCGTTCCACTCTCTTTAAAAAAAAATCTCCGAGTGTATAAGAATGTACATATACTTGTACAAACTCACGTGTGCGCTACTGAATATATGTCCGTTTAATTCATCAATTAAGAGACCCTTTTATTTAAAGCCAAAAGCCATAGCAAAAGGTCAGCATGCCTACGCCTTTATTTCCAATACTAAAAATAAACCCCATGGAAAGAAATATTCAATTACAAATATCAAGGGCATTCAAGGCTGCATCCCACATTGAGTCTGTCTCTGGGGGCATGGTGCCACTAGAAACTGAACATCTTAAAAAGCAGGAATTCTCAATGCTGAAGAAGGGGAGGGTAGTGGCAAGAAACAAAGAAATAGCAGTAGGGGAAGCCTGTTGTAGACCAAACGACTCTCTCCACCTAGAACAGTTCCGGACATACATCAGCGACATAAACATAACTATATAAGATGAGCGCGGGCACAGTAAGTACGGAAGAAGCTTCATAATTACACAAAGTGAACGCATGAATTGTGTACGCCAGTGGCGTGTGCATGCGTACACACACACACACACACACACACACACACACACAATTTACATATACAGACGGATGAACTGCCCCAAAACAAACACCGCACACATTACTAGCTTGAAATCAGCAGGATTGCACTGAGTGGAGGTGCTCTTTGTAAATCTCCACAACCGGCTCCCAAACCGGACGTTAGTCCTCGGGTCACATAAATACGTGCGGCCAAAGGGTGAGCACGGAGTGGGGGTAGGGGTGGGGGTAGCAGTGGAGGATGGGATTAGGGAGGGGAGCTCTTCACTCTGCTCCAGTCTAATCCCGATATCCCCACTCTGCCTTTGTGCTGCCGAATTTTAAATAAATAAATAACCCTGTGGGGAGGCGGCTAAGGAGAGATTCCTAGACTAGTCTGTCAGCGGCCACTTTGCCTCTCCACTGGACTCTAGTTCACTTCCTCTCCCATGGTTGCAGCGGAGGGGGTCCTAGAGCCTCACAAAGCCAGGTTTCCCCCACCCGTGCTCCTGCAGGAGCTGCGCTCCCGGGGAATCCCACCGGCTGCAGAAGCACGGATTGGGGAATCCCAGAAAACTCCCATCCAGGGCAGGGTGAATGTCAACCATAAGAATGACACAGGCAGGATTGCTAATACAAGCTTGAGAGAGATCCACCGGACAGGGGAGCCGGGGAGGCCCTATGGGAGAGGATGCTAGTGAGCAGGTGTGACACTCGATAGAGCCGCCCAGGTTAGAGAAGGAACAGCAAAAAAAAGAGAGAGAGAGACAGGGAATGCTCCTAAGGAACACAATCAACAGCTACTCACTCGTGTGTCTGTCTGCCTGAGTGGGGCACCGGGACGGGGAAGGGAAAGGTGGAGGCGGAGGAGGATGGGTGCTGTTTAGGGACGCTGCCTCTTGCTTCAGTCCTGGTGCTGGTAAATCAGTGAACGAGACTATGCCTGACTCCAGCTGAACTCTTCCTCCACCTCCTGAGTGTCACCTAACACTCTCCTCCCCTCTAAACACATACACAAAAAGACAAACACAGAAAGAGCAGCAGCAGAGGGCGCAGGCGCGCACCAAAGCCCTAGCCCAACTCTTAGAATAGCTGGAGGAATGAATCCCTCCTGATCTGAAGCATGTGGTGACCATGGGAAGAGTAAGAGCTCGCCATGATCCCCCTTCATCTACTAAGGGGGGGGGGGGGGAGAACAAACAGACGTTTTTAAAAAGTTTTCCTCAGAATAATAACCTTCAGGAGTCTGGGAGTGTGAGTATTCTTATCCCCCTCTTACAGATGAGGTGTGATGTGACTAATAGCGTCATACATCAAGAGATGGAAGGAGCTTCAGAAGTAACTAGTCCAAACCCTTCCTTAATTTTCCAGATGAAAGTAAGGTCTAAGATCATGCAGGGAGTGTCAGAATTTGAAGCCAGGTCCTCTGACTTTAGAGCTAGTATTCTAGAGTATCTGACTCCAAATTCAATGCTCTTTCCACTAAATTATGATGTATTTCTTCTGTATGGTCTATACCCATATTTATAATGGGGGGCAGGGGAAGCTAAGGGAAACAAAACGGAAGAAAACACAAGAAGAGAGATATTGATAGGTTGTTATTTAATAGAATTGTCTATTGATAGACAATAGGTTGTCTGTTGATAGAATTATCATTACATGCATGTAGAAGGGTTTTTTTAAAGTTTCATTAGAATGGCCCTGATGGAGATATTAAGGAAAATCTGCCACAATTTAAAATGGATGTTAAAGATAATTTTCATCCACAGCCATATAGCTGTTCCTATACAGCTATCTGTTCCTGACTTTGTTTAGAATTTGGAACTTTAGAGTTGTCTCTTTTTTTACTTAATAATATTTTATTTTTTCCCAATTACATGTAAAGATGGTTTTCAACATTCATTTTTGTAAGATTTTTCTCCCTCCCTCCCTGCTCCCCAAGACAACAAGCAATCTGATATAGGTTATACATATACAATCATGTTAAACAAATTTTTACATTAGTCATGTTGTGAAAGAAAAAGCAGAACAAAAGAGAAAAACCACAAGAAAGAAAAAAGTTTAAAAAAAAAGTATGCCTCAATCTGCATTTAGACTCTATAGTTCTTTCTCTGAATGTGGATAGCATTTTCCATCATGAATTTTTAGATCACTGTACTATTGAATAATGTTGCTGTTACTGTGAATAATGTTCTCCTGGTTCTGCTTACTTCATTCAGCATCAGTCCACTTAAGTCTTTGTAAGTTTTTCTGAAACCCACCTGCTCAATCCTTTCTTATAGCACAATAGTATTCCATTTCATTTATATACTATGACTTGTTCAGCCACTCCCTAATTGATGGACAGCCCCTCAATTTCCAATTCTTTGCCACCACAAAAAAGAGCTGCTATAAATGTCTTTGTACATGTGAGACATTTTCCCTTTTTTATGATCTCTTTGGGATACAAACCTAGTAGTGGTATTGCTACATTAATACCAGTTTTATAGCCCTTTGGGCATAGTTCCAAATTGTTCTCTAGAATGTTTGGATCAGTTCACAACTCCACCAATAATGCATTAGTGTTCTAATGTCAATTGTCTTTTTTAGATTTTTTAAAAATGTAGTAAAAATGAATATGAAATTTGCTGACCAGAAAGAAATTTGGACTTCAAAAGGTGCTATTAAAGGGGAAAAAATTTTAAGTCTATTGAGTTTACAATTAAATAAAAATACATTTAGTACTTCAACCATATTTCACTTACAATATTTGTGTATGAAAATAAACCAAATTAACAAATTGTTCTTAATGTCATACCATCAATAATTTTTCAGGTAAACAACCTCCCAGTCCTTTTCATGTATTTTACAGGTTCATAGATTTTAGAACAGAAAGGGACCTTAGAAGACATGGAGTCTAATCCCTTCATTTTACAGATAAGGAAAGAGAGGCCCAAAGAAGTTAAGTGCCTTGTTCAGGGTCACATATCTAGAAAATCCGCAGCAGAATTTGCATTCAGGTCTTCTTGATTTCAAGTTCTGTATCCTATCCACTACATCTCAGTTTTCTAGCTCTGACCTTCTCAAATTAATCTGTGTCTCTACACTCTCATGTTACCTGCAGATGGGTATGATAGAAAAGTTCTCTAGCAAGCAACAAGGAAAAGAAAAATGGAAAGATGCTACACCTGAAGCAGGACTTTGATCTTACAGCCTTGAGAAATCTCTTTTCCAACAGCTATTTGTAAACCCTAGCCTTTATCTAACCCATGAAGTCCCCATTACTCAATAAAGTGATTTTATTGCATAATTATAATCATTTTCCAATGGCCCTTCTTTCCAGCAATCATTATTTTACATCTTTACTAAGCAGGTATGTGTCCATAAAGTGGGTTGGGTTTTTTTTGTTTTTTGTGGGGGGGTTTTGCAGGGCAATGAGGGTTAAGTGACTTGCCCAAGGTCACTTAAGTATAATGTGTCTGAGGCTGGATTTGAACTCAGGTCTTCCTGAATCCAGGGCTGGTGGTTTATCGACTGCTCCACCTAGCTGCCCCCCACAAAGTATTTAGAAAAGAAAACTGCTTCCACTAGTTTCTTTCAGTTCTCAGCAAATAAATGGATGGATGGATGAATTAATAAATAAATTAATAAACCATCAAATGAACTCTCCTCCAATAATACCCTATTGGATCGGATAAGATAGCAAAATGAGAGCATAACACTCAGGAGGGTGTACTTTAATGGGCATTTTAAAATACTGTTTCAAAAAAATACACACAACTTTAATGCCAGAAAATTTCACTATACATATCACTTAGATGTGGATTGTGTGATATCAGGTCACATAGTTTACAATAAGCCCCAGGAAAGAAAAACATAGTAGAGACAATTTTGAAATCCTGCCTGATTCACACAGATGTTTTGATTCTCCACACTACTTTCTTCCTTCTCCTCCTGGACATCTTATACTACCTCTTGGAAAAAAAAATAATGTTATAAACTAATTTATACATGAATCCATGTTACTCTGGTATATTTTATTTTAATTGAGGGCCACAGAGACCGGACAATTATTAAGCCAAAAGGAATGAATCCCTAATGTTAGAATTTCAAATATTATTGTACCTGGATAAGGGAAATATGTTTGAAAAGAATTTTTTCACTTCTTTCAAAGTTATAATATATTACTAGTAAGGCCTCTCCTAGCTCCCTATTTTGCTACAATAAATCAGTGGCATAGCTAATATCTATAGAGTACTCTAATGACAGTTACTGACTTCTGATGATTTATGTGAACACAAATGATACTACTCGAAAGACTCTAGAAAGCATTATTCAGGATTATGAAGATGAGCAATAAAATCAAGACATTAGAGGCACAGGTGGTTTTTTCATCACTGTTGCTGATTGAAGATCAAGGCTTCCAAAGACAAAAGACATTTTCAGAAGTGAACAGCTGTTTAAGAGGATGGTATCTGAAAGCTAGTTTGGGATTCCTGGAAGCTAGCTTAAAATACAGGAATGGTAGAAGTCTCTTATAAGTGTTGATATAATATATATTTGCCTGGACTCTTACAACTCTATACAAAATATATTTCAAAATGAAAAAGATTAGAGTAGGAGAAAACTGGCTCCATATATATATATATATATATATATACACACACACATATATATACATATATATATATACATATATATATATATACATATATATATATACATATACACACACACACACCCCAAATTACTTAGAAAAGAGAAGAGAATAGCTACAATGTAAGAAAGATAATAACACTAGAAATGCCTAGAAATCCATAGAAGAAAAAAATTCAAAAAGGCATCAGGGATTTTTTTTAAATGACCTCACATGTTTATTTAGAAACATACAAAGTACCGAGAAAAAGTAAAATGAACTAAAGATTATAATCCAAAGAGGCATACGACCTCTAAGGTTTCACTAAGACTTGGTAGGATTAGACTTTGGACTGGAAAATGACTCTTCAAAAGAAAATAAATTAAAGGGATTGCAGAGGAGCATCTATATTAAGATGACATATCAGTATGAGGAACTCCAGAGAGGGAAAGCATGGCGTATAGCATTTAAGTAAAGAGTATAGGAAGCAGAAAGAGGAGGTGTATTATTAGTGTCTATCATAGAATACCTTGACAGAAGGAGTGAATGAATGAGAAATATGGGAAACAGGCCACAATCTGGGCACAAAAGCATTCTATAGTAATGGCTGGAGAGTGGGGTGGACTTAAATTATATGGACATCTGCTGGAAATCTCTGTATGCCAAAAGTAGATCAACTAAAATCTTGGCTTACTTTAATTAAAATTTCATCTTTCTAAAGATAGAGGAATCAATCAGGGAAATTGTTATTCTGGATCTAATTCTCACCAAAGAACTGTTGGAAGTAGGAATGATGGCAGAGCCTAGGGAAATGACCATTCCATCTTTAAAATCAGCTTCCTAAAAACCTAAAGAGCATGTAAGACAACATCCAGCTTTCCTTGATCACACATTCTAAGGGCCTGAAAAAAGACAGGGAAGGTATCATGCTATAGAATTCTATAAAGGATTGTTCTCTGGGACATGGGGAGGAAAAATTGGAAAACACAGATGATATTTTAAAAATGTCAATAGAAACTTATTTCTTTTAAAGAGAGAAAATGGGATAATAAGAGATGTTCCAGACAGCATTTGGAAACCTACATTTTGGTAGGGTGCAAGAACAGGTACCAACTGGCAGCTATCAGCTCACTAGCTAACTTCAGGTCATTGACCCTAGGTGACTGGGAAGGAAACCCACACCTCTGGATGGCATTCATTCCAGAGAGAGTAGTTCTAGACTGGGTTCCCGGAGCAAGGAGCAAGTTCAGAAGCAAGCAGCAGTTGTAAGGAATGGGGGTCTCAGTTTCAGCTTTCAGCCCAATAAGAAGCCTGTAATGGAATAATAAGGGCAAGAATCACAGACCACAGGGAAACCTATGTCTATCACTGTGAATCAGCAGAGCTTTCCAGCTGGCTAACTAACTAGCTCAGTTCAGTTGCAATATACTAGAATTCCAAATGGGACAATCCTACAGGCCTATTGCTCAGACCCAAACCCAGGTGAGGAGCTTACAGTACTCAGACTATGTAAGCAACCACCAGACTTGTTTTGGGAAAACTAAAAGTTTTTGGGTTCCCTGCTTGAGCTGCAATAACATAATACTCCCAAGAAATCAGCAGCAGAATGAACTGACCTTCCATCAAGTAGTGTGCAGAGCAACATGGCTAATGCAGAAATATGTTTAATGTGACTGTACATTTATAAACTGTATCAGATTGCTTTCTGTCTTGGGGAGGGGAGAGGGAAGGCAGGGAGGGAAAAAAATTTGGAACTAGAAATCTTATAAAAAACAAACGCTGAAAGAGGTAGCTAGGGGGTGCTGCTAGGTGGCGCAGGGGATAGAGTGCCAGCCCTGGATTCAGGAGGACCTGAGTTCAAGTCCAGCCTCAGACACTTAACACTTACTGGCTGTGTGAACCTGGGCAAGTCACTTAACCCCAATTGCTTCACCAAAAAAAAAAAAAAAAAGAATGTATAGACTGAAAGAGGCAGCTAGGTAGCACAGTGGATAAAGTACTGGACCTAGATTCTAGAGGAGCTGAGTTCCAGTCTGACCTCAGACACTTGACACTGGCAGTGTGACCCTGGGCAAGTCACTTAACCCTCATTGCCCTAAAACACACACACACACACACAAAACAAATGTTGAAAACTATCTCTACAGGTATTTGGAAAATTTTTAAATAGTTTTATGATTTAAAAAAAGGTGTGGGTTATTAAAGGAGCTTTGTCATTTCAAAAAAAGAAGAAGAAGTGTGCAGAGCAGAGACCTATCATAAAATTCAAAGCCAGGAAGTAGGCTGGAAGACACAAACAAAAAAAGAACAGCATTAAAAAGCTAGGGGGCAGCTAGGTGGCGCGGTGGATAGAGCACCGGCCCTGGAGTCAGGAGGACCTGAGTTCAGATCCGGCCTCAGACACTGGACACTTACTAGCTGTGTGACCCTGGGCAAGTCACTTAACCCCCATTGCCCGCAAAAAAACAAAAAAAAAAACAAACAAAAAAAAAAGCTATTATAGGGGGCGGCTAGGTGGCGCAGTGGATAAAGCACCGGCCCTGAATTCAGGAGTACTTGAGTTCAGGTCTGGCCTCAGACACTTGACACTTACTAGCTGTGTGACCCTGGGCAAGTCACTTAACCCCCATTGCCCCGCCCAAAAAAAAAAAAAGCTATTATAATGAAAGGGACATTCAAGACACAAACTGAGAAAAATACAATGGCATGGAATGTCTATAAGCAAAGCTTCAAAGGAAATAGAATTTAGCTAGCACCATCTTGGAGCACATTCTTCATCTGGACCTGCTGTTGGTTGGTGAACACTCCCCTCTTAGGACAGGGGCCATGAGGATTGGGTGACTTGCCCAGGGTCACACAGCTTATGGTTGTCACGTGTCTGGGGCCAGATTTGAACTCAGGTCCTCCTGAATCCAAGACCAGTGCTTTGTCCACTGAGCCACCAAGCTGTCCCCTCTACAGTAGTTTTGTTTGTTTTTTTTTAACGGGGCAATGGGGTTAAGTGACTTGCCCAGGGTCACACAGCTAGTAAGTGTTAAGTGTCTGAGGCCGGATTTGAACTCAGGAATTCCTGAATCCAGGGCCGGTGCTTTATCCACTATGCCACCTAGCCACCCCTACAGTAGTTCTTAAGAGTTCTCCTCCTGGGGTGGAGCCAAGATGGCAGAGGAAAGGCTGTAAATTTTCAGATCTCCCCACAATCCATGCACATACCTCCAAATAATGCCATAAGACAATTTCTGGAGTAGCAGGACCCACAAAAGAACAGAGTGAGATCATTTTCCAGCCAAAGATAGCTTTAAAGGGCAGCAGGGAAAGTCTGCTGTACCAGGCTGAGAGAGAAGCCAGCTCCACCTCGCAAATCCAGCCCCAGGCAGGCCATGCCTCCAGAGCCTCAGAATCATCAGCATCAGTGGCTACTTCTGGAACTCAGTTCACGGACTGGTGAGGGGGTCCAGTGGTTGGCTGGAAAGAGATAGTAGGAGTCTCTGTCAGAGCTGAGGTGGAGTGCTATAGTGTTGCCCAGGAAGCAGACTTGAGAGGCATCAGCCCCGTAAGGGAGGGGCACAGGCACATCAAGATTTGACCACAGTGAATAAGATTTCTGCTTCCAGGTGTGAGATTTAAAATTGGATATTAGATCATAAATCTCCCCTCTTTAACCTTTCCCTTAATTTATCTCCCAGACTAGTAAATGGAAGAAGCTTCTGGTTTTCTAGATAGAGCTTTTATTGTATGGTAGTCACAAGGTGATGTTGATTAGAAGGATAGGAAAGTAGAAACACAATACAAATCGTCTTAAGTCTAAGCTTAGTCTATATTCTGTATAAAACTCACCAAAACCGAAGGCCACCTTTGGGGAGAGAGAGACCGTGTGCTGCTGCTAACCGCGAGCTGGGCCCAGTCGAAACTCTCATCAGCATCAGCCTGTGCAGTGCAGTCAGGAGACCAGCAGAGCAGGAAAAAAGTCCCACTTCCGTTCTCTCCTTGCCTTTTAAGCCCGGAAGTGGAGTGCTAGCAGGCAGTCTGACGTGTGCAGCAGGCGGACTGGCGTGCGTAGCTCATGCTGTTGGTCTCCTCCCCGAAAGGGTGGTCCTTAAAAAAAACTGGCATCTTTCAGTTATCCTAACCGACTGTTAAAAAACTTTCATATTTTTTACCACACAGGTTAAAGAGTAAGCAGGCCCATGGTTACTTACAGACCAGAGCACAGGCGTGGCAAGCTGAGAATGTGCCTCTCCTTAAATTGTACCACCTGGGACCCCCCTAAAGCTTGGGACAGTGCATTCTAGAAGCAGTGTCCCACTTTAAGAAGGAGTTAAAAGCCAAAAAATAGGCAAGGATAATGAGCAGGCAGAAAAAGATGCAGACCATGTAAAGTTTCTTTGCTGACAAGGTAGATCAAAATACACCCTCAGAAGAAGATAATAAAGTCAAAGCTCCTATAGCCAAAGCTTCCAGGAAAAATATGAATTGGTGTCAGGACACAGAAGCACTCAAAAAGGAGTCTGAAGATGAGAGATAGAGGGAAAAGTAAGAGAGGTAGAGGAAAAAATGGAAAGAGAAATGAGAATGATGCAGGAAGGTCATGAAAAAAAAGTCAACAGCTTGAAAAGCCAAATTGGACAAATGGAAAAGAAGGTACAAAAGCTCTCTGAACATTGTTATCGATTACACTCCTTCACATTTTGGTACAGTGCAAGAAACACTAGATTTAGAATGAGAGAACTTGGGTTCAAATCCCAGCTCTTCTACTTTACAGAAGTATAATCTTGGGCAAATCATTTCCCCTACTAAGCCCTCAATTTCCTCATCTGTAAAAGTAAGTTAGAGGGGCAGCTAGGTGGCGCAGTGGATAGAGCACTGGCCCTGGAGTCAGGAGGGTTCAAATCTGACCTCAGACACTCAATACTAGCTGTGTGACCCTGGGCAAGTCACTTAACCCCAATTGCCTCACACACACACAAAAAAAAGTAAGTTAGACTAGATGACTTTTATGGTCCCTTCTGGCTTTAAATCATATTATCCTATCAGCCTCCAGCATATCATGAAAGGAAATAACTATATGATAGAATGACTACATAGGATCCTAGGTTTGAAAGTAGAAAGGACTTTAGAGGTCACCTAATTCAATTCCCTCATTTTAAATATGAGGAAATTGAATTAGGTGACCTGAAATTGAAACCCAGAAAGGTTGTGACCTACACAGGGTAACCAAGGTAGAAAGTGACAGAACAAGGATTTAAATTCCTAATGTAGGTAAAAATTGACTTTTAATGTTACTATAGATATCATAACTTTTCTACTGTAAGCCTGTAGTAATACAATTCTGAAAAGGGGAAGGGAAGAAAAAAAAGGAAAAAAGAAATTTACATGAAAACTTTATTATATATTTAAAAGAAACAGCAAGTTGTACATATTTGCAATTTCATGTATAATCATCTTTTTTATTACACTATGTTATAGACATCCTCATTTTATTCCATAAATTAAAAATAAAAGTGATTTTTAAAATTACCTTGGGTCTTTTGGGTGGGGGAAGAGATGGGATACCTAAGAGACGAATCATCAAAAAACAGTAAGGGAAGTGAGCACAGTTGGTAATCTAAGCTAAAAAAGGAATTATCAAAATCTGTATTTGATACATCTCTGTACTATAAACAGACAGAGAGCACGGCAGGTTTTCCTCAGGCAGGAAACAGGAAGTTAGTGTGAGGACCAAGATGGGTGAGAGCTCTGAAACAGGATCTAATTTCATTCCCTGCATGACCACAAGCAACTCAAATCCTCTCTCCATGCTTCAGTCTCCTCGTCTGCACAGTAAAGGAAAGTTGGACTAGATAAATGATGCTTAAAGTACAAAGTTAGTAAACCTGGGAATTTGGTGATTCTAGAAGGAAATAGACATTCTGCTGGCTAATGTGGCGCAGACAGGAACTGGGAGTGGTAGCACTCGATATCAAATCGATATGTCCAGTAGAGACATCATACGCCCAGTCCAAGGGCTGGTTTGGAGCACAAGGTGAAGAAGTTGAGCTTTGGTTCAGCCTTAGAGTAGGCTTAAATGACTGATTAATGAATATGCCTCAAGCATACCAAAGAGGAAAAAGAGGATTAGCTAAAGTGAGAGGATAAGACTTCAAAAGCCATAGAAACCAAAGGGAGGAGAAAAAAAATAATAATTGAAAGGTCCGTAGAAAATAGCTTAAATCCCAGAGGAGGCATCTGGGGAGGGGGGGGGGGGCTCTAAGTCAAGAATTTCCATGTCCAAGAGACTAGGAAATAGGACAAGACTGAGAGTGATAGGCAAGCAGTAGAATAGAAGTACAGTAACACCTCAGATCAATGGCATGGTCTCAAGACTTCACACCCAGCAATGGGACTAGGAAGCAGGTTTTCGAAGAGGCTGTGAATTCTGCCAGACCTAGCACAGTGAATCCAACCCAAATTTGCCTTGGGCTAGATGGCTGAACAAACTGACCTGGCACACATTCCAAACCAAGTTAAGTCAAAGAATTGGAATGCTGGAGTTAAGAGGCTCCTAATATACTTTTCTTTTATTAATACCTCATTGCCTTCAAGCTATTTGGAAAGGGAACATCATAATACTCATACATACCACCAGAGCAGTAACTAAGAAATTTTTTCTGCCTATGGCAAATGAAGCACACCTGGCACACAGTTGCCAGAAAGAAGCATGTGTATCGCAGGGCATCATGAGATTTCCATGTTGCAGAAGAACCAACAGCTGCTGCTTAAGAGTTTCCAGATCAGTCTGGCTGGATGAGCGGTCACCCAAGGGAGGAAGCAAATGTTTCTTATTGGCACCTAGGAACAATGTCCCAGTTTACACTTCCCTAGTTATGGCTCTGCACCCCACCACTACTCTTACTCAACTTTGGGCACAACAATAGATTTCAAAAAGGAATGGCCAGATGATTAGACTAAGGAGGCTGCTTTCTATTGTTAAAACATTTGGAATGTTTCAATTCAAAATTGACCTCTCCACCTTAGAAGGGAGCAATACACACCTACCCCACAGTGACCAACAAATATTTCATACAGGTTGGAATGTAGGTGGTGTAATGTTACCTCTAAACAACAGAGAAAATTTAGGGGTACACTGTATAAATAAACTTGGATAAATATTTAAATTCAAACATAGACCACATACACATCAAATTTGCAGGTGACAAAGCTGAGTGGTATCACTGACCCGATGATAAAGTCAGGAGCAGAAGGATTTTGACAAGCTAGAGCATTAAGCTAAATAATACGTTAAAATTCAGTACATTTACCTACAAAAATAATCAACTTCATAAGTACAAAATGAAAGAGACATAGTGATTCTGAAAAACATATGGGGGATTTGTGGACTACAAGCTCAATATGAGTGAGCGACGTGATGTGATGTGATGGGATGGGATGGGATATGATGGGATATGATGGGATGTGTTGGGATGGGATGTGATGGGATGGGATGGGATGGGATGGGATGGGATGGGATGGGATGGGATGGGATGGGATGGGATGGGATGGGATGGGATGGGATGGGATGGGATGGGATGGGATGGGATGGGATGGGATATGATGGGATATGATGGGATATGATGGGATGGGATATGATGGGATGTGTTGGGATGGGATGTGATGTGATGGCCAAAAAAGTTAACGCACCATGGGCTACATTAAGAGAAGCATAGCTTCCATGAATATGGAAGAGGTAGTCCCACTTGTACTCTATTCTCTTCAGATCACATTTAAAGTATCACTGTCAGTTCCAGGAGTCACAGTTTAGGAAAGACATTGATAAGGGGGATAATGTCCTGAGAAACATAACCAACATGGTAAAAAGCCTTGATTCAAGTCATATAAGGATCAGTTGAAGAAAATGGGCAAGTTTAACCTTGAAAAGAAATGGCTTGGGGGCAGCTAGGTGGTGCAGTGGATAAAGCACAGGCCGTGGATTCAGGAAGACCTTGAGTTCAAATCTGCCCTCAGACACTTGACACTAGCTGGGTGACCCTAGGTAAGTCACTTAACCCCCATTGCCCTGCAAAAAAGAGAGCGAGAGAGAGAGAGAGAGAGAGAGAGAGAGAGAGAGAGAGAAAGAGAGAGAGAGATGGTTTAAGGTATGATACTGGCTGTCTTCAAATAGTTGAAGGGTTATCACATAGAGGAAAGATTTGACTTGTTCTCTTTGGTCCCAGAGGGTAGTAATACTTAAATTTCTTTTGCTTTTGCTTTTCTTTCTTTCCTTTTTTTTTTTTTTTTTAGTTAGGGGCAATGAGTAGAAATTGCAAAGAAGTCAATTTAGGCTTCTTCTCAGTGAAAAAATACTTTAAAAAAACCTCCCTAACAGGGGCAGCTAGATGGCGCAGTGAATAGAGCACTGACCCTGGATTCAGGAGGACCTGAGTTCAAATCCAACCTCAGACCCTTGACACTTACTAGCTGTGTGACCCTGGGCAAGTCACTTAACCCCAATTGCCTCACCAAAAACAACAACAACAACAACAACAAAAACAAAAAAACAAAACCTCCCTAACAATTAAAACTGGCTAAAACTGAAGTAGCTCCTTCCCCCACCCCATCATTCCCCTCCTTAGAGAGAGGTCTTCGAAAGGGGCAGCTAGGTGGCGCAGTGGATAAAGGACCGGCCCTGGATTCAGGAGGACCTGAGTCCAAATCCAGCCTCAGACACTTGACACTAGCTGTGTGACCCTGGGCAAGTCACTGTGGAAACTTTTCACATGTAGATTGACCTTGATGACCACTGAGGTCTTTTCCAACAATCAAATAATGTGATTCTGTGATTGGCAGGCAGTCCGCCAGACTTGTATCTGAAATATTTCCAGCTTCATAAAACCTTCCAAACCTTCACTCCTCTTGTTAAAGACTTTGAGAACTCAGGGATGCCTCCAGACCATGAGAAAGAACTGAAATCAGGAATCAGTGGAAGACCTATTCCAAAATGCCACTTAATTTGTTGTCCTTGGATAGAAGAGATATCACTATTCCAATAATGAGAACAGATATAATATCTTTATTCAGTGAATATTTAAACCAATATAATGTACAACATAATGTGCAAAATAGATAATAATGATTAAATCATATGTATATGAGCAAATACAATTCAGCTATACCACAAAGAGGTCTTCAATTAAAATATCATAGCTATGACAGTAATAATCATTATTTTTAAAAATTAATCAATATGGGCAGCTAGGTGGCGCAATGGATAAAGCACTAGCCTTGGATTCAGGAGGACTTGAGTTCAAATCCAGTCTCAGAGACTTGACACTTAATTAGCTGTGTGACCCTGGGCAAGTCACTTAACCCTTATTGCCCTTCAAAAAAAAAAACAAACAACCAAACAAAAATTAATCAATACAAGCATGTCTTGATATGTAAAATATTTATTTGAAACCTTAAAATAAAAACATAAATATCAGACAAAGTAAATATAATGATAAATAATAGAAAGTCACTAAAAAAATTAAAACAAAAAAGTCACTAATAACTAATAAATGCAGTCATACACTAATTCCTTATATTTTCCATCTACTATTATTATCAAACTGCCTTACTCCAGTAATATGTTCAACATAAATGTCTCCATCTAATGGCTTCATGAAGCATCTCTTTGTATATTCATTGATAGCATCCCAACCCCAATTTCATACTTGACAGCCTGGGTTCATCACCAAGATTGATCTGTAACCCAACAGCACCCCCAATAAATGCATCATAATATACTCTGAAACATTCTTGAGCCAAATGTTGGACTACTGATTTTTTTTTTTTGGCCAGGTCTGGTATTCTCAAAAGTTTTCAAAGGAAAGTAGTATCTATGATTACAATTGTCAAAGTCGTGGCCTATCATCATCAAGTTAAACCAAAACACTTTCTCAATCTGGAAACTATCTGATTGGCATGGATCTCAGTGATATCGGGCATTCTGATGCCCTACACCAACCAGTCCAATAATGAATTATGTAAAAAAATAATTATGTCTATGGGTTATAGCATTATTTAAACAGTGATGACCTCAGTGCAGTACATGATGTCTACCCCTATAGCAATTTATCCCAGAACCAAAGAGTCATACACCACTTAAATAGTCTTGCTAAGTGACACATAGTTATTTAGCAAAACAAATAAAAATATCCTCACATTGGAAGAAATAGAGACCAAGGTAGCAGTAGATACCACTTGTATTTTTGCTTAGTGGGGCTTATTATAAATCAGTTTTGCCTGTAATATTAGCAAGTCGTGAGATTCAATTAGTGTTCCAATCCTTCAGTTGCCAATGAACATCTACTAAGCCATAATGCAATACTCTTATTGCTTGATTGTCATTCAGTTTTAATTTTTGTTCATAAATGGCAGTAGCCACACGAAGAGTCCAAATATTAAGTAAAATCTGTTTGGATGGCAAAATCACACTTCATTTCGTCATTAAGTTATTCAACAAGCTCACATGACTGGGATCATGCCTACCTCTGTTTCTATCTTCCAAAGAGGTGATGAAAGAATTAACCCTAATCCACAGAGACCAGTAATCTCACTCCAGATGATGATGGAATCTTGTGTCAATGGTAAACAAATTAACCTGATACTCTTATAAGGTACACTAACTCTCTGGGGGCAGATCTAACCATTTCTTGTCTGCATTTCTAACAACTCTATCTAAGGTGCTAAAGGTACTCTTGGAAAACTTGCTATTCTTTAAATGACATGTGATGCTCAGAAGAATAAAAATTGACTATATCATTTTTTGTCAGGGTGCCCATCCTAACCATTTAACCAAATGTCATTCTACTGTCATTTTAGCTATGGCAAAATTACTGACTAATTCAGGAATACAATTTCCCACGGGAATTCCCAAGTAGACATAAGTGTTTTCCTCTGTCATGATAAGAGACAATTTTATCTTATTAACTAAATTTTATAGGAATTACTCTTTTCTTGACTATCAGTAAAAATGCACACTTTCTTGGCATTAAATCAAAATATTACCCATGAAGCAACCTCATTTACACTGAAAAACATGGGGGGTGAAATGGGGGAAAGTCTTTTTCCATATCAACATGATCTAAATAAACCAGAATGGTGAATACTTGACTAATCAATCAATCAACCAATCAACAAGTATTGTGTATTTACTATCTATCAGACTCTGTGCTAAGCCTTAGAGACACAAATAAAGGCAAAAACAGCCCCTGAAATCAAAAAGCTTATATTCTGATGAGGGATAAATATGTAAATAATTAGACATACAAGAAACACACAAAGTACATGAAAGGCACTAGCACCTGGGGAAATGGGAAAGGTCTCCTGCAAAAGGTGGTGTTTGAGCTAAGTCATGAAAGAAGCTAGGAATTCTAAGAGACAGGTGAGTAGAGAGGCATGGGAGACAAAAAAGTACAAATTCATGGAGATGGGAAACAGAGAGCTATGTCCAAGGAATGGCAACTGACAAGTGGGATAGTACAGCTGGATTATGAGTAGAAGGAGGTAAAATATAAGCATACTGGAGTAAAAATCAGGTTGTAAAGAGTTTTAAATGCCAGTGGACTTTTATTTAATTTTGGAGGTAAAAGGAAGCCATAGAAATTTACTGAGTAAGGAGGAGGTGACAAAAAGAGACATAGTCTTCAGGAAAATCACTGGCAGTTACATGGAAAATGGATCTCTCTTTCTCTCTCTCTCTCTCTCTCTCTCTCTCTCTCTCTCTCTCTCTCTCTCTCTCTCTAATAGGGCAATGAGGGTTAAGTGACTTGCCCAGGGTCACACAGCTAGTAAGTGTCAAGTGTCTGAGGCCGGATTTGAACTCAGGTCCTCCTGAATCCAGGGCCAGTGCTTTATCCACTGAGCCACCTAGCTGCCCTGGAAGATGGACTTTAATGAGAAGAAACTGGGGGGAGAGATTAATTAAAAAAACTTCAGTCTGAATGCAGACCAAAGCATATATCTATCTATCTATCTATCTATCTATCTATCTATCTATCTATCTATCTATCTGTGTATGTATATATGTATATATGTGTATATGTATGTATATGTGTGTGTATATATATATAGGCAAGGTAATGAGGGTTAAGTAATTTGCCTAGGGTCACACAGCTAGTAAGTGTCAAGTGTCTGAGTTCAAATATGAACTCAGGTCCTCCTGAATCCAGGGCCAGTGCTTTATCCACTGCACCACCTAGCTGCCCCAGAAGCATATTTTTTTATCTTGTTGCTTTTTTCTGAGTTTTCTAGCACAAAATGACTAATATAGAAACATTCTACATGATTCCATATGTATAACCTATATCACATTGCTTATTGTCTCAGGGAGAGGAGAAGGGAGGGAATAAGGGATAGAATTTGGAACTCAAACCTTAAAAAAATGCAAATATTCAAATATTCAAAATTTTACATGTAATTGGAAGAAAATAATATATATAATAAAAAATATTTTAAAGGTTATTACAATAATACAGGTAAGAAGTAAAGAGGGACTAAATGAAGTATGATAGTGGCTGTGTGAGTGAAGAAAATGGGACAAATTCAAGAGATCTTGCAAAGGTAAAAACAAGATTTTGCAACTGATTCGATATGTGGGATGAGTGAGAATAAGGATTTGAGAAAGGCACTGAAGTTGGTGAACCCGTGTGACTGGAAAGATGTTGATAACCCTTGACAGTAATGGAGACGTTTGGAAGAGGGGAGGATCTGAGTCTGGGAAAGAGGAGATCATAAGTTCTGTCTGGGACCTGTTGAGTTTGAGATGTCTCAGATATCCAGTTTGAACTGTTCAATAGGCAGCTGATGATGAGAAACAGAAGCTTATTTGAGATAGTGGAGCTAGATATTCATTCAGATCAATAAATCATCTGCATAGAGATGATAATTAAACCCTTGAGAGCTGATGAGGTCACTAAGTGAGAGAATAGAGGGAGAATGAAGAGAGAGTCTCAGGGAAGAACCTTGAGGAATATCCACAGCTGGAGACATAACATGGATGATAAGCCAGCAAAGAAGACCGAAATAGAGCAGTCAGAGAGGTGCAAAGACAACTAGGAGAGAGAGAATAGTGATATTAAAACCTAGAAAGGAAGGGGTAGTCAACAGTGTTGGGAAGGATGAACACTGGGAAAAGACGATCATATCTGATAATTAAGAGAACACTGATAACTTTGGAGAGGATCGTTTCAAGTGATGAGATCAGAAACCAGATTGCAGATGCTCTAGAGGAGAGCAAAAAGAAATCTAGTAGAGGCAACAAGCAAAAACTATTTTTTCAAAGAGTTTAACTGAGAAGACAAGGAAAAAATACAGTCTTGAGTACCAAGGGAAAAAAAGGTCTTGAGTCATGTTTTCTGACACACAAACATAGGTTAACGTCAACAACACATTTAGTATATGTCATAGAGTAAGAAGTTAGATTTAGATTTTTTTTCACATCTTTCCTGCCAAGCTACAAAGTTTAATCTCTTTTTTCATCTCAAAGAAAGAAAGATATGGGGAAAAAACAAAATCACATGAATAGTATAGCGCCTGCTGGTTATGCTAGTAGGGAAAGTAGGATCAAGTGAGAGTTTCTTAAGAATGGAAGAGATGTGGGTATGTTTGCAGGCAGCAAGGGAATAGTCAGTAGATAGAGAAAGCCTGAAAATTAGCTTGAATATTAGTTCTACTATAAGAATAAAAATAAATTAGTTTAAAATTTTTTAAATTTTGTTTAAATAAATAAATTAGTTGACTAGGCAATCCTATATTATTTCTATATATAATACAGTGATAGTTGGATTTAAACCAAGACTATCACATATAATGGTCATGTTTCCCTGATAAAATATGGGGATAATCTTCTATCTCACCCTCCTATAAGCCTTCCCATTTTAGTGATAATCATATTGTTTTGTGGGGCACTGCTCTAAACCTCAATCAGTTCAAACCAAGCTATTCCACAAATGAACTGTCAATGGCACATGTATAGTCAAATATAAATATATACATATATATGTTGTATGTATGTACGTGTGTGTGTGTGTGTGTGTGTGTGTAAAGTAGGTTTGCAACAACCATTGATTGGCATAAAGTTCTCCCAGTATTCACTGATCCACCCATTTTGTAGCCAATTGGCCAGGACTGCAACATATATCTTCACTCTGGTGCTTCCTGAGGAAATTGATCTACAGTTGGTAGACAAATTCTTTTCACCTTTCTTACAAATTAAAGCAATATTTTTAAGGTGGTATTCATTCAGGACAAATTCACATTTATTTTGTGTTTTAAATTGAGGCAAGAAGATCACAAAGAAGAAAAGGACCTGTGTGTACAAAAATATTTATAGAAGCTTTTCTGTAGTGGGAAAGTACTAGAAATTTTAGTTTCTAGGAATGTCAATCACTTGGGGAATGTCTGAACAAAATACTTGAAATACATCATTTCTGGGGGCAGCTGGGTGGCACAGTGGATAAAGCACTAGCCCTGGATTCAGGAGAACCTGAGTTCAAATCTGATCTCAGACACTTGACACTTACTAACCATGTGACCCTGAGCAAGTGACTTAACCCTCATTGCCCCGCAAAAAAAAAAAAAAAAAATTAATCATTTCTGAGAAACCTGGGAAGGCTTATATGAACTCATAAAAAGTGAAGTTAGCAGAACCAGGAAAACAATTTATACTATAACAAAAACAACTTTGAAAGACAATAACTCCAACCAATACAATGACCAACTATGATTCCAGAGGATTGATGATGAAGAATGTTATCCACTTCCTAACAGAGAAATGATGGATTAAATAGACAGAATGAGACAAATATTTTTGATGTGGCCAATGTGGAAATTAATTTTGTTTGCCTATGCACATATGTTACAAGGGTTTTCTTTTTCTTTTTACTGGGGAAGGGTATAAAAGAGAAAATAAATGCTTATTAACTGAAAAAATAAAATTTAATTTGAAAATAAAGGTAAGGGGGCAGCTAGGTGGCACAGTGAATAAAGCACCAGCCCTGGATTCAGGAGGACCTGAGTTCAACTCCAGCCTTGGACACTTGACACTTACTAGCTGTGTGACCTTGGACAAGTCACTTAACGCTCATTGCCCTGCAAAAACAAAACAAACAAAAACACACCCACAAAAAAAAAAATAAGGGTTAGACTATGTCCTCTGAATCAAGCTTTTTTCCCAAAGCCAATACTTTAAACACTCTAGTCATGATGTAATATTATTATGACAGCTGAGATAGGCCCTAATCTGAATATGTGTCAATGAATTCTATAAATCGGATTTTCCTTATCCATGGGATCATTATAATTAGGAACCAATTAATTCAAGGTTGTAAGAGAATTTGTACTAGGTCCAATGACACCCCTCCCCCAGAAAATAAGTATGCAGTTCATTCATTAGAACCTGACAGAATGGTGAAGTTGATTTTGTTGTTTCTATAAATGCAGGGAACAATTTGTTCTGCATAGTCACTGTATCTAAGTTCCTTCCTGGTTATCATTTGATACCTGTGGTTAATTGTTATAGGCTGTTCAAATGACATATAACTAAATTCTTTGTTAAAATTCCTAATAAAATCAGACATAATAGTCCATCATTACAGTTATTACAATATGTAATCCAACTTCTCTGGAATGCTGATCTGTACAGATTGCCATGAAAAACCATCAATATTTGAAATTTGGATTTCTGCCATTGGATTCTTTTTTTTTAATGCTAATGGATCCAGATAATAAACGTACTAATAAACAATGGAGGTAAATGTCCTGGAGAAGAAACAAGCATCTGAGAAATGCCAAACTTTACTGGCAAAATGGTAATGGTCATTTCAGATTCCAATGATAAGAACAGACATTTTAAAAAAATTTTTTTAGTGAGGCAGTTGGGGTTAATTGACTTGCCCAGGGTCACACAGCTAATAAGTGTCAAGTGTCTGAGGCTGGATTTGAACTCAGGTGCTCCTGACTCCAGGGCTGGTTTTCTATCCACTGCGCCACCTAGCTGCCCCCTGAGCAGACAATTGACTTTATTTCTGTTAATGTTTAAAATAGAGTGAGTTCAATTATGCATCTACGTACATCAACAGTCTGCATAAAACAGATTCCAAAATCCTTGGGATTACAACAAGTCTTAACAAGTCAACCTCCAATAAAAAATTAATTAATTAATTAAGTTAAAAAAAGGTCAACCTCCATCTGAAGATAATGCCCAAGCAACGACTTCATAAAAAGAAATAGAAAATAGAACAAGTGTGTGCACTTTAAAACAGCAAATGCATCAATCTGAACATTAAAAAAACGGAAAGCATATAAATATCAAATGAGACAATTTTTTCTTTGAAAAAAAAAAAGTTAGGCACAAACATGTCCTGTCTTCATAAGAAAAAAAAAAGAACCACTATTTTGCCTGACTGAAGTGATATGTTCCACACAGATTTCCCTACTCAACTTGATAATATCCTATAGCATGAGGACACATATAAGTCTTGGTCAAACAAGAGAGAAGCAGGCAGCTAGGTGGCGCAGTGGATAAAGCACCAGCCCTGGATTCAGGAGGACCTGAGTTCAAATCCGGCCTCAGACACTTGGCACTTACTAGCTGTGTGACCCTGGGCAAGTCACTTAACCCCAAATGCCTCACCAAAAGAAGAGCAAAAAAAAACCAACAACAAAAACAGAGAAGTTAAGAAGTATATATACACACATATATACTTAAAAGCATTGCTGCTCCAAGGTGGTTGTTTTTTTCTAGGACAAAGCAATGAGAAAGATGGCATTGTACATCTTGTTCCTAAAAGGCTCAAGAACTTGAGAGGTGGGACAGACAACACCATAAATTTAGAGGTGGCAATCTCTCTTCTGAACCAGTGTTGTCCTATAATATGTCATTTTCCCTTTCCCCACTCATTCACACACAAGCTTCTCATTACTTGCTGCCTAGTCACCTGGATTCCAGTTGTGAGTTAGACATAAGTCTGATCTGGGGTGAGAGCTCTAAGGAGTCACATTGTTAGATGCACCTGATGACCTCAGTAGGAACACAACTGGTATCTTCTTGCATGTCAGAAATAATCATGCTGACTCAATCTTTTTCTCCTCTTCAATAACACTGATGACACAATCAAAACACAGTGTGTTGGTCCATTAACCCTTGTTTGCGTTATGTAGTCTGCAGAAGTCAGGAAGGAGATAAATCATGTCACATCCCACAGTTGAAAACCAAGCCTTCTGGGGTGGGGCGGGGCGGGGCGGGGCGGGGGTGGGGGTGGGGAAGGGGGGGAGGAATCTGACTTTTCTGTAAGTTGAGCAAGTTAGGAAATGTCTGACTTAGAATCTTTTTAAGTTAATTAAAAACTACTTCTGTAAAATTTAAAATCGGTGTCCTCATAAAAGATCATAAACAAACACTCTTTTGGAGTTAACCATGAGCTCCCAGGAATGGAATTCATTTTTTAAATGAGTTCTTGTTTTGGTTTGGTTTGTGTTTTTCTTAGTGAGATTGATTTATTAACTTTTTTGTAACAATGAGGTCAAGCCTAGAATATTCGAGTAAAGACTGTCCTCACTGTGCCTGCCAGAGGAGCAGAGTAGGTGTCTGAGTTTAGGAGAGGAGAGATCTTTCTTCTTAGGAGAGCTGATACCTTCTTCCTTCTTCCTTCTTCCTTCAAAAGAAGACACATGTGGTTCCAAACCCTCCTGGGAAGAAATCCAGAAAGAAAAAGAATAGACTTTGGAGTGCATGTCGAAGAGCAGAAGCCTCCGATCTTTCTTTCCTTATTTCTTCCCAAATTGGGTCTGGAACCACAAATCCTTTTTTAAAGCTGGAAAGAAAAAGCCTCAGGCAAATACATGGGCCCCAAGTTATCATTCTCTCCCCCAATGAGGAAAATATGCAAATGCTTCAGGCTTGAACCCAGGGTTGTATTTTTAAACTCACTATTTTTCAATTCGATAAAAAGTTTAAATTCACTTCATCTTATTTAAGCTCTGAATGAAACTTTTCTTTGCACATTGGCAGGGTCTTCTGATCAAATCTGAATCGAATGGGTTTGATTCCAATCTAATCAAGTAAACATGTATTGTGTATCTAAGTAAGAAAACAAGCATATAAGCACTAGTCAGTCATTTTAAGGTTGGCAAAGCATTTACAAATATCTCATTTGTTCATCCAATCATGGGAAGAAGGTGCTATGATTATCTCCATTTTACATTTGAGGAAACTGAGGCAGACAAAGCTTAAGTGACTTGCCCCAGGGTCATATGACTTAGTAAGTGTCTGAGGCCAGATTTGAACTCAGGTCTGCTTATATCCAAAACTCCAAAAAGCCAACTGTCTACAAATAAATAAATGTATTTTGGGGGAGGGGAGGGGCAATGAGGGTTAAGTGACTTGCCCAGGGTCACACAGCCAGTGTCAAGTGTCTGAGGCTGGATTTTAACTCAGATCCTTCTGAATCCAGGGTCGGTGCTTTATCCACTGGGCCACCTACCTGCCCAATAAATGGAATTTTTGTTAAGATAGCATGTGCATTAATTAGCATCTATTTATAAGCACCATAACACCCCTATTGGCACAAGGGTATATAACTACCCAAGTATAAAATTACTCATCATTCATTCACAAATTTATCCAACAAATTTACTCAAACTAAGTACCTACATTGTACAAAGCACACTGTTATGTGCTATAGGGGACCTTAAGCCCAATGTCCCTTCCTAGAGTTATAGACCAGTAGGAGAGAGAATTTTTAAGTACATAAATCACTGTAACATCAAGTGGAATGTAAAACCTACCTTATAGGATAACACTACATCAAAGTAGTATCAGAGGTCAAAGGTGGGAGAAATTATGTCCAAAAAAAAATTTGTAAGAGTTGGAGAAAAAAAAATTTTTTAATTAAAAAAAATTTTTTTTTAAAGTTGGAGAGACACCAGCCCTGAAGTCAGGAGGAACAGCTTCAGACACTTACTATCTATGTGAGTGTGAGCAAGTCACTTAACCCTGATTGCCTTGGGGAAAAAAAAAATTCGGAAAGAATAGCAGAAAAGGCTTCATGGAGGAGGAAGCAGTATTTGACATGAGTCTAGAAGGATGGGTAAGATTTGAACAGGGAAGTTGAAGAGGAGTAAATCTGAGGGAACAACATGCCTAAAGATCAAGACCAGAAACTCCTTGCATGGGGGGCAGCTAGGTGGCACAATGGATAAAGCACTGGCCCTGGATTCAGAAGGACCTGAGTTCAAAGCCGACCTCAGCCACTTGACACTTAGTATCTGTGTGACCCTGGGCAAGTCACTTAACCCCCACTGCCCCACAAATAAATAAAAAAATAAATAAAAATAAAGGCCTGGTTAAAAACAAAACAAAAAAACAAACAAAAACATAGGGGGCAGCTAGGTGGTACAGTGGATAGAGCACCAGCCCTGGATTCAGGAGTACCTGAGTTCAAATCTGGCCTCAGACACTTGACATTTACTAGCTGTGTGACCCTGGGCAAGTCACTTAACCCTCATTGCCCCACAAAAAACCCCCAAAAAACAGAAATTCCTTGCATGATCTGAATTTACCTAGTCCTGTTTGAATGGAATAGAGTATATTCTTTTAACTATTTTTGGTTTCTCTTTATTTAAACAATTATTTTCCTTCACGCATCAAGGAAGGCCTTCACTTCTGAATTGTCCCAAGACACTTCAGTTTGGCCTTGTCTGTCTGGCCCAGTCCCAGCTGCTCTTCAGAATAAAGGTGTTAATTACCTCTTTAACACTTCTCTGTTATTCTGTCAGTACTAACTGCTCTTAATTTCTCCCTACCATCTTTAGACATTGTAAAATGGTTCTTCTCAAAATGGTGCTATTTACTGTCCCCCAGCAGGCTCATTGCCCTTCCTAGTGACGGATTTCTCTTTTGTGCAGGCTAGCTTAATAAATAGTCTTAAGATGGTACTTCCCCTGAATATTTTAAATCAGACAAACAAAGCATATTTTAAACAATATTATACATGTTTCTTCTAGGTATCACTTTTCTCCTATAGGAAAAGAAGTGAAGGGATTGAATTAAATAATCTCTAGGTTCTCTTTCAAATCTAAATCCTATTATCCTTAGCATTTAACAATAAGATTGGTAAAGTGGTAGCTAAGTCACCATGTATGATAATAACTCAAAAATCAGGCTAACATTAAAATTGTCAATATTAAGAGAAATAAAAATGAAAACAACTTTGAGGTTGAGGAACCACACCTAGAAAATTGACAAAGATGACCCCAAAAATACAAATAAATAGGAATAGTGACTATTAGAAAGTTTATGGGGGAGAAAGACACACAGCACATATTGATAGAACTGTGATTTAGTCTAATCATTGTAGAGACCAATTTGGAATTATGTGAGAGAAATGACTTAACGATTCATACTCATACATATACTCCAAGTAGGTTAAAGGCAAAGAAAAAAGTCTCTCTTCTTTACCAATATATTTGTAGTAGCATATTTTTTTGGTGAGGCAATTGGGGTTAAGTGATTTGCCCAAGGTCACACAGCTAATAAGTGTTAAGTGTCTGAGGTCAAATTTGAACTCAGGTCCTCCTGACTCCAGGGCCGGTGCTCTATCCGCTGCACCCCCTAGCTGCCCCAGTAGCATTTTTTTAATGTTATCAAAAAATGCATGAGTGTTGATTGGGGAATAGCTATACAAACTTTGGTATATGAATATAATGGAATGTTATTGTGCTGTAACAAATTATGAATGTGAATAATTTAGAGAAGTATGGGAAGATTTGTATTAACTAATATATAGAATAATATAAACAGATTTAGGAAAAATATACAAAATGAAGGAGGGAGAAGAAGAAGGCAGACAGGCAGGCAGCCAGGAAGGAAGGAAGGAAGGAAAGGAGAAAGGGAGGGAGAGGAGAGAGAAAGGGAAAAAGAGAGGGGAGGAGGAGAGAAGATGAAAAGCAAACACAAGGGGCAGCTAGGTGGTGCAGTGGATAAAGCACTGGCCCTGGATTCAGGAGGACCTGAGTTCAAATCCAACCTCAGACACTTGACACTTACTAGCTGTGTGACCCTGGGCAAGTCACTTAACCTCCCATTGCCCCACAAAAAAACAAAAACAAAAGCAAACACAAACATTTTCATAATTGGCATATTTCCTGTAGGGAAAATACACTTCATTTCAATTTAATACACATTTACTATGCACCTAAAATGAGTAGGGCATTGTCCTAACGTCTGGGGATACAAAAATGAAAAATGTCATAATCTCTGCTCTCACAAGGAGCTTATCAAATGCTATCAGGACATATGTACAAAATAAATAAGGCTCATTGTAGAGCAAAGACAGTATGAAGACAAATTGCACTAGAGACATTTAAGGAGTGATTCCATTTCACCTGAAGCAGCAGGGAAGGATTTCACTGAAGAGGTGACATACCATCAGAGCCATGAAGGAAGAGCAGGATTTCAACCATCAAGGAAGGAGACCTGGAGGGGCTGTTCTAATGCAGAGGGGAGAGTGCAGGATAAGATCAGGGATTAATATGTAGGCCAGTCTGTCTGGAACAGAAAATACATAAAGGAAAATCTAACTCCTGCTGCTTTTCACACAGGACAGTCCATCTCCTGTCTGCACATCCTTGCCATGACTGTCCTCCATGCCCGAAATGTGCTCCCTTCTCACCTCTGCCTCAGAGGATCTGCCTTGAGGCTCAAGTGCCACTTTCTATATATGCCAAAGCCTTTTCTGCTAGTGCCTGCTTCCCATGAATTACTTTGAATTCATCATGTATAAATTTTGCATATACTTATATGTTAACATCTTATCTCTCCCACCTAGATTGTCAGTTCACTGAAGGCAGGGATGCTTTCATTCCTTGGTTAAGGCCCAGCACATAGTAAGAACTTAATAAGTGCTCGTTGGTTGAATTGACTGAATAATAAAAAATTGGAGATTGTGGATTGCTGTAAAAGGCAGGCTAAGGGGTTTGTACTTGTATTAGGAAGACTAATTTGGCAGTGGTCTGAAAGATAAATGTAAAAGAGAAGATGGTGGTAGAGGCAGTGGGACCAATTAGGAAATTGTTACAAAAGTCCAGGTGAACTATTAGGTCTTTATCTCAAAGAAATCATAAAAAAGGGAAAAGGACCCACATGTACGAAAATATTTATTGCTGCCCTTTTTGTGGTGGAAAAGAATTAGAAATTGAGGGGATGCCCATCAATTGGGGAATGGCTAAACAAATTGTAGTATATGAATGTAATGGAATACTATTGGGTTTTTGGGGGGTTTTTTTGGCGGGGCCATGGGGGTTAAATGACTTGCCCAGGGTCACACAGCTAGTAGTGTCAAGTGTCTGAGGTCGGATTTGAATTCAGGTCCTTTTGAATCCAGGGCCGGTGCTTTATCCACTGCGCCACCTAGCTGCCCCCTGGAATACTATTGTGCTGTAAGAAATAATGAGCAAGCAGATTTCAGAAAAACCTGGAAGGACTTAAATGAAATGATTCTGAGTGAGATAAACAGAACCAAGAGACCACTGTACACAGCATCAACAACACTGTGTTTTGATCATCTGTGATAGACTTAACTCTTCTCAACAAAACAATGATCCAAGGTAATTCCAAAGGACTCATGATGGAAAATGCTCTCCACATCCAGAAGAAAGAACCATGGAATCTAGATGCAGATTGAACCATACTGTTTCTACTTTTTTTGTTGTTTCTCCTTTTTCTTTTTTGAGGTTTTTCCCTTTTGTTCTGATTCTTCTTTCACAACATGACTAATGCAGAAATATGTTTAATATGATTGTACATATATAAACTATATCAGATTGCTTGCTGTCTTGGGGAGGGGAGAGGTAAGGGAGGGAGGGAGAAAAATTTGAAACTAGAAATCTTGCAAAACCAAATGTTGAAAATTATCTCTACATGTAACTACAAAATAATAAAATACTTTTATGATTAAAAAAGTCCAGGTGAGAAATAATAAGAACCTTGATTATAGGCAGTATAACTACAGAAGAGAATAGAAGGGGTGGGGAAAGGAAGAAGAGGAGGAAGACAAGGTGGAAGAGGAGGAGAAAGAGAATTGAGAGAGGAGAATTGAAAGGACTTGGCAACTGACTTATTGACAAAAACGATTATGAAGTTTCAGTCCTAGATTGACAGGATAGTGAAGCTATCAACAAAATAAGTGGAGATCAGTCTGGTCACCTAAATGACAAGAAGCCAACCCCACTCTGTATTGTTCTTGAGCAGCAAAAAGGGCCCATTTCACCACCACGAGGTATGACAATGTAAACCAAAGGATTTCAGCAGAGACTCTCCAGAGCTTTTAGCAGTGACACTAATGAAGACATTGAGTCTCCTCAGCAGGTTTCTGGGACATGGAGAATCTGTCTAGAGCCAATGCTACTACCCTAGGTGACTTTGCCAACTCTTAAGAGTTGTTCTCTACAAGCATAGTTGGACCAGACGTGCTCAATTCAACAAGTATTAATCAGGTGCCTACTATACAGCAGGCATTACTCTAGGTGCTAGATACTAAAGTGATAGAGTGAGTCAGAGCAGTATTCACTGCTATCTATCAATCTCTCTCTCATCCTTCTAGGTGGCTCACTCCTAGGTACCAGGATACAAAGATAAAAATAATAGGATCCCGGGCAGCTAGATGGCACAGTGGATAGAGCACCAGCCCTGGAGTCAGGAGTACCTGAGTTCAAATGCGGCCTCAGACACTTAACACTTACTAGCTGTGTGACCCTGGGCAAGTCACTTAACCCCAATTGCCTCACTGAAAAAAAAAAAGAAAGAAAGAAAGAAAGAAGAAATAATAGGATCCCTTTGTCCAGAAAGTATTCATCCATTCAATTTTCCAATTATCGGACCAGTAGAATCCCTGACCGTCTTTGTGTCTACATCTATCCAGCTAAATTGAGGTCTACTCAAAAGAACAGTAAACATACACTATTAGGGCAACCTGCTTCCTGTAGTAGACAGCAAAGGATACAACACAAAGAAAGTATCCCTGGGCACAAATACAGAAGAAAAAATATTAGCATGTTTCTCATACTCCCAAATATAGCTAGTACTTTACATTTATATAGCAATTTAACTCTTAAGAGTACTTTCCCGGGGCAGCTAGGTGGCGCAGTGGATAAAGCACTGGCCCTGGATTCAGGAGGACCTGAATTCAAATCTGATCTCAGACACTTGACACTTACTAGCTGTGTGACCCTGGGCAAGTCACTTTAACCCTCATTGCCTGGGGGGCGGGGGAGAGAAGAGTACTTTCCCTGTCTGTTATTCTCCTGTTATCCCCTGAGCACATACATGCTCACACATACATAGAGTTCATTAATACCTAAATACTATAACTGTGTGCTAAGGATATCATCAGTATGGTCTTATCACAGGTGCAGCATGGGAAGGAGCAGAGACATGCAGCCCATCCCCAAGCACCACCACTGTCCACCTCACCAACTCTAGGTTCACAATCAGCACCCCTCTTGCTCCCTAGCATGTCCCCAGTTGACATACTACCAAATGCCTTTTTCCCTATTGCTGATACCTTCTAGACAAGAGTGGCAAGGGTTATGTGGTCATTCATGTGCACAAAGAGCTCTGCTCTGCTCTTCTGCGCCCTTTTAATTTAGCCAGATCTATCTCAAGGCACATCATTTCACGCTCCTTGCCCAAATCTCTTTTGTTTAGCCTGGTGATTCACAGAATCAGCCGCTATTCCCAATTCAATCCATTCTATCAAATACCAGCAGAGGGCTTCTCAGCCCAAAGGCAAATAATCACTTCCAAAGAACACTGTTTATCCATCAACAATTACAATAAGCTAATTAGGTTCCAGTCTAAGAACTTATATTCTTTATCATCACAAATGGAAAAGCCATGATTTGTAGACAGAATAACAGAGATTCAATTAGTTACCCACCTCGGGATCAAAGAGGTAGGCTCCTTACAAAGAAGAGCCCTTCTGCTTTCTCTCTCATTGTTAGAACTCCAGAAATTGCTTGATTTTTCTATCACACGGTCAGCTCAACCCTCCCAGACTTGAAAACTCACATGACCGTAGGACCATGTCACTGTGGGGATTCCCTGAAGCTTGTTTTACAAGATTGGGCGGGGGGGGGACAGTATGCCTCTACTCTTTCTTTCCCTTAAAGGAGGGCCAGGTATGGTTAGGAAAGGGGAGGCCCAAGCAGAATCTCTTTAAATCTAACTCTGCTGTATTGCTGATTCAGGGTCATTAAATGTGCATAGAAGGCTTCTTCTGGCCCTGGTACAGAGCCAGCAGCATGGCTGATGAAAGCATCTGGGTGTAATCCCAGTTCTAAAAAGGAGGGAGGTAGACAATGGGGTAGAAGGGAGAGAGCCTTTTCCAAACCGTCCAGCAAAGAGAAACAGTCTTGGATGGCTGTGCACTTGGGGAAGAAGAATTAGGCAAGTGATTAAGATGATTTTCTGGGCTTTAAATACTACTCATTCTTGCCTCAGGTAACGATTGTCATTCAGTTTGTTCAAGAATAACAATAATCCAAAAAATTTTTTTAAAAAAGAATAACAATAATCTCAAAAATAAAATAAATTAAAAACAATAACCTCACATTGGTGTAGCCCGTTAAAGTTCAGAGACCTTTCTCCCCTACATCATTGTAGGATAGACAGAGCAAGGAGTTCTTTATAAATAAAAAGTTGAGCCTGGGAGAGGTTAAGGGATTTACCCAGAAGCACATACCCAGGAGGTGTCCCAGCCTGGGTCTTAGGACCTGGAGTTCAGTGGATGAATTGTACTTTTAAATAGCATCCTTGGACACAATTGAACTGTTTTTGTCTCCTTGATTTATGCAAAAACTTCAAACTGGATAAAATCTGTAGGCAGAGCCATCCCTAGGTTTTGGCAAATTAGTACAATTACCCTGGGACCTGTGCTTTGGGGGGATTTCACACTGCTACCAGAGCCAAGCAGCTGGGCAGTGATTCAGGGAGGCAGGCTGGGAGAAAATATGGTGTCTCTGGCCATCAGCCCATCAATTCCACTGGCACCAAAGAACTGGGGCTGGATACCCTAAAACAACCTTCCTCAATTTACCCACTCTTCAAGCTGCATGCTTTCTTTATGTCTTTTATCATTCCATACAAGGCTGCCCTGAAGGTTCATTTTTCACCACATTTTTCACCTTTACCAAGTCTTCCCAGTGTGGTTTGTGTCTGACCTTAAGCCCTCCCAGGGATCTGAGATCTAGGAAAATCTCTACCCATAATATTATAAATAAATAATGGGCAAATTACTTAGCATCAGAGGATCACAGACTTAGAGCTGGAAGATACTGCTCAGTCCATCCATTCTAAGCCCTTTGTTTTACAGATGAGAAGTCTGAGGCCCAGAGAGGTTAAATGATTTGTCCAAAGTCACACAGGTAATGACAATGGCTTTATAAAAAGATTCACTCTAGAGTTCCTTTAAAAAAGGAATGCTAAGGGGCAGCTAGGTGGCACAGTAGATAGAGCACCAGCCCTGGATTCAGGAGGACCTGAGTTCAAATCCGGCCTCAGACACTTTACACACTTACTAGCTGTGTGACCCTGGGCAAGTCACTTAACCTCAATTGCCTCATGACAAAAAAAAAACAAACAAACAAACAAAAAAAGGAAAGCTAAGAGGGCAGCTAGGTGGTACAGTGGATAAAGCACCAGCCCTGGATTCAGGAGGACCCGAGTTCAAATCCAGCCTCAGACACTTGACACTTACTAGCTGTGTGACCCTAGGCAAGTCACATAACCCTCATTGACCCACAAAAAGAAGACCAAAAAAAAAAAGGATTGTTAAGTGAGTTGATTTATAAAAAATATACTTCACATATAATTTTTAAAGTTTACTCCACTGTATAAAGTGAAATAAACCTATGCAATACAAATATTTAAATAAAGAAGCAGGCTGTGAGCAATACAAAACAATTCGCAAAATTATTAAAATATCACCCCAAAATGCAACCACAGCCATTGTAATGAACAGAATTAGGTCATGTTACCTACCCATTGTGATACCATGTTGGCATTTACTTTATGATCTGTTTTCTCAATAATCTATTCCTCTACTAGAAATTTGCATAAATACATGCTAAACTCACATTAATTCTTTAGAAACTGTCTCATTCCCATAGATATCCAGGCTGGCCGACTAGTCTGCTAAAAACCCCTTTATCCTAAAAATAAATTAGCTAATCCTACATGATAGGAAAAATCATTCTCTGAGATGCCATTAGTCCCACAAAGGAGAGTAAAACAAAATTCAATCCTAGTTTCCCGAGCTATCATTTCACAAATGCTATACAAAAGCTCTTTTTAAAGCAAAGGAATGGGAGAGTTCAGGGTGAAAATGAACACGATTACTCAAAGAAGCTGGCAAACTTTCTAAATAGCTCACATCCACACACTCTCACTCATTCACTCACTCAAAAAAAAAAAGTTAACTTATAGAAGTTACTTTGTACCAAATTTACTCAAAGCTCCTCTCTCTCCACTATATTATCTCTTTTGGTTGATAATTACCTGGTTTTAGAAAAACTCCAAGTATCCAAGATGAAAAGATGTACTGTTTTAAATTATTACTGCTGCTGCCTTCCACATGTGTGCGCAGGCGCCAGTGCTCTCAGCATGAGGACTGGACTACTCTAACAGAGTCCTTGGTTGTCAGTGATACACTGATAATTGTTCTCATTCCTTTGTTGTCATTAATGAATGCAAGATGACTGAACATGAGAGTGAGCCCCTTAGACTGGCCAGAGTCAGGATTCAAAAGAGTTTAATGTTCCATTTGAGGATAGGCAAACTTGTTGTCTAGAACTGGAATTTAAATTACAACCAATTGCTTTGAGCTGCCATTTACTTTTTGAAAATTATAGTTGTTATAGTCTAAATTAAGCTTGCTTCAACTGATGTAAGTCTAAACTAATAGATAGGTTTCCCTAGAAAAACAGCACCTGAAAACTGAGCCTTTTTTTCCTTCTCTTGGTCCTCTTTGCTCATGCATCCTCATGTTGGAGCAGGAAAAATATTTTCAAATAGAACTGTCACCAAAGTCCAAACACAGCAGATAATATTCATAAATGTGTGCCCAGAGATAAATTTTAAAGTTTAAGGAGACATGGAAGTGAGTTCTGAGGAGAAATGACAAGATAGAAAAGAGATCTGTAAGTAAGGGAAAAAAACATTTTTTTCTTTCCTATATAGAAAAAAAACTAGGACCTTATTGCTCTCATAATAAGGCAGCCAAGGGCAATACTGGTTCAGAATATAAACTTGCTTGTAAAATATCATGGAGAAAGTAGTGGAATATCATGAGGCAGTATTAGCTCATGCAATAAGATAACAATAAGAAACAAAAGGAAAAGAAAAAAAAGTTTAAAGAAAGCCAACTAAACCAACCATTCAAGTCATTCAAGAATGAAACAATAAGGAGGGCAATAAACAAAAAGTGGAAAAGATCTGCAGTGATTTTTCTAACAAACTCTCTTCTCCATCAAAGACTACGAAGCCACTACATTTGTACTTGGATATAACAGTCCTGGATATGCTTATAGAAGAAGTAAAAATGTCACTGAAAAGAAAAAAAAGCAACTGGACCAGAATAAGCATACATAGGAAGTTTTATGGTGGAAGTAATACAATGTGTGTGGAAGGCAATGAGCAATTAATTCTCAAGTAAAGAGGGAAAGATATTAATGACATAGAACATTTTATTAACTACTAAAAGGCAAATGAAAGAATATTATAACTACCAACCCATCATGTCTACTTTCCTAGTTATACAAAATTAAGCAAGAACACTCTGTACATCCATCCAGGACATGTTTGATAAGGGTATTAAAATGGAACAAGTAGGCTTTTACAAACAACATTTCACAGTATACTGCCTCTTTGCCATCATACAATTAACTGAAAGATGCAGGAAGTACAAAATTCCACTGTACTTATTTTGCTGACCACACAAATTCAAAAGAATTTGATTCAATAGGATAAAGCACCATCTTAAAGTCCACACTAATGGCCCCTTCTAGTCCTGAATCTTTGATCAGATAGCCTTTCCTAAGAAAGATAGCAGGGCAGCTAGGTGGTGCAGTGGATAGAGCACTAGCCCTGGATTCAGGAGGACCTGAGTTCAAATCCGGCCTCAGACATTTGACACTTACTGGCTGTGTGACCCTGGGGAAGTCACTTAACCCCAACTGCCTCACCAAAAAAAAATAATAATAATAAAATTAAGAAAGATAGCCCTGGAGGGTAGCTAGGTGGCTCAGTGGATAGAGCACCAGCCCTGGATTCAGGAGGACCTGAGTTCAAATCCAGCCTCAGACACTTAACACTTACTAGCTGTGTGACCCTGGGCAAGTCACTTAACCCCAATTGCCTCACTAAAAAAAGAAAAAGAAAGAAAGAAAGATAGCCCTGGGGCAGCCAAATGGCGCAGTGGATAGAGCACCAGCCCTGGATTCAGGAGTACCTGAGTTCAAATCCAGCCTCAGACCATTGAAACTTACTAGCTGTATGACCCTGGGCAAGTCACTTAACCCCAATTGCCTCACCAAAAAATAAAAAAGAAAGAATGATAGCCCATACCCTTACTTTAATTATAGAGAGCTCAGATTCCCCTATACTGAATCAATCCATCAGGAGTCTGAACTAGGTATGACCAAGGCCTAGATATTTCCATTGAATTAATGTCATGTCTAGGTAATAGCAATTTATTTCTTATATACTCTGTTTCTCCTCTAGTTGATTGAGTTCTCAAAAATATTATTTTTTACTATTATTTCTACTACTACTACTACTACTACCATTATAACACCCTAATTACTTACTATTGCCAAATCTTCAAAGAGCAAGCCTTGAGATTCACCTTTCCTAAATGTCCCTTTATACACACACACATACAGAGTTAGTGAAACCTCACTAAACAAGGTTTCTAAAATAGGAGACAACTTCCAATATAAAAGTCTAACTATAAAGTAGGAAGACTGATATTTTTAATAATAGTCTCAGAGCATTCATCCACATATATGAATACTTTCCCTCAACCTGGGATATCATATCATAGTAAAGCTGTCATTGCTCAACATATTTTTGAATCTCTTTAGGAACTATTTTCAGAACTAATTTTAAGGGCCCAAGTTAATCAGCAAAAGGACTCTGTTGACATATCATGAAATTTCACTTATTATTATTACTTTTTAACCCAAAAGAACATTCACTAGCTTGACCACACATAATTTTCACTGGATTTGGCTTTAGATGATGTTTAGCTGGTTCCAAAATTAAAAGCATGGAAACTGTCAACACTGAGGCCTTTCCAAAAGGTCAAACTGCTGGCATTAAAGACAACCATGAAAGAGGAATTCTTGAAGTGTTTTGGGCATTGGCTACACTGGAGGAGTGAGTGTGGAGCTTCACAAAAGACTATTTGGAAGGGCACAATTCTAAGAGAGATATATGAGTTCTGGCATATTTGCTCAAAAATCTGTCCTGTTACTTTTTTTTTTTTGGTAGGGCAATGAGGGTTAAGTGACTTGCCCAGGGTCACACAGCTAGTAAGTATCAAGTGTCTGAGGTCAGACTTGAACTCAGATCCTCCTGAATCCAGGGCTGGTGCTTTATCCACTATGACACCTAGCTGCCCCCAGTCCCATTTCTTTTTAACCATGCCTTGTAGAAGCTACCATCACCTTGTCCCAAGGAAAACTGTCAAAATGTCTAACTATAAGCGAAAATCACTGATTTTTACTTCCTTCCAGAACTCTTCAAGTCCTCATTCTTCTGTAAGGCCATGCGTATTAAACCCTGCACCCAGTATTTGGATATAGGACCTCTAAGAAAAGCTGTACATCAAAAGGTGGTATCCTTCTGGTAATTAGTACTTTCTCCAGCTTATGTGGTTTCTACACTGTAATGCCCTAATTAGGGTCCAAGTTTTAATGCTTATTTACAATTGTCTATTCTGAGAGAGTACCAAAATATAGCCAAAGTTTTTGGATCTCAAAACAAGGATCTACGTTCTTTTTTTTTGGTGAGGCAGTTAGGGTTAAGTGAATTGCTCAGGGTCACATAGCTAGTAAGTGTCAAGTGTCTGAGGTCCAATTTGAATTCAGGTCCTCCTGAATCCAGGGCCAGTGCTCTATCCACTGCGCCACCTAGCTGCCCCAAGGATCTACATTCTTAGTAAGAATTTAGAATAGTTTCCCTTTCAGTGAGAAGACCTCAGATTGCACCCTAGAGCCTAGGACGTTCTATCTCCCGCTGGACACAGCATTTCCCCTGGGGAAAGACTTCAAGGGAGAAGGGCCAAGCATCTCCCATTTGCCCCAAAGCAACCATTTCCATCTGTGCCAACACAGGCAACTTCCACCTCCTGATGCCAACACAATATCCCAACTGGAATGTGAAGACCCTCCAGTGCAAAAAGAAGCAAGTCTCCCTTTGACTTTAGGCCTCCCATTTCATGCTACATCTGTTCTGAGGGTAGAGAAGTGGCACCCTCCCATTCTCACACTTGGTCATACCCTTCATAATCCAATGACTTGGCACATCGTCCAAACCCAGTTCCATACTCTCCACAACTTGATTCCTCATTACCATTCCTCTCAACCCTTCCTCCCCAAAGTTTCAATCAAACTTCATCTAGCCCTTCCATTGTGCCCTCTGGAATGCCTGTTCCATAGATAGCAAACTTCCCTTCATCTGAAATCTTTTTCTCTCCTACTCTTCCCATCTACTAGCTCTTATTAAGAACTTTCCCATGATGACACAGTTACCTTAGCCACCCTTTCTGGTACTGGCTGCACTCTTCCCCGTGCCAGAATGCTCTTCCTCCTGTTCTGACTACTTAACTCCCCTTGTCCACAGAAAGCTTTCCCTAATTCCTCTTAATTCAAGTACCTTCTCTCTCTTAATTATTTCCTATTTATCCTGTATATAGCTTACTTTGCATATATTTGTTTGTATGTTGTCTCTCCCATTTAGATTGTAAACCTCTTGAGGTTAGGGACTATCTTTTGCATCATTTTATATCCCTTGTGCTTGACACAGTGACTAACACATACTAGGTTCTTTTTTTAAAAAAAATAAATGTTTATTGATAGCTTTTGTTTTTATGTTACCTTTTTTTGTCATGGCAATGAGGGTTAAGTGACTTGCCCAGGATCACACAGCTAGTAAGGGTCAAGTGTCTGAGGCTGGATTTGAACTCAGGTCTTCCTGAATCCAGGGCCAGTGCTCTATCCACTGTACCACCTGGCTGCCCCCCACATACTAGGTTCTTAATAAATGTTTGTTGATTGATTAATTTCAAAAGAAAGGTAAACTGCCCTCTGTGTTCATATCTATATGTGATTTCCAGTTTTCACTCCAACGTTAAACTCTTTGATCACTTCATATTGTCTTCGTTTTCTCATCTCAAAATGACAGGTGGGTTTGTTTGGGTTTTTACAAATTCTCTAGGATCTTAAATAAAAGTACTATTTGAGGAACATGCAGCACTACAAATGATATCCTGAAACCATTTGCAAAGGATAACAGTAACTCATTTATCCATGCTGAATCCTAACAATGACACTTCACTAGCTAAGTGACAATCAAGTGACTTAAATGTTCTGGGTCACAGGTTTCATATCTGTAAAATGAGTGACTGAATAATGGTCCTGAAGGACAGGTAACAAAACATACTATCCTCTGCTTAGCAAAGGAAATAGGGGATTACCAGGGCAAAATGATGCCTATGTTGTGAGACGGTGCCACAGTCTCAAGGTATATTTTTTCTTTGTTCTAAGGAAGGATTTAATTCTATAGTGGGAAGGGTTAAGGAAGGAAGCATTTTTCCAGAAATGATTGTCTTATAAAACCAAAATAAAATAAAGAAGAGAGTTTATAATGATAAACCTAAAGAAATGGCAAGACCATTGGGGGGGTTCCCATTATACATTTTTTTCTTTGCAGGGGAATGAGGTTTAAGTGACTTGCCCAAGGTTCTGGCATATTTGATCAAAAATCAGTCCCATTACTTTTTTTTTTTGGTAGGGCAATGAGAGTTAAGTGACTTGCCCAGGGTCACACAGCTAGTAAGTGTCAAGTGTCTGAGGCCAGATTTGAACTCAGGTCCTCCTGAATCCAGGACTGGTGTTTAATCCATTGTGCCACCTAGCTGCCCCTTTCCCATTATATTTTACTGTGGATACTGTTTCCATTTGATGCATAATATAACCCATCCACTCTTCATCCTATGTAACCCTTTCAGTCTTCCCTTCTATATATTCTCCACCCAATATTCTTGGGATTTTTTTCCCTAGGTACCCCATGAGTCAGTACCAATGCTGATTATCCATCTTCATATTATTTTAAAAAAGAAGTAATAGGGGCAGCTAGGTGGTACATTGGATAGAGCACTGGCTCTGGATTTAGGAGGATCTGAGTTCCAAATCTGGCCTCAGACACTTGACACTAGCTGTGTGACCCTGAGCAAGTCACTTAACCCTCACTACCCTGCAAAGAAGAATTCCCATTATCAATATATGATCAATCAACATCCCTTTCTAGTCATATATTTCTTTAATGATACCTATTACTCATATTTAAATTGATAGTAATATGTAGCTGCCTATATACAACATAGGCTCTTCAAGTGATCCATAATCTTTATTCCTTAGAGATTATTGTACTGCATGATTTACATGCATATGTAATTAAAAGGACATTAATGTTAAAAAGATAAGATTTTGTTTCAGGGAGGACTTGGGGTCATTTAAAGTTTTGTGCAACTTCTCAAATGAAGTTCGATCCACTCTCCAACTATTCAATTCTGGGTCAGTTCTTTGTCTATATGTCAAGTCTGTTTGTGGTGATGGATTAGCTCTGTTTATTATCCATTCAATGGTACATCACAGCCTGTGCAAAAGACATTCTTTAGTTACTTGTTTTTGGAGTGTCTTTTTTCCCCTGTTTGGATACTTAAACCATTCTTTTGAGTAATTATGGATCTCATTGAAGAAGTTCTGTGATGGACAAATTGATGAAATCAGCATAATGTCATTCTCAAACAGGAATATCTGGGAGAATTCACTATCTATGGGTAGTCTGCCTCCCATCTAAAACTCTAGACTGGACATCCTCCTTGACAGTGGCCTTATGTCTCACTTGATATTAATACTAGAGAATCATTAAACAAAATTTTTACTGTTATTACCCCATCAATGATTCATGTATACACCTTAATATACACCTGGGAGACACTTTGTTGGAGAATTGTCTTTAAGATTGAAGTTTGTTTCCCCAAATCGACTTTTTAAAAAATATATTAAGGGGCAGCTAGGTGGCGCAGTGGATAAAGCACTGGCCCTGGATTCAGGAGTACCTGAGTTCAAATCCGGCCTCAGACACTTGACACTTACTAGCTGTGTGACCCTGGGCAAGTCACTTAACCCCCATTGCCCCGCAAAATATATATATATATATATATATATAATCAACATATAATTAGCATAGCGGTCTCTCTTATTCTTTGCACCTTTCAGTTATGTGTGATTATAAAACTGTAGCCTGCTGCAAATACTATTTGTGAAAACCTGCCTATTCTTTTATCACACATTTTTCAAGGATGTCCTAGATACATTTGTAAATTATTATAGAGACCAGAAAATGTATAGAGATCAGAAAACAGGCATATGGATTAATAGACATTGATATTTTCCTAGAGGTCTTCCCCTACCCCACCCCCCCCCATTACCCAGGAGCTTTCTCTTCTTTCAGATATCTTGAGAATCCCTCAATAATCTCAAATGTTTGCTCCCTCCAGCATGAATCTCCTCTATACAGACTTGGTTTGATCCAGCTATTTTTCCCATTTTTTTTTCCTTAGTGATATTTCTTCCTCCTCACATAGCACATCAAGGAATATGACTTTAAATGTAGTTGCTCCACTGTCACTGATAGAGAAAAAAAGTTCATTTAGGAATCTCTTCGACATCTTATCCATTTTTTTCACTTTGTTGCCTTCCGATTCCATTCTTTTTAAATTAAAAATTTTAGGGGCAGCTAGGTGGTACAGTGGATAAAGCGCTGGCCCTGGATTCAGGAGGACCTGAGGTCAAATCTGACCTCAGACACTTGACTCTTACTAGTTGTATGACCCTGGGCAAGTCACTTAACCCCAATTGCCTCACAAAAAAAAAAAATATTATGATCTTGAGAAACATAAAGAAATAGAAACATTTCAATATAGAATGAAGAGAAAAATAAACTGCATGCAAAATCTCAAAGTTCTATTATGAAAAGTTTGGGTATTTAAAGAACATATTAAATTTGACATAATACTGCCTTTCTAGTCAATCAACTAGTATTGACTAAGTACCTACCATATGCCCAGCACTGTGCTAAGTATAGGTAATACCTAGTAAGGCAAAACAAACAAAAAACCAGTTCTTGCACTCAAAGAGCTTAGCGTCTAATGGGAAAGACAATATGCAAACAATTATGTACATACAAGACATATACAGAATAAATTCAGGGTAATCTCAGAGGGAAGGCACAAAGATCAAGGAGGATGGGAGAGGTTTCTTACAGAAGGTGGAACATCAGCTGAGACTTGAAGGAAGCCAGGGAAGCTGAGAGGCAGAGATGAGGAGGGAGAGTATTCTAAGCACCAGAGACAGTCAGTGAAAATACCCAGAGTTGGGAGCATTGTCATGTGTGAGGAATAGCACGTAGGCTGGTGTCTATGTTCCCTTCTGAAGCTACTTCTACTCCATTCTTTGAATTTTTAATGGTCTTTGGGGGGGGCAATTGGGGTTAAGTGACTTGCCCAGGGTCACACAGCTAGTAAGTGCCAAGTGTCTCAGGCCAGATTTGAACTCAGGTCCTCCTGACTCCTGGGCTGGTGCTCTATCCACTGCGCCACCTAGCCACCCCTTTAATGGTCTTTTTGATGCTCTTTTCTTTCTTTTCTTTTTTTCTACATCACTACCATTACCCTCCAATATCCTGCCACCACAATCTCCTTTTTAAAAAAAAGTACTTCCTTGTAACAAAATATAACCAAGCAAAATAATTTCATTCTTAATAAGCTTCAGATGATCTAGCTCAAATGTTTATCAAGCTTTCTGTAGTTTTATCCCCTAATGCTTCTGATTTTTTTAAATCTTTCATTATTCCCCTTCATAAGATTTTATTCTAAGATGTTATTGCCCTGAGTCATTTTAGGTAAATCTATATTTACTGGCCAAGGCAGCTCTTAGTGTCTTTTGGATTTCTCAGTCTGGAGATATAATTATTATAATTATTTGTCATAATTACCATGGTTGCTGGAATCTATATAATGCTTTATGATTTTTAAATATATTACATAACCACTAGTAGATCTGCATCCCAATGAGATCCCAAAAAGGGAAAAAGACCTATTTGCACAAAAATATTTCTAGCAGTTCTTTTTGTACTGGCAAAGAATTACAACTTGAGGGGCTATCCACCAATTGGGGAATGGTTAAACAAATTGTAGTATATCATTATAGCTGAATGCTATTGTGCTACAAGGAATGACAAAGAGTATGATTTCAGAAAAGCCTGGAAAAACTTACATAAAATGATGCAGAAGGAAGTAAGCAGAACCAGGAGAACATTATACATAGTAAAAGTAATACTGTATGATAAACAACTGTGAATGACTTATCTATTCTCAGCAATACAATTATTCAAGACAATCCCAAAGGATTCATGATGGAAAATGCTGTTCACATCCAGAGAAAGAATTGCTATTATCTGAATAAAGACTTTTACTTTCTTCCCTTCTTTCATTTTTGGGGAGGTTCAAGTTCTCTTTCATAAAATTACTAATATGGGAATATGTCTTACATGATTGCTCATGTGTAACCTATATCAGATTGCTTACTGTCTCGGGGTTGAGGGAAGGATAGAATTTTAAACTTAAAACCAAATGTTAAACATTGTTTTTACATGTAATTGGGAGATATAAATAAAATATGATATTGAAAGAAAAATACATTATATACATTATTTTATTTGTCAGTTAAGCTTTTGTGGCAGTAATACTCTGAGTTGATATCAAATCCTTAATCTATTTTCCATTTTTCAGTATCAATAGGTTATTTAAATAGGTTAGGTGGGAACTATTTTGATTGTATACCATGTCTCCTCATTTTTATTCTTCCTTCCAATTTGGTATTGATTTTTGTTTAACAAGTGAATAGTCTGACGATATACAGAAAGCAGATTCTGAAATTAATTCCCACCTCAATAACCAATATTCTAAGATAGAATTTATTTCATATTTCATGATGTTAGCTAGTATGTACCAGGCATTGTGTTAAGTGCTGGGGATACAAAAAGAAGCTAAAGATAGTTCCTGACCTCAAAGAACTCACACTCTAATGGGAGAGACAACATGCAAATAATTATGTACAAACAAGCTAAAGATAGGATGGATAGAAAATAATTAACAGAGGGAATGCCCTAAAATTAAGAGACTTTAGGAAAGATTTCTTGTAGAAGATGGAATTTTAGTTGGGACTTGAAAGGAGCCAGAGAAACCAAGAGGAGGAGATAAGGAGAAAGAGCCTTCCAGTTATGAGAGACAGCCAGAGAAAATGCCTGGAGTGGGGCAACTAGGTGGTACAGTAGATAGAGTACTGGCCCTGGATTCAGGAGGACCTGAGTTCAAATCTGGCCTCAGACACTTGACACTTACTAGCTGTGTGACCCTGGGCAAGTCACTTAACCCCAATTGCCTCACCAAACAAACCAAAACAAAACAAAAAAGAAAGAAAAGAAAATGCCTGGAGCCAAGAGATTCGAGTGTCTTGTTCATGGCATAACAAGGAGGCCAGTGTTAGAATACTGGAAAGATAGGAGGTAGGTTAAGTTATGAAGGACTTTGAACATCAAAGACCTTGTATTTGAGTCTGGAGGTGATAGGGAACCAATGAAGTTGATTGAGTTAGAGGGGTAGGACTTGGTCTCATCAGTGCTTTAGAAAAATGACTTTAGCAAGTAAATGGAGGATGGATTGGAGTGGGATGAGACTTGAAGCAGGCATACCCACCAGAAGGTTATTATTACATTGGGCCAAGTGGGATGTAACAAGGGCCTTCCCTAGGATGGTGGCAGTGTCAGAGGAGAGAAAGGAGGGTTATTCAAGAGATGTTGCAAAGATGAAATCACAGGCCTTGGATATGGGAAAGAGATACATAGTGAGGAGTCTAGGATGTCACCTTGGTTGCAAACCTGAGGGACTGGGAGGATGATGGTGCCCATTACAATAACATGGAAATGGGGCAGCTAGGTGGCACAGTGGATAAAGCACTGGTCCTGGAGTCAGGAGGACCTAAGTTCAAATCCCTCCTCAGACACTTGACACTTACTAGCTGGGTAAGCCTGGGCAAGTCACTTAATCCCCATTGCCCCACAAAACAACAACAAACAATAACATGGAAGTTTGGAAATAGGGAGAGTTTGGGGAGTTCAGTTTGGGACACATTAAGTTTAATTTGTCCAGTGGACATTCAGTTTGAGAAGTCTGAAAGACAACTGGAGATCTGAGAATGGAGGTAAGCAGAAAGTTTATGTAGCTAGGTTAGCAGACAGATAGATTTGAGAATCATCAGCATAGAGATGATTATCAAAACCACGGGAGCTGATGAAAACTAAAACAGGGAGAAAAAAAGAGGCCCCATGACATACCTATGGTTAGAGGGCATGAGCTAGGTGAGGATCCAGCAAAGGAGATAGAGAAGGAGCAGAGGCTATGGTTAGAGGGCATGAGCTAAGTGAGGATCCAGCAAAGGAGATAGAGAAGGAGCAGAGGTAGGAGGAAAACCAGGATGAAGTGTTATTTACAATAAGAGAAGGGAGTATCAAGGAGAAGGGAATGATCAACAGTCTTGAAGACTTCAGGAGATCAAGGAGAATAAAAATAGAGGAAAGGCCATTGGGTCTGGCAATTCAGAGGTCATTAGTAACTTTAGAGAGTAGTTTCAGTGTAATGACGATCAGCACCACCAGATAACTTTCCTTTTGATGAACACTTTCATCCCATAGAGGTTTCTTAATTTTTTTAATTTTTATTTATTTCATTTTTAATTTATGGAATAAAACAAGCATTTCCATAACATAGTATAATTTTTTTTAACTTTTTCATTTTTTGCAGGGCAATGAGGGTTAAGTGACTCACCCAGGGTCACACAGCTAGTAAGAGTCAAGCGTCTGAGGCTGGATTTGAACTCAGGTCCTACTGAATCCAGGGCCAGTGCTTTATGCACTGCACCACCTGGCTGCCCCCACATAGCATAATTTTTAAAAGATTATAATTTAAAAGATTTGCAGCACGTGAAGCTACAAATCTATTTGCAACTTGCTATTCCTTTTAAATAAATAATAAATAAATAAATATTTGGAAAGATTTTATTTATTTAAAGTATTAAGATATTTGAATAAATAATAAAATATAGTAAATGTTCCTTTTAAATATATAATAATGTTATCATGTGAATTTTTTTCCATTTTTTTCTTCACCCACCCACCCTAGAGATGGCTACCATTAGACACAAATATGTATGTATATATGTATATACATATATGTAAAATCACTCTATAAATACTTTTATTTATTAGTTCATAGAGGCTCCTTTGTAACCTACAAGCTATTAGCCTCTCATTTTTTTATCCTAATCCAGATTTTCCAGTATATTCTTTGCCATCTTCCCATATTCCCACCTTTGGATTGAAGTCTCATTTAATTTGGAAAGTCCCCCTGAATTCTTCAAAGAATTTCTTTGCTTCCTCATCTTCTTCAAGAGAGGTTAATGCATCAGCTGCAACTATCTTCATGTCAGTCATCTTCTTACTTGTGCTCATTATGAGCACAGCAATGTGAAATAAGCAAATGTCTTATGAAACAATGTTCCTTTGAAAACATGATAACACTAAATTCTGCCAACTTCCTTAAATGACTCTTTAAAGAGAAACAGCTAACCTGTTCTAACATTTAGATATAATTTCTTTTATCTTATATCTTTTTTCATTTATATTGAGGATGTGAATTCTTTGTTACGAGGAAGTAATATTTGGGAGGAAATCATTCCGCAATAACAGTGAGGTTTTTAAAAAGCAGCTCAATAGAACATTTTAGGAGATTGTTATGCTTGATATGATCCAGGTTTTCCAAATCTATCCACATACTTCTCATTGGACAAGTTTCTCACATGTAGAATATCAATATCAAAGTCAAAGTCAAAGTTCACAGATGGCCTAAAAGCTATAATTTCTATTACCCTCTGCATAGAGGGAAGGAAGACTTTATTGAACACTTGTGATGTACAAAGCTCTGTGCCAAGGGCTAGCTAAAGATACAGAGAGAAAAGAAAGACAATCCCCTTTCTGAAGGCTGTTTGTTCAGTATCCTGCCACCATCACTACAGAAGCAGAAGGGCCATTATGCATCTTTTTTTGTTTCTCGACAAAGATTATCACCAAGCAGCCAGTCTACCAGTGATGAACATCTCTGTACTAAGTTAGCATGGTCCTCAGAAAAAAAGATTCAGCCTATAATTGGGTGCATACTCAAAAGTTTTCCAGCAAGATAGAAACTACCAAGGGCAGCTAGGTGGCACAGTGGATAGAGCACCAGCCCTGGATTCAGGAGGACCTGAGTTCAAATCTGGCCTCAGACACTTGACACTTACTAGCTGCGTGACCCTGGGCAAGTCACTTAACCCCAATTGCCTCACCAAAAACCAAACCAAAACAAAAACAAAAAACAAAAAGATAGAACCTACCAGAGCTCACACTTTGCTGCTACAGCTTCAAAGAACAAAGGGCCACCTCCACATTTCAGTAAGTCACAAAAGCAGAATTTCTATGGATATGTCATCATAACTATTACTAACACCACTGCACTACCAGGAGTATGTACAATCTGATATGGCTGATACTGGGAACAATGAGTAGGATTTTGACTACCCATTGATAGGAAATATATTTTTATTTTTCAGAACACTATATTACTGGGCAGCTAGATGGCACAGTGGTTAAAGCGCTGGCCCTGGATTCAGGAGTACCTGAGTTCAAATCTGGCCTCAGACACTTGACACTTACTAGCTGTGTGACCCTGGGCAAGTCACTTAACCCCCACTGCCCCACAAAAAAAAATTAGAACACTATATTCCTAGCTGTGTGACCCTGGGCAAGTAACTTAACACTCATTGTACTGCCAAAAAACCCCACTATATTAGAGAAGCTAACTTTATCATTTAATTTAGAGACAAAGAGTTGAGGGGGAAAGCTCTGTAACCTGACTCACAGCTACTATGCCAACTTAAATGAAGGTCATTTTTTTTTAACTAAAAGCTCTTAAATTTGGATGTTCGGTTTTGAGTTCATTTGGTTACTACAGTTTCATCTAAAATGAGGTGTATTTTTATTGTCTGTTGTTTAAGTGATGGAAAAGACAATAGGCTTTCCATAGATATTTACTGTTAATTTAGACATGAAAATGAGGGTTTACATTAATCTGTCCTTTCTCTGAACTCTTATAGGACTTCTGGCCATACAGCTCATTTTGGTAATTAATAATCATACTTCTTCATATAATTATTTGATATTATGCCTCATTTTGTTTATGTAAGATTGAAATCTTGAGGACAGTAGTCGTATCTTACATGTATGTGATACTACACCCTCACCTACAGAGTTGAGCACAAAGTAGTGAGAAATGGCAAATGGTAATGGTAAAACATACCTTTTTTGTTAGGAGGAGAAATAGTAGACTATTGATGTGGAATGAGGCATGCAGTTATCAGACAGGGTCAATATATTGGTTTTGCTTAAATATACTTTTTTAAGACAAAAGAAATTTATTAATACACCAAGGCAGTACACTTAGGAAGACTGGCCAGGATTTTTTTTGAGGAGACATTTCATATCTGCCCCTTTCCCCCCACCCACCCACATTTATTTATTTTATTTTTAAATTATGGAATAAAAGAAGCATTTCCATAACATAGCATAATAAATAAAAAGATGATTGCACATGAAACTACAAATGTATTATGTCCAATTTGCTATTACTTTTAAATATATAATAGTTATTATGTAAATTTATTTAATTTTTTTTCTTTTTTTCTTCCCTCCTCTTTTCCCCTCCCTAGAGATAGCTACCATAGAAAGGTTCTTTGGAGAAGGCAGTCAGTAAGACATAATGATATTTTTAAAGTATAAAGGAAACATTTAATTTTTTTAAAGAAAAAGTCTTGATTCTCAATTATTCCATCCATGTATTAGCTATGTCCTGACCTCTTCTTTAATATCATCAAAAAATATTAAGTGCCTGCTACTATACTATATGCTTTGTATAAAACATACCGAAGAAGCCTAACCCCCTCTTGTTAGGAATTTACAATACGGCAGATCCACCAATATGGAAATACATGTATACATGTTTAAACATGCTGATTTATAAATATACATGTATACATGTTTCCATGTGTATGAAAATCCAATATACAAAAAATGCAATTCATGAAGATCAAAGATTTGAGTCATTAGTCAGGCTGAAAACAAATTTTCTTTTCATATGTTCAACAAGACTGGGGAAAAAATTTTAAGTTTATTTTTAAAGCTAGAGTTAATGTTTAAATTTACCACTAGTAGGATCTTGCCAAAGAATATTCATTGTTTTATGTGTAACTGAGTTCAAGGAACAGTCCTGAACAGAATGTGTAGGAAGTACAGGTATGTGGCAATTTACTCAAAAGAAAAATGTGATGTATTTTATTAGAAGCTACCGTGGTATGTTGATAGTCAGAGATTTCTTGCCTAAAAAAGCAAGATAGACCTAGAGATAAACAACCTTTCCACCTTTCCTTTCCCATCTCACCCTGTTCTCTGCCCACCCACCCCACCAAAAAAATTCCCTGAAAGCTTCCTTTGAACTTTTCGAGTTGTTTCAAGCCTTTCTACAGAAATATATTTGGAATGCTCCTGGATTTTTAAAAAATTGTTCAATTTTTTATTTCATTTTCAGTTCCTAATTCTCTCCCTCCTAAATCACCAACTGAGAAGTGAAAAAAAACCCAAACCTATTACAAATATGTGTACAAAACAAATTCCCACCTTAGCCATGTCAAAAAAGAAAGAAAAAAGAATATATGCTTTCTTCTGCACTCTAAGACCATCAGGAGGTGGCTAGCATGTTTTATCATGAATCCTTTGGATTTGTCATTGGTCATTGTGTTGATCAGTTACTATGTCTTTCAGAGTTAATTATCTTTACAATGTTTCTGTTACTATATAAATTGTCCTCTTTGTTTTCCTCACTTCACTTTACATCAGTTCATACAGGTCTTCCCAGTTTTTCTGAAACTATCCCCTTCATTTCTTGCAGTACAATAGGATTCCATTGCATTTGTATATGATAACTTGTTCAGCCATTCCCCAATTAATGGGATCCCCCTGTTTATTAGTGCCCTTCGCCAGAAATTTATTTGTGTTTATTTTGTATTTAACTTCTTTTTTTTAAAAGTTGTTTGTCCCCCCAATAGAATATAAGTTTTTTGAGGGCAGGGACTGATTATCATTTTGTTTATGTATTTTCAGAGCCTAGTACCGTGCCTACAAGCACATTTTTTGTTGTTGGGTCATTTCAGTCATGTTTGACTCTCCATGACCCTATTTGGGGGTTTTCTTGGCAGAGATATTAGAGTGATTTGCCATTTCCTTCTCCAGCTCATTTTACAGATGAGAACTGAGGCAAACAGGGTTAAGTAACTTGCCCAGGGTCACACAGCTTATAAGTGTCTGAGGCCAGATTTGAACTCATGAAGATGAGTCTTCCTGATTCCATGCCAACTGCTCTATCAGTGGATAGTGCCACCTGACTTCCTGTTAGCACATAGTAAGTGCTTAATAAATATTTATTGAATTGAATTGGTTCCATCATTACTGCATTAGTTGCAACACTCGCATTTAACAAAATGTGAATAATGTTATCAGAAAATTACACTTTCCTTTTTTTTGAAAAATGTTGACTGGGAATGCACAATTGGGGAAAGTAGTGAGGTGGTAAAGTTCAGAACCTGGAACTTTAGAGACTAGGTTCTCCAATTGGGAGAGGCCATGGAATGCAATGGTTTCATTTTAGTGAGAAGAGGTAGAGGAAACAGTAGCCTAAATAGAGAAGGGAAGGAAGGAAGGAAGGAAGGAAGGAAGGAAGGAAGGAAGGAAGGAAGGAAGGAAGGAAGGAAGGAAGGAAGGAAGGAAGGAAGGAAGGAAGGAAGGAAGGAAGGAAGGAAGGAAGGAAGGAAGGAAGGAAGGAAGGAAGGAAGGAAGGAAGGAAGGAAGGAAGGAAGGAAGGAAGAAGAATTTAATCATATCTTCTGGCCCCAAGTAAAATTTTTCTGCAGTTATAATTTAATTGGCAAGGTAGGTGGCATAGTAGACAGTGTGCTGGGCCTTGAATCAGGAAGGCTCCTCTTCTTGAATCCAATCTTACCTCAGAAACTTACTGTGTGACCCTGGGCAAGTCACTTAATTCTGTTTGCTTCAGTTTCCTCATCTATAAAATTAGCTGAAGAAGGAAACGGCAAACCACTCCAGTGTCTTTTCCAAGAAAACCCCAAATGGATTCACAAAGAATCAGACCCAATTGAAAATGACTGAACCAACAAATAATTTTAAATAATGGGGGAAATGGTTTAGCATACAAAAATTCACTCCTATATACAACACTCTAAGAACATACTTCCATACAAAGTAATGTAAGACCTCTATTCTTTAAGAAAATAAAGACTAGGGGCAGCTAAGTGGCACAGTGGATAGAGCACCGGCCCTGGAGTCAGGAGTACCTGAGTTCAAATCCATCCTCAGACACATAACACTTACTAGCTGTGTGACCCTGGGCAAGTCACTTAACCCCCATTGTCCCCCGCCAAAAAAAGAAAATAAAGACTAGAATAAACTATAAAATCAAGGTGCTACTGCACATGTATCATCTATATCAAATTTCTTGCCTTCTTAAGGAGGGAGAAAGGGAAAGAGGAGAGAACTTGGAACTCAAACTTTTAAAAAATGAATGTTAAAATTTGTATTTACATGTATTTGGAAAGAACAAAAATTTTTAAATCATCATACAAACTAGAAATAAGGTACATTATTTACATCATTTAAAATAAGGTTAGTCTAATTCCCAGGGAAAAAGAGAAATCAGTTATGGACTGATAGCCACAGGCCCAATCAGTCTTCCTGAGTTATAGAAATGACTATTATTAAGTTCCCTCTTTTAATATTTGAAGGTAAATCTTACTTGAGATAGGTACTTCATTAAAACCATTATCGCCCATTAATACCTTAACATGAACTCACTTGTCAGATTATTTAAGGTAGATCAAGTTCCTGATAGAATAGGGGCCATGTGAGATTAGGTTTGATGTACCCTAAAGAGAAAAGAAAGAGCTGAAAAAGAAGGATGAACATCAGGGGCAGCTAGGTGGCACAGTGGATAGAGCACTGGCCCTGGATTCAGGAGGACCTGAGTTCAAATCTGGCCTCAGACACTTGATACTTGCTAGCTGTGTGACCCTGGGCAAGTCACTTAACCCCAATTGCCACACCCAAAAAAAAAGGGGAGATGACCATCTAGGTGGGGTACTATGGAGAAGGAAGAGGTAACCAAATGACAGCAAAAGGGCCGTGTGGAGGGTTCAGGGGAGGGAGGTGCTGCTTGAGTCAGAAAGGTGCATTAGTGGGACCCAAGTGAATAAATACATAGATTTCAGTATTCTTTTTGGAGTGACAATTATTAATCTTGTGGAAAGAGATCACATTGCCCAGACTATAGAGCAAGACTGAACTATCAAGAAGGACAGTTATGGCAGGGTTAGGCCCTTGGAGCCGTCAGAGAAGTAGAAAACAAATTAGTTTAGACATACCTCCTCGGATCCTGGGTCAAAGGGGTAGCTGAGAATCATGGTTTTGGAGTTGAAAGAGACTTTAAAGATCTTCTAGCCCAATCCCCTCATTTTTCAGGTGAGGAAACTGAGGCTGTTTAAGGTCAAGTGACTTTCCCAAGTAAAGACAGCTAGAAATTGGCAACCAGTTTTTGAAAATTGGTCCTGTGATTTAAAGTTTGAGTGCTTTTCTTCCACTGCACACCACCAGAGAGGGTAAACCACAAGATTAAAAGAACATGGAAGGGGCAGCTAGGTGGCACAGTGGTTAAAGCACCGGCCCTGGATTCAGGAGTACCTGAGTTCAAATCCAGCCTCAGACACTTGACACTTACTAGCTGTGTAACCCTGGGCAAGTCACTTAACCCCAATTGCCCCACAAAAACAAAAACAAAAACAAAACAAAAAAGAACATGGAAACTGTCCTCTGAAAGCAGATGAATGATATGAACAGTCTTCCTTTCATTACTGCTATTTTATTGATTTTTTAGCCTATTGTCTCTTCCTGATTATCCCCCCTTGCCAGTGAACTGTTCCTTAAACATAGTAAAAGTTCAGAATAATTGACTCTCAAAATGACCTTGTCGGGCCGAACCTGCTGCCTATATTCCACTCCTATCACCACCACCCCAATCCATCAAGAGGAAATGTTTCATCGTCACAGTTTTCAAAAGGAAAAATGTAAGCTATCAACAATTATATGAAAAAGGTTCAGAATCAGTAATAAGACAAATGCATATTTAAACAACTCAGAGACAGATATTACTTCATACCCTTCAGGTTGGCAAAGGTGCTAAAAGATGAAAAAAGTCAGTGTTAGAAAGCTTATGGAAAGACAGGCACACTCATTTCTTGCTTCTGGAACTGTTAAGTGGTCTAATCATTCCATACAACAATTTGAAATTATGTAAGAAAATTACTAAATTGTCTATACCCTGTGATCCATGATTGAGATCGTACTCCAAGGAAGTAAATAACAGAAAGCAAATGGTTCCGTATGTACCGATAATTATAGCAGTATTACTTGTAATAGCATAAAGCTGGAAATGATAATATCAGTTGACATTTATGTTGTGCTTTAAAGTTAGCAAAGTACTTTATATAATTTTCTCACCTGATCATCACAACAACGCTATGAAGCAGGTACTATAGGTATTATGATCCCCATTTCAGGGAAGTTAACTGACTTGCCCATGTTCATATTACTAAGCGATGGCAGTATACCCAGTTCAAATTCAAGTTTTCCTCACTCTTTCAACTATACCATGCTAGCCATTAACAAATCATGCCTCGGGGCAGCTAGGTGGCGCAGTGGATAGAGCACCGGCCCTGGAGTCAGGAGTACCTGAGTTCAAATCCGGCCTCAGACACTTAACACTTACTAGCTGTGTGACCCTGGGCAAGTCACTTAACCCCAATTGCCTCACTAAAAAAAAAAAAAATCATGCCTCAAACAAATGAGGAATAGCTGAACAAATTATAACATATGGATGCAATGGAATATTACTGCACCATAAGGAATGATAAATATGAAGAGGTAATTGAACAATGGAAAGATTTGCAAGAACTAAGGTAGAGTGAAGAAAACAGAACCAAAAGGAGAATATATACCATCACTACAAAAATCTAAATGGATAAAACAATACAAGGTAATCAAATTCAAATTAAATACAAAGGTGAAAGTTAATTCCAGGTTATTGAGGTTAACTATTAATATAAAAAACTGTCCAAGAATGCATTGATAGGTTCAGCTGCCAATCATATTTATGAACACGCAGAAACATTTTTAATACCAGTTTATTGTATGCGTAGAGCATAGACCCATCATCTGCTAAAACCAGTGGGACCCTGAACAGTAGTCTTAAGCTGTATTAAACAGGTTTTGGTTATATAGGCAGGATGTATATAATGGAATTTTAAAGAAGGCAGAAGGGGATGATAAAGCTTTACATATCAAGGAAGAGATACAAAGGGACCAGTCATATCATGTTAAAGTTGGTAAGTAGGGGCAGTTAGGTGGCACAGTGGATAAAGCACTGGCCCTGGATTCAGGAGTACCTGAGTTCAAATCCAGCTTCAGACACTTAACACTTACTAGCTGTGTGACCCTGGGCAAGTCACTTAACCCCAATTGCCTCACCAAAAAACAAAACAAAACAAAACCAAAAAAAAGTAAAAAAAAAAAAAGTTGGTAAGTAAACACTGGGGAATAGAGTTGGAATTAGCAGACTAACCATTAACAAAAGAGCTATAGCCATTTACTTGACTTGCTCATCTTAAGTAAATAGAGGTAATAAAGCTGAGCCAGAAGTTCTCGTATCACTAACCAGTTAATCACTAGAACTGCAGTTTAATGTCTCAGCTTGATTCTGCAGATGCTAGCTAATTATGTGACTTAAGCAAATGGTGGTAATAATGCCACGCCAGAAAAATTATCTTATGACACTATTAACAAACAAAGGGTAAACCATGAGGGTGGAAAGTGACATGCATTGCCAATCAGGATGGCTCTAGGAGATGATAATGTTTTACTGTTTTTATAGGAATGTGGTCGGAGGAACAAAGATCATAGGATCATAGACTTAGATCATGAAGGAACCTTAGCAATCATTTATTCCTACACCTTTATTTTATAGAGAGGAATCTGAAGGCAAAGGAGGTTAAGTGATCACTGAAATAGTAAGTGGCAGAAGTGAAATCTGAACTCAGGTCCTCTTTAGGTCGGCTAGGTGGCACAGTGGATAGAACACTGGGCCTGGAATCAAGAAGACTTAAGTGTTCAAATTTGTTCTCAGATATTACTAACTAGCTGTGTGACCCTGGGAAAGTCAGTTAACCCTGTTTGCCTCAGTTTCCTCAAATGTAAAATGAGCTGAAGAAGGAAATAGCAAACCGCTCTTGTATCTTTGCCAAGAAAATCCCAAATGGGGCTATGAAGAGTAGGACACAAGTGAAATGACTGAACAACAAAAACCTATGATTCTAGGCAAGATATATCCAAAATATATCTACTGGAAAATAACTCACAGTCCAAAGAAAATGTATCAATGTATATTTTGTGTCCTTTGAATTTGGCAATGAGGTGTATCTCTTATGATTTTAGTATAGTGGCTAAGGATTCAAAGTGAAAGGAGTAAGGATCTTAGATTGAATACAGAACAGTAGAAGTTGACTGCTAAGAAATAACCAGTTTTGGGGCAGCTAGGCAGCGCAGTGGATAGAGCAACGGCCCTGGATTCAGGAGTACCTGAGTTCAAATCCGGCCTCAGACACTTAACACTTACTAGCTTTGTGAACCTGGGCAAGTCACTTAACCCCAATTGCCCTGCAAAAAAAAAAAAAGAAAAGAAAAGAAAAGAAATAACCAGTTTTGGGGCAGCTAGATGGTGCAGTGGTTAAAGCACCAGCCCTGGATTCAGGAGTTACTGAGTTCAAATCTGGCCTCAGACACCTGACACTTACTAGTTGTGTGACCCTGGGCAAGTCATTTCACCCCCATTGCTCCGCAAAAAGAAAAAAGAAATGGTGAGCAGGATGCTCTCAGAAAAACTTAGACTTACATGAGCTCATGTAAAGTGAGATTTACTGTATAAAAAGTAACAGCAATATTGCAAAATAATAAGCCGTGAATGATTTGGCCATTCTCGGTAATGCAATGATCCAAGACAACTCTGAAGGAATTATGGAAAATGCAATAAATGTCCAAAGAAAGAACTAATGGTATCTGAATACGAATTAAAGCTTATTTTTTTAGTTTCTTTTTCTTAAGTTTTTTTTTTTGGTCTGTTTTCTTTCACAACCTGACTAACGTAGAAATGTTTTGCATGACTACACACATATAGCATATTAAATTGCTTGCGTTCTTAAGGGGGGGTTGGGCAGGGAGGGAGGAAAAGAATTTGGAACACAAAGTTTTTTAAATGGATAGTGAAATTGTTTTACATGTAATTGGGGGAAAATAAAATTCTAGATTAAAAAAAATGTTGAAAATTATCTTTACATGTAACTGAAAAAATACTATTAAGAATGAAAAAAGTTATATGTTATGTTTTAAAAGAAAATCAAACTGGGGCAGCTAGGTGGCGAAGTGGATAGAGCACTGGCCCTGGAGTCAGGAGTACCTGAGTTCAAATCCGGCCTCAGACACTTAACACTTACTAGCTATGTGACCCTGGGCAAGTCACTTAACCCCAATTGCCTCACTAAAAAAAAAAAAAAAGTCAAACTATATAATATTTGCAATCTAATAATGCAATCTTGTTTTTACTGTTCTACTCTAAATATATGGAAATGCTTGCCTTATTCTGTGTTTAAGTTCAGAATGAAAAAACTTTTTAAAAGATATCACAGTGTTATGTTTAAAAATTATTAAAATAAAGAACAAACAGAAGCATGGGAAAATTATGAATGTATGTAACATGAAGTAAAAAGAACCAGAAAAATTACATGTAGAATTATCATAACTTTATAGAGGGAAGGAACATAAAAAATGGTCTCTAATTATAATGACCAAGCTTGTTCCCAGAAAAAAAAGATCTTTTCAAAATATACTTCCCTATCCTTTCTGGAGAGGTGGGGAGGGAGGGCCCTATGGGTATGAAGCATTGATTATACTGCCGCATTCAGCTATATAACAATTAGTTTTACTCATTTGCTTTTTTCTAATGTTTTATTATATTACAAGAGATAGTTCTCTGGATAGGGAAAGGGGGGAATATATTTGTAAATAAAAACTGATAAAATTAAAGATAGCAGTAAAAAAAAACTTTAATGATTGGTAAGGAAGAGATTGAAAACCATTGACTCAATGGAGTTTAGAAGTTCTCAGCAAAGAATTAACTGCATGAAAATGTGGGAAGCAGCTGTGGCACACACCAAGCAGTAGCATCATTGGTGATCTCAAAATTACCCATTCATTCAACAATTCACACAGAACTGGTCATTGACTGTTTATGAAGTATAAAATGGAATCTGATGAGGAAAACATGTCAGAAAAGAAACACTCTAAAGGCCAATAGTCTCTAACAATCGTTCTCCAGGTTGTCCATTGTTGTTGTGTCTTGTTGAGATCCAGAAGCTATACAGTCATGAGAACAACTGAACTCCTTAAAAACAAAGACAGCCCATTTTCTGGTCCTCATTACTATTAATTGTTCTGCAAAAGCCAAAAATAGACTACTGGTGAAATGTTGGCTATAAACAGAATAAAGAAAATGACTCAAGCAAGAGCATTAAAGACATTGTTTTAAATAGCAGATTAATATCTTTCTTAAAGTTTTTTCATTCTGAACTTAAACACAGAATAAAACAAGCATTTCCATACATGCAGAGTAGAACAGTATAAACAAGATGGTACATAAGACTGCAAATATTATACACAGCTTATTTTCTTTTAAAACATAACATGTGGTCAGCTAGGTGGTGCAGTGGATAAAGCACTGGCCTTGGATTCAGGAGGACCTGAGTTCAAATCCAGCCTCAGACACTTGACACTTAATTAGCTGTGTGACCCCGGGCAAGTCACTTAACCCTCATTGCCCTGCCAAAAAAAACAACAACAACAAAAAGAAAAACAAAACATAATGTAACTTTTTTCAATCATAATAGTATTTTATTTTTTCAGTTACATGTAAAGATAGTTTTCAACTTTTTTAATTTAGAATTTTATTTTCCCCCAATTACATGTAAAAACAACTTTAATACACATTTTTTTTAGTGAGGCAATTGGGGTTAAGTGACTTACCCAGGGTTACACAGCTAGTAAGTGTTAAGTGTCTGAGGCCGCATTTGAACTCAGGTACTCCTGACTCCAGGGCCAGTGCTCTATCCACAGCACCAACTAGCTGCCCCTTAATACACATTTTAAAAACTTTGTGTTCCAAAAAAAACTTTAGAAAAAGAAACCAAATTCTCTTCCTCCCTTCCTGCCCACCTCCCCTCCTTAAGAATGCAAGCAATTCAATATAAGTTATACATGTGTAGTAAAGCAAAACATTTCCATATTAGTCAGGTTGTGAAAGAAAACAGACCAAAAAAGCACTTTGCAAATCTCAAAAGGCTAGATAAATGTTAGCTGTTATTATTATGGGTGAATAGTTTTTGAGAGTTGCATTGGTTGAAAAATTAATCACCTTGAAGCCAAGGAGATGATGTTCTTAGATCAGATGACAAGCACACAGTTCCAACTTTAGTATTTCATTGTTATTTTAGTCATTATTTTATATTTAGAATTTGTATTTAGTCACTTTTTAAAATAATCATAAAATTGATTCTTTTGTAACATGGGCTTCAGAAATAGCAGCATCTTTTAGTTTTGTATTCCATTGTGTTAAAAGAATTAATTGAGAAATTAGCATTATACAAGAAGTACCTCCACTTCTAGAAAATCAGTTAATAGCCTATTTGGTTTATTTTTAAAAATGCCTTTAATGACTGTTGGCTAAAATGAGCAATAAGAGGTTTGTAGAATAGTTCTATCTGAATAAAGTTCCATTCTTCTGGTGTCATTAAAGAACTTTTTATTTTAAAATTGGGAGGATCTCTCCATATGATTTGTTAAGTTATAAGTTAACCTGTTTCTCCATAGTATTAACTTTTGAATAAAATTTTTATAATCTGATTTCATACCCTTTGGCCCAGCAACACCACTATAAGGTCTACACCCCCAAAGAGATCAAAGGAAAAGGAAAAGGACCCATATACACAAAAATGGTTATGGAAACTCTTTTTTGTGGCGGTAAATAATTGGAAATTAAAGGGATGCCCATCAACTGGGGAATGGCTGAACAAGCTGTAGTATATGATTGTGATGTAATATTATTGTGCTATAAGAAAAGATGAGGGGGCGGCTATGTGGCGCAGTGGATAAAGCACTGGCCCTGGATTCAGGAGTACTTGAGTTCAAATCCGGCCTCAGACACTTGACACTTACTAGCTGTGTGACCCTGGGCAAGTCACTTAACTCCCATTCCCCCGCCAAAAAAAAAAAAAGATGAATAAGATGGTTTCAAAAAAAAACCTAGGAAGACCAAGATTAATTTATGCAGTGTGAAGCAAGCAGAACTAGGAGATCATTATACACAGTAACAGTAATCTAATTATAATCATCTATGAAAGACTTTACTCTGAAAAAAAAGACTACTCTGATCAATACAATGACCCAAGACAATTCCAAAAGACTCAAGATGAAAAATGCCATCTACTTCCAGAGAGAGAACTCATGAACTCTGAGTGCAAACTGAAAGATAATTTTTTTTTGCTTTATTTTCTTGCCGTTTTACAACATAGCTAATATGTAAGTATGTTTTGCATGATTTCACATGTATAATTGATATATTGCTTGCCTTCTAAATAGGTTGGAGAGGGGCTGCAAGAAGGGAGATAATTTGGAACCAAAAAAAAAATTTTAAAGAATGTTAAATAATTATCTTAAAAGAATTTTAAGAAGAAAAAAATTGAATTTGTCCAGGAAAGGGGCTACTTTTGGAGGGGCAAGGCAATGAGGGTTAAGTGACTTGCCCAGGGTCACACAGCTAGTAAGTGTCAAGTGTCTGAGGCCAGATTGGAATTCACGTTCTCCTGAATCCAGGGCCAGTGCTTTATCCATTGGGCCATCTAGCTGCCCCCAAAGGGCTACTTTTTTTTTTTTTTTTTTTTTTTTTTTTTTAGTGAGGCAATTGGGGTTGACTTGCCGAGGGTCACACAGCTAGCAAGTGTTAAGTGTCTGAGGCCAGATTTGAACTCAGGTACTCCTGACTCCAGGACCGGTGCTCTATCCACTGCGCCACCTAGCTGCCCCCAATTTTTTTTTTTTTTGTCTTTCCAGGCCTTTCTGAAGTCATCCTGCTTGTCATTTCTTATAGCACAATAATATTCCATCACCATCATATACCACAGTTTAGCCATTCCCCAATTGGTGGGCATTCCTTTGATTTACAATTCTTGGCTACCACAAAAAGAGCTGCTATAAATATTTTTGTGCAAATAGGTCTTTTCTCTTTTTGGGGATGTCTTTGGGATATAAACCTAGCAGTGGTATTGCTGGATCAAAGGGTATGCACAGTTCTATAGCCCTTTGGGCATAGTTCCAAATTGGTCTTCAGAGTGGGTTGGATCTTTTCACAGCTCCACCAACAGTGGATTAACATCTAAGCTTTCCAACGTGCCCACCTTCCAATATTTTCCATTTTTGTTATATATGCCACTCTGCTAGGTATGAGGTGATACCTCAGAGTTGTTTTAATTTGCATTTCTCTGATCAATAATGATCTAGAGCATTTTTTCATATGACTATATATAGCTTTGATTTCTTTGTCTGAAAACTGCCTGTTCATATCATTTGACCATTTATCAATTGAGGAATGACTTGTATTTTTAGAAATTTGTCTCATTTCTCTATATTTTTGAGAAATGAGGCCTTTATCAGAGATATTTGCTTCAAAAATTCTTTCCTAGTTTTCTACTTCCCTTGTAATCTTGGTTACATTAGTTTTGTTTGTGTAAAAGCTTTTTAATTGCATATAATAAAAATGATCTATTTTACATTTAGTTTTATTCTCTATATCTTCTTTGGTCATAAATTCTTCCCCTGCCCATAAATCTGACAGATAAATTATTCTATACTCCCTTAATTTGCTTATGGTATCATCCTTTATGTATAAATGATATACCCATTTTGACCTTATTTTAGTACATGGTGTGAGATGTTGGTCTATATCTAGTTTCTGCCATCCTGTTTTTTAGTTTTCCCAGCAGTTTTTGTCAAATAATGAGTTTTTGTTCCAAAAGCTTGGATCATTAGGTTTATCATATATTAGATTACTATTATCATTTACTATAGTATCAATAACTTTTAAAGTAAGAACCTTCTGTAAAGTAGGGTTTGTAGGATGTCAATCCTCCCACGTGCCATATTTATAATAAGAGAATAGTCACTCAAGGATCAAATATAAATCCCTCTGTTTGACTTTTAAAGTTATTCCCAACTTGGCCCCAACCTAGTTTTCTACCCTCATCATATTGTATTTTGTACTCAACTCTTCTGCCACTAGTTTTCTCTCTAGTTTTGTACTGGCCATCCCCAGAGTGTGGAATACACTCCTACCTCATCTCTGCCTCAGAATTCATTACTTCCTTCAGGACTTAGCTTAAGTGCCACTTTTCACAGGAAGCCTTTCTTAGTCCATTTCCTCTCCCTCTACTTTCCAACTACTAATGACTTCCCTTCCTAAGTACTGACATGTGGCTTAGGATAAATCAGAAGTTTCTCCTTTGAGCAGCAAAACCAAAGATGACCAAATAACAAGATAGACATATTGAGAAATCAAGGGACTATTAAAGTTTAGACTGACCAACTAGATACCAGGAAAGATATATCTAAGAAGTAAGGAGAGATAAAATTCTATAGCAGGAAAGTCAATTAGGGGTGACCTGAACTGAGCTAGGAGACAGAGATAACCCCAAAGGTCAGGACCATCAATTCCAAAAAATCCCCATTGACTTTCAGGAGTATGACAAGCATCCAAGTTTTCCCCACCAGACCCCAAGAGGGAACACCCTATCTGTCCTCTATAAAAACTTTTGCTTTCCCTCTGTTCTATGAAGAAGAGAATGTTTCCAAGCTCTCCTCCCTGAGGGATGAAGTCTTTGACTCCCCACTCAGTCACTCTTCTAGCACCAAATAAAAAACCATCTTAATTCTAATTGGACTATGAGTCCAGAGTATAATTTTTTTTTTTAGTGAGGCAATTGGGGTTAAGTGACTTGCCCAGGGTCACACAGCTAGTAAGTGTCAAGTGTCTGAGGTCAGATTTGAACTCAGGTACTCCTGAATCCAGGGCCATTGCTTTATCCACTGCACTACCTAGCCGCCCCCTAGAGTATAATTCTTTATTAAGGAATACCTAAGGACCACCACTTCTCCCCCATGACAGTACTCTGTATTTAGCCTGTATATATTCATCTTATTTTTTATTCTCTTAGTATTTTATTTTGGGTTTTTTTTACAATTACATGAAAAGATAGTTTTCAACATCATTTTTTTTTTAGTGAGGTAATTGGGGTTAAGTGACTCACCCAGGGTCACACAGCTAGTAAGTGTTACATGTCTGAGGCCGGATTTGAACTCAGGTACTCCTGACTCCAGGGCTGGTGCTCTATCCACTGTGCCACCTAGCTGCCCCTCAACATCATTTTTGTAAGATTTTGAGTTCTGCATTTTTCTTACACCCCCCCTTCCTGAAGCCAGCAAGCAATCTAATAGGTTACATATTACATTAATGTTAAACATATTTCCACATTAGTCATGTGAGAGAAGAATCAGAACAAAAGGGGAAAAGCACAAGAAAGAAGAAACAATAACTGGAAAAAAATTACAATGGAAGTGAAAATAATATGCTTCAATCTGCATTCAGATTCCATAGTTCTTTTTCTGGATGTAAAAAGCATTTTCCATAATGAGTCTTTTAAGGGGCAGCTAGGTGACGCAGTGGATAGGGCACCGGCCCTGGATTCAGGAGGACCTGAGTTCAAATCCAACCTCAGACACTTTACACACTTACTAGCTGTGTGACCCTGGGCAAGTCACTTAACCCCAATTGCCTTACCAAAAAAAAAAAAAAAACCATAATGAGTCTTTTGGCATTGTCTTAGATCATTATATTGCTGAGAAGAGCTGAATCTATCACAGTTGATCACACAAATGTTGTTGAAACTGTGTACAGAGTTCTCTTGGTTCTGCTCAGCATCAATTCATGTAAGTCTTTCCAGGTTTTTCTGAAATCTGCCTGCTCATCATTTCTTTTTCTTTTCTTTTTTTTTTGGGGGGGGGGGCAGGGCAGGGCAGGGGCAATGAGGGTTAAGTGATTTGCCCAAGGTCACACAGCTAGTAAATGTGAAGTGTCTGAAGTTGGATTTGAACTCAGGTCCTCCTGAATCAGGGCTGGTGGTTTATCTACTGCACCACCTAGCTGCCCCTACTCATCATTTCTTTTTTTAATTATAAAAGTATTTTATTATTTTCCAGTTACATGTAGAGATAGTTTTCAAAATTTGTTTTTATAAGATTTCTAGTCTCAAATTTTTCTCCTTCCCTCCCTCCCCAAGACAGCAAGAAATCTGATATAGGTTATATATGTACAATAACATTAAACACATTTCTGCATTAGTCATATTAGAAGAGAAGAATCAGAGCAAAAAGGAAAAACCTCAAAAAAGAAAAACAACAGCACCAAAAACAAAAGAAATAGTAAGGTTCAATTTGCATACATATTCCACAGTTCTTTTTTTTTCTGGATTTGGAGAGCCTTTTTCATCATGAGTCCTTTGGAACTATCTTGTGTACCATTGTATTGCTGAGAAGAATCAAGTCTATCACAGTTGATCAACACATAATGTTGATGATACTGTGTACAATGTTCTCCTGGTTCTGCTCATCTCACTCATCATCATGCAAGTCCTTCCAGGTTTTTCTGAAATCTGCCTGCTCATCTTTTCTTACAGCACAATAGAATTCCATTACAGTCATATACCACAACTTATTTAGCCATTCCCCAGTTGATGGGCATCCCCTCAATTTCCAATTCTTTGACACCACAAAAAGGGCAGCTATAAATATTTTTGTACATATGGGTACTTTTCCCTTTTTTATGATCTCTAATAGTGATATTGCTGGGTCAAAGGGTATGCACAGTTTTATAGCCTTTGGGGCATGGTTCCAAATTGTTCTCCAGAATGATTGGATCAGTTCACAATTCCACCAATTTTCTCACATTTTCTTCAATATTTATCATTTTCCTTTTTTTGTCACACTAGCCAATTAGATAGGTATGCGTTGGTACCTCAAAGTAATTTTAATTTGCATTTCTCTAATCAGTAGAGATTGAGAACATTTTTTTCATATGGCTGTATTACATATACTTTTAAATCTACATGTTGGCTCCCCGATAGAATATAAACTCCTTAAGAACAGGGATTTGAGGGTTTCCTTTCTTTCTTTTTCCTTTTCCTTCTTTCTTTCTCTTTCTTTTTCTTTCCTTCCTTCCTGTCTCTTTCTTTTTTCTTTATATCCCTAGTGCCTACTAGCTATACCTGGCACACAATAGTGGCTTAATAATCCTTGTTGTTTGACTGAGTAGGCAATGGATCAAAGTTACATGGTCATAACAAAGACGATGCACAAGTGTCAGTACTGAATCCTCTCTTCTCCCCCTAGAAAACTCTTCATCTCAGCTACATGCACAGGAATTCTGCTAGGTTCAATGGGTCTATGCAAGAATTTAGTCTGCTATGCACAATACACTTCATCATATGAATCATTATGACTACATCAACTGAGGTAAAGGAAAAAGGGCAGGAATGGCAGGAAACCAAATCCCCACCTCCTTTACAACAAAGATGATAGACATCCTAGGGGTCTTTGGAAGTGCATAATCCTTATTTAATTGCATTGTTCTTCAGTTAAAGAGAAATTATCCAGGCAATCAAGTAGCCAGGTGTGATTTATCACCTGGGGAAAACCAGGTGTTTCCTTCACATTCATCTTTAAAGAATGTAAATAATGCTCTTTCCCTCAAAAAAAAACTATAAAAAGAGTGCTTCTAGTCAATAAGGGAGAAAATAGGTCAGTAGAAACACATTCATACAAAGATGTTAGAATTATTATATAACATGGTCTAAAAATAAGATCAGATTATTTTCTCCTAATTATTTGGAGCTCCAAGGTGTTTATATTATTATCCTAAGAAGACTTTAAGTTAAAGAAGGAAAAAAAATAAAAATTAACCACAGTTGATTTACTTAAAACTAGAGATATACCTATTCACTTTGCACTTGTCAAAAAAAACCCCAAAACTTTGAAATAAGATTCAAATTTTTCAAAAGGATAAGTAAATAAACACTTGCTAAATAATTCTCACATAGTTAATTATAAATATTTCATTGACAAGGCTCCCTAGAAGTTTGGTAAACCTCATTTGAGGATGGGGTACCAACAAGAAGATTCCTGGTCTCACCCCCAACTCCTGACCTTCCTGAGATACAGAAAAGTTATAAGAGGTTGCTGATAGATATATATTTCTTGTAAGTCTGGGCCATATAAAAATCTGCTTCCCTTCATACTCCTATTCAGTGCCCTGGAAGTCTTTCTGAGACCCTAGGTCCAAGGCTCCCCAAAGCTTAGCTGAAACTGTAGGAGTTAGAAACAATTAAGGCCAAGAACAGCTAGGGGGACCCAGTTGAACATGTAATTTCAAATGGAATCTGCAGCATTGGCCCCTTGTGTCAACTAAAGTGGAAAATGTTTTACAAGCTGATCTATATGACTTTGGAAAAAATCAAATAGCCATTGTTATAGTGAACTCAATATTCTTTTTTTCTCTTAATCATAACAAGAGGTATCCAGCTGGTTGTTTGGTAATATTTGAATCCATTGCATTAAGCTATAAGCCCGGCTTTTAAAAAAGAAAACAGAAAGCATTTCCACAAACAAAATTTTATACATAGCTGATTTTTCATGAGACACCCCCTCATTTTTTAAATTATAAGCAGACAAAGACTAATCACCCTTTTCAATTGGTATATTTAAAATGCATTGGAAAGCCAGCCTTCCTAAAGGCATTAGCCATTTTGCAGAATGCATAGTACTACTGGGATTAAATCTATCAGGGACATTGACATAGCATAACCATATAGGAGTTGAATATACTCACTTTACCCAACTCCCACACCTCTAATCTGGGAGCTGACATGACTTATGCCCAAAGATTTACACAGGCTGATGGAAATTGAAAACAAGAAAAAGACAAAGGCAGACAAGTGTGAGAGCATATATTCTAATATCATCGGGCTTTAGTCATTTAGGAATGCACTGGGTTTGCTACAAAGCGGTAGAATAGAGGTCTGCCCATTTAATGAAAGTAGTTCTAAACCTAATAAACGATAAATGATGGCCCCAAATATTTCAGTGCCAAGCATATTTATTTAAGGGAAACTTAGAAAAAGGCTTGGATTTATTTGAACTAAGAAGGTACCATGTGGTAAGGGATGAGGCAGTGTACTTTAGGCTAAAAAAAACCACACACACACACACACAAAAAAAAAAACCATGTTCACCTTAAACAGCATACTTGAAAAATTCTTGATTGTTATCAAAGTTTTACATTTTATATTACTGATTCTGAATCAACTTAGAGAAGGACAAAAGGCCTTAGCCGTGCTGTACATTTGGGACAGGAAGCTTTTGTCAAATGATGCCCAGAAAATGATTCAACTGACAGAGATTAGCCCATTTATGAGTGCATGTGGCAATCACTGAGAGGCCAAGCTTTATCCATTTCATGAATATTGGTTTAAATCCAGAGGGGTATCCAGTTTAAAATAAAGAACTCCATTTAATCCTACCAAAACCTTGGGGAAGAGTTCCGAGGAGAGGCAGGGAGGGGAAGGGAGGAGACATTACAGTACAATATTACTGTTGAAGCCTCACAGGCATTTCCAGAATGAGACATGGAAAATAACACATAAATCCCTCTGGTGGTATCAAGATATGTGCACAGCACTGCAAAACTGGGGGAACAGATTAGAATCCACATTTAGAATCTTAAATTACACAAAGCCCATTGGTTACTCTCAATGTGGTTTAACCTATCTGCTGAGACAGTGTACTGGGGGTGGCTGATGCACATGCTACAGCTTCTTGGAGCCAAAGGTGAGCATTGAGTGCCAAGTAGACACCAAAGGTGCGTGAGCAGCCCTAAAAAGGTCTTGGCAAGCCCTCACATCAGAGGTAGTCATCTATGAACACCCCATACATGCCACTTATACTACTGGTCACATCATGAATACCTAAATGTAGCTACTTCCGGAACTGGCAATGTATTTAGGACTCATTTATGAAAAGCATTGATTAAAAATTATAACTATCTTGGGTATTACTGAAAAATGGATTTTCTACATTTCATATCTTTATAGATTTCTTTGTCCAGTTGAATGTCTTGCAATTTTCATTGATTAATTTTTGAGACTAATCTTGGCTCATCACCAGTAGGCAACCCACTTGATAATAAATTTCCTTGACCATGGCAATTCACGAAAAAAAGAAAATTACAAAATGATCCTCAGTCCTTTGCGGTCCTCTTTGCTTCTATAGCAAGTGGCAAAGTAGAAGAAAAAGGAAAGAAGGTGGTAAACCATTTTTAGATCATCCTTAAACAATAACTTACCTTTGGGTTATATAAATATAAGATTCTTGTCCGGTCACCAACAAATGTCCGTAATAATAGAGCATTTGAATCATATCAATCTGGACTGACATCAATATGACTGTAAGTTAAACCAGAAGGTAAAAAGAAGTCAAAGCTGAAAGGAGGCCTTACTGGTTCTCTTTGGAGAGGCATATAAAGGAGTTAAAGGAGTAAGATTTATCAAGCATCCAAAGGTGAGAAGCATCATTTCATGATATGCTTAATCATCTTATGGTATAGTGCTTATGGTAAGCATATTCAGGAAGTCTCAAAACATTGCAGAGCTATAAACACTCAAAAGAATTTAGTCTAATGATCCACTCCATAGGAAAAAAAACAAATGGGAGAAGATCGTCTCTCGTCCAATCAATGAACAGTGTTTGTTAAACGTCTAATATGTACCAGGTACTGTACACATGAATAAGGAGAATTAAACAATCCCTACTCTTAAGGAACTAATAATCTACTGGAGATGACAAGTGGAGATATAAGTGTATATAAAACAAACAAAGATAATTAAATGCAAATAAATTGTAGGTAGGGCAGCTAAGTGGTGCAGTGGATAGAGCTCTGGAACTATAGTCAGGAAGACTCATCTTTATTAACTCAAATCCCACCTCAAACACTTAACTGTGTGACCTTGGGCAAACCAATTAATCCTGTTTGTTTCAGTCTCCTCATCTGTAAAATGAACTGGAGAAAGAAATGGCAAACCACTCCAGTATCTTTGCAAAGAAAACCTCAAATGGGGTGACAAAGAATCAGACACAACTGAAACAACTCAACAAAAACAACAAAAATGTAGATGGTTAGGGAGGGAGGGTGTACAGATTAGCATCCAATGTAGAAAGTAGTGATTGAGTTTCATCTTGACAGAAGAGAGGGATTCTGTGAAGTGAAAGCGATGACAGAGTATATTCTGGGACCAGGGGATGGCCAGTGCAAATGTTTGGAGGTAGGTAGGAGATGAAGTATCACATATGAGGAATAGAGAGAAAGCCAGTTTGGCTGGATCCCAGAGAGTGAGCTGTACAGTGAAGCTGGAAAGAGAGGTTGATGCCTGACTATGATGTGAAGTGGATGGATAACCCAGAGAGCTGGGCCAGCAGCACATATATCTTAGACAAAGACTGCAGATGGTCATTGAATTGGACCAAAAATTGAATAATAGAAGAGAGTAATACTGAATTGCCTTTGGGAAATTGCTGCTCTTTCAGTGACCTCAAGCTTCTGCCTAAGGAAAAGGGGCTCGAGCTTTTAACATCAGAATTCTTCCTACAATGCTATAAGTCTGTGAGTCACAGATTACCAAAGGCACAGACTCCAAAGAATTAAAGAGGCAGGTCACCCAAAGGTCAATGGAGAGGAACTTATAGACATGAGTAAGTCGATTACAACATATTACCAATGGAGACTTGTGCAGGAAAGTAGTTTAAAGGATATTATCAGAAAAAGGAGATGGGCTAGGGTGGGATATTTTTAAAAGAAACAGTAAGAAAGGTTTAAACAAATTATTTGCCATCTCAAGAAGTGGGGGAGAGAGAAAGGAAGAAAGAGAATTTGGAACTCAATTTTTTTTTTTTAAAAGCATGAATGGGGCAGCTAGGTGGCGCAGTGGATAAAGCACTGGCCCTGGATTCAGGAAGACCTGAGTTCAAATCCAGCCTCAGACACATGACACTTACTAGCTGTGTGACCCTGGGCAAGTCACTTACCCATCATTGCCCCGCAAAAAAATAAAAAATAAATAAAAAACATGAATGTTAAAAATTGTTTTTACATGTAATTGGGGGGAAAATTTTAAAAGAAGATTATTTCAATAGTCTAGGTGAGAGGTGATAAGGGCCTGAATTAGGGTGGTGCTTACCTAACTAGAGAAAAGAGGACATGTACAGGAGATGTTGTGAAAGTAAAAAACAAAAACCAGACTTATCAATAGACTGGATATGTGAAGAGAGAGCTAGTGGTCAATGATAACATCAAGAGTTTTCAAGCCTGGGTGACTGAAAGGATGGTGGCTCCCTTGCTGGTAATAAGACAGTCTGATAGAGGATTGGGTTTGGGGTAAAAGATGAGTTCTATTTTGGATAGGTCATATATAAGATACCTACAGGATATACTATTTGAAATGTCCTAAAGGCAAGTGGTAATACATTACTGTAGCCAGAACAGAAGCTAGGATGGCATATAAAGATCTTGTCATTACCTACATAGAGAGGAAACCTGGGGGGGGGGAGAAGAATTATCTAGGAAGAGATGTCCAATAGTGTCAGATGCTGCTGATAGGTCAAGAAGGATCAGGACTAAGAAAAGGCCACTGGTGGGACAGCTAGGTGGTACAGTATATAGAGCATCAGCCCTGGAGTCAGGAGGAACTGAGTTCAAAGCTGTCCTCAGACACTTACTGGCTGGGTGACCCTGGACAAATTACTTAATCCAGATTGCCTCAAAAAAAAAAAGAAAAAAGGGGGCAGCTAGGTGGCACAGTGGATAAAGCACCAGCCCTGGATTCAGGAGGACCTGGGTTCAAATCCAGCCTCAGACACTTGACACTTACTAGCTGTGTGACCCTGGGCAAGTCACTTAACCCTCATTGTCCTGGAAAAAAAAAAAGAAAAGAAAGAAATTTTTTAAAAAAAGAAAAGGCCGCTGGATTTGGTGATAAAGAGATCACTGATATCTTTGAAAAGGACAGTTTCAAATGAATAGTAAGTCAGAAATCAACTTGTAGAAGGATAGTGGAACAGAGTGTTGTTAGCTTTCTCAAAGCATTTATCCATGAAGGGTAGATAGTGTACATTGCTAGAAGGAATGACAGGGCCAATAGGTGGTGCTGGGGCTAGACTCAGGAAGACTCATCTTCCTGAGTTAAAATTTGGCTTCAGACACTCAATAGCTATGTGACCCTGGGCAAGTCACTTAACCCTATTTGTCTTATTTCCTTATCTGCAAAATGAGCTGGAGAAGAATATGCAAATCACTCCAAGAAAACCCCCAAAATAGGGTCTCAAAGAATTGTACATGGGGCAGCTAGGTGGTTCAGTGGATAGAGCACCAGCCCTGGAGTCAGAGAACCTGAGTTCAAATCTGTTCTCAGACACTTGATACTTACTACCTGTGTGACCCTGGGCAAGTCACTTAACCCCAACTGCCTCAAAAAAAAAAAAAAAGAAAGAAAGAAAGAAAGAAAAAAGAATTATGCAGACCAAAAATGACTGGACAGCAACAAAAAGGGATGGTGAGATCAAGTGAAGACTTTTTAAATAATTTTGAGGATTTTGATAGTATTTTATTTTCCAATTACATGTAAAGATTGTTTTAAACATTGTTTTCATAAGATTTTGAGTTCCAAATTTTTCTCCCTCCCCTCTCCAAGATGGCAAACAGTCAGATATAGGTTTTATATACATACATATACATATATATATATATACACACACATATATATGCATATGCACATATATAGAGATATACACACAATCATGTTATACATATTTCCATATTAGTCATGTTGTAAAAGGAGAATCAGAACAAAAGGGAAAAACCACGAGAAAGAAAAAATGACAACAACAAATAAAGTGAAAATAATATACTTTGATCTGCATTCAGACTCCATAGTTCTTTTTCCGGATATGGAGAGCATTTTCCATCATAAGTCTTTTGGAATTGTCTTGGATCATTGTATTGCTGGGAAGAGCTAAGTATTTCACAGTTGATCATCATGCAGTGTTGCTGTTATTGTGTACAATGTTCTCCTGGTTCTGCTCATTTCACTCAACATCAGTTCATGTAAGTCTTTCCAAGTTTTGATTTTGAGGATTTTTAAAAGATTTTTAAGGAAGATAGGGGAATGGTTATAGGCAGAAGGTGAAGGAATCCATAATTAGGAAAAGACTGAAAATAAGAGAAACAGTAGGGATGATAGTAGAGGCAACCTACTGAAGAAATTGGGAAGGGGTGGAATTTAAGGGTACATGTGGAGGGGTCATTTTGGCAAGGAGAGGCCCACCTCATCATCTGAAACATAGGTTAGGATGTTTGAATGGTGTGATATGGGTAAATGGGAATAATGGGGGAGAGCCATGTGTGAGAAACAGATAGAAGGCCAATTTGGCTAGCTTCAAACAACCTGGCTATGAGTCAGTATTTCTATGTGATTAGAATTTCTCACAACTTAGTAGTTACTATGCAGTTACAAACCAGTCCAAAATATATGTGAAAAGACACAGAGATAAATGTTTTATTTTCTTGTCATCTGTTTCAAATTATTTAAATATCTTAATTTCAAATGTTTTAAATAAATCCATATGTGTTATATGACTAAAAAATACTAAACTTATTCTGGAGGAGGGATATAATTTATGTACCGTGGAATAAAATGTACTGACTCTTTAAAAATCACAAATGTTCAGTTCAATTAGTACGTTTAGCTTAATCCAAGAGGACTGGTGATTAGGCTTTAAATACAAATTCTTTTCTTTAACTACACTAAATTATATCAATACTTTATACAATTTTTCAGTTAATCTTTGCCATGAAATCTACTCCATTTGCCATAGGATATATTTCTGCCAAGCCTACTGTGTTTTCATGCAGTTTTCCTCCTTTCTATTATTAAAAAAAATCTTATCAGGGGGGCAGCTAGGTGGTGCAGTGGATAAAGCACTGGCCCTGGATTCAGGAGTACCTGAGTTCAAATCCAGCCTCAGACACTTGACACTTACTAGCTGTGTGACCCTGGGCAAGTCACTTAACCCCCATAGCCCTGCAAAAAATCTTATCATGTAGGCTTTTAAAATAAGTAGGGGGTGGGGCAGCTAGGTGGCACAGTGGATAGAGCACAGGCCCTGGATTCAGGAGTACCTGAGTTCAAATCTGTCCTCAGACACTTAACACTTACTAGCTGTGTGACCCTGGGCAAGTCACTTAACCCTAATTGCCTCACCAAAAAATAAAATAAGTAGGGGGTGATTAGGTTATTTCCAGCTCAGAGATATATGTGTATCCATACATACACACACACATACACACATATGTATATGAATATACATATATATGGAAATGTGCCTTATGCTTTTCTCCTTGTGACTTTTTAAAATATTGTTCCCTTAGCTATAATGCTCCCCTTCTGAGCCCAATTTCAATTTCTACCTCTTAAAAATCCTACTCATCTTTCAAGGTTCATCTCAAAAATTATATTAATTCACATTCATATCATGCTTTAACATTTACAAAGTGCTTGTTGCAAAAAACCCTTTGAGAGAAGCAATGTACAGCTAAAGAAACAGTGACAGTACAACCTGACAAATGTGGAAATGTTTTGCATGACTATACATGTATAACTTATATTGAATTGCTTGCATTCTTAAGGGGGGGTGGGAGGGAGGGAAGAAGAGAATTTGGAACACAAAGTTTTTTAAATGGATGTTAAAATTGTTTTTAAATGTAATTAGGTAGAAAAATTTTAAATATCAAAATATATATATATATATATATATACACACACACATATATATAAAGAAACAGTGACAGTAGCAAAACAAAGGTTAAGTAACTTGTTCAAGGTCACCCAGCAAGTAAATGGCAGGGCCAGGACTCAGAAGCTAATTTCTTTTTTTTTAATTATTTTATTTTTAATTTATGGAATAAAACAAAGCATTTCCATCACATAGTACAACAAAAAAAGATGACTAAGAAGCTAGTTTCTCTGACTCCAAATCTAAGGCTCTCTCCACTAAAACACACTGTGCCCCCCCACCCCCAGCACTCCTTGACCACTCCAGCTAGATGTGATCTCTTTCCCTCTAAATTCTTACAGTATTTTGTTTGTAACACCTGTATGGCACTTATCACACATATGTTAAGAGTCTCATTTTTAATGCATTTTTTCTCTTCCTTACTAGAATTGCAAGCTATAATAGGGCAGTAATTTTCTCTTCTAAGGCTTTATATCTCCATACTTAACACAGTGCCTTGGACATAGATGATAATTAATAAGCATTTGTTGAATGAATAAATGAAAGCTACACTCTGGAGGCACAATGGTATAGTAGGAAAACCACTAGTCTAAGTGTCAGGACAACTATATTTGTATCTTGGCTCTGCCACTAAATGTGTGACATTGACCAAGTCACTTATTCTTCTCTGGTCCTCTTTCCTTTAAAATAAAAAAAAAATGAAGTGTTTGAACAAATGATAACAAAACTCTCTCCATCATTAAAATTCTTAATTATTCTAAATCATTATGTAAAGGTGGTGAGTCAGAAGCTGCAGCTATTCTTCTCAGCTCAACCAACGACTTTTCATAAGACCATAAGCATGGACTCACACATATTTGAAAAGTTATCATGGTGCTCTGAGATCCCCAATGAAAGGCAACATAAAATCACAAAATACAAATTAACATTCCACCCCTGCTAACAGAAGAAATCTGATTTCAGCTTATAATTAGCAATGATAAGACAGCAAGAGTTGGAAGGAATGTTGACAACCCTAATAGCTGGCAGCAGCTGTTGGGCTTCTGGTTGCCTGGTTTAACCCCTGACAGGGCTGGCTGACATCACAGAAAAACCCTCACAGTCACAGACAGATAATCATTGGAAACTTGGACTTGAGATGTCATTCAAATAGCTTGTCAGCAGGAATTTTCCAGATGTATTTCCTTGCACTGGAGCCCACAGTTAGAAGCTTATGATTAGCACATTCTAGAGATTCTCTTCTTTGTGTCCCTCCTTAAAACAATGGTCCAAGATTTGAAAGTAGCTACATGAAGGATTATATACTTTATTGTTTTTGTTTTGTTTTTGGGGGGGGGTTTGCAAGGAAATGAGGGTTAAGTGACTTTCCCAGGGTCACACAGCTAGTAAGTGTAAAATGTCTGAGTCCGGATTTGAACTCAGGTACTCCTGAATCCAGGGCCAGTGCTTTATCCACTGCACCATCTAGTTGCCCTTATTATATACTTTAAAAGAAAATAATACAAATGTACAGTTTCATCTACAATCTTCTTCTGTCCTACAACGTAGATGGAAATGCCCATTTTACTTGGTTTAGTTGGTGTGAGTTCATAATTCTCTAAAGGAAAAGTAGATTGAAGGTACTGAACTAATAGTTTAAAACTAAAAGAAAGGGGGGCAGCTAGGTGGTGTACTGGATAAAGCACCGGCCCTGGATTCAGGAGTACCTGAGTTCAAATCTGACCTCAGACACTTGACATCTACTAGCTGTGTGACCCTGGGCAAGTCACTTAACCCTCATTGCCCTACCAAAAAAAATTTATATTAATTTTTTTTTAAAAACTAAAAAAATAGGTCTACTTAGAATTCATTTTTGTTGTTGTTCCAATCATTCAGTCATGCATGACTCCTCATAACCCCATGGACCATAGCACACCAGGCGCTTCTAATCCTCTACTGTCTCACAAAATCTGTCCAAATTCATGTTCATTGCTTCCATTACACCATCTATCCATCTCATTCTCTGTGATCCCCTTTTCCTTTTGCCTTCATTCTTTCCCAGCATCAGGGTCTCTTCCAATGAGGCCTGTCTTCTCATTATGCGGCCAAAGTATTCAAGCTTCAGTTGCCATATTTGATGTTCTTTTGAATTGCCTGAATTAGTTTCTTTAAGTATTGACTGATTTGATCTCCTTGTTGTACAAGGGACTGTCAAAAATCTTTTCCAGAACCACCATTTGAAAGTGTCAATTCTATAGCACTCAGCTTAACTTAAGGTCCAACTTTCACAGCTATATATTGCTACTGGAAAAAGGATAGCTTTGTGTAAGAAACAATGAGCTGGCAGATTTCAGAGAAACCTGGAAGGACTTGCATGAACTGATGAGTGAGATGAGCAGAACCAAGAGAACAATGTACACAGTATCATCAACATTATGTGTTGATCAACTGTGATAGACTTGATTCTTCTCACCAATCCAATGGAACAAGCAAATTCCAAAGGACTCATGATGGAAAATGCCCTCCAAATCCAGAAAAAAAAAAGAACTGTGGAATATGGATGCTGATTGAACCATACTATTTCTTTTGTTTTCAGTGCTGTTGTTTTTCTTTTTTGAGGTTTTTTCTTTTTGCTCTGATTCTTCTCTGATAACATGACTGATGCATAAATGTGTTTAATGTTATTGTACATATATAACCTATATCAGATTGCTTGCTGTCTTGGATGGGGGAGGGAGGGAGCAAAATTTGAAACTAGAAATCTCATAAAAACAAATATTGAAAACTATCTCTATATATAACTGGAAAATAATAAAATACTTTTATCATTTTTTAAAAAAGGATAGCTTTGACTATATTTACTTTTGTCTGCAGGTGATGTCTCTGCTTTTTAGTGTCCTGTCCAGATTTGCTATAGCTTTCCTTCCAAGGAGCAAGCATCTTTTACTTTCATGGCTGCAGTCAATGTCTGCAGTGATCTTTGAGCCTAAGAATATAAAATCTGACACTGCTTCCATTTCTTCTCTCTCTATTTGCAAGGAAATGATGGGATCAGTTGCCAAGATCTTAGGGTTTCTTTGATGTTAAGCTTAAAGCCAGCTTTTACACTCTCCTCTTTCACCCTCAAGAGGCTACTTAATTCTTCTTCACTTTCTGCCATTAGAGTAGTATTATTTGCATATCTAAGATTGTTGGTATTTTTCCCAGCAAGTCTTAATTCTGACTTTTGATTCACCCAGTCTGGCATTTTGCATGATGTACCCTGCATGTAAGTTAAATAAATAAGGTGACAATATACAGCCTTGTTATACTCCTTTTCCAATTTTGAACCAATCAGTTGTTCCATGTTTAGTTCTAACCCTTGTTTCTTGGCCGCATACAGGTTCCTCAGGAGACAAGTAAGATTATCTGGTACTCCCATCTCTTTGAGGGTGTGCCACATTTTGTTGTGATCCACACAGTCAAAGGCTTTGGTGTAATCAATGAAGCAGAAGTAGATATTTTTTCTGAAACTCCCTTGTTTTCTCCATAATCCAATGAATATTAGCAATTTGGTCTCTAGTTCCTCTGCCTCTTCAAAAATCAGCTTGTTCTGGTAATTCTTCATTTAGATATTGCTGATGCATAGCTTGCAGAATCTTAAGCATAACCTTGTTGGAATGTGAAAGGAGAGCAATTGTTTGGTAATTTAAATGTTCTTTGGCATTGCCCTTCTTTAGGATTAGGATGTAAACTGATCTTTTCCAATACGGTGTCCACTGTTAAATTTTCCAAATTTGTTGGCATGTTAAATACTGCACTATTAACAGCATCATCTTTTAGGATTTTAAACATCTCAGCTGGAATTCTGTCACCTCCTCTAACCTTATCATTAGCAATGCTTCCTAAGACACACTTGATTTCATTCTCCAGGATATCTGGTTCTAGATCATTAAGCACATCATCATGATTACCAGTGATGTTAAGTTCTTTCTTTTTTATGGTCTTTTGTATATTCTTGCCACCTCTTCTTAATCTCTTAATCACTTCTGTTTCTGTTATGAATTAGTATCCATAGTTTATAGTTTGTATATGTGCTATATGAGCAGACATAGAATCACCTGACTGAAAATCCAATATTGTCTTTTTTTTTTTTTTGGTGAGGCAATTGGGGTTAAGTGACTTGCCCAGGGTTACACAGCTAGTAAGTGTGTAAAGTGTCTGATGTCAAATTTGAACTCAGGTCCTCCTGAATCCAGGGCCGGTGCTCTATCCACTGCGCCACCTAGCTGCCCCAAACATCCAATATTCTCAAAGAAAGTCATTAAGGTAAGTCAATCCAGCAAGGAAATTTTTGCATTTTAAATTTCCTGATGCCTCTTTGCTACAATTTGCAGTTCTGGAGTGGCTTTCCTAAAGTTTTCTGCTCTAAATTACATCATGTCTGGCAGCTCATAAAGATATGGTCCAGCCTTTTTGGTGAAAAATTTTCTGCTTAGGAAAATAGAGAATGCTTGAGGAAAATGGCAATGAATCTCCCACAGGGTAATGGCAGAGAAAATGATATTATTCTTATTACTTTCTACCCTATAGATAGATCATATGGGACTGATCATTTGAGGATCATTTAGCTCCTTTCCTGAAAACCTCTAGATGTGGAAATTATTTTATCCTTAGACTTTTACTTGCCCATTTGAACTGGGAGAGGACACAGAAGAGACACAATCATGATTTAAAAATTGGAAACAAGAGCTTGAAAATGGTTAGGAGGAGATTATTTGGCCTAAAGGAAGAAATGTGTAGATTATGGACTATCTTCAAATACAGGGTTGTTTCACAGAGGCCAATGACAAATACAATGTCCTTTGATAGCACAGAAGACACAATGAATTAGCTTCAACAAAATGGTCAAAGTAGCTCCTCATTATACTAGGCAAATGCTCAAGACCATTGTATTGAAGATTTAGAGATGGAAGGGACCTTAGAGGTCATTTAGTGCAAAAAAAAATTATACAGATGAGGAAATTGAGGCCCAGAGGATAAGTAAATTGCTCATGGTCATACAGGTAGCACATGGTACAGCCAGGATTAGGACTCAGATACTCAGGTTCCAAAGTCTTCCTTCCAAAAAACAAAAACAAAAACAAAAACAAAAAAGGGGCAGCTAGGTGGTGCAGTGGATAGAGCACCGGCCCTGGAGTCAGGAGTACCTGAGTTCAAATCCGGCCTCAGACACTTAACACTTACTAGCTGTGTGACCCTGGGCAAGTCACTTAACCCCAACTGCCTCACTAAAAAAAAAACAAAAACCAAAGTCTTCCTTCCTCAGACAATGTAGTAGATTCAAAAGCTTGGAACATGGAACTAGTCAGTAATTCAGATTTAAATGACTTTCATTTAAATGACTCAAGTCCTTCTTTATCTGTAATCTCCATGCCCTATCCATTTTTTTTAATGTCCCTTCTTTTGCCATTGTCACCACTCTAATTCAGACTTACTTTCTTATTGTTACTCTTCCTTCTTTTTCAAAGAGAATCAATGACATCACTAGGCTGATGTCTTGACTGGCACATAAATTGGATTTAAGTGAGGCAGAGAGGCACAAAATCATCAGCCTCACTCTCTCTTTGAGAGTCATTGAAGTCCAGGGGCAAGACAAAAATCAAGATGACTGGCAATGGCCCAGGATACAGTGGGTGACCTTGGCTTCTTTGATATCTGACCAAGCCCTAAGAGTTCCACAGTGCCTGTTTTAGTTGCCTTCATGGTCATTAAAACAAATTGTTCTCATCTGCCCATTCTGCCAGGGAAAGTCTTCACATGCTTGGGATAGAAATCTCCCTAATGCACTGACGACAGGTTTGAGGTCTGTCAGTTACCCTCAACCTGGTTTAGCCCATATGTGGAGATGAATTTTACCAAGGTATGGCTGATGCACATGCTACAGCTTCTTGGAGTCACAGGTGATAGGTAAACACCAAAGGTGGATGAGCAGCCCTGAAAAAGGGCTCTGCAAGCCCTCATAAGTGCTATTCATTGCTGAACACTCCATATACCCATTTGTACCTCTTACTTCGAGAGATTCTTTTTTTCTTCTTTCTTTTTTTACCTCAAGAGATTCTTAACTGTTTTCCAGGACTCCAGTCTGCCCTCTATTGAATTAATTTTTGTTACATATTGCTAGCTTAATCTTTTTAAAATACTGATTGAACCTATTCAAAAACTTTCACTGGCTCCCTATTGCCTACAACATCTACAACATCTGCCTGATTTTCATAACCCTCTAAAATCTAGCCCCACTCTATCCAACATTATTTCCCAATACTCAGAAACACAAAGCCTTCTATTCCAGTAAGACTAATATCCTGCCTCTCACACACCTGCCACGCCTGCTCTTCCTCCATTCTGTGTCCCACTCCTTCCCCTTCAAATGTTTTCCTTGACTACAAGTCTAGTGCTTTTATCATTACCTCTTACCACACTGACCCCATAACAATTGTTATATTGCTGCTTTAGAATAAAATACCACCTTTGTAAAAAGGGCTCTCTCAAAAAAATTTTAAATAATTATTTAAAAAGGGGGGGGATAAAGCTGTGCATACCCTTTGGCCCAGCAATTCCACTTTTAGGTCTTTTTCCCAAAGAAATCATGGAAGGGGGAAAGGGACCCACACGTACAAAAATATTTATAGCTGCTCTTTACGTGGTAGCAAGGAATTGGAAGTTGAGGGGGTACCCATCAACTGGGGAATGGCTGGACAAGTTGTGGTATATGAATACAATGGAATACTATTGTGCTGTAAGAAATGATGAGCAGGAGGAGTTCAGAGAAACCTGGAGGGTCTTATGTGAGCTGATGATGAGTGAGATGAGCAGAACCAGAAGAACATTGTGTACAGTATCATCAACATTGAGTGTTGACCTACTGTGATGGACTATATTCTTCTCACCAATGCAATGGTACAGAAGAGTTCCAGGGAACTCATGATAGAAGAGGATCTCCAAATCCAAGAAAAAAAAAAAAAGAACTGTGGAGTATAGATGCTGATTGAACCATATTATTTCTTTTGTTTTGGGTGCTGTTTTTTTTTTTCTATTTTGAGGTTTTGCATTACTGCCCTGATTTTATAACAGGATTAATGCAGAAAGAGGATTAATGTTATTATGGATATATATGTGTGTGTATAGATATATATATATGTATATGTATATAGATATATAGATATAACCTATATCAGATTACCTGCTGTCTAGGGGAGGGGGGAGGGAGGGGAGGGAGGGAGAAAAATCTGAAATTGTAAAGCTTGTATAAACAAAAGTTGAGAACTATCTTTACATGTAACGGAAAAAATAAAATACCTTATATGTTAAAAAAAAAGGGGGGGCATCTCTGCCTTTGGCTTTCAAGGGAAACCCAGATGAGAACCTGGTGCCTCCCCTCTCTGATGAAATGCTTTATTTTATACTAAACTTGCCTTTGCCATTGTGGAATTTGAGTTTTATGTCAGGGTTACATGATTGGTAGATTGGAAAAATACTAAAGATATAATCTACTCAAACTTTGGTGAACCCTTTGACAAAGTCTCTCCTGATGTTCTGGGAGAAAAGGAGCATCATGGGCTGCTTGATAGAATTATTAGATGGATTTGGACCAATGAGAAATTTTTGGTCAAATATTGGATAGTCTAGTAGAGTTATCATGTCTGTTCCAACTCAGATTCCATGATTTTCATGACTCATGGATAGTGAATAGCTCCCTCAGGATTTTTGTTCTTGTGATATAAACATGATTTTATGTGAATTTTAACTGAAAAAAATAAGTTTAAATTAGTTATGTTACATTTTGATAACCTTATATTAAGGTATGCTATATAAGTGAATTAAGGAGTATCATGAGGGGGTAAACTAATAAATGCTTAACAACCAGGTTCTTTTAAAAAATGTATTCACACAGTCTTTTAAATTTAATCTGGGGGCAGCTAGGTGGCACAGTGGATAAAGTACTGTCCCTGGATGCAGGAGGACCTGAGTTCAAATCTAGCCTCAGCCACTTGACACTTACTAGCTGTGTGACCCTGGGCAAGTCACTTAACCCTCATTGCCTTGCAAACAAAAAGAATAAATTTAATCTGCATTATTATCAATTTCTTTAGTTTAGACAATAATTTTTTAAAAATCAAGCCCTGATTTCTGAAATTTAATGGAGAGCTAGCTCCAGCACATACCTGAGTGTAAGTATTCAATTCAATTCAATAAACATTTAATTAAGGGTCTTCCATATGCCAGGGTACAGTGCTAAGGACCAGGGATACAAAAGATAGTCCCTGCTGTCAAGGAGCTCACAATCGTATGCAAACAAATATATACAAAACAATCCACATACAGGATAAATAAGACATTTATTTAGGAGAGGGAAAGGGTTGGAATTTAAAGGTGTTAGGGAAGGCTTCTTGAAGAAGGTGGGATTTTAGTTGGAATTTAAAGGAAGCCAGGGAGGTCAGTAGTCAGGGTAAAGGGGTAAGAGCCTTTCATACATGGGGGACAGTCAGAAGGCCAATGTCACCGGATCAGAGTACCCATCAAGGAGAAAGGTATAAGAAGATTGGAAAGGTAGGAGAGGGGGCAGCTAGGTGGCGCAGTAGATAATGCACCAGCCCTGGATTCAGGAGGACCTGAGTTCAAATCCTGCCTCAGATACTTGCTAGCTATGTGACCCTGGGCAAGTCACTTAACCCTCATTGCCCCACCAAAAAAAAAAAAATGGAAAGGTAGGAGAGAGCCAGGTTAATAAGGGCTTTGAATGCCAAATGGAGCATTTTATACTTGTTCCAGGAGGCAGTAGGAAGCCACTGGAGTTTATTGAGTAGAGAAGTGACATGATCAGAACTGGGCTTTAAGAAAATAACTTTAGTGGCTGAATGGATAATGGATTGGAATGGGGAGAGATTTGATGCAGGCAGACCCACCAGCACGTTATTGCGATAATCCAGGTATGAGGTAATGAGGGCCTATACTAGAGTGGTGGCAGTGTCAGGGTAAAGAAAAGGGAGTATTCAGGAGATAGCTTTGCAAAAGTGGAATTGGCAGGCCCTGGCAAGAGGCCGATTCTGGGGGTGAGATAATGAGGGATTCAGGCTGACTCCTAGATTGCAAGCCTGAGGGACGGGGAGGATGGTGTTGCCTTCTATAGTAATAGGGAAGATAGAGTGGGGTGGGGGAATGTTTAGAGGAAAAGACAATGGGTTGTGTTTTGGACATACTGAATTTAAGATGTCTACTGGGCATCCAATTCAAGACATCTAGGGCAGCTAGGTGGCAAAGTGGATAGAGCATCAGCCCTCTGTTGGGAGGATCTGAGTTCAAATATGGCTTCAGACACTTACTAGTTGTGTGACCCTGGGCAAGTCACCTAACCTTGATTGCTTCCCACCCCCTAAGCCCCCCCAAAAAAAGATGTCTGAAAAGAAGTTGGAAACCTATGCCCAGAGACTTTTTAAGAATCTGTTCATTTAGATTCTTTGAATGAATCACTCAGTAAGCATGTATGCCAAGAATTTGTTAGGAGCTAGGAATACGATATAAAATTAATGTCTTGGCGGCTAGGTGGCACAGTGGATAAAGCACCGGCCCTGGACTCAGGAGTTCCTGAGTTCAAATCCAGCCTCAGACACTTGACACTTACTAGCTGTGTGACCTTGGGCAAGTCACTTAACCCCAATTGCCCTGCAAAAAAAAATTAAATTAAATTAAATTAAATTAAATTAAATTAAATTAATGTCTTCCCTGCCCTCAAAGAGCTTGTATACTTTTGGGAGATACAATACGTATACATATAAAGACATACAAATTGCAAGGTAATCTTAGTACCTTAAGAGATTCGTTTGTATGTGTTTATATATGTGTGTGTGTGTATATATATATATATATGTATACATACACATATATCAATTTATCTATCATAGAAGAGAGAAAATAGATTTTTGCTAACAGAAAAAAATCAATTAAGTTTAAGAAAAAATTCAGCAATATATTTAATTGAGCCAAGCTAAAAACAAAAACAACAAAACCTTAACTAGGCTAAGAAGAGAGCTTAACTAGGCTAAGAGAGTTAAACGTAAAATGAATCTAATTATATACTAAATTTTGTCAGTGGCCTATCAGAAAGGTGAAAAGGGAAAAGAGAGAAGGAATCAGTAACTGAATGATATTGGCCAACAGGGTTATGGTTTTTTAATTGATTTTTTCATAAATTAAAATAAAAGACAAAGATTATATAATTATGAGGCAACTGTCAATGTAATTTTCTGATTTGCTTCTGTGACATTTAAAATCTATTGTGTGGTCACCTTATTCCTGTCCCAAGTATAGGGAAAACTAGCTAGGGATTACTCATAAATTAGAAGCTTTAGCACCAGTTTGGGGACATTAAGCATTTATTAAAGCATACCAAATATTAGTAAAGAGAGAGCATGGAGTTCAGAAAGTTAAGGACCCTATCTATCCTAGAGGAGAGATAAGAGTCTGGCCTGGCCTGCTTCTTCCAGAGTCCTCTGCCACCAAGAACCTGTTAGTGAGATGAACTGCCCCCGTTCCTTCTTCCAAGTCCAGAGGAGAGGCAGTCCTTCCACCCTGCTTCAAGCTAATGGGCTAGCATCACCCAAATCCATTGGTTCACTGGACTTGAGAGTGGTCCCGTGTTGAGGTCAGAGTCCACAGCCTCTGAGAACATACCCTCTTCAAAGTCAGGCAGGTGTGGGGGTTTTTTTGGTTTGGTTTTTTTTTTGCAGGGCAATTGGGGTTAAGTGACTTGCCCAGGGTCACACAGCTAGTAAGTGTTAAGTGTCTGAGGCCAGACCTGAACTCAGGTCCTCCTGAATCCAGGGCCAGTGCTCTATCCACTGTGCCATCTAGCTGCCCCGCAGGTGTGCTTTTAATTGAATTAATGGTACGTTAATCAGCAAAGTCAGTCAATCCAATCAATCTGGGGCCTTTGGGCATTGGCAAAGCCCATTATTTTCTTACACTTTCCTAAGTGTTTCATTTTTTTTTTCAAAATATTTAGTGATATTGAGTTTTTTAATAATTGGTTTTTAAGTGATGGCTTCATTTTGATTTATAAAGTACAACTATTCTGTGCATGGATTACAAACTATATAAAAGGAAAAATATGTTCTTGACTATATGCCTCTCTTTGCACCTCTTCTCCAGTCTTAGATTTTGGCCTATGGAAGGAAGGACAAGGTTTCATGAACCTGATAAACCAAATACACATTAAAGTTTACATAATAACATGAGATAGCTATGTTTATTACAACGAAACAAAAGGAAAACAACAAATACAAGAATGAATTGACAAAGATAATAAAAGGAGGTACAGCTAACTATTCTCAAGGAGGGAAGAACTCATAAAATGATTTCACCATTTGCTGATGATCTTTCTAAGTCTAAATAGTTGTAAGTACAAATTAGGTTAATTCAATTCAACAAGCATTAATTAAGCACTTACTTTGTACCAAGCACTGTGCTAGGTGTTAAATATAGCTTTGGGGGGGTGGCACAGTGGATAAAGCACTGGCCTTGGATTCAGGAGGACCTGAGTTCAAATCCAGCCTCAGACACTTGATACTTAACTAGCTGTGTGTCCCTGGGCAAGTCACTTGGCCCTCATTGCCCCACAAAAAATAAATAAATAAATATATCGCTTTGGGGATACAAATACAAGTTTACATATGTACCCTTTGACCTAGCAATACTACTACTAGGTCTGTATACCAAAAGAAAAAACAAAAAGTAAAAGGACCTATTAGGTACCAAAATATTTATAGCAGGTCTTTTCTGGTGGCAAAGAAAATTGAGGAGATGCCCATGATTTGGGGAATGGCTGAACAAATTGTGGTATATGATTATGATGGAATACTATTGTGCTATAAGAAATGATGAATAGGATGCTCTCAGAAAAACCTGGAAAGAGTTACATAAGCTGGTGCAAAGTGAAACGTACTGTGTACAGAGTAACAGCAATATTGTAAGATGATTCAGCTGTGAATGACTTGGCTATTTTCAGCAACATAACGGTCCAAGACAACTCTGAAGGACTTATGATGAAAAATGAGATCCATCCCCAGAGAAAGAATTGATGGTATCAATACAAAATGAAGCATACTTTTTTTACTTTTCTTGAAGCTTTTTTTTGGTCTGTGTTTTCTTTCACAACATGACTAATATGGAAATTGTTTGCATGACTACACATGTATAACCTATATTGAATTGCTTGCCTTCTCAATGAGGGGTGTGGGGAGGGAGGAAGGGAGAGAATTTAGAATTCAAAAGTTTTACAAACTAATGTTTAAAAATTGTTTTTACATATAACCGGGGGAAAAATATAATACTAAATTTTTTAAATCTGAGAAAATGAATTAATTGTTGGTTTACCCAGTAGTCACCTTAAGAATTACTATAGGGGCAGCTAGGTGGCGCAGTGGATAGAGCACTGGCTCTGGAGTCAGGAGTACCTGAGTTCAAATCTGGCCTCAGACACTTAACACTTACTAGCTGTGTGACCCTGGGCAAATCACTTAACCCCAATCGCCTCACTTAAAAAAAAAAAAAAAAAAGAATTACTATAGCTCTATCCAAAGCCACCAAACATGTATAATAAAATTAAAACATTTTCATTAATTAAAAAAAAAACAACCAAATACAAAGTTAAAAAAAAACCCAATCCTTGACTTCCAGGACCTTACAATCTAATGGGAAAAGATAATACACAAAAGAAAGTTGAAATGCCTAGGTAGAGAAATGGCTGATAGGACAAAGGTATCTGGCTCAAGAGAGCAAGACTTCCAAAGAAGTCCAAAATGAGAGTAGCTAGCAAGAAATGGAGAAGACTGTGCTGAGTCCCTTTTTAAACAGAAGTTCTATATAAGGTACCCCTACAGAATATACTTTTATTCTATCTAGTTCAAAGAGAAGATCTAAGAACAATGCCCATAAGTTACAGAGAGGGGTGGATTTTATTTCATAAGAACTTCCTAATATTTTTTATTGTTGTTCATTTGTTTTCAGTCATGTCCAGCTCTTCATGACCACATTAGGGGTGTTCTTGGTAAAGGAATGCTCATAAAAGTCATAAAGTGTATGTCCCAACAATTACCGGCAACATAATTTCTAAGTGTTGTCATTATTCCTAACACTGAGATGAGTATCATGATGTAACTTGGCCTTCAACCAATAAATAAGAAAGATGTTTAGACAGAGATGACAACTTGCAAAACAGTTCCTGAAGGTTTTGTTTTGTTTTGTTTTTGTGGGGCAATGGGGGTTAAGTGACTTGCCCAGGGTCACACAGCTAGCAATGTCAAGTGTCTGAGGCTGGATTTGAACTCAGGTCCTCCTGAATCCAGGGCCGGTGCTTTATCCACTGTGCCACCTAGCTTCCCCCAGTTCCCTAAATTTTTAGGCAACTTTTATTGACGGATGAACTGAGCATTTCATAGTCTATCAAAAGAAGAGTGAGAAATTGTTTCTTACATTTGATATACTCAATTGATTTGTCTGGAGCTCTTATGCCCTATCCCTTACCCCTATTCACCAAACTTCTAGCAGCATGACTAAGAAAACAAGGGGAAGGGGGACTTGAATTCCTTTCTCCTGCAAATATGGCTTGAGGCAAAGTCTATTATTTTTAGTATTGTCACGCAAGGCTTATTGAACACACAGAATAGGTAATGAATCTTAATGATGATGGTAGCTGAGGAATAGGTGTATTATTGTTGTTGCTGTTGTTATTCATGTTATTTGTATCATCTATGATTTTGTCTTTTTCCACAATAGAACGTGAATTTTAAAACATTTTTATTTATTTGTTTGTTTATTTATTTTGCTTTGGAAAGTCTTGGAGATAAGTTAAGCAAATGAGCATTTATGGCCATAGTTAAAGTGGGCAAGCAAAATGAGGAAGAGATGACAATCATGAGGAAAGAGACTATAATTATCTTTGCATGTTCTGTTCTCTCAGCAAACAACCCACAATAAGTCTCTTCAATGGACACAGTGAAGATACCTCTCCTGGAAAGATGTTTCTGATCTTGATGCCTGTTAAGAACCACCAGAAAGACTAACAAAGACTGAAGACTTATTTTGATTGAATCACTTCTCCAGTTCACTAACCTGGGTTCTCTCAGAATGTACAGAAGGAAAACGATCTGTCCCCAAATTGTTTTTCCCCCATTCAGAATGCACTTAGCACTGTAGTCTATGCCGTGCTGATTCCATGAGGGGGGCAGAGGTGGCCACGGAGGCTGCTAATGGACCCCTGTGTCTAAAATAATAACGAGGTAGAGGTCACAGCTGCGGCCCTTTCTCTCCTCCCTGGTCAGAAAGATTAAGAGCTGGGTTTCAGATCAATTTCCAAGCATCCGTATTTAACATATTGACATTTGGAAGCCAAAAGGAAATCCTTTTTTTGGAATACATTTGCATTCCAGAGGGGGCATGTTGGTTTCAGATAACTACTTGGCTGTTCATAAGGGCTCTTAGGCTCAAAGAAGATAATGTATGTAGAGGGCTTTGGGAAATTTTAAGCACTGCAGAAATGTCAAATATTATTATTGCTGTTTATTCTCTTCAGTGGTGATGTAAGACTAGTGATGTAAGAGTAACTTACATTTATAAGGCTGCAAACTTTAAAGGTGTGCAAAGTGTCTTCACAACAACCCCAGGAGACTCCGATCTTCCTTTTAAAAGAAAAATTTGTAATTTGAACAAAATAGGTAAGAAAAAAAGAAGAAAGTATTACATTCACCTTTAAGAATGCCATTAGGTGGATAACAGATATTTAAGCAAATTTAGTTGAGTTATCAAGATGCCAAAAAGAGAAATAAGGAACATACGAAATGAAATAAACATCTCTTCACTGCAGATGTGGAAGACTCTGGGTTTGGAACACTGCAGATATTGCCAGACACAGTTAAGGTGTTGTTTAGTTTTGATGAAATACCTATTTGACTTTTCATTTTTTGATATTCTATTTCTCCATTTCATACAAAATATGACAAACTAGGAAGAATAGAGGTGAGAGATGTATTAGGAAATGAAGACACTGTATAGCTTTTGTTTTTTTAAAGAAACAAATTGTTAGTTGATTTTCAGGTACCATCCTATGGTGCAAGAGAAACTAAAACAACCCTACAATTCTCAATCAGAATCTAAATGAAAACATTTCACTTAACATTCTGTCTTGTTGTTTCTGACTAATCTAAAATCAGGTCCCTTTTTAAAAATTCCAGTCATTTTTGAAGTATTCAAAAACGCCATACCATATCCTGGGCTTGAATTACATTTGATATCCTTTATTTTTCAGATTTTATGTGAACCCCCAAAGAAAACTGTCACATTTTTGGCATTATCAGCACCCCCTCAAAAGAAATTATTAAGGAATACAAATGTCTGAGAAAAATGTACTTGGTGGAGATGGCTGACATGAATAATGAAACTTCAACTGAAACAAATCCAAAGGAAGTGAGTGAATTGATACTCTAGGAGAACTGAGGCATTTTTATTTCCAACAAGAACTAGATTACTACAAATGCAATTGGGACAATCCTAAAGAGTAGAGCCTATTTCAAACAGATACAATGGGACAAGGAAACATGTACCCTCAAGTGTCCTGCACATGTCAGGCTTTTAGAATGGGACAGGAGAAGACAAACAAACTTTGGAATAAAACAAAAGTTTTTGGTTAGAACAAATAGAAAACTCATACAACCTTAGATTTTAGACCAGCTACTTTTTTTTTTCATAGAAGATAAATCTCTATATTTCCTCTCCCCTCCCAACCTTATAATCTCATATACTGCAGTTATTCATTCAGTCATCAGAATCTGACTTTTTCAATCTAATGGCCAGGGAGCCATGGAAACAGTGGATAAACCCTTTCCAATTAGGCCATTAAGGATATTGGTTTTGCTTTACTGTTTAACGGGAAATGTTTGTTGTTAATGCCAGCTTGATGTCCCTAACCAAAGTAATGGAAGCAGAGCTCCCTGTGCTGTATCCAAGGAAAGGAAGGCTGAGCCAGGCAGGCCCCCTGAGAGGTGGCTGTAGCAGGTGGCTGCTGTCACAGGGATGGGGGGGAGGGAGAGAATGAGAGGGGGAGCTCTTGTTTCCACTCAATCTTCCTGATTCTCTCCCTCACTAAGCAGTGTAGGTGTGGGTATGGCAAGGTAAAGGAAACTGTGCCCTTGGAAGACTAGGAATCTGTTGAAAAGCAGTACAGGAAACTGCAGAGGCCAAATGCTACCCTAAAAGACATTCATTTGATCAACAGATCTTAATTTTCCAAAACACTTCCCAGAGGAGGACATGCAGTAATGTATTGACTGAAATTCAGGTGGAGGAACTCTGTGGCTGGAGGTTTTTATATTGCTTTTATGTACTTATGAATAGCTGGGATGTAAAAATGGAAAACAACAGATCTGCTCATTGGCCCTGTACAATCTGTCTCCAACCTACCTTTACAGCCTTATCTCCCCTTGTTCCCCTTTAGGAATTCTTAATTCTAGCCAAACGAATCCTCCAGTCCTTAAGATATCCCACCTCTACATCTCTACTTACCTGCACCTAGAATAACACTCCCAAATGCACTATTCTTACCTTTCCTTCAAGACCCAGCTAGAACCCTACCTATTCATGGGCAGCTAGGTGGTATGGTGGATAGAGCACTGGATATTGAGTCAGGAAGATCTGAGTTCAAATCAAGCCTCAGACATTTATTACCTTTGTGACCCTGGGTAAGTCACTCTGTTCCACTTAGTTTCCTCAACTGTAAAATTGGGGTTAATAATGGAACCTACCTCCATGTGAGAATCAAATGAGTTAATATTTGTAAAGCACTTTGCACAGTGCCTGGCACACAGCAGGTACTTAATAAATGCTTGTTTCAAAAATAAATAAATAAATGCTTGTTTCCTTCCTTCCTTTCCAAAACCATCCCTGATCATCCTGTATAGGAATGGTCTATCCCCTCCTCTGAAATCTTTTTTTTTTTTAGTGAGTCAATTGGGGTTAAGTGACTTGTATGACCTTGGGGTCATACAGCTAGTAAGTGTTAAGTGTCTGAGGCCGGATTTGAACTCAGGTACTCCAGACTCCAGGGTCGGTGCCTATCCACTGTGCCACCTAGCTGCCCCCTCTGAAATCTTTTAATCTCTGCCATTCTCTTGGCATTTATCCCTGATTTCCTTATACAATTAGTTGTATTTTCCTATGCATATATCCAAATCAATCCCATAAGTACTTTTTCTTTCTTTCTTTCTTTTTTTTTTTGGTGAGGCAACTGGGGTTAAGTGACTTGCCCAGGGTCACACAGCTAGTGTCAAGTGTCTGAGGCTGCATTTGAACTCAGCTCCTCCTAAATCCAGAGCCAGTGCTTTATCCACTCCACCACCTAGCTGTCCCACCCATAAGTACTTATTAAGGCAGCTAGGTAAAACAGCAGATAAAATGTTGGACTGAGATCTAGAAAGACCTGAGTTCAAATCCTACACAAATCAGACACAGATCCTGGACAAATTACTTAACTTCTGCCAGGCTCAGTTCCATCATCTGTAAAAATGTGGATAATAGCAACACCTACTTCTCAGAATTGTTGTGAGGTTGATACATCTGTAAAGTGCTTTGCAAACCCCTAAAGCATTATATAAATTCTAGCTATTGTTACTGTTATTATGTGTATTCTGTATGTTACACTTCAGGGAAATGAAGATAAAATGAAAAACTGTCTCTAACATTAAAGATTTTATAACATTGTATTTCCCCAACAATCTCCTTGCAAGCAAGGGCTGTTTATATTTCTTATACTTGTTATGCTTCTTTGTTTTATGTTTGTTTTTATTCCCTTCCTCTCTCCACAGCTCCCATTTTTGCACATAGTAAGTACTTATTAGGAGGAGATGTTTAATAAGCCAAGAATAGTTGTGATCATTTAAGGTTTAATTCCCAAAGCTTTCCCTTTAAATTTCATTTCGAGGGGGCAGCTAGGTGGTACAGCGGATAAAACACTGGCCCTGGATTCAGGAAGACCTGAATTCAAATCCAGCCTCAGATACTTGACACTAGCTGTGTGACCCTGGGCAAGTCACTTAACCCTCATTGCCCCACCCCCCAAAAAATCTCATTTCAACCTATACTCTTAGAGAAAACAGCATTATAATTACTACTGATGTGGGGGGGGGGGTCTATGTGAATAAATCTTTGCCTCTTGGTTCAGACCTGGTTCAGACTCTTGGTTCAGGGGACTCTAGATAAATATATTTCCTCTACCAATTCGGGTAGAGACCTACAAAGTTGCCTAGATTACTGATACATTAAGTAATTTGCTCATATCACAAAGCCATTATATGTATGTGTTAAAGGCAGGACTTAAATCCATGCCTCCCTGACTCCAGGGACATCCCTAGCCATCTGCCAGGCTGTCTTTTATTGATATAAAGAGTGAAAATGGGTCCCACATGTGTAGAAAGGCTCATCCATGTGTGTGAATAGGAACCTGTCATTGTGTGTGGCTTGAAGGGAGGAAGAATTGCCATTTCTTGCCTCCCCAAGGGAGGCTTTCAGGAAAACAGGAGGTTGGGGCCAGCAGCCACCTCAGAGAGTGAGGTTCCTGAACAAGAAGTAAATGTATCTGCCCCCCCCCCTTTAAATATTGTTCATCTAAGGGATATGACTGGCTTCAAGCTAACTTTTGATCACTTTGTCCTTGGGAGGAAAGGAAACCCAAGGCTCTATATCCAAGATCGCTTTCCCATCTTATACCAATTCCACAATGAACACACAAGCCAAATAGCAAAGAAACTCATTTGTCCAAATCATAGAAAAAGAGAAATCTGAGAAGACATCCATAGGAGAAAATATACTAAACAATACAGAATGATGGAGCTCTCCCACTGGAAGCCAAATAACTCAGCTCAACCAAAAGAGAATGTCCTTGTTCTCACCCAAGAGGAAACTCCCCAAAATCTCTAGAGAAGCAAGCTGGGAACGGGGACATGATGGAGACTGCCTACTCCAGCAACCTGAAGTAGGGTTGAGCTCTTCCATCTTCTCTGTTGTAGCTGGAAGCCAATTAGATGCTACTCTCAAAGAAGACTCACAATTGGAGAATCCTGAAAAGGGATTGGCTGAGAACTGAAGTTCTTGACTCTTGCCAATTCCACCCTGCTTTTCATGCAGGGCAGGGCATTCATCTCCACCAATAAAGAGTCTCATACCAATGAGTTTTGGCACAAGGGTTACATTCATACAGAAGCTACTTTTTTTTTAATCAAGTAGCTTTGAAAAGGGTAGGATGAGTTGGTTGAGTAAGCAGTCAAACTATTCCCTCTAGATAGCACCATAAAAATAATAATAGCTCTTCAGCAGTACTTGATGGTTACAAAATGCCACACATATATTATTATCTCATTTGATTCTTGCACCAACCCTGTGAAACAGTGTTATTTCATTTTACAGATGATGAAACTGAGAATACAAGAGTTATTTACCAATATCACAAACCTCATCCGTGTCAGACGGGACTTGAATCCACTTGTAAAAACAGTTTTATAGAATCCTACTGAATTTCTACAAAGAAAGATCATTTGTTTTGAAAAAAAATTAATATTGTAATCTTTGGATTACAACCCCAAAGGAAATCAAATTCAAGGAAAAGATTAGTGAAACCAAGTATGGACAGAAGCCACTGGTGATACAAATCGAGCCAATGATTCATTTTTATTAAGTTAGTGCTTGTTCTAAGTTGCCCTGTTTCTCTCTTCTCTCTCTCTCTCTCTCTCTCTCTCTCTCTCTCTCTCTCTCTCTCTCTCTCTCTCTCTCTCTCTCTCTCTTTTTTCTTTTGGGGGGGAGGGGGGTTGAGGCAATTGGGGTTAAGTGACTTGCCCAGGGTCACACAGCTAGTTAGTGTCAAGTGTATGAGGCCAGATTTGAACTCAGGTCCTCCTGACTCCAGGGCTGGTGCTCTATCCACTGCACCACCTAGCTGCCCCTAAGTTGCCCTTTTTAAATTGATGAGTTCTGTAACACTTTACAATTTACAAAGAAAATTCCTCAAAATAAACCTGTTATGTAGGCAGAGCAAGCAATATTATGCCCATTTTCCAGATGAAGAGAGTGAGGATCAAAGAATCACAGAATTTGAGTTAGAAGCAGGGGTGTACTGGTAAATGTTATAACCAGCTCTCGGGGTAGAGAGGAAGCAATCAATTAATAAACATTTAATAAGCACTTTCTATGTGACAGGCATTGTGCTAAGCTCTAGGGATAAAAAAGAGGAAAAAGACAGTCCTGTCCTCAAAGAGCATACAATCTAAAGAGGGAAACAAGATGCAAACAAATATATACAAAGTACACTACATACAGGATAAATAAGAATATAAATAAATAAGGAATATAAATTAATAATATAAATAAGAAATGATTAAAAGAGGGAAGTCACTGGAATTAAGAGAGTCTGGGGGAGACTTACTTCTTACAGAAGATGAAATTTTAGTAAAAGAAGCCAGAGAAGTGAGAGGAGTGAGAGCATTCCAGGCATGGCAGACAGCCAGAGAAAATGCCACAAGTTAGTAGATGGAGAATTTTGTTTGTGGAACAGCAAGGAGGTCAGTGTCACTGTTGATGTGAAAGGTATTAAGTATAAGAAGACTGGAAAAGTAAGAGGATGCTAGGTTTTGAAGGGCTCTGAATACCAAAGAGAGCACTTTCTATTTGATCCTGGAAGCAACAGGAAATCACAGGAGTTTATTGAGTAAGAGTTGGGGGAAGGGGGGTGTGGAACGATCAGACCTGAGCCTTGGGAAAATCACTTTAGTAGCTCAATGGAGGATGGCTGGAGTAGGGAGAGACTTGAGGCAGGCAGACCAATCATCAAACTATTGCAGTAATCAAGGAGTGAGGTAATAAGGATCTGGACAAAAAATGGTGGCAGAGTCAGAGAAGAGAAGGGGGTATACTGGAAAAATGTTGTAATGGTGAAATTGGCAGATTTTTGGCAACAGCTTGAATACGAGGGGCTGAAAACATGTAATCCAGAATGACTCCTAGGTTGCAAGCCTGAGGGATAGGATGATGATGACCTCTACAGTAACAGGGAAAATAAGAGGAGGGAGGGTTTGGGGAGGGGGGGAATAATAAGTTGGTTTTTGAATATATGGAATTTAATATGTCTATTGGACATCCAGATCAAGATGTCTGAGAGGCAGTGGAGGTCAACAGAGAGATTGGGGCAGGAAAAGTAGATATGAGAGTCAACAGCATAAAGACTGCAATTAAATCCATGGGAGCTGATGAGATCACCAAGTACCATAGAGGGAGAAGAGGTCAAGGGTGGAGTGCTGAGGGACACCTACAAGTTAGAGGCCAAGATCTTAAGGAGTTAAGAAAAGAGTGAGTGCAGTATCGTCAACATTGGGTGTTGATTTACTGTGATGAACTATATTCTTCTTCTTTTTTTTTTTTTTAGTGAGGCAATTGGGGTTAAGTGACTTGCCCAGGGTCACACAGCTAGTAAGTGTTGTGTCTGAGGCCGGATTTGAACTCAGGTACTCCTGAATCCAGGGCCGGTGCTTTATCCACTGCACCACCTAGCCGCCCCGAACTATATTCTTCTCACCAATGCAATGGTACAGAAGAGTTCCAGGGAACTCGTGATAGAAGAGGATCTCCAAATCCAAGAAGAAAAAAAAAAGAACTGCGGAGTATAGATGCTGAATGAACCATACTATTTCTTTTGTTTTTGATGCTGTTGTTTTTTTCTACTTTGAGGTTTTTCATCATTGCTCTGATTTTTTCTCTTATAACATGACTAATGCAAAAATATGTTTAATGTTATTATGTGTATATATATATAACCTATATCAGATTACCTGCTGTCTAAGGGAGGGGGGAGGGAGGGGAGGGAGGGGAGGGAGGGGAGGGAGGGAGAAAAATCTGAAATTGTAAAGCTTGTATAAACAAAAGTTGAGAACTATCTTTACATGTAATGGAAAAAATAAAATACTTTATTAATTAAAAAAATTTTTAAAAAAGAGTGGAAAGTAGAAGCATTTATTGTAGAGGGTGTTATCAAGGAGTTTAGCTACCAAGGGCAGCAGGTAGAAGATGATAGCAGGGATAGAAAGATCAAGTCAAAAAATTTTCAGGACAGGGAGACATAGCATGTTTGTAGGTAGCAGGGAATAAGGCAGTAGAGAAGGAGTGATTAAAAATAAATGAAAGAGGGGGCAGCTAGGTGGCACAGTGGATAGAGCACCAGCCCTGGATTCAGGAGTACCTGAGTTCAAATCTGGCCTCAGACACTTGACACTTACTAGCTGTGTGACCCTGGGCAAGTCACTTAACCCCCATTGCCCTGCAAAAACAAAACCAAAAATAAATGAAAGAAGGGTCACAGCTAGATGGTTCAGTGGTTAAAGCTCCAGCCCTGGATTCAGGAGGACCTGAGTTCAAATCCAGTCTCAGACACTTGACACTTACTAGCTATGTGACCCTGGGCAAGTCACTTAACCCTCATTGCCCTGCAAAAATAAAAATAAAAATAAATGAAAGAGAATGACATAGAGGGCAATATGCTAGAGGAGACAGAATGGAATGGGATCTATTGAACAAGTAGAGGGGTTAGCCTTGGTAAGGGGTAAGGCCACTTCATCATGTGAGATGGGGTAAAGGAGGAGAAAGCAGAAGAAGGCATCTGAGTGAAAGGAGATGAGGAAGGGGAGAAGAGGTAGTTCACTATATATAGCTTCAAATTTTGTGTAAAATATGAGGCACGGTTCTCATCTAAGAGGTTTGGGGGAGGGGGTGCCATGGGAAGTTTGAGGATAGACAAATGGAAAGGTTTGGAAGATCTGCTGTAGAGAGTAGGATAGTGAGCTGATAAGGGAGGTATGGTTGAATTGATTAACAGCAGTGAGGGCCCAATTGAAGCTATGTAGCAGATTTGTAGTGGACCAGTCAGAATGGTAATATTGATTTTCTCCACCTTCATTTGGCAGCACATGTGTAGGAATGAAGGCAACATATGGTGGTAGTGATGCAGGGCTGATGCTTGGCTGGACATAATTAGCAGCATATTAAGGGAACTAGGGATATGAGAGGACTGTATAGAGTTAAATTGGTTCACCAAGAAGTCGAGATGAGAAGGAAAGAGTGGCTAGCGCAGGGAAGATGACCTAGGAGAGAACTGACAAGTCGAGGGATTGGAGGTCACAGTGTGAATGAAGAGTAGAGTTATATAAGGGAAGGGGGGAGAGAGAGAGAGAGAGGAAAGGCCAATAGATTATAGTTGGATAAGGGGATTTCAGAATACTTGAACATGGAGGTGGTACATTTGTGGTGATAATAAGACCAAGGGTATAGCCATCTTTCTGTGGGACTGAAGTTGGGTAGAGGAGTAGCTTATGGGAGGTGAGCAGGTTGAGAAACTAGGTGGTTAGAGGGATGTTTGAGGGATAATCAATATATATGTTGAAGTCCTCTAATATGAGGGCAGCAGTTGAGGATAGAAAAATGGTAAATATTGACCTCATTGAAGAGAGCAGGGGAGTGGCATAGAGGTCTATAGACAACAGCTGCCAGGATTGTGTTTGGGGGGTAGATATGAAGAGTATGAGCCTCAAAGGAAGAGAGACTACTGAGTGATGGAAGGAGGGGGAGAACCTAGAAGTCACAATGGAAAGCAAGGAATATTCCAACACCCCTGCCCTGACCAGTGAGCCAAGGAGAATGAGTAAAGGTACAACGAGTACTAGAAACAGTGGCCAGGGAGTCTCATCATGGAGGAGGAGTGGGAGAGGAATAGATTTAAGATATTGTAAAGGAAAGTTTGCTGCCTATGGAACAGACATTCCAGCAAGTACAATGGAAGAGCTGGGTAGAGTTAGGATGAAACTTTGGGGTAGTGTTTGAGGGGGATGGGGGAAACATATAGATGACACACTTTCAAATTTAATCTACATTTTTAATTGTGGGTTTTTTTTAAGTGAGGCAATTGGGGTTAAGTGACTTGCCCAGGGTCACACAGCTAGTAAGTGTTAAGTGTCTGAGGCTGGATTTGAACTCAGGTACTCCTGACTCCAGGGCCAGTGCTCTATCCACTGTGCCATCTAGCTGTCCCTTAATCTACGTTTTTAACATTTTCCCATTACTTACTTAAGCATAGATAATCAACAAAACAATAAATAAACCAATCCCTGATTTGTAGTTTTTGTTAATTTTGGAGGTGTAAATACTCACATAGAAAATTCAACAATTGGCTCTTCCCCCCCCTCCATTAGAAGGGACCTCAGCAGCCATTCCATACCCAATTAATGTTGAATTATATGACTTGTCCATGATCATATAGCTAGTAAGTAGCAAATGACTTAAACCCAGATCTTTTCACTGGACCTACAGGTCCAGTACTCTTGACACTGGGAGGGGAGATTTTCAAAAAAAAATTATACTCCTAAAGACAGCCAAAAATGTCTATCTGTCCAAGGTCTTCTCTCCCTTTGGATCCTACCCTCTAAGTAGGATATGGTTAAACAAGGTTTGTTGATTACATAAAAACCTGCTGAACTGTAACTGGGAATCATTTGCTCTGAAAGACAAAAGCAGTGTGGCACAACCGTTTACATTTGCCCCTTTGATTCCCTCCATCCCCTTAGCTTGTCAAGCCCCTAAGCTTTTGCATACCACACACTTCCATAAATATTTCCTTAAACCATGTTAGCATAACATTCCTCTCTCATATTCAACCTACAATCTACTTGGAACCTGGGGTCTATTTTACCACTATGCTTAAGTCTGCCCAGTCTTTTTCTTTACCCTGCAGAGTTCAGGGTTTGACCCTCTGTGCACTACCTTGCAATGGTTCCTAATGGTTCCTGTTTCCAGTGGGCCAGTTCTCTCTCATTTGTCAAGGTCACTGAATTCTATTCCTGTCTTCCAAGACATTAACAACTTGGCTCAGCTTGGTATTATCTGCAAATTTAATGAGCATGCTCTCAGTTCCGTCATCCATCAACATCATAGTCAAAGATTGTTATTAACCATCTGACTTCTTAGCACATGGATCATTATGACTGAAAGGGACATTAAAGATCAACTAGTTCAACCCCTTCATTTTACATGGATAGAGCACTGGACTTGGAGTCAGGAAGATCTAGGTTCCAATCCTGCCTCAAACATTAATAATATGACCCTGGTCACTTCACATAACCTCTCAGTTTCCTTGTCTGCAAAATGGGAATAATAACGGCACCTACGTCATAGGGTTGCTGTGAGGATCAAATGAGATTTATATAAAATGCCATGGAAGTGTTAAAATATTGCACAATTGTTGGCTATTATTATTATAATGAGGGCCTGAGCCCGAGTGGTGGCTATGTGAGGAGGGAGAAAGATCTGACAGATATTGTGGCAGTAGAATAGATAGAACTTGGCAGCGGAGGTACCCCTTACTGTTGTTCCTTTCCTATGACGTCCAGGAAAGAACAAAGAATCCTCACATACAGTGATAGAGCTCACACTTTCAGAGTTTGTAGATAATAAATGACATATGTGGACAAAATCAAAAACTTCAATGAAATCACAGAAGATTCCATCTAATGTGTTTGTTTTTTTCCTTATCTACATGGTAAAGGTATCTGGCTCACTGCTCTGTTGGGCTATGTGTCAGACACCACAAAATATCCTGAATTCTGTAGTTTTGTCTTGACTGCTAGCCAGCTCTATAATCTTTAAGTGAGTTTTCCCTCTCTCTCAGCCTCAATTTCCTCATTTGTAAAATAAAGGGTTGGACTAGATAAGGCCCTGCCCACCCTTCTAGCTCTACAAATCTATGGCCTGCTATCCTTTTTTTTTTTTTTTTTTTGCAGGGCAGTGAGGGTTAAGTGACTTGCCCAGGGTCACATAGCTAGTGTCAAGTGTCTGAGGCTGGATTTGAACTCAGGTCCTCCTGAATCCAAGGCCAGTGCTTTATCCACTGCGCCACCTAGCTGCCCCATTTTTTTTAACATTAGGAATTTTTTATTTTATTTTATTTATTTTATTTTATTTTATTTATTTTTTTAGGAATTTAAAAAACTTGAAACAAAACCAATTACCAATTAATTACCAATCAGGTATTTTAATTCAGTTGCATTGTGCTTTTGCTCAATACTTTTTACACTGAAAATTTATCATTATGCCTTATTGAGACAGTAAATGGCACATTTTAACTTTCTACGGCCTAATACTCTTAGCACTTTAAAAGAAAAAGACTATTATCCAAAAATTCACATATGATATTTGATATAACGAGGTGAGTTTCCAAGCTATGTTTAAAATGAGATGAAAGCCCATACCTTAGAAACTTTTCAAATAACCAGTTAGCTGCTTTTTTCCTTCAGCTGCTTTTTTGTCAAGGCTTTTGCAGTCAGAAGATCTTTAGCAGAGCTGAGAGGGTGTATCCCTGTTTACCAGAGTTAAATGAAAGCTGTTCTTTGATAGTGTGATTCAATGGTTAGAGATTTTAAAAAATATTTTTCTTTGCAACTTTTTACACGTTACAAGTAATTCCTGATTTTAAACTATGCCACCACAAGATTCAAAATTCCAACTCTGAGTAGTTCACGAAGATATCCTGAAGTCAGAGACTGTCTTTTGCCCACCTTGAGAGCCTGGACACAGCTCAGGAAGTCAACAGGGGTTTAGAATCAGCTTTTTATGAACTACAACCAAAATTTTCCCATAGATTTTACACATAATTACATCTGACAGTCACATAAATGCACATAAGGCATACAAGCAAATCAACTGTGAGATGTTACTTCTTCCTGTCTAACACACTCCAAAGTGTGGCAGGGGCTAATCAAGAGGCCTGTTTACCTTAATTCTCCTCTCTCCTGCAAATAACTGCCATTTGGTGTTATTTTAGAAAATCATTTCTTTTCGCCTATATCCAATTTTTCCCCAATTCTTAAGGATATGCCCAAGGGTTGGGGGAGTCACACAAAATGCTCTATCCTTGTCCCTTCATGGTGGGTTAGGCTAGATTGCACCAAAAGACTGCACTTGCATCCAAGTGGGTGCCTACAAAAACCAGAGGAATGTTTCTCTAAGTCAGGATGTCTCCAGACTAATAAAAAGGAGATTCTGGAAGCAGCCTGGCTATTCTGACCTCAGACCTTGGGGGCCCACACAAATTGACCGAGGCTCCAGATAGAGGAGAGAAGCACAGTGCACCCCTCCCCACCAACCCCCATGGGAATCCAAGAGCCAAATGAGCAGCCCCCTTTTTACCCATCTGAAGATTTGCGACTTTTTCCCGGGTTTCAGCACCAGACATGTTTGGGGAGCTAGCTCACCCAAAATATTGGAAGCTCATCACAAATCTTGTAAAATAAAGAGATTAGGAGAGGAATATATGGCCAGGGAACAGATCCGCCTGCTATCCTTTTACTAAGTATTCCAGTAAATAACTAAAAATAATTTTCAAGGCCAAGGCCAAGTCAAAAAGTATTTGTTGGGGCAGCTAGGTGGCGCAGTGGATAGAGCACTGGCCCTGGATTTAGGAGGACCTGAGTTCAAATCCAGCCTCAGACACTTAATACTTCCTAGCTGTGTGACCCTGGGCAAGTCATTTAACCCCAATCACCTCACCAAAAAAAAAAAATAGGAATTACAGCCCAAACTTAGGCCATTCTATATTTGGAAAAATATGGTAACTTAATATTTCTTTGATACTTGAATACCTTACAATGAAAAGATCAAGGAGAGGAATTTTCATTTATTTATTTGAAGTACTAAAGGTTTTAAGATGAAATTCCAAAAGACCACTCACCAAGGAATAAATTTAAAAAAAAACATAACACCTATAAGTGGCTAGACCTGGTAACCCGGGCCAGGAAAGATGTGAAATTTTACTGAGCTTAGGATTTGAACATCATCTCAGCTCTGCCAATTAAAGGGGGACTAAAAGAATCCCTCAGACCAAACACCAGAACTTAGTAGAAAAGTCAGGGAATGCAAGTTTTAGCTACTGATGTTTGAGAAGAAAAAAAATCAATTAGTTTCTAGAACTGGCAGAACTGGCATGCCTATGTCAAGCTGGGGCCTTAAGACAGTAATTACCACACAATCAGTCTGTCAATCAATCACATTCATTTATTAAATATTTTCTATGGTATAGAGGACTATACAAAGTACTGAGAATACAAAGAAAGACAAAAACAATTTCTGGCCTCAAGGACCTCACATTCTAATGCAGGGAGAGGGGAGAGACAATATGCAAATAATTACATATGTGAAAGATATGTAGAATAAAAGAAGTCTAGCAACTAGCTAGATCAAGAAATGACCCTGCTAATTTTCATCTAAGAATAGAACCAGCCAAATGACCAATACCAGAACAATTTATACTAAAACGAAATTGTAAAAACAAACAGCTTTGAAAAACAACCAACCATGATTCTAGAGGACTGATGATAAAGCATGCATCATCAAAGAAATGATGGACTCAAACTGCAGAGTGGAATATATTTTTTTGACATGACCAAAAAGGAAATTTGTTTTGCTTGACTAGACATGTTTGTTACAAGTTTTGTATTTGTTTTTCTGGGGAAAGAGGCATGAGAGAGAGAGGAAATAAAGGTTAATTTAAATTTTTTTAATTAAAAAAAGACAAAACAACCAGGGTGCAGCTAGGTGGAGCAGTGGATAAAGCACTGGCCCTGGATGCAGGAATACCTGAGTTCAAATCCAGCCTCAGACACTTGACACTAGCTGTGTGACCCTGGGCAAGTCACTTAACCCCCATTGCCCCACAAAAAAACCCCAAAACAACCAGACTTAATAAAACTAGTGAGAACATTATTTCAGGCAAAAAAATAATGATTCGGGGCAGCTAGGTGGCACAGTAGATAGAGTACTGGCTTGGAGTCAGGAAGACCTGAGTTCAAATCCAGCCTGACATTTGACACTTACTAGCTGTGTGACCCTGGACAAGTCACTTAACCCCAACTGCCTCACCAAAAAAATAAACACAAATTTTTTAAGAAAAAAAAAAGGGGGCAGCTAGATGGCGCAGTGGATAGCGTACGGGCCCTGGAGTCAGGAGTACCTGAGTTCAAATCCAGCCTCAGACACTTAACACTTACTAGCTGTGTGACCCTGGGCAAGTCACTTAACCCCAATTGCCTCACCAAAAAAAAAAAAAAAGAAAGAAACCAAAAGAAAAAAAAAAAGAAAAAATGATTCATGGGCTAATCAAAAACAATTAACATTTATTAAGTATCTGTTTGTGAAGGCACTGTTTGAAATACCAGGAAAATAGTTAAATTAAGACACAGTACCTGCCTTCATAGACCATTTGGTTTAATGAACCAGAGTAGACCTTCCAGGAATTCAAAGAAACATGGGGAGATTTGATTGAATGGATGAAGAGTAAAGTAAGCAGAACCAGAGAAACAATAAATACAATGAGTACAGTATTAGAAACAAACATTCAAAGTCAAGCATTTTGTAATGCAATGAACAATCTTGAACTTGTAGTAAAAGAAGTAAATAGAAGTTGGAGAGGGGAGGGACTATGAATTGTCATACATGGTTGATGGGTCAGATTTCTTTTCTTAGTTGCTCTTCTTTGTTACCAAAGGTGGGGGGGGGAGGCATTGTGGTACAGAGTGTATATATGAAGAAATGGCTGTTATGTAAAAACCAAAGCCAACAATAAAAGGAGAGGGAGGGAAGGAAGGAGGGGAAGAGAGGGAGAGGGAGAGGGAGGGGGAGAGGGAGGGGGAGAGGGAGGGGGAGGGGAGAGGGAGGGGGAGGGGGAGAGGGAGAGGGAGAGGGAGAGGGAGGGGGAGAGAGAGAGAGAGAGAGAGAGAGAGAGAGAGAGAGAGAGAGAGAGAGAGGGAGGAGAGAGGAGAGAGAGACAAAGAGAAAATGAGTACAGGCCTTCCAAAAATAGCAAAGCAATCTCAGCCATAGAGCCCTCTCGGAAAACTACAATGAATGAGTCTGTAGGTTAAGTACACGTTGGCCTGAAGGACAGAAGAAGAATCTTTGGGGTCATATAGGGAAGGGCCATCCTAAATCAGGAATCTTCAAACAACTGGGAAGAGATGTTCAATTACTGGTGTCTTTTCAATAAGACTTATGATTTCACTGATGTAGAGAACTGCCAGTAAAGAAATTCCCTCTTTCAATACTAAGCAGCACCTACTCTGCACCTTCAGTCTTAGAGCTAGCTTTTCCTGGGGCTCTGAGAGGTTGTAACCTGGTTTACATACATAGTTAGTGCCACAAGTGGAAACCTGGAGACAAATCTTGTGAAGGGCTGCCTCTCCAGAAAGTATTAAGGTAAGGAAGAGGAAACCGAGGCAAAGCTGTTCCTCTACTTTGTTCCAGCCAATCTGTGATTATATCATTAATGTCTTTGGAACAAAATGCCTCTACTTATATATGTATTTTTTTTTCTTTTTTTACTTTGATGTTACCTAGTAAAACTGATTTTGAAAACCTCAACTTTTGTCTCACTAAAAATAAGAAAGAAAGGAATTGACTACATATAGAGAAATACAAACAGGAGATGAGAGAAGAACAGGAAGTACCATAAGGTAAGCTGTGGTTCTGGCAGCAATACTGGACTATAAATATCCCATTGATCACACAGGAAGTAAATGTCAGAGATGGGAGGTGAACCCAGGAGTTCTCTGATTCCAAGTTCAGTGTTCTGTCCATCATCTTACATGTCATGGTGAAAATCATCCTGGATATGGAGTCAGAGGAACTGAATTCAAGTTCTGGTTCTTCTGCATACTATCTGTATGACCCTTAGACAAGTCTGGGCCATCCCCCTTTAGAATATAAGCTCCTTAGGGGCAGCTAGGTGGCGCAGTGGATAGAGCACCGGCCCTGGAGTCAGGAGTACCTGAGTTCAAATCCGGCCTCAGACACTTAACACTTACTAGCTGTGTGATCCTGGGCAAGTCACTTAACCCCAATTGCCTCACTAAAATAAATAAATAAATAATTTTTTAAAAAAAATTTTTAAAAAGAATATAAGCTCCTTGAAGGCAGGAGTGGTCCAGCTTGATTACATTTCTATCCCTGCTTAATAAATGCTCTATCAAAAAAAGGAAAAATCAAAAAAATCAAAAATAATGCTCTATTTACTCATCAATAAAATAAGGGGCTACACTAATTGACCTCCCCCCTCATCTCTTCCTCCTGGTTTGCCTGACTTCCTCAAAGTCCCAACTACCAGCCTACATCCTACAAGAAGGCTTTCCCAATCTTCCTTAATTCTAGTCACTTCTTCCTGTTGAATACTCCCAATTTATCCGGTAAATTGTTTCTTGGTGCATAGTTATTTACATGTTTTCTCTCCCATTAGATTTTTGAACTTCTTGAGAACAGTGACCATCTTTCACCTTTCTTTGTATCTCCAGTGCCTGGCATATAGTAGGGGTTTAATAAGCATTCACTGAAGGTCTGACTTGGATGAGTCTTATAGTTCTAAAATTATAATTTGATCTATTCTAAGATAAAAGGCAAATAAGTTTGAGCTAAATCTGTACTGACTGTCCAATATATGCTCCCCAAACTGTTGTTTTTAAAATTAAATTGCTGACATGAACTCATTTTCTTCGAATTTACCTCTCTGACCTCAATCAATCAATCAACAAATATTTATGGCTACCTACTACTCTACTTTAAAAAAAAAACCCACACATTACACAGTAAGAGAAGCTGCTTTGAGAGTTAAACATATTTACATTAAATGTGCTAGGTTCTAAAAGTAGGGCTGGGTGGGAAAAATACTGCTTATTTACAGTACTGGTTTATTCAGTTCTAATTAAATGAGGTTTTGCTATAGTCAACTGTAATACAAAAAAACAAAACAAGATTGATTATAATTTCTATTACTATGAGAATTATATTATTAATAGCTTAAAATTGCTTGTTTTTATCAAAACAGCAGCTGGATCCTTTTGTTTTGCAAACCTGGGTAAGACTGCAGCTAGACAGGGTCTTATTCTGCCTAGCAACTGATACACACAAAAAAACTCTTTATCATTGGACCTCTCTCTATTTGGAACCCAGCGTGAGATCACTGGTCTTAATTTTAGCTGCCAGATTGCATCACTGCATACCAACAAGAGAAAAGAATAGGATGGAATGAAAAACACACACATCTAGGTTTGCAGCTTGTGTACACTTCCCTGCTGAGTTAACATGGGTCCCTTGCAAATCTGATTTCTACATCTTTCCTATGGAGGAGATTCAGGAATTGCTCAGGGGGTTGGGCTGGATGACCCATAATGTCCATTCCAACTCGGGGATTCTGTGAGTCTGTGATTCTAAGGCCAATTCAACTAACACTAATTAAATGCCTACTATGTGTAAAGGACTCTGCAAAGAGCTGGGTCAGATGAAAAATCTAGGCAAAACAGAACCCCTGCTCTTACCCAGTCAGAGTCTGGTAGAGTTATGACATATATTTGGAAGAAAAAAAAAACATTTAATGTAAATATGTTTAACTCTCAAAGCAGCTTCTGTTACTGTGTAATGTGTGGTTTGTTTTAAAAAAAAAAAAGTTCTCAGCACATATGTCCTTGTTAAATCCTTAGAAAATGATTCCATTGCCAAGCAAATTCCAAAACAAGGTCCGATCATCAGAGATTTAATAAAAATGACCAGGGACAGCTAGGTGGCGCACTGGATAAAGCACCAGTCCTAGACTCAGGAGGATCTGAGTTTCAATCCAGCCTCAGACACTTGACACTAGCTGTGTGACCCTGGGCAAGTCACTTAACCCTCACTGCCCTGCCAAAAAAAAAAAAAAAAGACCAGTTTTAGACTGAAAGCTCCTTGAACAGGGCAGCTAGGTGGTGGAATGGATAGAGCACTGGGCTTAGAAGCAGATTTACATTCATGAGTTCAAATCTGGCCTCAGACATTTACTAGCTGTGTGACCCTGTTTGCCTCAGTTCCTCATCTGTAAAACCAACTGGGGAAGGAAATGGCAAACCACTCCAGCATCTTTTGCCAAGAAAACTCCCCAAAATGGGGTCACAGAGAGTCAGACAAAATTGAAATGACTGAGCAACAACAACAGCTGAACATGGTATGGTACAAAAGCCTACAGAGAAAGGGGTCATTGAAGCATTTATTTTTAATGTACAGAAGCAAAAGAAGGCAGGACAGAACATCTCAGGCAAGCAGAACAGCTTTGAAAGTTACATGCGAAATTTATTATGTATATTTTTAAAAATCGATCTGTACATTAAATATCCATAGTTTCATATACAGTCCTCTTTTTCTGTTATATTAATGTACATGGAAATGTCCATATTATTTGGTTTTTAAGATCAGAATTGGTTTTTTAAATGAAAAGCCTATTTTATCAACTAGTCTCACTGACTCCCCTTATCTCATACAGTGCCAGACTATGAGTGAGACTATAAATGTTGTCAAGACCATATACAAGGTCCCATTAGGGCAGAAGTTCTTAACCCTTTTTGTGTAATGGACCCTCTTTTGGCATTCCAATGAAGCCTGTGGATCTCTTCTCAGAATGTTTTTAAATGATTAAAATATATATTATTACAAAGAAAACCAACTATATTGAAATTCATGTCAAAATTTTTTTAACAACAAAAAAAAGTTCACTGAACCCAATTTAAGATCTCCTGCATTGGGAAAATTTGTCATCATTTTATATATATATATATATATATATATATATATATATACACATACACACACACACATATAACACATATATACATATATATAGTATATGGGTGTATACATAAATATACAAACACACACACACACATACATATATATATATATATAAAAACCATACATTTCATTTTGTGCTTTTAAAAAGTTTGTCGGGGGCAGTTGGGTGGCACAGCGAATAAAGCACCGGCCCTGGATTCAGGAGGACCTGAGTTCAAATTTGGCCTCAGACACTTGACACTTTTTTTGTGTGTGACCCTGGACAAGTCACTCATTGCCCCGCCAAAAAAAAAAAAAGTTATAGGACAGAAAAAGTTTGTCAAAGTACTTTTGCTTATCTTATTTTTAGCTGTTCTATCAGAGGCAACAAAGGTTTTGGGGTGGGGGTGGGAGGTGAAGAAACTTGTCCAAGGTCACAAAGTAAAAAATGTCATTACCAGAATTCAAACTTACTGATACCAAACCAGCACTTCTGACTATAGTCCATACATTAGAATGCCCCCTACACACTCCAAAAAATAATGTCCCCTACACACTGCAAAATACTCCTTTCCCTACTCTCCAACACTCCTATTCTATTTATTCTAACACTGAAGTTACATCCACTTTAAAAACAAAATCACCCAGTTGTTACCAGCAATGCTTTGCCCAGGTGCCAAATAAGCCAAGTCTGTGTCAGAGGGAGGGGTAAGCATGCATGGCTCTGCCCCCAGGGCCATTCCCAATGTGTACACAAAGTACCCTTTACCAACCTCCAAACTACATTCTAAGAAGGAATATACCAAGGGCATAGAAACTCAAAGAAGGGGTCCAACACATTCTCCCTCCTGCATAAACCTAGGTCCGAGGGAGGGAGGGAGGGAGGGAGGGAGGGAGGGAGGGAGGGAGGAAGGAAGGAAGGAAGGAAGGAAGGAAGGAAGGAAGGAAGGAAGGAAGGAAGGAAGGAAGGAAGGAAGGAAGGAAGGAAGGAAGGAAGGAAGGAAGGAAGGAAGGAAGGAAGGAAGGAAGGAAGGAAGGAAGGAAGGAAGGAAGGAAGGAAGGAAGGAAGGAAGGGAGAAAAGAATTTATTAAGCACTTGCTATGTGTCAGGCACTGTGCTAAGCAGTGGACATAGAAACAAAAAAGAAAATGACCAAGAGAGAGGGCAGTAGAACAATCAGCTCCCTTATTCTGTATACTTGGCTCTCAATGCATTTTAAGCTTAAACTTGTGTTGGTTTTTTGGGCTCCCATATCACACCTGATGACTCATTTTGAGTCTATTAAAGTCATGTTTAGTCTATTAAAAACCTCAACTCTTTTTCACAAGAACTGTTGTTGTCTGGCTGCTTCACCTATCATGATGATGTTGATTTTTTTTAGCCTGACTATAGGATTTTACAACTACACAAGAATTTAATATTCAATTCAATGCAACAATGCCCATAGCTTAAAATAATCCTACCATATAAGCTTTTGATGTGTTCTACAAGTGGAGGTGGGGGGCACACAGGGGTGAAAGCAAAGTACAAATGTGTAGACAAGTACAATCCCCTACCCACAGTATTCATAGAAGCATAAGGAGACCAACCTCTGCTTATCTTCTCTTTCCCAAACAAGTAACATGTACAGGTATACACCAGTATATATTTAAACAAGTTTCCACCAAATTAAGGAGGGAAAATCAGATTCCCAGAAAATCCTGTTTTAGACCAGATGATTTGCAGTTCTCTTTACAACTGAACTTTTTTTTTCCACTTGTAAATTAAGTTAGTAGAAAAAAACACCCTAATAGAATTTGGTACTATGGAACAGATTTAGTTCACACTGCAACTCAATTTATGTTTAACACAATGATGTATGAAATGCACTTCTTTCTCTTGACCTAGGAAGCCTTGTCCATACATCATCAACATCCAGAGCTCCAAATAGGAATTGTTGCACCTGAAGTGGACACAAATCCTCAGGGAAAGTTCATCGGGCTACAACTGGGGCAGCTGCCATTGAAGAGTTTTGGGAGACAGGACTGAAATAAGAAGGCACTTACCTGGGATATAACCACTGAGGTAAAATAGAAACAGCCATCCTGTTGCTTCCTATTTTTACTAATTATCCTGTGCTATACAGTGCTAAACTGTTGCAGATTCCTAAAAGGTACCATAGAAAATGAAGAAATATCAATATTAAACATATATGCATTGAACTGATGATGAGTGAGATGAGCAGAACCAGGAGAACATTGTACACAGTATCATCAATTTTGTGTTGATCAACTGTGAGAGACTTGATTCTTCTCAGCAATACAATGGTACAAGATAGTTCCAAAGGACTCATCATGGAAAATGCCCTCCAAATCCAGAAAAAAAAAGAACTGTGGAATATGGATGCCAATTGAACCATACTATTTCTCCCCCCACCCCAGGGAATGAGGGTTAAGTGACTTGCCCAAGGTCACACAGCTAGTAAGTGTCAAGTGTCTGAAACCAGATTTGAACTCAGGTCCTCCTGAATCTAGGGGCAGTGCTTTATCCACTGTGCCACCTAGCTGCCCCCATACTATTTCTTTTGTTTTTGGTGCTGTTGGTTTTCTTTTTTGAGGTTTTTCCTTTTTGCTCTGATTCTTCTCTCCTAACATAACTAATGCAAAAATATGTTTAATGTTATTGTACATATATAACCTATATCAGATTACTTGCTGTCTTGGGGAGGGAGGAGGGAGGGGAAGGAGGGAGAAAAATTTGAAACTAAAAATCTTATAAAAACAAATGTTGAAAACTATCTCTACATGTAACTGGAAAATAATAAAATACTTTTAAATATTTATATATTTATATATATGTACCAAGTGGTATAGCATCCAAATTCTTTTTCTTTTTTTTAGTGAGGCAATTGGGGTTAAGTGACTTGCCCAGGGTCACACAGCTAGTAAATGTTAAGTGTCTGAGGCCAGATTTGAACTCAGGTACTCCTGAATCTAGGGGCAGTGCTTTATCCACTGTGCCACCTAGCTGCCCCCATACTATTTCTTTTGTTTTTGGTGCTGTTGGTTTTCTTTTTTGAGGTTTTTCCTTTTTGCTCTGATTCTTCTCTCCTAACATAACTAATGCAAAAATATGTTTAATGTTATTGTACATATATAACCTATATCAGATTACTTGCTGTCTTGGGGAGGGAGGAGGGAGGGGAAGGAGGGAGAAAAATTTGAAACTAAAAATCTTATAAAAACAAATGTTGAAAACTATCTCTACATGTAACTGGAAAATAATAAAATACTTTTAAATATTTATATATTTATATATATGTACCAAGTGGTATAGCATCCAAATTCTTTTTCTTTTTTTTAGTGAGGCAATTGGGGTTAAGTGACTTGCCCAGGGTCACACAGCTAGTAAATGTTAAGTGTCTGAGGCCAGATTTGAACTCAGGTACTCCTGACTCCAGGGCCGGTGCTCTATCCACTGCGCCATCTAGCTGCCCCCAGCATCCAAATTCTTAAAGGAGAACTTAAGCGAGTTACAGATTCATGACCAAACAAGAGATAGGAAGCATTATGAAATGTAAAATAGATAATTTTGGTAATATTAAATTAAAAAGCTTTCACACAAACAAAACCAATGCAACCAAGATTAGAAGGAAAGTAGATTAGAAGGGAAACAAGCTTTACAGTGTCTTTGTTAAAGGCTTCATTTCTCAAATATATAGAGAAATGAGTCAAATTTATAAGAATACAAGCCATTCCCCAATTGACAAATGGTCAAACGATATGAACAGGCAGTTTTCATATGAAGAAATCAAAACTATCTATAGGCATATGAAGAAGAGCTCTAAATCACTTTTGTTTTGTTTTGTTTTTTGGGTGGTTTTTTTGCAGGCAATGTGGGGTTAAGTGACTTGCCCAGGGTCACACAGCTAGTAAGTGTCAAGTGTCTGAGTCCAGATTTGAACTCAGGTACTCCTGAACCCAGGGCCAGTGCTCTATCCACTGTGCTACCTAGCTGCCCCCTCTAAATCACTTTTGATTAGAGAAATGCAAATTAAAACAACTCTAAGGAACCACCTCACACCTATCAGATTGACTAATATGACAAAAAAGGAAAATGATAAATGTTGGAGGGGTCAGAAAATTGGGACATTAACGCACTGTGGGTGGAGTTGTGAACTGATCCAACCATTCTGGAGCACAATTTGGAGCAATGCCCAAAGGGCAACCAAACTGTGCATACCCTTTGATCCAGCAATACCATTACTAGGTCTATATACCAAAGAAATCATAAAAAAGGGAAAAGGACCTACATATACAAAAATGTGTATATCAGCCCTTTTCATGGTGACAAAATATTGGAAATTGAGGGAAGGCCCTTCAATTGGGGAATGGCTACACAACCTGTGGTATATGAATGTAATGGAATATTATTGTACAATTATTGTTGTTTATCCTGATGTTATGACTTGCACTGAATTGGATTTAAGTGAGGAAGGGCTATGCAAAGTCACCAACATCACTCTCTCCTCCAGAGCCATCTGGGTCCAGTGGTAAAATATACAACAGGATGAGTAGAGATGGTGGCCCCAGATGTTTTAAGGCAATTGGGGTTAAGTGACTTGCCCAGAGTTACACAGCTAGTAAGTGTCTGAAGTGAGATTTGAACTCAGGTCTTCCTAACTCCAGGACCAGTGCTTTATCCACTGTACCACCTAGCTGCCGCTATTGTGCAATAAAAAATAATGAACAGGCAGATTTCAGAAAAACCTGGAAAGACTTGTATGAACTGATGCAAAGTGAAATGAGCAGAATCAGGAAAATGGTTGTACACAGTATCAGCAACATTGTGTGATGATCAACCATGAATGACTCAGCTCTTCTCAACAACACAATGATACTAGAGAAGTACAAAGGACTCAAGAAGGAAAATGCTATCCACATCCAGATAAAGAACTGATGGACTCTGAATGCAGATCGAAACATACTTTTTTCACTTACTTTATTCTCTTTCCTTTTGATCCATTTCTTCTTTCACAGGTGTGACTAATATGGAAATACATTTTACATGATAGCACATGTATAACTTATATCAAATTGCCTACCATTTTAGGAAGAGGGGCAAGGAGAGAGGGAGAAAAATTTGGAACTCAAAATCTTGTAAAAATGAATGCTAGGGGGGCAGCTAGGTGGCACAGTGGATAGAGCACTGGTCCTGGAGTTAGGAAGACCTGAGTTCAAATCTCACCTCAGACACTTACTAGCTGTGTAACTCTGGGCAAGTCACTTAACCCCAACTGCCTCACGCAAAAAAAAAAACAAAAAATGTAATGTCTCCATGAAGAATAAGACACAACTGAATAAATGAACAAAAACAACAAAAACTGTTGTTTCTATAAGAGCCAAAGAGTATGTTATTAGCACCCTGGGATGAGATGCCATTGTTCCACCCTAGTTACAGCTCTTTCAGCATCATAATGTTATTCTACTATAATAATAATTATTATTAATAATATGTAAACCAAGGAGCTCTTATTGAGCAAATTGACAAAGAAAGGCCACAGTTCTCAGGTATGACACTCAAATCTTCATGTTAAGCACAGAAAGCAAAGCAAGAATATCAATGAATCTCTTCCATTTTTGAAAAGAAAAGAGTCATCACTGCTTTTTTCCAAAAAAGAGGAACCAAGACAAATTATCCTGGCTGGGCTAAATCAATATGACCTTCAGCATGTTTTTCCTCTCATTTTCATGATCTATAATCAATCTAAGAATGAAATTTGGCACAGAGATGATGTTACATTAGAGCTCTGGGTTATTAGATCATTGACTGGGGATTCTTCTATTTCAGCTGCAGGAAAACAGTTCCTTTTTCTGCTGCCTTTACATTTTGGTTTGAATAACCTAATTTTCTGCTCTATTTTAAAAGTCGTTTGTGTGCATTTCTTTCTTTTGGCTGACTAGTAAGAAAGAGAAAAATCCTCTTTGAAACAGACTGTAGAAAGAGAGTTTGCTCATTACTGACAATATTGTACTGAACCTGCTTAGAAAGTATGATATAAAAACTTATATTTGTATAGTATTTTAAGGGTTGCAGAGCCTTTTGTATATATTATCACACAAGAAGCCCCTAAAGGAGGTAGTTCAGATAGTACTATTCACAGAGGCAGTGGAGGTAGTGAAATGGATAGAGTGCTAGACCAACTTGGAGTCAGGTAGACCTTACCTCAAAACTGTATCATGTCGGGGCAGCTAGATGGTGCAGTGGATAGAGCACCAGCCCTGGAGTCTGGAGGACCTGAGCTCAAATATGGCCACAGATACTTGACACTAGCTGTGTGACCCTGGGCAAGTCACTTAAATTCTCTGCACCTCAGTTTCTTCTTTAGAAAAATGGGAGTAATAGTAGCACCTACCTCCCAGAATTGTTGTGAGAACAAATAAATTAACATATGTAAAGTATTTTTGCAAACCTTAAAGTACAATATATATAAATTCTTTTTGTTGTTTGGTCCTTTCAGTCATGTCTGACTCTGTGACCCCCATTTGGGGTTTTCCTGGCAAAGATACTAGAGTATTTCACCATTTTCTCCTGCAGCTCATTTTACAGATGAAGAAACTGAGGCAAACAGAGTTAAATGACTGGTCCAAGGTCACCAAACTTTAAGTTTCTGATGCTAGATTTGAATTCAGGAAGATGACTCTTCCTGACTCCAGACTCAGCACTCTATCCACTGCACTATAGCTGCCCTATAAATACCAGCTAGTGTTGTTATATTTTACTGAAGAGGAAAGTGAGGCTATGAAGGCTAAATAACTTGCTCAAAATCACATACTTAATAACCAGCAAAAGTGGGGTTCAAACCCAGGGCTTCAGGTTCCACTTGGCTGTAGTCTTTTTTCCAGCTTGACTGCCCTGTTTGTCTGGTTTGGGCCCATTTAGAAGATCCTCACTAAACGAGGTGGATGGTCCTCTCCCTACCCTATTCCTCAGTTGAATGAGTAAGATAGATATGCTTTGGGGCAAGGTGGAAATCAAACTGATAGTCTGAGAACCTTCCTGCCTGGGACAAGCAGAAGAGAGAACGAACCTTTCTGGCCTCTCCAAATCAATAAGCAATTATTAAATGCTTACTAGGTGCCAGGCATAGTACTAAGCACTAAGGATTCAAATAGAGGCAAAAACACAGTCTCTACCCTCAAGGAGCTCACTATCTAATGGAAGAGATAACATGAAGGGGGACAGGAAAGCTTATTGTAGAAGGTGGGATGATAGCTGAGATTTGAAGAAAACCAGGGGTAGCAGGAGGGAGAAACAAAGGAAAGAATTCTAAGCACAGGAACAGTCAGTGAAGATGCACAGTTAGGAGATAACATGTCTTTGTCATAGAACAGCAGAGGGAGGGCTCTACTAGTAGAGGGCTCTCACCTCTACCCAGATCTTCCCAGAGCTGGTCATTAAATACACAATACGGAAATAAATAAGCATATATTCCCTCTTCCATCTTATTCCATGTCAATTTTGAAGAAAGCATGGTGGTAGCTGATTTAACACCTGATTCCTCAGTGCATCAAGATGCATTTCTGGGTCAGAAGGCCACCATTCCTGCCTTTCATACAAGCTACCCCAGTTCTTACACTGCTTTCCAGAGCAGGACCATTATAGCCACACCACTTGCACTACCAAAATATTCCATAGGACTATGCAGTCACTAAGGTAGGTTTGGGTTTGGGGGGTGGTTTGGGGTCTTGGGTTTTGTTTTGGTTTTTTGACATGATAGAAGTCCAGTTCTATCAAATACCAATCATAAGAATTCTGCATCCTTGAGTTTGTTAAATTAGTTTGATGCCATACACATTTTCCTAATAGATTAATGAAATTAAAGCTCAAATTGTGCAAGTTTTAGGGTTGTTTTTTTCCACTTGACCATGCTCTCTTTTTGTATCCCTAGAACTCAACAGTGCCTGACACATAGTAGGAGCTTAATACTTATTGACTACCTTAAAACTGAATTACTAAAATGTGCCAATATGAGGCAGCAAGAGTCACAACACCTTTCTGTGCCTCAATTTACTAATCTGTAACATGACTGGGTTGGAGTCATCAGTCTCTATGATCCTATTGTGGTAAAAAACAGAAGTTTTAGCTTAATCATTTGAGAGTTGAGCACATGCTACTGAAGTGGCTTTTGAAGGACCACCCTTTTGGGGAGGAGACCACAACGAACGGTGGTGTGCCTGTTGCTGCCTGGAGAGTGTGGCCAAGCGCCTTCTGGAATGCCAACTTAAAACTGAGAGTGGAACGGAAGTTCGCTCTCTGGCTCTGTCTCGCTGACTCTGGCTTCTCAGCTTATCGGTGGCAGCACACGTATTTGGCTCTGGTTCTCGGCCTGGCAGGCAGTTTGGGGATTCGGTGAATTTTATAAAAGAATATAGACTAAGCTTAGATTTAAGATTATTCATTTGTATTTCTACTTTCCTATTTCTCTAATTGGTATCACCTTTTTGTTATCTAATTAATCCCCAAACAATAAAACCTAATCCTTAGCTGATTAAAGCTCAGAGGCTTCTTTTCTTACTGGTCTGGGAGATATATAAGGGAAATGTTAAAGAGGGAGTTTAATGCTCATATATCCAATTTTAAATCTCACACTATCCATTCATCAACATGTTTTGTCTTCAGTCCTATAAAGCAATGATTGAGCGTTGCATTGATCAGATTTCTTGATTCTGTCAATATAGCTTTTGCCAGAGTGGTGATTTGCTCAGATCACAAAATAAGTGTCTGAGACAGGATTTGAACTTAGACTTTCCTGACTCCAAGTACAGAACTCTATCCATTGGGGCACCCTGATGCCTGTCCACAGGGAGTGGACTGACTATAGATGTGGAACAAGACATTCATTTCCAGATTTGGCCTATGCGTTCTTTTATTTGTTTGATTCTACTTCTTTGTTTAAAAAAAAAGGGGGGGAGATCAGGATGGAGAGTCTTTAGGAAATGTCAGTGATATTTTTTAAAGAAAATCAGAGTTCTGAGCTTTAGCAAGTCTCTCTCCTAAAGCAGGCTGTCACCCTAAAAGTTACCATCATGAACCTTTTACAACTTGTGTTGAAAAAGAGCACACAAAACAAAGAAAATTTTAAAAAAGAAAAAGCACAGATTGGAAATACATATGGGAAAAAACCCTCATATTTGTGAGTTTCAGGGCTTTTGTGAGTTTGGAACAGACTACATGTTCATGTATTTCCTTTTCAAAATTGATGTGATCAGTAAGAGAAAGAAAAATCCAGAATCTTGAGAAAATGTGAATCCTAACTGGTCTCAAAAGTTTATCACAATTTATCAAAATTGGGAACCTGCTGAAGAGCTGCAGACGGTCAAGGACTTGACCAAGTAATGAGTCTCTCCTTCTAAAGTGAATTCTTTGAAGCTAGTGGAAACATTTTTGCATAAACTAGACCACTGAAATCAGTGTGCAGAAGTTCTTGTGCTATATTTTTAGGGTCCCCCTATATTTTAGGGCTCTGAATGAGAAATTCTATTTGACCCTAAAATTGGAAAGCTTAGCAATATCTGCAGTCCAAAAACAAAATTCTCATATTTGTTATCTTGTTATAATGAATTTTATATAACATATGCAGTTCATTAGAATATTCACAAAAGGGGGCAGCTAGGTGGCACAGTGGATTCAGGAAGACCTGAGTTCAAATCCAGCCTCAGACAGTTAACACTTACTAGCTGTGTGACCCTGGGCAAGTCACTTAACCCTCATTGCCCCACTAAAATAAAATTAAAATTAAAAAAAAAAAGAGTATTCATAAAATGTTTTGCATGCTTTTGTACTTAAGTATTTCTTCATGAAATTGGATTGGGAGACAAATATATAATGATTTTTAAGGTAAATTATCTTCTATAATAAAGTGACTCTATGTTTAGATTTTTCCAAAGATTAGATATTTATTTCATCATTGAACTGATAAGTCATTAGAAATATCTATACAGGGACAGCTAGGTGGTACAGTGCATAGAGCACTGGCCCTGGATTCAGGACTCTTCAAATGCGGCCTCAGACACTTGACACTTACTAGCTGTGTAACCCTGGGCAAGTCACTTAACCCCCATTGCCTCATAAAAAAAAAAAGCTTCTAAAAAAAGAAATATCTAACACAGCCTTACAATGTGAATTTTCATATTTGAAATGCATTTCCATTGCGAAACTTAAGGAATTTTCAATCGCATCTTCCACCCATTTGAAATGTAAAAAGTCTTACACTGGGTCTAATAAAGGTGTTTTATTATTAATTCAAAAAAGAAAACCAATAAATTTTAATTAAATTAAGTGTTGAATTCAACCTATAAGGAACCTTCTATACCTAACATTTTATAATCAATCTAATCACTTCCTCCTTCCTTAAAAAAAAAAAAGGCATCTTCTGCTAAGACAAGAACTTGGGTTCTCTTAATTCACTAATTCATTCTTTCATTCATTTAATAATACCTACTATATGTTCCACACTGTAATAAATGCTGTGGGTAATACAAAGACAAAACGCATGGTTCCTACCCTGAATGAGCTCATGATCTGTTGTGAGGGGACAACAGTGCAGTGCTTTATCCCATGGTACTTTCCCATGTACATAGCTAGGACGCTTAGGCTTTATGAAACTCAATCCTTACTAAATTAGGGATCCTCTTTGTAGTTCAAGGAATTTCCTCCACAAGGAAATAGATATTCTCCCTTCAAGAAGGGTGTATATGTGACAGTCTTAGGTAGGCGACAAATTAAAAAAACAGAAAGCCCAGAGTAACTCATCTTTCTTCCCCTCCCTAGAGGTGGGGGAAGGCAGCCCCCTCTTGGTGGCTAAGGAGAAAAGAGCCAATAGTGTGTCTGTGTTCTGAGCCTATCACTTCTGGAGGTGTCCAGCAGAGGGCATTACCGTATAGCTAGAAAGAAACTATTAGTCACTATTTCATTTGCTGAAAAGATTAAGCCCCCCAGAAAAGCATATTTTTGTAGCAGATTACAAACTAAAAGATTCTCCAGAGACTTTGTAATATTTCAATTTACTATGACTTACTTTTTAAACAATTTCTCAGCAGCTCTTTATTATAGACTTTCTTTGTTCTGTGTTTTGGATAGTCCCTCCAACAATTTTCAACTTTGATCACTTTGTCCAATTTGCTAGATATTCAGTGAAACCTCTGGATTGTGGTGATATTCATATGTTTAATCAGTAAAGACATTTATTAAAAGCTCGCTTTATGCAAGGAACTGACCGACCATACAAGGTACTGAAGGGATGCAAAGGACAAGATGTGGTCCCTGACCTCAGAGTCACATTAGAATGAAATATCTTATACCCTACACCCCAATTGTCCATTCTAATAAAGTTTCATGGACCACTGTAGTCAGCTCTCCTAATAATAGCCTGAACTCTCAGAGAACCTTTCTCTACCTCTACCTAGAACTGAAAGAGAAATAATAAAATGAAAAGGAAAAAAGATTGTAGGAAAAAACAGGAGGGAAAGAGAGGAGAGGGAGGAAAAGGAGGAGGTAGAATTAGGGGAGAAGGAGAAAAGGGGACAGAGGGAAATGGATCATGGTAGAGAGAAAGAAGACAAGGTGGAGGCAGGAGGAGTCAAAAAGCAGAGGAAGGGGTAGCTAGGTGATGCAGTAGATAGAGCACCAGCCCTGGAGTCAGGAGGACCTAAATTCAAATCTGCCTTCAGACACTTGACGCTTACTAGCAGTGTGACCCTGGGCAAATCACTTAATCCCAGTTTGCCTCACCCAAAAAAAAAAAAAAAAGATTGGCTAGCAAGCAAAAAAACAAATACCTGAAGAGCAAGAAGTATTAAAAGCAAGATAGCTGTTCAGCAACCTGCATCAAATAAGAGTAAAATGGCCCAATAGATGTTACCTATGTTGAAAATGTAAGCTGGTCTCTATCCCAGAAGACACTCTCCAGGTAACAAAGGACAAAAACCCTAAGAAACACTATCATGTGAAAATTCAGAAGAAATCTGAAAAGGCAGGTGTTATGTTGCTGGTTTTTTTCCACTCCTGTCCAACTCCCAATGACTCCATTTGGGGTTTTCTTGGCAGAGATACTAGAATGGTTCATCATTTCCTTCTCCAGTTCATGTTAGAGATGAGGAACTGAAGCAAATAGTGATTTGGCCAGGGTCACACACTTAGTAAGTGCCAGATTTGAATTCACGAGGAGTCTTCCTGAATCCAGGTTCAACTCTATCCACTGTAGCACCTCTGCCTCAGAGGCAGAGGTAAATATAAGTATATAGAGAAAAGATCCATACTAAGGGAATACAACTATGAGAACCTGAGACATAAGGTTCTGAAGGGAAGGGAGAAGACAAATTGTAAATGAGAGAACATAAAAATAACTACCGGGCAGCTAGGTGGCACAGTGGATAAAGCACTGGCCTTGGATTCAGGAGGACCTGAGTTCAAATCCATCTCAGACACTTGACACTAGCTGTGTAACCCTGGGCAAGTCACTTAACCCTCATTGTCCAGCAAAAAAACAAAACAAACAAAAACAAAAAAATAACTACCAAACCACATGCCAACTCTCTCACCTATAAAATGTTTTTGTTAGATTCATCTAAAAAAAAAGATTCATCTGTACATGAATCAGGGGCATCTTCAATGAAGGTATCAGTAGAGAACAAACAGGTTTTTGTAAGTGAAATTTAGCAACAGACCTCATCTTTAGCTACCATCAAGGCAAGCTAGCCTAACTGGCTACTTCAGTTAGGCAATCATGGGAGAGACAGAAAACAAAAGTTAAGGGGTATGTCACACCACTACCTCAGTAAACACCTCCCCTCACGACCCCAATGTAGAAAGTCCAGGAGCCTGAGCCCAAGAGCCGTAGGAATAGCAGCGTCCCAAGACCACTAGCCCACCTTGGAGCTCAGTCCCTTGAAGCCAAAGGGATGGGGAAGGGGAGCCTTGTGGAAAAGGGATACGTATCTTCACCAATAGCACTAACAGGTGACCAACTACTACCAACAAATAGGTAGGACCAAGAATACTGAATGATATTATCTCCTAGACCAAAGCTTTTTAAACTGGGTTGCGGGCCCCATATGGGGTCTTGGAACTGAATATGGGGGTCAAAACATTTGGTAATGTTTGATTTGTATAGCTATTTTATACACCTATATACCCCTGGTGGAGTAAAAAATTTCTCTGGGGAAAAAAGAGATCCTGAGTGGAAAAAGTTTAAGAAGCACCTTCCTATGGGGGCAGCCAGGTGGCACAGTGGATGGAGCACCGGCCCTGGAGTCAGGAGGACCTGAGTTCAAATCCAGCCTCAGACATTTAACACTTACTAGCTGTGTGACCCTGGGCAAGTCACTTAACCCCAATTGCCTCACTAAAAATAACTAATTAATTAATTAATTTTTAAAATGTTTAAAAAAGAAGCACCTCCTAGACCACTGGACCTGGTTCCACAGCTCCACAGCTATCATCACAGAAACCAACCTCTATGGAAATAGCCATTGTTGTTCCCATCGGATTCCGACTCTTCAAGACCCTCATCTGGCATTTTCTTGGCAAAGATACTGAAATGGTTTGCCATTTCCTTCTCCAGATTAGATTTAGATCAATACTTCATACCATATACCAAGATAGGCTCCAAATGGGGGGGGGGGGGGGCGAGGATTTGTTGAGTCTTGTTGGATTCTTCATGACCATTTGGAGTTTTCTTGGCAAAGATATTGAGGTGGTTTGCCATTTTCTTCTCCAGACCACTTTACAGATGAGAAAACGGAGGCAAACAAGGTTAAGTGACTTGCCCAGGGTCACACAGCCAATAAGCATCTGAGGCCAGATTGGATTTAGGAAGGAGTCTTCCTGACTCCAGGCCCGGCATTCTATCCAACTGTTCCACTAAGTAGATATCCCAGCAAGAAGGTAAAGGTTCGGCCTCCTCCCCTGAAGATGCCTTTTGATTCGGTAGACTACAGGGTCCTCTCTCTGAGGTAGACTTTGAGGAGAGGTTTGCGGGGTTGCCTAAAATCTGGGCAGAGGTGGTGCCGCCTATTCCCCAGCCCCAGTCATCCTGGGCTCCTAGCGAAAGAAGAGGAAGAACTCCAAGGACCAATAATTGGACTACGCGGCCCAGAGGATCCCACCACCCCCAAGGGAAAAACAAGGTGCTGCATCTCTGAGCCTAACACCCGGAGATCACCAAGTGTGAGGGTAACATCTTCATCTTTAACCCAACTGGCACCAAGGTAGATGGGCTAGGAAAAGTTGCCCTACTGTCTCTGCACTGTATCCTCGACCAGCAACGGGCTCTGGCCGTGCGACTCTTCTAGGACCACGGCTTCTTCCTCGCAGCACAGGCTACGGCGGCATTCCAGCTCGGCTATACGGACATCTCCTCCAAAGTGTATTTCCAGCTAAATATCAGAGAGGTCCGAGAAAAGATGATGCGGGCAGCCACACCCATAGAACGCCCCCTAGGAGGGAAGCCCCCGAGCAGCCTCTATGAGCAAGCACTGGAACTGCTTGGTGGGGGGGGGGGGGGGGAGAGAAATGTTTGCATGGGGGATGGGCCACAAACACACAGAGGGCCCTGATTTGCCCCCACCTACTCCTGTCTCTTCCTCATCCTCCGTACCCTCAGCTTCCCCTCCCCAATCTTCGGGGCCAGCACCCAGTGAGTACAGCTGGAATGGGGTCACTCAACCATCCCCTCCCTCCACTGGACCTTCCCCAGGGGGCAGGTGAAACCTCTTGAAACTTGGCCTTCAGTTAGAGGGGAGGGCATAATCTTGAGAACAAAAGCTAGTTTGCTTTTCCATTTGTATGCCCAGTATTTAGAACAGTGCTTTGCACATAGTAAGCAATGACTACTTTTTCATTAATTCATCTCCCAATTTACCTGAAAGATATAGAATATATAAGATCCCATTGTGCTTATTCTTTGGGGGGAGGGGGGACAATTGTGGTTAAGTGACTTGTCCAGGGTCACACAGCTAGTAAGTGTTAAGTGTCTGTGGTCAAATTTGAACTCAGGTCCTCCTGAATCCAGGGCCGGTGCTCTATCCACTGTGCCACCTAGCCACCCCCGGCTTATTCTTTTTTTGATAAGAAAAACTGATTCTATAATAGAATACTATGGTGCCATAAGAAAAGATGAGCAGGTCCCGTCTCTCCGGAGGGGAGGCTGCTCTGGACACACTTTCAGACCAGATGGAGCCTAAAGTGGTTCGCAGGGGGCCAACACAGCCACGCGGCTGGTCTGCCAAGAATTAAAGAGTTCTGCAGGTCTCAACTGGCTTCTCCGGCACTCTGGCGCGACAGTAGAGGGTTAGGCACATTAGCACCTCAGTAATAAAGGGGGCACCGGGACCTATCTAAGACAGCAGTGCTGGCGCACCTGTCGGACACCTTCTTGGTGGCTTTAACCACGCCATGAGCACCGAAAAGTAGGTGGTCAGGGCAGCTAGGTGGCGCAGTGGATAGAGCACCGGCCCTAGATTCAAGAGGACCTGAGTTCAAATCCGGCCTCAGACACTTAACACTTACTAGCTGTGTGACCCTGGGCAAGTCACTTAACCCCAATTGCCTTGCAAAAAAAAAGAAAAGAAAAGGAGGAGGTCATGGGGTTGTCAACACCACCAAGATTGTCCAACATGCACTCTGTCATCACTTTGTGATGTTCAGATAAGAGAAAGGATAAAATGGAGATTTCTCCTGAGCTGCTTTCTGCTGCTGCTTTGGAAGCAGGAAGACTGGCTGAGCTGACTGCTCATCGCTCATTGATATTGGCACCCAAGCCATGTAGCATATGGTGGATGAGGGCTTTGTGGGACTTATTTTCTCCTGTTTCAATGAAGACAAAAGCACCAAGGCTGGCCATATACTCTATAATTGCTTCCAGTCCTTTGAGGCCCAGAAGAGCTCAGAGTATGAGAGAGTTGATATCCTACACTATGTTGTACCTCAAAACACCAAGAGGAAAGAAAGCATCCCCGAGGCAGCCATAGAATTACCCAGTATTCATGGTAGACAATATAAAATACTTAGGAGTCTACTTGCCAAGACAAACCCAGGAACTCTATGAACACAATTACAAAACACTTTTCACACAAATCAAATCAGATCTAAGTAACTGGAAAAATATCAATTACTCATGGATAGGCCGAGCTAACATAATAAAAATTACAATTCTACCTAAATTAGTTTACTTATTCAGTGCCATACCAATCAGACTACCTAAAAATTATTTTATAGAGCTAGAAAAAATAATAACAAAGTTCATCTGGAAGAACAAAAGCTCAAGAATATAAAGGGAACTAATTTAAAAATGCACAGGAGGGTGGGCTAGCCTTACCAAATCTGTAGCTTTACTATAAAGTGGCAGTCATCAAAACTATTTGGTAATGGCTAAGAAATAGAGTGGTGGACCAATGGAATAGGTTAGGCACAGGAGACACAGTAGTAAATCACTTTAGTAATGTACTGTTTGATAAACCCCAAAACTCCAGCTTCTGGTATAGAAATTCAGTATTTGACAAAACTGCTGGGAAAACTGGAATATATTCAGACACTTGACACTTACTAGTTGTGTGACCCTGGGCAAGTCACTTAATCTTCACTGCCCCACAAAAAAAAAAGAAAAAGAAGAAAACTGGAAGACAGTACGGCAGAAACTAGGCATAGACCAACATCTTACATCTTATACTAAAATAAGGTCAAAATGGGTACATGATTTAGACATAGGTAAATTAAGAGAGGAAGGAATAGTTTACCTTTCAGATTTATGGAAAGTAGAACAGTTTATGACCAAACAAGAGATAGAGAATATTATGAAATGCAAAATGGATGATTTTGATTACATTAAATTAAAAAGGTTTTGTACAAACAGAAGCAATGCATCCGAAATTAGAAGGGAGGCAGAAAGCTGGGGAACAATTTTTATAACCAGTATTTCTGATAAAGGCCTCATTTCTAAAATACATAGGGAACTAAATCAAATTTATAAGAAAGTTATTCCCCAATTAAGAAATGGTCAAAGGATATGAACTGGCACACGAAAACTTCCCTATTACCTATGATCTTGCCTATGTCTCCCCCATTCTTATTTGATCAGCACATCCCTATTAGTTATTATCCTATACCTCTTGTGCCTTTTGTGGTTAAACTTCTTGAAAAGGTAGTCTACAGCACCTGTCTCCACTTCCTTTACTCTCATTTTCTTCTTAACTCTCTGCAATCTTAAATTATTCATTTTTATAATACTTATACAGTAATCATTTCTATATCACTACTTTTCCCATCATGGTTTTGATATATCATAAGTTGGTGTAAGAAATTAAATGGGTATTTTTTAGGAGTTCTGTAGAAACCCTCAGGTAACACAGGAAGACTAGCAGACACAAAGCCTATGACCAAATACCTAACTCAGATTTTACAATAAGGTACTGTAAATACCCCATAAAATTAAAAGAAGAAAATTCAGATTTCTTCTCTGGTATGAAGGGACGGCCAAAAAAAATCAGATTTTCCAGATTGCAGAGTACTTTATCCCTAACCCTCATGATGGGGAAGGGATAACTGTAGTATAAATTCTTCTATTTCTGCTTATTTCACTCAGCATCAGTTCATCTAAATCTTCCCATTCCTTTTTTGAGATCACTGATTTCCTTATTTCTTACAGCACAGTAGTATCCCATCACATTCATAATACCCCAAGTTATTTAGCCTTTCCTTGATTAAAGGACATCCCTTAGTATCCAGTGTTTGTTTTGGTTTTTGGTTTTGGTTTTTTTCCCACCACATAAAGAATGGCTATAACTATATTTGTAAATAAAGAATCTTTTCCTCCGGGGAAAGATCTAGCAATGTTATTGCTAGATCAAAGGGCATACACTATTTATTAACTCTGTATATTTCTCTATTGCTTTCTAGAATCCACCAGTAATGTTCGAATATGCCTATTTTCTCCTAGCTCCTAAACATTTATCATTTTCATTTTTTGTTGTCTTTGCCACTCTGATGGGTATGAGGTGGATTCTCAGAATTGCTTAAATTTAAATTGCTCTGATCAGTAATGATTTATAGCACTTTTTTAATGTCTCTAGATATCTTGGATTTCTTCCCTTAAAAAAAAAAAGAATTGGATTGGATTGTCTAAGAGTTATTATACTGGACAGAAATAAGCAGTCACAATGCTTAGCCTTTAACTAGAGGAATAGGCTTTATCAGTCCCTTCCCACCTCCAAATTTGCACTTCAGGGAAAAATACCTTACTCCTTTTCAGCATGAAAAGCGGACCATGCAATGCATTACAAAATGTAAATATTTTTATATAGATATTCCTATTCAATTTAATCAGTATTTACTCAGTTCATTGTGATTCACTGGGTGTCAGTGATTGCAATAATGACTTAAGTAGAACAGAGTTTTTTGCTTTAGTTAATGCTTGTAAGAATAAGAGTTAGAATTAATTAGCCCGGGGGCAGCTAGGTGGTGCAGTGGATAAAGCACCGGCCCTGGATTCAGGAGTTCCTGAGTTCAAATCCAGCCTAGACACTTGACACTTACTAGCTGTGTGACCTTGGGCAAGTCACTTAACCCTCATTGCCCTGCCAAAAAAAGAATTAATTAGCCTACCATGTATGGATGATAATATTACCTCTATTTGATTTATAGGCTGGATCAATACTTTATTAGATAGATTTATATTGTATTAGTTATGCCTGATGTAAAAAATTACATTAACTTGTATTAGGAATTTGCTATATTAGCACTACACCGCTCCCCCACCCCCAACACACACACACACACACACACACACACACACTCCTATGAGAGAATCATGCTTGAAAAACCACAATTGCCTCCTTATAAACATTCTTCTAAACAAAAGGTGAAGAATATCAAGGGAACTCATTTAAAAATGCACAGGAAGGTGGGCTAGCCTTACCAAATCTGAAGCTATACTATAAAGTAGCAGTCATCAAAACTATTTGGTATTGGCTAAGAAATAGACTGGTGGATCAATGGAATAGGTTAGACACAGGAGGCAAAGTAGTAAATGACAATAGTAATTTACTGTTTGATAAACCCAAAGACTTAAGCTTCTGGGATAAGAACTACTATTTGACAAAAACTGCTGGGAAAAAATGGAAGATAGTATGGCAGAAATTAGGAATAGACCAACGTCTTATACCACATACCAAAATAAGGTCAAAATGGGTACATGATTTAGTCATAAAGGGTGATACCATAGGTAAATTAGGAAAGGAAGGAATAGTTTACCTCTCAGATCTATGGAGAAGAGAAGAAATTTATGACCAAACAGGAGATAGAGGATATTATAAAATATAAAATGGATGATTTTGATGACATTAGGGTGAGTGAGAGGGAGGAGTTCAGGATGATGGGTTTCAGAGGGAAAGATAATGAGTTTTACTTTGTTGAGTTCAAGATGACTGCAGGACACCTAATTCAAAAGAACTGTTAATTTAGACAGCAAAAAGGGGTTAATAGAAAAACCTAAGACCCAAGCTCTAATTCAGATATGAGCTCTAAAAGGGATTCAGTCCCCAGTTAATGGATAACTTACAAGTCAGGATGCTAGGTTCTCTTACCCATAGTAATCAGTACCCATAATGGGGACATAAAGGGGCAGGTCACATAACAATGATACATGGACAGGCTATAGAAACTCAAACTAGGAATAAATGATAAATAAAGATGTTTTTAAATTAAGCATAGGAACCAGAAAGAGATATGCACAGAAAAGGCCAAATTTATCCCCAGATTCACTTTATGACATGTCAACCCCAAAAACACACCTCCAGGGAAACGGTACCCACCTTGGGGGTTGGCTTAGGACCCCAGGAACTCCAAATTAGGATAAGCCCTCCCCTGTACCTCCCTAAGGTGGAGATTATTATACTGAGAAAGACAGGCCATCCCACTACAAATATAATTGTCTTTCCTTTCCTTATTTGAGAGATACCTTTCCACTTTTCTGGTTCTCTCCCTGTGGTCACCCACAGTATTGCAATAAAACTTGGGAAACAGTCACTGAGTTTTGTAATTTTTGGGATGACTCATGATCAATTTGACCCTTAATCCCAGCCCACATCATTGTTAATAGCAAAAACAATAAAAACAATATGATCATGTCAATAGAAATATATAAAGTCTTTGACAAAATCGAATAATCATTTATAAATGAATGGAAAATCATTTATTAAGTACTTACTGCATGCCAAAAAGCTGTAATTCACCCCTACCTCACATGGAGATGAATCTTTTCCTTGTCAAGTCAAACCCCTTCTACAATTACAAGTGATACCATTCTATCCCATTTTCTCCAAAATATTGCCACCTCAATCATCCTTACTTTTATACTCATTTTCAATCTCTAGGCTGCTTCCCTGCTATTTAAAATCCTTTTTAAAAAATCCTCACTAGATCTGTCCATCCCCACTAGCCATTGTTCCATACCCCTCCTGACAACTTAAGAAGGCCATCTACAACAGGTATACCACAATTTCCTCTCCTCTCATTCTCTTCTTAACTCTTTGTGGTCTGGCTTCTGAGATCCCATCATTCAACAAAAACTACTCCTCCAAAATTACTAATAATCTCTGAATTGCCAAAGCTAATGGGTTGTTTTTTTCACAATTTTTATTTTTCTTGACCTCTCTGCATTCTCTGACACTGTTGATCACTCCTTCTCTTTAAATTTTTTGTTTTGGGTTTTTTTTTGGTGAGGCAATTGGGGTTAAGTGACTTGCCCAGGGTCACACAGCTAATAAGTGTTAAGTGTCTGACGTCATATTTGAACTCAGGTCCTCCTGAATCCAGGGCTCTATCCACTGCACCACCTAGTTGCCCCTCTTTAAGTTTTAAGGACACTACTCTTTCCTGAGTTTTTCCTCCTTAGCTTCTGAGACTCCAGAATGATCTTTGCTGGATCTTTATCCAGGTCACACCCACCAATCATAGGTGCCCACAGGGCTCTGTCCTTAGCCCTTTTCTCCTCTTCCTTTATGATTTCAATACCTCCCACAGATTCAATTATCATCTCTATGCTAATCTTCTCAGATTGACTTGTCCAACCCTATTCTCTCAGCTAACCTTTGGTCAAACATCTTCAACTACATATTGCACATCTTGAATTGCATGTTCTACAGTTATCTTAAACTTAATATGTCCAAAACTAAACTTATTTACTTTCCTCCTAAACTCTTCCCACTTCTAGACTTTCCTATTACAATAGAGAGTGCCAACATCCTCCCAGTCACCCAGGCTCACAGTCTAGGTGTCATCCTCAACTAATTTCCTCATTCCTCCCCATACCCAATATGTCATCAACGTCTATCTTTTTTTTTTTTTTAGTGAGGCAATTGGGGTTAAGTGACTTGCCCAGGGTCACACAGCTATTAAGTGTTAAGTGTCTGAGGTCTGATTTGAACTCAGGTACTCCTGACTCCAGGGCAGGTGCTCTATCCACTGCACCACCTAGCTGCCCCTTAGGTCTATCATTTTTACCTTCCTAACATCTCTCACATACAACCTCTTCTCTCTTCTGACACTGCTACCACCACCCTGGTGCAGGTCCTCATAATCTCATACCTAGACTATTGCAATAGCCTGATGATAGGTCTCCCTTGCCACAAGTCTCTCTCTACCCCAGTCCATCCTCCACTCAGATGTCAAAGTAATCTTCCCAAAGTGCTAGTCTAACCATATTGCTGCCTCTACCTACCCAATAGGCTCCAGTGGCTCCCTATTGATTCCGAAATAAAAAATAAAACCCTCTATTTGATGTTCAAAGACTTTTATTACACACACTCTCCACCTTCCAGTCTTCTTACTCCTTACATTTACCCAAGAACTCTTTGATCCAGCGACACTGGCCTTTTTGCAGTTGCTCAAACAAGACTCTCAATCTCCTGATTCTGGTCATTTATTCTGCTCATTTTCTCTGGCTGCCCGCCCCAATATTTTTCTTTCCTATCTACCTCTTGGCTTCCCTGGCATCCTTCAAGTCCCTATTAAAATCCTACCTTTTAATAGAAGCCTTTCCTGATCCCTCTTAATTCTAATGTCTTCTTTCCATTGATCATTTCCAATTTTTCTAGTTTATCTTTTCTTTTCTAATTTATCTTATTTATTGATCATACATAGTTATTTTTATGTGGTCTTCTCCATTAGATTGAGCTCCTCCAGGGCATCCATTGTCTTTTACCGTTCTTTGTATCGCTAGCTCTTATCACAGACATTTAATGACTGATTGTATTTATACAAATAAAAAAGCAGAGTCCTGGGCCTCAAGGAGTTTGCTTTCTAATGCATGGAAAGTACACATAAAGGAGTGGTGTCTAGGGAAGGGCACTTTGGTCCAGAAAGAGTAGGGAGGGAATCCCTTTGTGTAGACTAACTGCCCTATTTGCAACTATCTAACTAAAAATAAAAGCTATTACTATGCACAATGAATACACACAATAACCTTTCAAAAAACTAAGCTCTGGGGTTAAATCAGGATGTTTACAACTACTAATGTGTACATAGATATATCTTGGGCAGCTAGGTGGGGCTGTGGTTGGAGTTCTGGGTCTGGAATGAGGAAGATTCATCCTTCTGAGTTCAAATCTGACCTCAAACACTTACTAGCTGTGTGACCCTGGGCAAGTGACTTAACCCTGTTTGCCTCAATTCCCTCATCTGTAAAATGAGCTACAGAAGGAAAAGGCAAACCAGTCCAATATCTTTACCAAGAAAACCCCAAATATGATCATGAAGAGCCTGACATGACTGAATAATAACAAAAAGATAGATAAATAGATATAGACATAGACATAGATAAGGATATGTAGTTCTAGAAATGTTCATTATAGTAATAAAGTTAGGGACTGAACTTGTGAGTTCATTGGTTTAAGGAACTCATAGATAAGGAAACTCTCTACCATCATGGAATCCTGTACCTTCTCTTCAATTTATGAGTTGCCTGGTTACTAGGGTTAAGTCACTTGTCCAAGGTCCTACAGATTCTTCATCCACTCCATGACCTCTAATCCCTCTACTCTTCAATGATCTCCCAGGTCACCTCTCCTGAACCAGCTGCTCTCTCCTTCCCACCCTTACTCCTTGGTGAAATTCTATACAGTCCTCCTCTCTTGAATCCTTAGTCTCCTTAATGTATTTCTGATATGCCCCACCAAAAATCAGCCCTAGATCACCATCACCATTTGTTGCCTTCACTCCTACACATGTGCTACTGAATGAAGGTGGAGAAAATCATGCAACCCTTCTGACTGGGTCCACTACAAATTTATGTTACATAACTTCAAATGAGCCCTTACTGCTGCTTAATCAACTATACCTCCCTTATCAGCTCATTATTCCACTCTCCACAACAGCTCTTCCAAGTCTCTTCATCCCTCCCTCCTCAAAATTCTCAGGGCGCCCTTCCTCCCCCAGATCTCTCAGATGAGAACCTTGCTTCATATTTTACAGAAAATTTGAGGTCCTTTACTCCCTCTTCTTCCCCTTCCTCATCTCCTTTCACTCAGATGCCTTCTTCCCCTTTCTCACCCCTATGCACAGGATGAAGTGGCCTTACTCCTTAACAAGGCTAAACCCTTCTACCTATTCAATAGATCCCATTCCATCCTATCTCCTCCAACATATTACCCCTTCTGTCACCCCCGATCTCACCTATTTTCAATCTCTCTCTGTTGGCTTATTTCCTAATGCCTATAAATATGTCTATGTCTCCTCTATCCTGAAAAGACCCTGACTTGATGCTTCCATCCCTCCTAATCATCCTCTACCTCTTCAGCTATCAGTAGCCAAACTCCTGAAAAAGACTCTTTACAATAAGTGCCTCTAGACCCATGATGGAAAATGCTCTCGACATCCAGAAAAAAGAACTGTGGATCTGAATGCAGACTGAACCATTCTATTTATACTTTTTGGTTGTTTAGGGTTTTTTTTTTCCTTTTTTGAGGTTTTTCCCTTTTGTTCTGATTCTTCTTTCACAAATGACTAATGTAGAAATATATTTAATGCCATTGTACGTATATAAACTATATCAGATTGCTTTCTGTCTTGGGGAGGGGTGAAATGAGGGAGGTAGAAAAATCTGGAACTCAAAATCTATTTTGAATGTAATAAACATTTTTATTTACAATTTTGGCTTCCAATTTTTATCCTTCCTTCCCTCTCCTCCCTGCCCCCTCCCAAAGGCAGCAAACAATCAGATATGGGTTATACATGTACAGTTATGTAAAACATTACCATATTTGTCGTTTTATACAAGAAAATTTGATTAAACGAAAAAAGTGAAAAATAGCATGTTTCAGTCTGTTCTATCAGATCATTGTATTGTTGAGAAAATTCAAGTAATTCACAGTTCTTCATCAAACACTGTTGGAACTCAAAATCTTATAAAAACAAATGTTGAAAACTATTTTTACATGTAACTGGGAAAAAATAAAATACTATTAAGATTAAAAAAAAAACAATAAGTCGGCAGCTAGGTGGCACAGTGGATAAAGCACCAGCCCCGGATTTGGGAGGTCCTGAGTTCAAATGTGGCCTCAGACACTTGATACTTACTAGCTGTGTGACCCTGGGAAAATCACTTAACCTTCATTGCCCTGCAAAAAAAAAATTTTTTAAACAAAACAAAACAGTAAGTGCCTCTACTTTCTCTCTACTCACTCTCTTCTTCACCATTTATAATCTGGCCTCCAACTTTATCATCCCAATGAAACTACTCTCTCCCAAATTACCAATGATCTTACTTGAATTGGATCCTTAAATAATTATTGCTAGCATTATATAGCTAAGATTTGCAAATCATTTTGCATTTGTGCTTTCACCTTGTGAGATAGGTTCTATTATTATCCCTATTTTTCAGTTGAAGAAACTGAGACAGATTAAATTACTTTCTCACAGTTGAGGGAGTACTCAAAGAGTAGGAACTAACTGCCTTTTGCCTTTCCTTCTGTCTCTGACATCTTTTAAATATTATTTTATTTTTTCTAATTATAGATAAAAATAGATTTAATATTCATTTTTACAAACTTGAGTTCCAAATTTTTCTCTCTCCCTCCCTCTCCTAAAATGGTAAGCAATTTGATATGTTATATATGTGCACTTATGTAAAATACATTTCCATATTAGCCATACTTGTAAAAAAAAATAATAAAACAGACCAAAAGGGGGAAAAAATAAAGTGAAAATGGTATGCTTTGATCTACATTTCAGAGTCCATCAGTTCTTTCTCTGGAATTCCTTTGGAATTATCTTGATTCATTGTATTGCTAAGAAGAGCTAAGTCATTTATAGTTGATCCTCTCACAATGTTACTGTTACTGTATACAATGTTCTGATTCTGTTCGTTTTGTTATGCATCAGTTCATATAAGTCTTTCCAGGTTTTCCTGAGAGCATCCATTTGTTACTCCTTATAACAAAATAGTATGCAGATACATTCATATACCACAGCTTGTTCAGTCATTCCCCAATTGATGGGCATCCCCCTCAATATCCGATTTTTTGCCATCACAAAAATATCTCTAGCACTTTATCACAGTGCTTAGCACATAGTTGGTGTTTTATAAATGGTTTTCTTATTTGACTTGACTGTGATTCCTGGTCTAACACTTTATCCATTAGGACCTAGCTGTCCTAAAATATGTCTCTCTGCCCTAATTATAAAGTCCAAGCATATACATTTAGGATTACTGAATAGAAATTTGGGGTTGGCAACTGTCTTAATTTTTTTTAATCATCACTTTGAGTTTGAGTCCCCAGTTTGCTGGAGAAGGAAATAGCAAACCACTACAGTATCTCTACCAAGAAAACCCCAAATGGAGTCACAGAAAATCAGACACAACTGGAAAATAGCTTAAAACAACAACAACATTTTTGGAAGGAATTTTTGAAGGAACTAGGTATGTTTAGCATAAGTAATCATTGTTAAGAAAAATACTTTTTGGGGCAGCTAGGTGGTGCAGTGGATAAAGCACCGGCCCTGGATTCAGGAGTTCCTGAGTTCAAATCTGGCCTCAGACACTTGACACTTACTAGCTGTGTGACCCTGGGCAAGTCACTTAACCCCCATTGCCCCGCAAAAAAAAAAAGAAAAAGAAAAAGAAAAATACTTTTTCTGCTTGGGCCCAGAGAAAAGAACAAGAAGAAGGGGGAAGAAGCTGAAAAGAGACAATTTGGGCTTTCTATTAGGACATACTTCCTCACATCCCAAGTGCCCAAAAATGGAAGAAATTGCTTGAGGATCAGATACAGTAGTTTCCCCTTCAGGAAAAATTTTCAAATAAAGTTTGGATGGGGGAAGCTAGGTGGTACAGTGGATAGAGCACTGGCCCTGGATTCAGGAGGACCTGAGTTCAAATCCAGCCTCAGACACTTGACACTAGTTGTGTGACCCTGGGCAAGTCACTTAACTCCAATTGCCTCACAAAAAAAAAAAAAAGACTGGATGACCATTGGTCAGCTAAACTGTAGAGGGGATTCTTAGTCAAATATAGTCTGAAGAGATGGGCCCTAAGATTTTTCCATTTCTGAGATGCTGGGAAATGCCCTGTTCCTGATTTTAATGGGACAAAATTTTTCTGGGTTTCATAGGCAACAAATGTCCCTTCATCTTAAATCTTTTTTCTCTCCCAATCCTTCTATCTACTAGCTCTTTTTTTGTTTTGTTTTGGTTTTTGGTTTTTTGGTTTTTTTTTAGTGAGGCAATTGGGGTTAAGTGACTTGCCCAGGGTCACACTGCTAGTAAGTGTTAATTGTCTGAGTTCAGATTTGAACTCAGGTACTCCTGACTCCAGGGCCGGTGCTCTATTCAATGCACCACCTAGCTGACCCTTCTATCTACTAGCTCTTACTGAAACATGGTTTTTCCTTGATGACACAGCTACCTGAGCCACCCTTTCCAGTACTGGTTGCACTTTTACTCATTCTCTTCATCTCATTGGTTGAGGTGGGGAATTGGAATACTCCCTTGTTCCCCATTGCCACTTCTAGATTTTCCCCCTTACTCCATCACTCAGTAACTTCTCTTCCTTTAAGGTTCATACTATTAATATCTACTACTCAAACAAAATCCAGGTAGCTGTTGGCTACATATCCCTTGGTCTTTCCCCTTCCTTTTTCAATGAATTTGATACCTAGCTTACAATTTTTCTTTCCTTCTCAACTGCTGCCCTCACACTAAGGGACTTCGACATACATATTTATTCTCCCTTAAAATACCTCCTCAACCTACTCACCTCTACCCCACCTTTAGCCATACACAAAGAGGGTCATACCCTGTTCTTGCCATCATCTATAAATGTACCACCTCTACTTCAAGAATTCTGAAATCCCCTTACCTAATCAGAATCTATTGGCTTCTGGGGCAGCTAGGTGGCACAGTGGATAAAGTGCTGGCCCTGGATTCAGGAGTACCTGAGTTCAAATCCAGCCTCTCAGACATTTACTAGCTGTGTGACTCTGGGCAAGTCACTTAACCCTCATTGCCTGCAAAAAAAAAAAAAAAAAGAATCTATTGACTTTTAACCTCTCCCTCTGCCTTCCTTTACAAAATTGTGCTCTTCAATCACACCATGATGACCAATCCCTTGACCTACCCATTCTCTTCCAGGCCATCTCTGCTGCACAGGTCACTCTCACTTCTTCTCCCCATCTTGACTCCTTGGTGAACCAAAATTCTACAAAGTCCTCCTCTCTTGAATTCCTCCCCCCTTATCATATCAAAATTTATACCCAGTCTTAGAATATTCCCACCATCAGTTGCTTTTGCTCCTACACCCGTGCTTCTGAACAAAAATATAGAAAACCATTTTCTTATGTTACATAAGTTCAACTGAGTCCTCACTGTTTCTAGGCAATCCTAACTCTATTTCCCTTATCAACTCTCAGTCCCACTCTCCACAGCAGCTGCCCTTCAGAGTTGTTTTGGTTTTTTTGTGGGGCAATGGGGGTTAAGTGACTTGCCCAGGGTCACACAGCTAGTAAGTGTCAAGTGTCTGAGGCTGGCTTTGAACTCAGGTATTCCTGAATCCAGGTCCAGTACTTTATTCCAGAGTTGTTTTAATTTGTGTTTCTCTAATCAAAAGTGATTTAGACATTTCTATTCGACATCTTACCTTGGAGGCAGCAGCAGCAGCAGCAGGAGTTCCTGGAGCCTTACCATGCCACCCAAGGATGATAAGAAAAAGAAAGATGCTGGCAAATCGGCCAAGAAGGACAAGGACCCTGTGAACAAGTCTGGGGGCAAAGCTAGAAGTGGTCCAAGGGAAAAGTGTGAGACAAGCTCAACAATCTGGATCTGTTTGACAAAGCAACTTAGGACAAACTCTGCAAGGTCCCCAACTATAAATTTATCACCCCTGCAGTGGTCTCAGAAAGACTGAAGATTTGGGGTTCTCTAGCCTGGGCAGCACTCCAGGAACTGCTTAGTAAAGGTCTGATTAAACTAGTTTCTAAACACAGAACACAAGTGATATATACTAGGAACACCAAGGGTAGAGATGCTCCAGCTGCTGAATATGCATGAAATGGTTCGACATTTTTGTGTACATTTTCAAAAATAAACTTATTGGACCTTTAAAAAAAAGTGATTTAGAGGGGGCAGCTAGGTGGCACAGTGGATAAAGCACCAGCTTTGAATTCAGGAATACCTGAGTTCAAATCCAGCTTCAGCGACTTGACACTAGCTGTGTAACCCTGGGCAAGTCACTTAATCCTCATTGCCCTGCCAAAAAAAAATAAAACAGATAAAAAAGAAAAAAAGTGGGCGGCTAGGTGGCGCAGTGGATAAAGCACCGGCCCTGGATTCAGGAGGACCTGAGTTCAAATCCAGCCTCAGGCAGTTGACACTTACTAGCTGTGTGACCCTGGGCAAGTCACTTAATCCCCATTGCCCCATGCAAAAATTTTTTTTAAATTTTTTCAATTTAAAAAATGTTTAAAAAAAAAAAGGAAAAAAATGATTTAGAGCATTTTTTTCATATGGCAATAGATAGCCTGTTCATATCCTTTGACCATTTCACAATTGGGGAATAACATATTCTTTTTTTTTTCCTTTTTTTGCAAGGCAAAACGTAGCGCATGTCAGCAGTCTAGGCTTTACTCCGGTCGGGTCCGGGGTCCGGAGGTCACGGCCTGGCGCTATGGTCGCTGCGGGAGCAGCAGGACCAAGGCAAGTCCGACCACAGTGTCGTCAAAGCCGGGAAAGCTATGCCTTCCTTCTAATCCTGGCTGCATTGCTTCTGTTTCTACAAAATTTTTTAATTTAATGCAATCAAAATGATTCATTTTGTATTTCATAATAGTCTCTATCTCTTCTTTGGTCATAAATTATTTTCCTCTCCATGGATCTGAGAGGTAAACTATTCCTTTCTCTCCTAATTTACCCATGGTATCACCCTTTATGTCTAAATCATGTACCCATTTTGACCTTATTTTGGAATATGGTATAAGATGTTGGCCTATGCCTACTTTCTGCCATAATATCTTCCAGTTTTTCCAGTTTTTTTTTTCCAGCAGATTTTGTCAAATATTAAGTACTTATGCCAGAAGCTTAAGTCTTTGGGTTTATCAAACAGTAGCTTACTATAGTCAATTACTACTATGACTCTTGTGCCTAACCTATTCCACTGACCTACCATTCTATTTCTTAGCCAGTATCAAATAATTTTTATGACTGCTGCTTTATAGTATAACTTTAGATTTGGTACAGCTAGTTCAACTTCCTGTGCATTTTTTTCATTAGTTCCCTTGATATTCTTGACCTTTTGTTCTTCCAGATGATTTTATTATTTTTTCTAGCTCTATAAAATAATTTCTAGGTAGTCTTGATGTAGAATATCATACATAGCCTCTGATCTTGTTTATCTCAAACAGACCCAGGCCTTGCTATGTTTCAAATAGCAGCTGCAATCTGTAATCTCTGCTTTCTGACCTTGTCTGTCTCAGACAGGCTCTGGCCTAGAGATACCTCAGCTACAATGCCAAGCCTCCCTTAACCCTCCCTTAATGGTATCCCTTGTGCAACAACAAGCCTCCCCTAACTACTAGGTGCCACTATGCATCCTTTGTTCAATGAATAACTGACCTCATCTTTGTTTGATAAACTTGCCACCATACCACGCCTACTCTTTTTATATATAACCAGGTGGGCTACAAGACTCACTGCCCATTGTTGGAGGGATGAAATACCCCCCTTGGGTCCGTGGGTAATAAGCTCTCTCTCCATCTCCTAGTACTTGGCTGAGTATTTTCTGTGTCAATTGTGCCCTGACAGTCTGATTGGTATAGCATTGAATAAGTCAATTAATTTAGGTAGAACTGTCATTTTTATTATATTAGCTTGGCCTATCCTTGAGCGATTGCTATTTTTCCAGTTATTTAGATCTGATTTTACTTGTGTGAAAAGTGTTTTGTAATTGTGTTCATATAGTTCCTGGGTTTATCTTAGCAGGTAGACTCCCAATTATTTTATATTGTATGCAGCTATTTTAAATGGAATTTCTCTTTCTATCTGTTTCTGAGCTTTGTTGGTCATGTATAGAAAGCTGATGATTTATGTGGATTTATTTTATATCCTGCAACTTTGCTAAAATTGTTAATTGTTTCAAGCAGTTTTTTAGTTCATTCTCAAGCTTAAAGCAATCATTCCAGAAAGGAAAACAACCACTTGTCACCTGCAGTTTCCCATTCACTCATCCCAAAAGTATGGATCCAGATTTGGTCACTGAGGGAGGGAATGACAGATAGATGAATAGAGCATTTATTAAATAATTACTATATACCTGGCATGAGATGAAGGAGTAAGCATAAAGTCAGAGGTTCAGTCCAACTCTATAACCTCCATAAATAGGCAGGTCAAATTCTTAAAGTATCAGATCACAGAGAAGAATGTCCAAGAATTCGTAGAGATGCAAGGATTATCCCTAATCCCATCCACAGGATTGCAAAAAGCCCAAGGCTACCCTAAAAGCCATTTAGTCTAATTACTCTCAGGAAGGAGGTACTAAATTTGCCGAGGAGGGAAAACAAATACAAACAACCTGGCCCTGGGCAAAATTGCCAAGTAGGCTGCTTCAATTTAGCAAGCCAGGGGCAGCTAGGTGGCGCAGTGGATAAAGCACTGGCCCTGGATTCAGAAGTACTTGAGTTCAAATCCGGCCTCAGACACTTGACATTTACTAGCTGTGTGACCCTGGGCAAGTCACTTAACCCCCACTGCCCTGCAAAAAAAAAAAAAAAATTAGCAAGCCAGTTTTGCCCTTCCTTCCTTATCCCCTCTTTTCCCTTCTCTTTCTTGGACCTGAGCAAAAATGTGTAGTCATAATTCTAATAGTTCATATTGGAGACAGTGTAGGGTAATGGATGGAAGGTGGCTGCAGCATCTGAAAGACTTGGCTTCAAATTCAGACTCTGAGGCACTAAGGGTGTGAACACAGGGAAGTATAACCTCTCTCAGTGCCTGCAGGCAGCCCTCTAAGACTCAATTACTCTGGGTCTCCATAGGAGTTCCCCAGAGAGTTTAAATCACAGATTTAAATTTTAAAAAAGAAAAAATTTAGCACTTCTTTAGTGCTTGTTCCACTAAAGATTTGTATAGATAAGGCATTTATCTTCATAACACCAACTTCTCTTTTCTTATTCATCCCTCCCCCCCCCCATATAACCTAGTACTTTGTTGTTTGTTTTTCTCCTTTTTCTACCCCAGTTTGTTGTTTTGTGTTGTTTTTTTCCGGGGCAATCGAGGTTAAGTGACTTGCCCAGGATCACACAGCTATTAAGTGTCAAGTGTCTGAGGCCAGACTTGAACTCAGGTCCTCCCGACTCCAGGGCCGGTGCTTTATCCACTGTGCCACCTAGCTGCCCCCACCATATATCTTTAAAAATAGTGGATTATGGGGCACCTTGGAGTCAGGAGGACCTGAGTTCAAATCCGGTTTCAGACACTTGACACTTACTAGCTCTGTGACCTTTGGCAAGTCACTAAACCCTCATCGCCCGGCAAAAAAAAAAAAAAAGATATGGTTTCATCTATTGGGATATGCTCCACCAATGCATATTACAAGCTTTCTACATCATTTCTGCCAACCTCCCATTAGTCTGGAGGGCAGGGACTGTTTTTGGTTTTCTTATATCTCCAACACTTAGCACAGGGCTTGGCACATAAGAAGCACTTGGTAAATACTTTTTGACTTGACATCACTTTGAATTGCTGTAAGGCTGATGTTAGGTGTTAAGCCTCCAGTGACTTAACTAACATTCATGCTATCCCAGGCTTGAAACATTTTCAGCTTTGTAGGACTTAAAAGACTTTAGACCCCACTGGTGTAGGTTTTGAGAACCCAAGATAACCCCAGGCTCTCCACTTCTACTTATAAGTTCCCTCTCCCAGAAATAATCAAATTCAAAGGATTCTAAACTGAGTAAATCTATAAGTGAACTTTTTTTTTTTTAGGCAATGGGGGTTAAGTGACTTGCCCATGGTCACACAGCTAGTAAGTGTCAAGTGTCTGAGGCCGGATTTGAACTCCTGAATCCTGGGCCGGTGCTTTAACCACTGCGCCATCTAGCTGCCCCCTATAAGTGAAATTTTAAGACTCAGAAGGGCAGGGTTGTTGTCTAACGGACTAGCTGCCCAGGAAATCCAGCCACACAGAATTCTTATTTATATTGTTGGACCAATACTGAAGAGCCCTTCTCCAAAGACTAATCCTAAGAGGTGTCATAAGTAGCCCTAAAGTGTTAGAGGGTAACAATACCTCCCAGGGATATTATCATTCCTTTTTTTTTTTTTTTTTTTTGGTGAGGCAATTGGGGTTAAGTGACTTGCCCAGGGTCACACAGCTAGTAAGTGTTAAGTGTCTGAGGCTGGATTTGAACTCAGGTACTCCCGACTCCAGGGCCAGTGCTCTATCCACCTTGCCACCTAGCTGCCCCAGATATTATCATTTCAATGGAGGATCTTAAGGGAAAAAGCTTTCTAGAACTAAATGAATAAAAAGTAACTATCAACAAGCTTGGAGGGAAAGAGGATAGGTCAGTGGTTAGAGCAATTAAAAGAATACCTTCCATCCTTCAACTCAAATGCCATAATAGACTCAACTATGGCTAATCTTAGTTTCCATTCAATTTGGCCATAACCTTTCCAAAGGAAAACTGTCAATAGGCAATCATTCAGTTCTATTAAACATTCATTATCTTCCCATTTTCCCTCCCTCCCCTCCTTGCAAGGCACTACACTAGGTGCTGGAACTAAAAAAAGCAAAAGAAAAAAAGAAAAACCAATACCTAACCTCAAGGCATTTACCTTTTATTGGGGGAGACAATCTGTAAATTTGTTGAAAAAGAGTTCCAACAACTGACAGAATCAAGAAATACTTCTTTAAAATTTGACACCTGAGGGGCCGCTAGGTGGCGCAGTGGATAAAGCACCAGCCCTGGATTCAGGAGTACCTAAATTCAAATCCAGCCTCAGACACTTGACACTTAACTAGCTGTGTGACCCTGGGCAAGTCACTTAATCCCCATTGCCCCTCAAAAATAAAACAAAACAAACAAACAAAGAAATTGACACCTGAACTGAGATTTAAAAGAAGCTAAACCAAACCCAGGAAAAAAAAAAAAAAAGGAACTGTGGAGTATAGATGCTGATTGAACCATACTGTTTCATTTGTTTTTGGTGCTGTTGTTTTTCTATTTTGAGGTTTTTCCTCATTGCTCTGATTTTCCTCTTACAACATGACTAATACAGGGGCAGCTAGGTGGCGCAGTGGATAAAGCACTGGCCCTGAGTTCAAATCCAGCCTCAGACACTTGACACTTAACTAGCTGTGTGACCCTGGGCAAGTCACTTAATCCTCATTGCCCTGCAAAAAAAAAAAAAAAAACACCAAAAACAACAGGACTAATACAGAAATATGTTTAATGTTATTATATGTATGTATGTGTGTGTGTGTATATATATATATATATATATATATATATATATATATATATATATATATATATAACCTATATCAGATTACCTGCTTTCTAGGGGAGGGGGGAGGGAGGGAGAAAAATATGAAATTGGAAAGCTTGTATAAACAAAAGTTGAGAACTATATTTACATGTAACTGGAAAAAATAATATAGTTTATTGATTAAAAAGAAGAAGAAGAAGCTAAAGATTCTGAGAGACAGAGATGAGAAAGAAGTGGCCCAAGTGTGGGGAAACAATCCTTTCGAAGACACAAAAACTAGAACTGGAGAAAGAGATGGAGATGGAGGTAAAAGTAGAAGTGGAGGTGGAAATGGAGATGGAGATGGAATGCCATTTCAGACAATATCAAGGAGTCTAGTTTGTCTGTAACCTGAGTACCCAAAAGGAAATAATGTGCAATAAATCAGGAAACATAGGCTAAAGGCAAAATTATGCCAGGCATAATACTTGTAAAGAGTTTGTACTCTTTACAATAATAGGGAATAACAGAGAACCACACTGGAGCTTCTTAAGTAGGGAAGTGACATGGTCTGACCTGAGCTTTAAGAAAATTACCTGGCAGCTATATGAAAAGAAGAGAGACTAGAAGCAGAAAGTCTATTTGACCAGTCCAGGCACAAGATAAGAAGGACCAGAACTAGTAATGTGGGCGGAGAAAAGCAGTTAGATACAAAAGAGTTGCTCAACAGACCTGGTAAATAATTAGAAATGGGGATGCAGATGTTCAAGATAGTTCAGAGTCAAGTATAATTCTGAGGTTATAAACTTAGATGCCGGGGCAGCTAGGTGGCGCAGTGGATAAAGCACTGGCCTTGGATTCAGGAGTACCTGAGTTCAAATCCAGCCTCAGACACTTAACACTTACTAGCTGTGTGACCCTGGGCAAGTCACTTAACCCCTAATTGCCTCTCAAAAAAACAAAAACAAAAACAAATAAACTTAGATGCCTAGAAGGATGGTGGTATCATCCAATCAATCAATCAACAATTACATAAGGAATCCCTAAAGAATAATGGGTTCCATTTTGGACATGTCAGTCAACAAGCATTATTAAGTGTTTACTATATGCCAGGCACTGTGCTAAGTTACAGGGTTATAAAAACATGGTCCCTACTCTCAAGGAGTTGACTTTCTTTTTAGTGAGGCAATTGGGTTTAAGTGACTTGCCCAGGGTCACACAGCTAGTAAGTGTTAAGTGTCTGAGGCAGGATTTGAACTCAGGTACTCCTGACTCCAGGGCTGGTGCTCTATCCACTGCGCCACCTAGCTGCCCCTGGAGTTGACTTTCTAATAAGGCAACATGTAAGCAACTATGTATATACAAGATATATATAATATAAATGGGAGGTAATCTCAGAGGGCAGGCAAATGAGATTTAGGGGTAAATGTGGGGGAAGGTATCAGAAAAGGCCTTTTATATAAGGTAGAATTTGAGTTAAGTCTTGAAAAAAGCCAGAGAAGCCTGGAGGTGAAGAGGAAAAGCATTCCAGACATGGAGGAAGGACAATGCTATGAGGAGTCAGGAGATGTAGTGTTGTGTATGAGGATCATCATGATGGTCAGTGTTGCTGGATCTTAGAGTATGTGGAAGGGAATGAAGAAAAATGGAAAAGTAGGAAAAGAATAGACTCTGAAGGGCTTTACAAACCAAACAGAAGGTGACTTGATCTTGGAGGTAATAGGGAAAATTCAGTGGGTTAATATGACTAGATCTATATTTTAGGAAAATCATCTTGGCAGTTTATCAAAAGATGGAGTGGGAAGAAACTTAGGGCAGGGAGAACAATTAGGAAATTATTGCAATTATCCAGATGTGAGATAGTGAGGGTCTACGCCAGAGTGCTGTCTGTGTGAGTAGAGAGAGGGGGATACATATGAGAGATGTTGTGAAGGTAGAAATGACAAGACTGGTTCCAGATTGGGTATTGTGAAGTGAGTCCAAGTGTGGAATCAAGGATGATGACACAGAGGTAGAAAAACTGGGTGACTAGTAGGATGGTGGTACATCCAACAGTAATAGTGAAGTTTGGAAAATGGAAGAGCTTGGTGGGAATGATGATGAATTATATTTGAAGTACATTGAGTGTGACATGTCCACCGGACATCCAAACTAGAGTTCAAGAAAAATGTTAGGTCTAGATAAATAGATCTGAGAATTATCTGCATTGAAATGATAACTTAACCCCTAGTTGCTAATGCAATGGCCAAGTGAAATAGTATAGAAAGAAAAAAGGTGAGGCAGGATAGAGTATTGGGGGACACCCATATTTAGTGGGGGTGACCTCTAGGAAGATACAACAAAGGAGACATGTTAAGCTTCAGTCATCTATGGGACTTCAAAGTCAGTCTAGCAAGTAGCTAGTGATGGAGGACCAGAATTCATTCAGTCATCTATGGATATTATGGATAGAAATTTAGGTATTCTTTAACATTTTGCCATGTGGTTTTTTTTTGTTTGTTTGTTTGTTTTTGTGAGGCAATTGGGGTTAAGTGACTTGCCCAGGGTCACACAGACAGTAAGTGTTAAGTGTCTAAGGCTGAATTTGAACTCAGGTACTCCTGACTCCAGGGCCGGTGCTCTATCTACTGCGCCATCTAGCTGTCCCTTGCCATGTGTTCGTAAAGGGGTACCATATTATGAGGGGGAATGTTCTGCTTTTCCAAGAATCCTGTAGGTGGCATCCATGTGTTACTTTTAATAGAAAGGCATGATGCCAACGACCTTTCCAAAGCTGACATCTTTAGAATCTCTGTTGGAAAGAAAGACACAGGGATCAGTTCTTATACCTGATCCATCCTCACCCTCATATTTTCCATTCTAACAAATGATGGTACATTAGCCTTTTATTGCTTAAAAGTGCATAATACTAGGAGACAAGAGACTGGCTAGAAGTGGTTCTGTCACTTGCTGTGGGACCTTGGAAAAGAATCACATCACCTCTATGGGTCTCAATTTGCCTCTCTGTCAAATAAAAGTATGGGACTTGATCATTTTTAAAGTCATAGAATTAGAGGATTGAGGATTTAGACCAGGAAAAGGTCTTAGAGATAATATAGTTGATTTACCTCATTTTATAAATAAGGAAACCAAGGCCCAGAAAGAAATTAGCAATTGCTCAAAACCATACATAAAAGGAGTAACAAAGAATTTTAATCTGGGACCTCTAATTCCAAAGCTACTGGATCTCACCTCTTGCCCCCTTCCCCCCCACCACCCCCACTATTCTGCTGCCTCCATTCCATTTCTTAATTTTACCTCTCTCCTCACCTAAACTCTCTCTAAAAGATAAAATAACTCAAACATGTAGTATTTGTGTCCTTTCTCAGATAGGAAAGACTTCCATTTAAGTCTAAAGGAAATGTTTACATTTTTTTTTAAATGCCATTGGCCAGATAATTGATACTTAGTGAGTTGACCCTGTTCCTTATGCCTCTGAGCTCTCCCTTCAAGGAACTGATCAGCCATGAAATCTATTTACTTTATGACAGAACACTTGGACATAATCACTGTTTCACCTGGTGATGCTACACAGAAAACAACCATTGATAATTGGTACCCTACTAAAAGCTATTTGCTTAGTCCATCTATGAGCCTAGGAGAATGACCATTAGACGTGATCAGTCAGGAAATCATACAATTACAATATGATCTAAAACCACTGTGATATATCATAGACTTCTTGAATGTCAGACTTAGAAGAAACTTCTGAAGCTATCTGGTCCAATGCTTATTGATAGTAAGAATACCATCTATAACATCCCTCAAAAGTCTTGCTTTAAGACTTGCAGGTGACTCCATATTTGTAGAGTTCAAATTGTTAGAAAATTTCCCTTTATATTAAGTCTAAATATGCCACCTTTCACCCATTAGTTCTCATTCTCTCTTCCCAGAGCCAAGCTAAATAGATCTTCCACGTGACAAGGTTTACTCTCAATTCCAAGTTCCAATTTATGCTTGTTTCAAATTGTGATCTTAATAATCACCATTCTAAACCACCAATATTTTGGGGTGATAATCTTTTTTTAACAATAACTAGAGTATATCATATATCCATTTTAAATAAATTCCATTGCTTTTTATTTATGTTATAGAAGTTTGTTGTTTATATTGTTTTGTTTTTTACCTTAGATCGGTATCCCTCAACACAGGAGTGAGGGAGGGAGAAGGGGAACATCTCTGCAGTCCTTCTCCAGAGGATGTCAAAGTACCCCTAGAATTCCATAGGGGAGAAAAATATTCCCTCTCTGTCCTCTTAAGATTCTCTATTTGAGCCAATAGGTTTGGCTCAAAGAGCTAAATCCTTACCTGATACCTGTGGCTTATAGGATTCCATCAGTTAACATATCCCTGCTTCACATTTTCTGAGGCCAAGTAATAATAACAATTAACAATAGTTAGGATTAATATAGTACTTTAAAGTTAAAAAGCTGTTAGAGAAAGGAAGAGTAGAGGATTATGTTGTACACACAGCTCATGTTATATTGTATAGTACATGTGCACTAGCTTCTGCCTACTCTACCCCTAATAGGATTATGCATCTCTATCAGCAGGGAGATTTCAATGTTTTACCATAGCCTTTCCCCACACTGAATTGGGTATATTTCATGCTACTTTGGGGGGCTTTACTCCATGGGTTTTGCACCTGTACCTTGCTCTCTGGTCCTTGCAGAATAAACTAAAGAGTCCAATGGTTTGAAAGTATCTCCTTAAAAGTGAATCAGCCCCTCAGAGAAGCTATAATTGGGGAGGTCGGAAAGGAGAGAAGTGGATTGTACATAAATAAAGCAATAGTTTGGTAAAAACGGTGGCATGAAATGCAGTCTTTCAAAAAGAATATTTCAGGGAAATGTTGTATGTGTCGACTGCCTATGTCAATGAAGGGGAAGGTTGTCATAACCTATATATTTTTTTTTCTGATAAAAGTATTTTATTTTTTTCCAGTTACATGTAAAGATAGTTCTCAACTTTTGTTTATACAAGCTTTCAAATTTCAGATTTTTCTCCCTTCCTCCCCCTTCCCCTAGACAGCAGGCAATCTGATATAGGTTATATATATATATATAATAACATTAAACATATTTCTGTATTAGTCATGTTATAGGAGAAAAATCAGAGCAATGAGGAAAAACCTCAAAATAGAAAAACAACAGCACCAAAACCAAAAGAAATAGTATGGTTCAATCAGCATTTATATTCCACAGTTCTTTTTTTTTTTCCTATAACCCATTTATTTTGATCCGGATAAATGACATCCAATCTAAATAACTGAGGCAAAAGAGGGAAGGACTCTCCAAACCCTGGATTATTTGCATGATTGCCTCAACTTTCTATCTCCTGTCATTTTGAAAACTCAACCTGAATACTGTGCCTGATGGTTGAATGTCACCATGGCAGCCCCAAAGACAGCTGTTTCAATGGATAGTTCAAGCATAGAAATTGCAAAGAAGAACCTATTTCTAACCTAGCAGTGGAGTTAATGATCACCTGTCACACTTCAGCAAAACATCAACCTCTTAGCAGAGTAGAAAACTGTTTTTTAAGTATCTGAACTAAGCCTTACAGGCCAGATATATAAACAAAGAATTTTGTGACCATATCAGAATATCCTTTGTTTTATTCAAAACAAAGTACCCATGTAGAGGCATCCCGGCATAGCACATCTTTGGAGCCAGGAAGATCTGAATTCATGTCTTGGCACGTAGGTGGTACAGTGGATAGAGTGCTAGCCCTGGAGTCAGGAGGATGAGTTCAAATCTGGCCTCAAACAATTACTAGCTTTGTGACCCTGAGCAAGTCACTTAACTCTGTTTGCCTCAGTTTTCTCATCTATTAAAAAAAAAACTGGAGAAGGAAATGCAAATCACTCCAGCATTTTTGCTAAAAAAAAAAAAAAACCCAAATGGAACGATAGAGTTGGACACATTTGAAAATGAATCATTGGGGGCAGCTGGGTGGTACAGTGGATAGAGTACCGGCCCTGGATTCAGGAGGCCCTGAGTTCAAATCCTGCCTCAGACACTTAACACTTACTAGCTGTGTAACCCTGGGCAAGTCACTTAACCCCAATTGCCTCACCAAAAAAAAAGAAAATGAATTATTAATAACACCATAACTACTCTTTCTAAAAGCTTATTAAATCTAGCTGATAATCAAGGGAGAACATAACCTCTGAGAATTATTCCTAGAATCCTGAGAGAGATCTGAAGCAATGGATGCTTTCTGGGGACCCTACCCTGGTAATGCAAGTATAAATTGGTGGGGGTGGGGGGTGGGGAATAGACCAGAGAACATGATGCATGTATACACACAAATAAGTAAATAAAAGTAATATGTTATACAAGAAGTTATACAAGTCATATAAAGTATGATAAAATAATGGGATTTAGCAGATACTCAAAGACCCACCTGGAGATTAATCTAAACTGATTGAATCAAGTGAGAGTGATTGACTGCTGATTAGCCTACTTCAAAGTTAACTAGATTGTGATCACACCTGGCTAGCCCTTAATGGATTTGTAGGATGCCAACCAATCAGCTTGAAGCAGTGTGTAAGGACCTCCTCTGTTCCAGACCTATAAAAAGCTTCCACAATCAGCTTGCTAAGGAGTTTGTGATTGAAGCAGGCTCCTGGCAGAGGACTTGAAGAAGAACCCGACCAGGCTGGAACTCTAGGCTAGATAGGCCTTTTCTTAACCTTCTGAATTCCATGTCAATACCTGTATGCTTTAATAAATGTTTAATGCCCAAAGACTGGTGCTAAAGCTTCTAATTTAAGGCGATCACACAATATAGATTTTAAACATCACAGAAGTAATACAGAGATAATGTATATCAAATCGCTTACCATCTCAGGGAGCAGGGAAGGAAGGAAAGGAGGAATGAGAATTTGGAATTTTAAATTTTAAAAAATGTTTAAAATTATTTTACATATAATTGGGAAAAATAAAATATTATTTAAAAAAAGAGTAATAGGGGCAGCTAGGTGGCACAGTGGATAGAGCACCAGCCCTGAATTCAGGAGGACCTGAGTTCAAGTCCAACCTCAGACACTTGACACTTACTAGCTGTGTGACCCTGGGCAAGTCACTTAACCCCAATTACCTCACAAAAAAAAAAGTAATACAGAGTAATTTTAAAAGGAAAAGAGAGTTTGCCATATCTTTTTTGCTTTTCTTCTCTCTTCTGTAGGACTGAAATGATGAGAAAGAAGGTGGTGATAGATTCTGGGGAATAAATTCGGTCAAGGATGTCTTCTTTTTAAGCAAAGGGTATAGTAGTAAAGGTGTTTAATGGGAAGCCAAGAAGCCAGGGTTCTGCTCTAGGCTCAGCCATTAACTCACTATGTAACCTTGGGACAGCCACTTCATCTCAATAGGGTTCACCTTCTTCATCTGTAAATTTAGGGAAAGTCCATTCCAGCTCCAATTTCTTGTGATTCTCAGGAGGGTGGCTTGGTGTCAACACCTTTTTGCACCAGTATTTTCTTGAGTGAAATAAAGGACTGAAGTGGTTATTAGTCAAGTTCAACTTGAAGGGGATTAACACAGCAAGTTGAGGCATAGAAGCCTCTGAATAATTGGATTGGGAAATGTGTTAATACTAATGTTAACATGCTTGTTATACTACCATGTTTACTACATTGAATTTGCTCTCAAGTTTGTACCAAGAGAAGACTTTCTTTTAAAAAATATTTAATTTTTATTGATAGCTTTTAGCTTTACGTCACTTTCATTTTCAAATATATTCTTTCCCTACTGAATGAGCCATAGCTTATAATGAAGAATATAAAGAAAAGAAAAGGTGAAAGGGTAGGAAAGCAGTTCAGCAAAATCAAATATATCAATTGATTCAGACAGTAAGCATATTATACCTATAATCATGTTCTACAAAGAAAGAAGTGGAGTCCATTATCTAATCTCTTTTTCAGGGTCAAGAATAATCATTATAATCATATTTCGTTCAGTTTAAAATTTTCTTATTTCCACTAACATTGTTGTAATCTTGTTTATATTGGTTTTTATGGTCTTGCTTAATCACCTTGCATCAATTTATACAACTTGCTATGCCTCTCTGAATTCTTTAGAATTCATTATTTCTTTTTCTTTTTTTTTTTTGGTGAGAAAATTGGGGTTAAGGAACTTGCCCAGGGTCACACAGCTAGCAAGTGTCAAATGCCTGAGACCAGATTTGAACTCAGGGTGAGTGCTCTATCCACTGTCACCTAGATGCCCTGAATTCATTATTTCCTAGGGTACAATAATATCCTAGTACACCCATACATCATTGTGTAAACCATTTTCCAATTGACAGCTTCTACTTTATTTCTAGGTCCTTGTTACCTTGTTATCACTAAAAGCTCTTTTATAAATGTTTTGGTGTATTTGGAACCCGTCTGTCTTTGACACCCCCCCCCCATATGTACCTACCAGTGGGATCTCTGGGTCAAAGGGTATGGATATGGGTGGTAGGGTCAACATCTAATAAGACTGGAGAGTTCCAGGGGCAGCTAGGTGTTGAAGTGGATAGAGCACCAGCTCTGGAGTCAGGAGTACCTGAGTTCAAATCCAGCCTCAGACACTTAACACTTACTAGCTGAGTGACCCTAGGCAAGTCACTTAACCTCAATTGCCTCACTAAAAAAAAAAAAAAGACTGGAGCATTCCCGATATTAGAGTAGACTATTTTTTCCTTAAAAACGCAATGGAATTGTCTGAGACTTAACTGGTCCAGGGAACTAAGACGTGAACCCTTAACATAGCTTCAAGATCACTGCAAAAGCCAAGCACTTGAGTAGTTGGTATTCCCCAGTCTCAAGACTCTGTCATGGTAGATGGAGAGTCAGAAGAGTTGAGTTCAATTGCTAAATATCCTACTGTTAAGTAACCCTCCTTTTGTTAAATGATAGATGGTCTATGAGTGTTTCATTTCATTCCAGTTCTGAGCCAGAACCAGAAATCCTTTGAGTTGAATCAAACCTGGCCCTGAACATTTTAGTTCCTTGGTATAGTTCCAAATTACTTTTACTTAGTATAGTTCCAAATTACTTTTCAGAACAGTTGAACCAATTCCTGGTTCCATCAACAGCATGGCTACCTTTCCAGAGCTGGGAAGGACACTTGCTATGAGAAGTAAGGATCCTGCAAAAGTTTAGGTTTCCTCTTTTTTTGTTTTGTTTTTTGGGGGACAGTGAGGGTTAAGTGACTTGCCCAGGGTCACACAGCTAGTAAGTGTCAAGTGTCTGAGGCCAGATTTATACTCAGGTCCTCCTGAATCCAGGGGTAGTGCTTTATCCACTGCACCACCTAGGTGTCCTTAGATTTTCCCTTAATAGTATTTTTTTCCCAATTACATGTAAAGATAGTTTTCAACATTCATTTTTATAAGATATTGAATTCCAAATTTTTTTCTCCCTTCCTCTCTTCCCTCCCCCCTCCCCAAGACAGCAAGCAATCTAATCTGATATAAATTTACATTTTCTTAGCTACTTAAGCCCTTGTTTGAAATGTGTATCCATATTACAAATAGCCAAGTACGTTTAAGATATATAATTTTAATCATTTCCTTCTAGCAAATGACTAACTTACTCCTTTACATCATTCTGATTAATTTAGGTACAAACAATCCAAAGAGTAGAAAGAGATGTTAATTGGCAGAAGAAGGCCAATAGAACTACCCTCCTCATGTTTTTTTTTCTTTTTAAAATTTTTACCTGGCTAGATGTTACACAGGTGGCCTCAGAAGCTCATTAGACTCTTCTACTCCCCTGTGCTTCCTCAAAGGTCATTAAGATATTGCAGGTCCTATGTTTTCTTTTGCAATATAGCTAATATGGAAATGTTTTTGCATGACTACACATGTATAATCTACATAAAATTCATTGCCTTCTCAAGAAGAGGGTAGAGAGGGAGGGAACTAAAAAAAATTTTTTTAAGAATGTTAATTTTTGTTTGCAATGTAATTGAGAAAATATCAAAATTAAATGCAAATACATTTTTTCCAGGCCTTTCTTTTAGCAGTCAGGCAGAAATTGGAATACAACTGCTCAATTGCTCAAGTTTTGCTCTATTAAAACCTACATGGGGGAGCTTCCAGTCCCACATGTGGAAATAGCACCATAGGTATTCCTCGGTACCTGCCCCTTCTCTGCTGCATGTCTCTTGAATGTGATAGAGAAATGGAAAAGGGTGAGTGTACAGGGCATAAGACATCTCCTTAATGAGTTATCTGATTGCTCATTGCAAATGGTTCCTGCCATTGATTGACTAATAGTATGTGTTTGATTTGGTTGATGAAAAACAAGACAGAAGCATAAATAACTATAACTAGGATATTTTTTCCCCTCTCAGAATAAACACAAAGTCAGAATAGTGGCCCAATTTTTTGACAGGAGCATTTGAAGAAGATGTTTTTAGTGCCTTTTTTCTCCCCAGGGGAAAAAAAAATATACCAGCTATGATGATAATCACAATATACTTTGTTTATGCTAAGAACTGTCATGGGAAAATAAAAAATAACATTGCATGCAATTCAGCATAATATGACAAAATGTCAAGTGTTGACTAGAACATAATATTTCTTCTTAAGTAAGTATGGGAGAAGGACATGAGAAAACAAAGTACTAGGAATTAGGCCAACTCTTCTACATATTAATTTGGAATTATACAAGAAAAGTCCATATCCTCTGAAGAAGTGATACCATTCCTCCTTATATAATCCAATGAAGTCCAAGACAGAAACAAAGGCCCAATATATACCAAAGTGTTCACTGCAGCACTGTGTACTGGAACAACGACCTGGAAACAATGTTGGTGTCCACTGACTAGTAAATGACTCAAAAAATTAAGATACATAAATGTAATGGAATATAATTGTACAATAACAAATGAGGAATTCAGAGAAATATGGGAAGATGAAGAGCCACAGATCTAAAGAAGAAAACCCAAAAGAATAATGGATGTATTGACTACCATGTAAAAGGAAAGGCCACAAAAAAACCCAAAACAAACAAACAAAAAACCCTGTGAGTAACTGAAAAACCAATGAAGACCCCAGATAGCACATAATGAAACATAGCATCTTCATCATGGAAGAGAGTTAGGGAACAACTAAGAAAGAATGTTACCTACATTGTTACATGGAGTCAATGTATCTGAAACATTGCTTAGTTATTATTCTTTTTTGACAAGGAAGAGCTCAATTTACATAAAGAGGATTCCCCTCTACAAACATACATGTAGAAATTATTATCCTATTAAGTCAAAGGCACCATAAGATCATAAATTTAAAGACAGAAAGGACCATGTGTGTGTGTGTGTGTGTGTGTGTGTGTGTGTGTGTGTGTGTGTGTGTGTGTATGACTTAGTCCATTTTCCTCATTGTTTAGGTGAGGAAGCTGAGATCCCAAAAGGTTCAGGATTTTTCCAAGAGCACACAGGTAGTAAGTGGCAGAGCTGAGATTCAAAAATAGGTTTTCTGGCTTCAAGGTCAGGGCTTTTTCTACTCATACTACATTGCCTCAGCAGCATCAATAAGACATATATTTAAAAAAAAAACAATTATGGAGGCAGGAGGATGGGGGAGTTCAATATAAACATCACACTGAACTTTGGTAGGGAAATACATAGCCAAGAAAAAGAAAGAGGCCAATCATATAGCAAGAATGAGGGGAAATTAATGGACCACCTGAATACTCTGTTGGTATCTGCACTGTTAGGAAAACAAGAAGAAAGTTGTCCAGCCTATTTTGTGGACTCCCAGTGGTGGATATATAAGAGGACATAGAAGAGAGTTGCAAAGGATGTGCAAGCATGTATGGGCTGGGATCTTCACCCCTGAAGGGATTAGTCACATATTTCTTTTTTTTTTCTTTTTGGTGAGGCAATTGGGGTTAAGTGACTTGCCCAGGGTCACGCAGCTAGTACATGTCAAGTGTCTAAGGCCGGATTTGAACTCAGATCCTCCTGAATCCAGGGCTGGTGCTTTATCCACTGCACCACCTAGCTGCCCCAGTCACATACTTCAATAAGATTACAGATCAATGGAATATTGGAGTGTTAGCACTACATTTTTTACTTTGCCTTTCTCTATTGAGAGGTCTTGACAGAGCCTCCAATTCAATGATCAGTTCAGCATAAAAAGGTGAGAAAGGGGCAGCTAGGTGGCACAGAGGATGAAGCACCGGCCCTGGATTCAAGAGGACCTGAGTTCACATCCGACCTCAGACACCTGACACTTATTAGCTGTGTGACCCTGGGCAAGTCACTTAACCCTTATTGCCCCAATAAATAATTAAATGAATGAATGAATAAAAATTAAAAGGTGAGAAAGTAAGGGGAAATGGTATAAGAGGACTGTTTCTTAAAATTCAACTTTCCCCAAATAATGAATTTTTTTTGAAAACTCTCAAAAGAGACAATCAGAGAATAAAGGCTCCATAGTTACTCTGAAACCACCTGAGTTGAATGCACAAATATCCCAAATATGGACATTTTTCCTTCTACCTACTCTTCCTCTCTTTAGTCCTTAGGCATACTTCTGTTTTGAACAACTATGCCATCAATCCATCAAGAAGCATTTATTAAATAGCCACCATGTACAAAAGCACCATGCTAGACACTGGGGTTACAAAGACCAAAGAGAAGGGGGAAAAAACAATTCCTAGTCTCAAGAATCTTACGTTTTATCAGGAAAAAATAAATATACATAAATATATGTATATGTGTATGCATATAAAAAATAAAATGCAAAGAGGCAGCTAGGTGGCGTAGTGGATAGAGCACCAGCCCTTGATTCAGGAGGACCTGAGTTCAAATTTGACCTCAGACACTTGACATGTACTAGCTGTGTGACCTTGGGCAAGTCACTTAACCCTCACTGCCCTGCCAAAAAATAAATAAAATAAAATGCAAAATGAATGCCAGTTAGGAAGGCACTAGCAGTTGGGGAGATCCAAAAAACTTCAGAAGAAACGGGTGCTTTAACTGTCTCCTGAAAGAAATGAGGGGTTCTATGAAGTAGAGGTGAGAAGGATTACATTCCAGACATAGGGAGCAGCTAGTGCATAGGAATGGAGAAAGGGGATAAAGCACCTCATATAAGGATCAGAAAGAAGGCTGGTTTGGCTAAATTGAAAAGCATAGAAAGCTGAGTGATGAATAACAAAGCTAGAAAGATAGGCTAGAGCTTTAAAAGCCTGTGAAAGGAGAGTTGAGGAAGATCAATTAAGAGTCCATTGGAATAGTCCATGTGAGAGGGGATGAAGGCATAAACTAAGGTAGTGATTCTGTGAATAGAGAAAGGAGATGGAATGAGAGAGATATGGGAAAAGACTGAGGAGTCAAGCATATAGCCAAAGTCAGGATTCTGGGAGAATGGAAGAATAGAGGTGCCCTGGACAGAAATAGAGACCTTCATAATAGGAGCTTGAGGAAGGAGAAGAAAATGAATTCTGTTTTAAATATGTTGAGTCTTAGATAGCTCAGAGATGTTGAATTTGAAATGTACAAGCTAGAAATAAACCTGGTAACCATAGCTTTCATTCTAACAATTGCTGCCAATCTAAGATTGGGTTCCAGAACTCATTTTATTTGTTTGTTTGTTTGTTTGTTTTGGGGGGGGTGGTTTGCAGGCAATGGGGGTTAAGTGACTTGCCCAGGGTCACACAGCTAGTAAGTGTCAAGTGTCTGAGGCCGGATTTGAACTCATGTACTCCTGAATTCAGGGCCGGTGCTTTAACCACTGTGCCATCTAGCTGCCCACCCCAGAACTCATTTTAAACTTTAAGGCAGCTTTGGGTGAACCAGAAACTGATGAAGAGCATCTACAGGAAGTGAGAGAAGTGGCAGCTCCATCACTGTCTTACTCTTTGCTTATATTTACATCATCTATATCGTCTTCAAACACTGATTTCTTTGCAGGCATTGTTTTAAGTTGTCCATTTTGTGAGGGTTAATGAGTTAAAAATATATAATCAGTTGCTTCATTTAAACAAGCACACATAGACTCCAAAATGTGCAATATGCTGAAATCAATTAACAAGAATTTATTAAGTACCTGCTATGTGACAGGCAGTATATTAGGTGCTGGGGATACAAGTACAAAGAATGAAATCATCTCTACTCAAAAAGAGTTGATGCCCCTCAATCCTGTGGAATTTCCACTCTTTCTTCAGGATACATCTGACCTCCAGACCAAGTAAGGATACCAGTGTCAATCTATATAGTATATACTTGTTTGTTTGTTTTTTGCAGGGCAATGGGGGTTAAGTGACTTGCCCAGGGTCACACAGCTAGTAAGTATCAAGTGTCTGAGGCCAGATTTGAACTCAGGTATTCCTGAATCCAGGGCCGGTGCTTTATCCACTGAGCCACCTAGCCGCCCCTATATGGTATATACTTGTAAAACTTAATTTCTCATTTTCATACAAGTAATTGAAATAAAAGTCCTAATGTTTTCTTCCTGAATCCAACGTATAATCTTGTGCATTTTATGGGATACACATATCCCACTTTGGAGACCAGTAGTAAAGACTGTGATGTGAAGATGAATGCCTACACAATGATTTAGTACAACATTATATATACAGATGGACAATGGGGAGGTCTAAAATTGGAGGAGGGGGAGAAGGTTAAATCGCTTTGGGAAAATTGGGCAGAATTTAACCAACCCCAAGATGTTCTAAAACAGTCCCTCTTTTTATTTTATTTTACTTATTTATTTTTTTTAGTGAGGCAATTGGGGTTAAGTGACTTGCCCAGAGTCACACACCTAGTAAGTGTTAAGTGTCTGAGACTGGATTTGAAGTCAGGTACTCCTGACTCCAGGGCTGGTGCTCTATCCACTGCACCACCTAGCTGGCCCAAAACCCCTCTTTTTAATGCAAATAATCTCAAAGCTTAGAAAGCAACAATCATAGAAGAATCAAAGATGTGAATGACACAAAGTACAATGCAAAGACACATAGCAGCAAAAGTCAGCCATGCCATATTTCCAGTGATGGCTTCTCAATTAATCAACAAACATTTATTAAGTGCCTTCTATGCACCTAGCTCTGTGCTAGGTGCTGGGGTTACAAATCCAATGTATTAAATAATCTCTACTCAAAAGGATCCTACGCCTACATGATATAAGGGATATCAGTCACAAAATGCATGAACAGAAAAAGGTGATCTAGTCATGTAGTGTGAGAGAATAAAACAGCTGGATGGTCCCAGGTCATGTTCTACAGTCATGAAAAACCATTCACATGACTATTTTTGGTTTTGAACTATTATAATTGTTTTTATTTTTAAATCACTTAAATATCAAAAATTAGCAGATTTTCTGTGTTTTAAATATTTAAATGATTTAGATGGTTTGTTTTAAAATTATTTAAATGATAAATATAATTTTAAAACTATCCTTGCTCTTATGGAGCTCATAGTCAAATTAAGAAAATGTGTAAATAAATATATTGTATAATAATAATAGTTTATTGTATTATTAATAATAAGCCACATAAAGGACAAATTGGAAATAATAGGAAAGGGAAGGCAGCAGAATTAAGAGAGAAAGAAAAAGCTTCCTGTAGAAGGTGAGATTTCAGCTGGGACTTGAAGGATGTGAGGGAAGGCAGGAAGCAGAAATGAGGAAACAAAGCATTCAGGCATTGGGAAAATATATATGAAATATATATATATGTATGTTTATGTGTGTGTATATAAATATATATATTATATATGAATGAAGTATAGCCTAAATATAGAATGTTAAGGGCTAAAATTCTAGCTGAACTGTCTAAACTATTTAATGAGTGGTCGCCAATAAATTATAAGCTTTAGCAAGAGTTAGGCTTTTAGGCATTTATTAAGGAGAATAAGAATTTGGTAAAGAGAGAGAAAGGCATAGATTCCTATCTATTAAAGGGAGAGCACATTTTTAGCTCCGCTCTCCACCAGAGTCCAAAGGAAAGAGCGCGAGACTGAGCACCAGTCTCTTCCTTCCTCCTCCCACTAGCCCGCGTCACTTCCTGACGCCAAAGAAAAGACTCCTGGTCTTGCCCTCAAAGACCTTCGCTTCATGGGCAGAACTCTTCTACAGTAAGTCTCCAGCAGGTGGCGTCATTCCAATCGTTACAAGAACTAATATATTCCAGAAGCCTTCCAATAGATAGATAGACAGACGGACAGACAGAAAGATAGGAAGGCTTCTGGCATGGAGGATTTAACTCAAAATATATCCAGGGAAGGTATCAGCCATAATTTTAGGACCTTGTATATTCAAAGTGTCTCCACAGCTCTGGTGTCCAACACAGTGACCTTTCACATAGTGGACAATTAAGAAATATTTGTTGAAATGTGACTCCCATGCTACAGTTTGTTTCTTTAAATAAAGGGGGGGGGGCTTGACAAGACAAACTAACTTGATACCTTTATCAGGTGAGAATATGTCTACTGAATAAACCAAAGGCTGTAAATTAATGTATTTTCTGTCACACCCTATGAGTTTTCAATAAACTAGTGAGCTAATTCAGAACCCAATATCATTCCTGAGTTTGATCTGCACAGAAGATGATGAGATCCACCCAAACCCATGAAGGGGAATGATTTGGGAAGAGGGGGGAGAAGAAGCTCTGTTTTCTTCCCTTCCCCCATGACCAGAAGAAGACTTTGTGAATTTCAAAAGAAAAGGTCTGAGGAGGCAGCTAGGTGGTACAGTGGATAAAGCACGGGCCCTGGATTCAGAAGAACCCGAGTTCAAATCTGGTCTCAGACACTTAACACTTACTAGCTGTGTGACTTAACCCTCATTGCCCCACCAAAATAATAATAAAAATAATAATGGGGCAGCTAGGTGGTGCAGTGGATAGAGCACCAGCCCCAGATAAAGGAGGACCTGAGTTCAAATCCAGCCCCAGACATTTGACACTTATTAGCTGTGTGACTCTGGGCAAGTCACTTAACCCTAATTGCTTCACCAAAAAGAAAAAAAAAAAGCAAAGGTCCAGACTTCTTAGACTTTTCTTTTTCTTTTCTTTTTTTGCTGGGCAATGAGGGTTAAGTGATTTGCCCAGGGTCACACCTGCTGTCCAGGACCTGAGTTCAAATCTAGCCTCAGACACTTGACACTTACTAGCTGTGTGACCCTGGGAAAGTCACTTAACCCCAATTGCCTCACCCTCCCCCCGCAAAAAAAAATTTAGAATTCTACAAGTAGTCCAGCAAAAAAGCTACAAAATTCCTATGGCAAACTTCAAAATGGTCCAATGAAGGGAGAATAAGGCATTCAAGTAAAAGACTGGGGCAGCTAGGTGGCACTGTGGATAAAGCACCAGCCCTGGATTCAGGAGTATCTGAGTTCAAATCACTTGACACTTATTAGCTGTGTAACCCTGGGCAAGTCACAAATCAATTAAAAGACTGCCAGGAGATGTGAGTTACTGCAATCCTTTGCCACAAGTTCTAAGCTTTCCCTTAGACTCCATATGTACTTTTGGGAGCTTGTTCCCCAGACTTTTGCAAGGAATGTTTTGTACCCAATGTTCTTACTCTACCACTTTAGTAAATATCCCCAAATAAAAGCTAATTAAGTCTAGCTGGTTAACTGATATTAACTGATAGTCATTGAAAGAAGAACACCAGTAAGGGCTTGCTAGCCATGGTACCAAGTAACCATTCTCCATCCCATCTGGGTCCCTTAGAACCCTTTAGGGAGAACTAGAAGCTTAGTCTCTGGAGACCCAATTTGCCATCCTGAGTGTGACCTAGAGTAAGGGCCCCACAGCATGTTTTACAAAAGGGAGTGAGGGCATATCTTATACGTGCAAACAGAATAATACTAAGGAAATCTTGTCTTTATATTCATGACATATGAAAATGAACCGGCAGGAGCAGCAGCTAGGTGGCACAGTGGATAAAGCACCAGCCCTGGATTCAGGAGGACCTGAGTTCAAATCTGACCTCAGACACTTGATACTTACTAGCTGTGTGACCCTGGGCAAGTCACTTATGCTCATGACCCAGGCCTCCCCCCCACCAAAAAAAAAGAAAGAAAATGAATGGATCTAAGTATAGCAAAAGGATAAAAAACATCTAAATTTGCTATTTTTTTTTCTTTTTTTTGTGGGGCAATGAGGGTTAAGTGGCTTGCTCAGGGTCACATAGCTAGTAAGTGTCAAGTGTCTCAGGCCACATTTGAACTCAGGTCCTCCTGTATCCAGGGCTGGTGCTTTATCCACTGTGCCACCTAGCTGCCCCCTAAATTTGCTATTTTCAAATCATTTAGCTTCTTGGAGTCTCATTTGTTAAATGATGGGTTGGACTAGATGTGGGGTACATAAACTTTCTTTTCTTTGTAATGAACACATTTGACAATCCAATGAAGATTATGTATCCCTTCTCAGGAAAAAAAATTTTTTTGTTTTAAAATAATTGAAGGAAATGTTACATTTCTGTTAGAGGTTGGTGAAAATAAAGATGCAATTTTTCTTATAAAAGTTCACAAATTTTCCCTGAAATCTAACCATGGACTCCTTTCTATTAACATCAGGTTAAGAACCCTAGGCTAGATGATACCTAAGATTTCTAAGTAGGACAATTTCCCCTCAGTTCATCCAGTTTCTTTACTCACAATCATATATTCTAATGCATACTAAAGCCAACAGAGAATCCAGTGCAATTCTAGCCAAAGGAATTATTCAATTTTACAAAGCCAAAATATTCCTAAGCAAGATTCTCTTTTTAAAAGAAGAAGAAGATGATGACTCTAAAGTGTGCCAGTAAAGTTAGTTAAGGACTTTTTAATTGGCATCTTTTCTTGCATACTTCTTTGCATCCCATCCATTTGCCTGATAAAAGGTTTTGTTATTTACCCACATCCATCAGCAGCCCTGCTCATAGCATGTACTTGAAACAAGACAAAAGCACAGCAGGGTTAAGGTTATAAGAAGCTTTGTTTAAAAGATCTGCTAAGTGCTTTGTCTTTTTCCTTAAATAAAGACACTGAAACCCAAAGGGATAATCACAATGCTGCAAAAGCTTTAGGGCAATTAGAGTTGGTTGGCAAGTTTTGTAAATTCCTCCCTAGGAACTTGCAAAAAACCTGGATTCAGCTCTGGGGAGTCCCTTGCATGACTAACTGAGGCCCAGTGTCTGGTAGACAGATATTTGGGGACATCTGCTAACTCACGTTAGTATTTTGGATCTCCTAGCTGAGACCAGTTGGTGGATTTCTTCCCAAAGTGGTTTTCTCTTCCACTAAAGCTTCCACTCACCTGGAGGTAAATCTCTTCACTTTTTCATGAGCCATCCATCAATGAATGGATTAGCAGCACCACAAAGGGAGCAGGAATTATTTGTGGGCAATAATTTATGCTCGAAGGGAATGATTAACTGATAGATGCTATTTAATGTCCAAGTCTGCAAGGTCATTATTATTCTGAAATGGTTGCAGCTCAGCACCTACATTGCAGTTATAAGATAAATATTTTAGAAATCTCAGCCAGAGAGGCTGAGAGTCTCTCTGAAAGACACAAGCTAGGAAGCCTATCCCTCTGGGTCACAAAACAAATTGATGATAAAAGTGACAGAAAGTCATTTATCCTGAGATAAATGACTCAGTTTTCTGATTTGTAAAGTGGAAATACTAGGGATGACCCATTTCATAGGACTATTATAGAAGGTCCCTAGAAATAATTGAAAGATGTTTAATTAAATGGTGAACCTGATCCTTCCTCCTGGGACTAGATTGGGGTTTCTGTGGGGTAGAGAGTGCTGTAATGGTTCATAGGATTTAAAATGGAAAGGGAATTTGGAGATTGTCTAAGCTGAGACCCAGAGGAGCAAAGACACTTACCCAAGGCCACACAGGGAGTGAATTAGAGACAAGATTTGAGACCAGGTTTAATATCTAGTGATTTTACTACTACATCATAACCCTGGTAAGGCTGGCTAGGGCAGTGGTCAGGGAGAGCCCCACTTTCAGGGATTCCTAGAGGTCTGCTCTCCAGCATCTGATTTGTCTTTACTGCCCCTTCCCCTCTACAATCCCCCTTCCAGGTTTGTACTCAAAAGCTAACCTACAGTTCGGATACTTTCCTGAATAATCAAGTGTCCTTAGGGCCCACTAGAGTATCTGTTACCAGGAAATCTATTATAGTCTTTTAAAATAAATCAGGATAATGGAGTTATTTTTAACTTACATTGTTAAGTCAGGTTCATTAGCATATTCTATTGCTTTTGACTTTACTTCTTATTAGCTTAATTAAAATATTTATCTTCTGAGTATAAATCCTCTGTGCTAGAGGACCCTTCAAAAATGAAGTGCTGAAAATTCAGCCCAATTAGTTTGTTCAGAATAATAGAGATGTTTTTAGATATTCATTTTTTTCCTCATTAACTAAAGTAGAACTCTTCTTGAATTAAGTTCAATTATATATATATATATATATCCCCTTTGCTACATATTTTTCTTTTTATTTAACTATATATTTGACCATCAAACAGTTTTTAATAAAAGTGTTTTCTTCTCCCCCTACCCCTAGGAGACTATGTGACATAATTTTTGTGATTATGCATAAAGTAAAGGAAAATGCTAACCCAGAAATTTAGACACTGAGGCAACCTCTGTAGAAGAAGTGAAAAGAATTTTGTAACAGAAAAGTCTTTCATTAATATATTGTTATAAGTTTTGGTTACCACTCTGCTTTCTGCATGGAAGCCATTTTAATTAAAAATAACTAAGTCATATTAACATTTTGTTCCTAGCCAGAAGGGAGCTAAACAGCCAAGAGATAATGAGTTTTATTAACTCCCATAATGTCTGCAAAGTAGCACTGAATCAAAGTATTGGATCCTTTATTTAGTCACTCCCCAAAGACCCACTTACAGGAGCAAGCAGGTCAATGCCTAATTGATCAGCAAGATGCCAGCTGTTTCCAGTCACTGGCTAAGTCTTGCCATATTGCATATACAAGGATCATACAGGGGTCATAGATTTGGAAAAGGCCTCAGAGACCATCTAGTCTAAACTTCTAATTTTATAAATGAAAAAACAGGGTCCAGGCAGGTTAAGACTCACCTAAGGTCACAAAGACAAAGTGATCAGACTCCACATACAGGAATCTTTCCATGGTATCAGCATGTCTCTTTAAACTGCAAATGTCATACCAGAAGTACCAGCTGTTTTCTACAGGTATGTTCTGGGTTCTAGAAGTTCCTCTGAACAAATAAATGGGCCTGAAAAAGGTCCATTTGGACTTCAAATTAATTTTCCCCTACAAATAATATTACAGACTGATATCTGCACTTTGCCTCAGTTTCCTCATCTGTAAAATGAGAATAATAGCATGAAGCTATATCAGTGTTATGAGGATTAAATAAGATATGTGAAATTATTGACCAGGGGACTGATATGGTGAAAAGTGAATTTTGCTTTATCTTCCTAAATTCAGGTACTTTAAGGCTTATTTAATCAGAGAAGGAGGAATTCAATTCAACATTTAATAATGGCACACTCTGTCACACACTGAGGAGAATATAATGGAAACTTGGAGACTTGTGGGGTACCTTCAAGGACATTCATTCGAGGTTGGTGGCCAAAGCTCCTTTTTTTATATTTATAGGTTTGACGGTTTTTCACCAATTAACAGGCATTTATTTTTCTCTCTCTCTTCCACCTCACACAATAACTTAATAATATTCTATCGCACTTCAAAACTTAAGATGGTCCTTTTCCTTGATAAAAATTGTACTAGGAACAGCAGTCTTGATAGTTTATTCATGACTGGCAAATCACTCAATGTCTGCATTTGGGCTTTAGTTCCTTCATTTGTAAAATGAATTGACTGGATTCCAGCTTCAATTATTCAAAGTATTTTATAATTGTCTTCAACTATTTGAAGGGCTATTATAATGGAAAAGGGATCCTACTTTTAGGCCGGGCCCCTAAAAGGCAAAACAAGTAGTAGTGGGTGAGAGTTGCTAAAATGTAGATTAGGTTTGATATACTTTTAGAAAAAACTTCTAACTAGCACAAGGAAAGCTATCCAAAGTAGAATTCACTGTCCAGGAAAACAATGGGTTGATCACAACACCAGCAGCAGCAGCAGCAGCAGCAGCAGCAGCAGCAGCAGCAGCAGCAGCAGCACCTCCTCCTCCTCCTCCTCCTCCTCCCCTCCAACACACACACACACACACACACACTCACAAAGGATTTTTTTTCTCAAGTAAAGGCTAAATGACCACTTCTTGGGAGATATGGTAGAAGGGAATTCTTTTTCAGATATTAATTAGACTAGTTGACTTTACTGAGGTCCCTTACAATCTTGAAATTTTGTGAAATGAGGATCTTAAACACAGAGAAGATTTAGTATAGACATGATGATAGCCTTCTGGTAGGTGAAAGTCTATAATATAATAAAGAGGCTAGACTTACTCTGCTTGGCTTCAGAGAGCAAAACCATGAGCAATGGGTTGGAGTTGTAGGGAGGGGGATTTTGGCTCAATATTAAGAAGAAACTTCCTGACAATTACCACTATTCAAAAGTACATTCCTCTTCATGTTTCATATCTATATACTTCAAATATGTGTTAGACTAGATTCTCTCTTCTAATTTAAGAGATCCTGGGATTATCTAATTCTGTGGCTTACATCATTCTTTGGCCCACAAATGGAAGGCTGAAAGGGGGTGGGGGGAGAGAGGGGTTTTTTTATTGTTTTTTTTCCCCTGAGGTAGCTAGAATTTCCTTAGAATTTGAGGGAGGGGTTAAAAAGATGTATATGTACATGTGAAAAAGAGCTTGCCTGAGGTAGAATTAACTGAATTCTGAGTAGTGTTAGGAGGTGGAGATGAAGAGGAGGGGAGTGTAGGACTTACTATTTGAAGGATTTAGTAGAGTACAAATTCAATATAATTTAAAAAACAAACAAACCAACCCTTTACTTAGTACAGAGTTCTATGAGATAGAAAGTCTGGATATTTCTTTTTTTTTTTTTAATGAGGCAATTGGGGTTAAGTGACTTGCCTAGGGTCACACAGCTAGTAATTGTTAAGTGTCTGAGGCCAGATTTGAACTCAGGTCCTCCTAAATCCAGGGCCGGTGCTCTATCCACTGTGCCACCTAGCTGCCCCGAAAGTCTGGATATTTCAATCAATGAATTCACCAGCATTTATGAAGTAGTTACTCTGTACAAAGCGCCATGTTAAGTAAGTGATACAAAGAAAGTCAAAAGCAGAAAAGCTTCTCCTGACCTCAACGAGCTGACATACTAATGAGGGAGCAAATATGTAGATAAAGATACGCAAGAGACACAAAGCACAGTGCTAGGTATAGACAAAAAAAAAGACATCTCTGCTATCATAGAGGTTTTATTTTACTAAGACATGTACTACGTACATACACACAGAGAAGTAATACAATATAAGTTGAGGTAGAAGAGAGAATTAACTGCTGGCAGGATTGGGAAAGGCTTCACGTTAGATGTGGCACAGAGTTGAGCCTTGAACAAAGCTAATGATTCTAAATGACAGATGAACACAGGCCAAGCATGAGGGACAGACTATGAAAATGCACCCAGTCTAGAGATGTAATTCCAAGTTCAGGGAATAGTAAGTGGGCCAATTTGACTGGAGCAAAGAATATACACAAAAGGAAAAATGTGTAGTAAGGTTGGAAAGGTAGGTGAGAACCATAATGGAAATGATTTTTTTTTTGGTGGGGCAATGAGGGTTAAGTGACTTGCCCAGGGTCACACAGTAAGTGTCAACAGTCTGAGGCCAGATTTGAACTCAGGTCCTCCTGAATCCAGGGCCAGTGCTTTATCTATGGAAGTGGTATTTAATGGTAAACAAAAGAATTTTATTTTATCCTAGAAGGAATAAAGAGCCATTAAAACTGTTGGAGCAAGAAAGTGACTAACAGATGAAGCCTGTAGCACAGGAATATTAGCTTGACAGTTGTTTGTAGGATAGACACAAATTAGGATGCTATCCCATTAGTCTGGTAAGAGGTGATAAGAGTCCTAAATTAGGGTGGAAGGTATGTTATTGGAAAGAAGATGTGAGAGATGTTATAGATCTATAACCTAAAAGATTTTGGCAACTGATTAAATATGGTAAGTGAAAGGACAAAAAGGAGTTCAGAGAAACCTGGAGGGTCTTGCGTGGGCTGATGATAAGTGAGATGAGCCGAACCAGAAGAACATTGTACACAGTATCATCCACATTGTGTGTTGATCTACTGTGATGGACTATATTCTTCTCACCAATGCAATGGTACAGAAGAGTTCCTGGGAACTCATGACAGAAGAGGATCTCCAAATCCAGGAAAAAAAAAAAGAACTGTGCTGAATGAAACATACTATTTCTTTTGGTTTTGGTGCTGTTGTTTTTTCTATTTTGAGGTTTTTCCTCATTGCTCTGATTTTTCTCTTATAACATGACTAATGCAGAAACATGATTAATGTTATTATGTGTGTGTGTGTATATATATATATATATATATATACACACACACATAATATGTAGGTTATATATATATTGTAATACATAGGTTATATATAAGAGAGTGTGTGTGTGTGTGTGTGTGTGTGTGTGTGTGTGTGTGTGTGTATAACCTATATCAGATTACCTGCTGTCTAGGGGAGGGGGGAGGGAGGGGAGGGAGGGATAACAATCTGAAATTGGAAAGCTTGTATAAACAAAAGTTGAGAACTATCTTTACATGTAACGGGAAAAAAATAAAGTACTTTATTAATTAAAAAAAACAAATTCAAACAGAAATTAGATAAGTAACTTTACAGAATAAGCTTTAGAATCAGCTTCTGCCCTCTATAAGTAAAAAGGAGGGAAAAGGAAGAAGAGACTATACTACATTGTCCAGCATTTTTTCTACTAAATGCAAGGTCAGCAATTGGTCCCATACTGGTGACTGAAAGCAGAGACAAGTCCTGGGTTTGATTGTAATCCAGTAGGCTACTGTGGCCTTAGTGCTTCCCTCCTCCTCCTCTAGTTCCCTTATGCCACTGCCATTCCATCTCTCTGCATGCTCACACTGCACAATGCGCCTCTTATTGCTGCTCTAACCACCAGCAATCTCTCCTAACACTGCTTCAAGCAACTGTCCCTGCAGCCAATGAGGAGACCTCTTCATCATGTCAAATGACATCCCCACATCCTTCAGTGTTGAGTTGTCCTATGCCTAGAAGTAGCCAAATTAAGCTCTTCTTGCCATCTACAGGGATTCATTTGAACCTAATGAATCGGAGGCCACAAAGTGGATGGAGAAAGTAATGTAAGGTTGGGGTTTGTCCAGGCATGAGTACTGCTATGCTAAAGGGGCAAAGAATTCATGGATAGTGTATTATTCAACTGTTCAACTAGAGGGTGGAGATTATGAAGGAAGGAAAAAGAGAAGGGATGATGGATTGGGAGAACAGGGAGAGATGGAGGAGATGAAGGCCACAGTGATGACACAAAATAGGTTTAGGAGTATAGCAGAGGGAGAGATAAAAGGCTAGGAGGTTAGGATCAGAGAGAAATTTTAGCATTTGAAATCATAGAGATACCACAGCTGTGGGAAATGGTAAAATCTAAGTTATGGAAGATTGAGGCAGAGTCAAGTCAACAAGCATTTAGTAAGCACCTTCTAAATGCAGATTCTGAATTACTAGAACTGAAAAGAATGTTGACAGAGAGGCCAGGGTGTGAGAGAAGACATTAACATGTACACTAAAGTTCCTGTGTGCCAAGGCAAGGTCTGAGTCTGAGAGCAAGATTGAATCAGGTAATAAACTCTTAATTAGATTTTTATTTTTTTTTCGTGAGGCAATTGAGGTTAAGTGACTTGCCCAGGGTCACACAGCTAGTATGTGTCAAATGTCTAAGGTCAAATTTGAACTCAGGTCCTCCTGAATCCAGGGCTGGTGCTCTATCTACTGTGCCACCTAGCTGCCCCAGGTAATAAACTCTTCAAAAATGATGGATGATGTTGGTGGAGCTGTGAACTGATCCAACCATTCTAGAAAGCAATTTGGAATTATGCCCAAAGGGCAATAAAGCTTTGCATACCCTTTGACCCAGCAATACCACTTTTGGGTCTTTTTCCCAAAGAGATCATGGAAAAGGGAAAAGGATGATGAGATGAGCAGAACCAGAAGAACACTGTACACAGTATCATCAACATTGTATGTTGACCTACTGTGATGGACTATATTCTTCTCACCAATGCAATGGTACAGAAGAGCTCCAGGGAACTCATGATAGAAGAGGATCTCCAAATCCAGGGGGAAGAAAAAAAAAAGAACTGTGGAGTATAGATGCTGAATGAACCACACTATTTCTTTTGGTTTTGGTGCTGTTGTTTTTCTATTTTGAGGTTTTTCATCATTGCTCTGATTTTTCTCTTATAACATGACTAATGCAGAAATATGTTTAATGTTATTATGTGTGTATATGTATATGTATATGTATATGTATCTCAGATTATCTGCTGTCTAGGGGAGGGGGGAGGGAGGGAGAAAAATCTGAAATTGGAAAGCTTGTATAAACAAAAGTTGAGAACTATCTTTACATGTAATGGGAAAAAAATACTTTATTAATAAAAAAAAATGGGGGGCGGCTAGGTGTCACAGTGGATTAAGCACTGGCCCTGGATTCAGGAGTACCTGAGTTCAAATCTGGCCTCAGACACTTGACACTTACTAGCTGTGTGACCCTGGGCAAGTCACCTAACCCCCATTGCCCCACAAAACAAAAACAAAAACAAACAAACAAAAATTTTTTTTAAATGATGGATGAGGGGCAGTTAGGTGGTGTGGTGGATAAAGCACTGGCCCTGGATTCAGGAGGACCTGAGTTCAAATCTGGCCTCAGACACTTGACACTTACTAGCTGTGTGATCCTGGGCAAGTCACTTAACCCCAATTGCCTCACCAAAAAGAAAAAGAAAAGAAAAGAAAAATGATGGATGTAATGACCCAGAGGCAGGGGGATAAGGATGATTCCTGGACTAAGGAATACACTAACCCAGTAAATCTATAATTTTACTTCCATTGCACTAATAGCTGCAGCTACTTCATTTTTTTTTTCAGCTACTTCATTTAAACTGTGTGTTAAGTAGGGGCCTTTTTTTTTTTCAGGGCAAAAGTGACTTAAGTGACTTGCCCAGGGTCACACATCTGGTAAGTGTCAAGTGTCTGAGGCCAAATTCGAACTCAGGTCCTCCTGAATCTAGAGCCATTGCTCTATCCACTGTGCCACCTAGCTGCGCGCCCTCCCCCCCTGTTTTGTTTTGTTTTGTTTTTACCGATACTGCCATTAACTAGGGACTTCTGGCAAATAAGCAAGGTAGTCACCCTCCTGCAGGAAAGATTGGAGGGAACTAGTATAGTATCATATCCCTAAAACACCTCTCTAGCCCACTGGCTGAGGCTTCAAGTAGCCTCATTAAAATTTCACCTCTCTAGCTTGAGGCTATACTTTCTGTCAAAATGCAAGGGAAAAAAAACCACCAGAATTTCCTTTGTCCTGTGAATTCTACTCCTGGCTCCAGAACAAGTCAAGCCATCCTATTACAGAGATACTGTTTAGGGCCCACAGCCATCTGGAAGGCTGCCTGTTCTTTAGGCTGGCTTAAAAGAGCCCTTAGGGCTGTCTTGTTTGGTTAAAATAGATAGAGAACCAAGTTAGAGGGTATGAAGATAAATAATAAATGAGTGGTAGTTCAAGAAGACCACAGTTAGGCCAAGGTTAATAAGCATCATTCCCAGTGGGTAAAGGATTTCTCTTCAGAAATAACCACTAGATAAACAATCTTCATGAGATACACATACATCATACATACATGCATACATACACATATATATGCATGTATGTTTGCATGACAGTCATTTTAAAAAATGTGACCTTGCAGGGAAACAAAATTAAAGATGCAAAAGTAATCTTGCTATAATGTTAAAAGCTACTTACTTAGTATCAATTATGGGTAAAGACCTGGTATAAAGAAAGAAAATTTCAAATTAGACTATGGATCCTTAGGCCCTTGAGCACATCAGTGAACCTCTTTGAAGCTCAGTTTTCTCATCTGCAAAATAGGGGTATGTTAGGTTACACTTCTTACTTTATAGATTTTTCACAAGGAAAGTACTTCGTAAATCTTAGGCTATTATATAAATATGAGCTGTTAGTAGTAGTGTTTTATTTTTGATCCTTGCCATAATAAAGTATTAGGTCATACTTAACAGGTGTTTGTTTTAGACAAACTTAGTATGTTCCAAGTTAGCTACATTGGGTCACACTCCCTATCAATTCATTTTTGTTAACCAGTGTTGAGCAAAGTATTTTTCTTAGGTGAGCATATAAGGTCTCAGGACTGAAACCTTTTTTTTTTTTTTTTAGTGAGGCAATTGGGGTTAAGTGACTTGCTCAGGGCCACACAGCTAGTGTTAAGTGTCTGAGGCTGGATTTGAACTCAGGTCCTCCTGAATCCAGGGCCAGTGCTCTATCTACTGTGCCACCTAGCTGCCCTGAAACCTAATTTTTTTTTGGTGAGGCAATTGGGGTTAAGTGACTTGCCCAGGGTCACACAGCTAGTAAGTGTTAAGTGTCTGAGGCCAGATTTGAACTCAGGTCCTCCTGAATTCAGGGCCAGTGCTCTATCCACTGCGCCACCTAGCTGCCCCTACCCCACATACTCTTTTTTTTTTTTTTTTTGGTGAGGCAACTGGGGTTAAGTGACTTGCCCAGGGTCACACAGCTAGTAAGTGTTAAGTGTCTGAGGCCGATTTTGAACTCAGGTACTCCTGACTCCAGGGCTGGTGCTCTATCCACTGCGCCATCTAGCTGCCCCTACCCCACATACTCTTATACTGATTTCCATGTGAATAAAGATAACATGAAGCATAGTCATAGAAACACAGTATTTTAATATTGGAAATAATCTCAGAGAAAAGTCCTACTCCTCCATAGTGCAGGAATTCCTTTACAGCAACTTTAGCATGAGGTCATCTAGACTTTGCATGAATCCTTTCAGTATCAGGGAACCCACCACTTCATGATGCAGTCTTTTTCATTTCTGTAAGTTTTCCCCTTTGGGGATAGTGGGGGGTGGAGTGGAAATAGTGTTCCAAATCTGTGTTTTCATTAGTGCGGAAACTCCCTTCCTCTGTGTGTGTGTGTGTGTGTGTGTGTGTGTGTGTGTGTGTGTGTGTGTGTGTGTAGGGATCAAAGGGTATATATATATACATACACACACATATATACATTTATGTAGACATACATGTGTGTATTTATACATACAGAAATATGTATGCATACATATATATGTATGTATACCCTTTGATCCCTACACAACACACACACATTCCCTTTGATCCCTACAATACCAATACAAGGTCTATTCCTCAAAGAAATCAAATAACAAAGAAACAGACATACACACACACACACACATATACGTATGCATGTATATATTCATAAGTATGTATATGTGTATATTATGTGTGTATGTGTTTATGTATATGTTTATGTATACACACACTTTGGATTTTAGGGGAAAAAATTGGAAACAAAGGGAGAGAGGTAGGTATCCACCAATTGAGTAATGGCTGAAGATGTGGTGCATGGGGTATTTAAGGAGGACTAGCACTTTGCTTAACCCTTTGCAGGACTTCTCATCCACTTTTGGTATCCACCTTTTTACCCAACTCCGACCTGTGGCTCCAAGAGACTATAGCATGCGCAGTGGCCACACCGATAAAACCATAAAACCAGGTTGAGGGTATCCAACAGGCCTCAGATCTGTCAGTGAGTTAGGGGGATATCTACCCCAAGCGTATGAAGACTTCCACTGGCAGAATGTGCAGATGAGAACAATTTGTTCCAATAGCCACGAAGGAGCCTGAAGCAAGTACTGTGGAGTGCTTAGAGCTTGGTCAGACATTGAAAACACTAAGGTCATCCACTGAATCTTGGGCCACTGCCAGTCATCTTGACTTTTGTCTTGCCACTGGACCTCAGTGATTCTGGAAGAGAGAGTGGGGCTGATAACTTTGTACAACTCTGGCTCACTTAACTCTAGTTCATGTGCAAGTCAAGATATCATCCTTGATGTCATTGGTCCTCTTTGAAAACAAAGGAAGATAGGGGGCAGCTAGGTGGCACAGTGGATAGAGCCTCTGCCCTGGATTCAGGAGAACCTGAGTTCAAATCTGGCTTCAGACACTTGACACTTACTAGCTGTGTGACCCTAGGCAAGTCACTTAACCCTCCTTGCCCCACAAAAAGAAAGAAAGAAAGAAAACAAAAGAAGAACAACAATGGGTGAACATATTAAGGTATGAATGGAATGCCTTAAGAAAGGGCAAAATGAATAATTTCAGAGAAACCTCAAAAGACTGGTGCAAGGAGAAATGAGCATAACCAAGAGAACAACATCTACCATAATAACAGCATTGTAAAAACAAACTTTCCAAGACAAGGACTCTGATCAATTCAGTTATCAGCCAGAGTCCCAGAGGTCTGATGGTGAAGTGTGCTACCTACCTCTAGACAGAAAAATGACAGATTCAGGGTATATAATGTTACAAATATTTGTGGTCATCACCAAATAGGTAAACTTTTTTTTTTTACATATAAGGTATTTTATTTTTTCCATTACATGTAAAGATAGTTCTCAACTTTTGTTTATACAAGCTTTACAATTCACCATCTAGTCTAATGCATACCCAAACCTAAATCTATATTTCAATTCCCCTCCTCTCACATTCCTCCCATCTTCTGGTGATCATGGAAATCTAGTGTGACCCTAAGGCCCAGGGGACTCCTCCCAAAGAGCTCTGCTGTAAGTCCAAAGGACAGAAAGCTCTGAATGTATCCCCAAAGAGGCAAGAATTGCTTCACCTCAGCTCCTTTTATAACTCACAGAGTAAGCAGCTCTTCCTGAATCAGTCACTAATAATCTTCACCACAACCCCTCAGTTATGAGGACCAATAAGGAGCTGCTGCATTGTTATCAAGGGGCCCATATCCTTTAGCAAGGGGGGCCAGGGTACACGTGCTACTGATAGAGGACTGGGTATATGCCTATATGCATGCATTCCCACCAATCATCCCCACAGCATAAGCTTTCTTCTTAAGATACCCCATCTCTTGGCACCCTCTTCTTTTACTCCTGACATATAGGGCCAGGAGAAGATGCTAGTTATATGTCTTGGTCCCTTCTGCTATTTTTGGATGATCACTGAGCAACCTTTGAAGTTCACTCCATCCTTATCCAGATGTTTGTTGCTTTTATCTGTGGTTCCCCAAGTCACACTTCTTCCTCTCCATAAATTCAATATTTGGCTTGCAATCTTCTCTCCTACCCCAATTCCTTTCCCCCTTTTTAGACACCCTGGCCTTTTGGTTCCTTAGTCTCCTCAACTAACAGTTCCCCTGTCTCCAGTTTACCTACATCACACACACCTTAAAGCACCCTGACCCCAGCTCAGCTGAATTTTCCCCAGCTTGTCAAATTCCTAGTTATAGAACTGTTCCCACTAGGCAATGGGAAACATTCTTATTCCATCGACTGATAATAGAGTTCATGTACAAAGAAGATGAATAAAAATGTTTTACTGTTGGGAAAAATTAATAGGAAAGAATTTAGGGGCAGTAGCTCTGTTAGTAGAGAAGCAGCTTTTTGTTAAATTAGCACATTAAAAGCCTATAGCAAAGAAAAATCTGAAATTGTAAAGCTTGTATAAACAAAAGTTGAGAACTATCTTTACATGTAACGGAAAAAATAAAATACCTTATATGTAAAAAAAAAAATTAAAAAAAAAAAGCCTATAGCAAGAATACCAGTAAAGAAAATGCAGTTCTTCTAAACTGTCTGAACACTACTGCTACTAGTTACTACTACTAATGATGACGATGATAATGATAACAACACTTATATATCACTTTAAGTTTTACAAAGCACTTTACATATATTACTTTTTTTGATCCTAACAACAATCCTGTGAACTAGATGCTATTTAAATTTCCATTTTAATGAGGAAACTGAGGAAGGTTAAAGTACCTTTCCCAAGGTCACACAGCTAGTAAGTAACTGAGGCAGGCTTTGAACTCAGGACTTCCTTACTCCATGTACAGCACTCTATTGTACTTCCTAGCTGCCACAGAAGCAGCAGGGAATTGTAATTTTTCAGAATAAAACTTTTTTTAAAACTGCTGAAAGGAAATGGTATTCTAAAATAAAAATGCAGAAGGAATGATAAAGAACATCTTCAGAGGAAAAAAAAATCTTTTCCCCTGTCTCAACAAAATGTTGAACAGCCTTGACATGTTTTTTGTTTGTTTGCTTGTTTAATAAAGAGAAGTAGCATCTTGGGGAAACCACACCCCCTGATTCACACAATGTTAATTACCTAACTGAGGGTCACTTGGGCAAAAACCAACCTTCATTAGGCCAATTTTTTGGATGCTAGATTACTAAATTAGGTAGTTGTCTTACTAATAAGCCACCTGGGGCATTACCTATGTGTATGTCCTGCTTGGATCACTGGTTTGGAAAAAATGGGTATGTGTCAGCTGATGCTAGTGAGACTGTCAGAGAGCTCTAAGGCAACACTGAATGAGACAGCTCTAGTGTCATTTTCATGAATAACATGGTCAATGAATCTCCTTAACAAGGACTTTCCCTGCATTAAATGAACCACACATTCATTTTTCTCTGGAAACCTGGAATTTTTACCCTTTGAACACTCAAAGTTTTATTTTCACAAAATAGGGACCAAATTTTTTTATGCTGTTATTTTAAAGTTCAGACTAAAACCTGTTTTCCACTAAGATCTACCATGGCTTCATAGACCCAGATGGCAAAAAGATGCTGTGAAATCTCTTTCAGGTTTAAATGCTCAACTCTCAAGCCTTAATTTCAAATTAATTTAACAAAAATCTCTTAAGTACTTAGCCTCTACTCAGGCCCAAGGCATAACTAAGGTGAGGTGAATGAGACTTTGCCCCGAACTACACATTTGCATGAGGGCAGGAAATGTATCCTACACATGATATATATGGAATCCCTGATAGTGCTTCTATTCCTCAAAGAAAGGGGATAGGGCAGAGTTATGGCTGGATGATGACAAGGTAGTGAGAGTTTCTTATAACTGAGTGTCCTCAGCCAGGTTTTAGGAAAAACAGAGCCAGGCATCTCCTCTTCACTTGGCAGACTTAGCTACAACATTCTGGGTGCTTCTCATTAAGTCAAGGTCTTGGACTGGGTCATAAGGATTGGAATGAAAAATAGTGAGTGGCAACCAATCTTTAAATCTTACTGGGGCTAAGAAGGGAACCTGAACTTTGCAGCCGAGTACAAAAGCGGGGGAAGGGGAAAGAGAGAAAAGGATGGGGCTAACCTCAATGGACAGGATCATGCGCTCCAGTGGAATCTTGACTTTCTATCAGCTTGTTCTGCTGACACCAGGCATGTACTTGAATATTGTTATTCTAAATTATGTCACTCTGCTGCTAAAAACCTTTTTTTTTTTTTTGTGGGGCAATGAGGGTTAAGTGACTTGCCCAGGGTCACACAGCTAGTAAGTGTCAAGTATCTGAAGCTGGATTTTAACTCAGGTACTCCTGACTCCAGGGACGGTGCTTTAACCACTGCACCACCTAGCTGCCCCTTAAAAACCTTTCAATAGGGGCAGCTAGGTGGCGCAGTGGATAGAGCACCGGCCCTGGAGTCAGGAGTACCTGAGTTCAAATCCAGCTTCAGATACTTGACACTTACTAGCTGTGTGACCCTGGGCGGGTCACTTAACCCCAATTGCCTCACTAAAAAAAAAAACAAAAAAAAACCTTTCAATAGTTCTCTAGGGCTTCCTCTCCCCTGTTTCTAGGGATTCCTGGTTCCCTTTAAGGATCAGCTACCCAACCACCTAAAATACAAGACTTCCTGATCCCCTTACGGTTAGATTCTATCACCAAATAATTCTGCATCTTGTGTTTACTTTTATCTCTATATGTTTTCCCCGATAGAATGAGAACTCTTTGAGGACAGAGACTTTTTCACCTTATTTTTGTATTCCCAGGCCCTAGCACAATGAGTGGCACATATCAGATGCTTAATGAATAACTATAAATGAGCATTGGATTGGATTGGAAATTACCAGATGACTTGAAATAGCAAGCTGTTCCTTTTCCCTTCCCTTTCCCCTCCCCTGCCATCATTGACCCTCACACTATTTTCCAAGTATGTCTAGCTTGGCCTAATCTCCCCCAACTAAAGCTGTCTTTCCTATTTATTGTAACAGATGTAAAAACTCCTAATCACAGACCTAATCAATACTGGGGGAGATACAAAGTTTAGATAAGACATAGTCCCTGCCCTCTTGTAGCCTACAAGTTATAGTGGTTATGGTGCTCTGGGCTAAAATAACTATCAAAATACCTATAAATGTGATTCTGACCATGATTACCCTGTCAGGTTAAAAAAAAGATCCCTCTTCTACAGTATGATTGAGATTATTGAAAACTAGTGTTCAGAACTAGATCTACCAAATGTGGCAACATATCCAATCAAAAGGCTTCATTCACAAGAAAAGTATAGGAAATAATGTGAGTGAATGACTGAATGTCATAATGGTGACCATGGAAGGAAGTAAAGGAAAAGCTGGGAAGTTATTGGCTTAGACTAAAGAAAATATTGTGGGGCAACTAGGTGGTGTAGTGGATAGAGCACTGGCCCTGGAGTCAGGAGGACCTGAGTTCAAATCTGGCCTCAGACACTTGACACTTACTAGCTGTGTGACCTTGGGCAAGTCACTTAGCCCCAATTGCCTCACCCAAAAAAAAGAAAGAAAGAAAAAAAGAAAAGAAAAGAAAATATCATACAAGGTTGTGTTTGCCCAAAAAACAATCAGAAACTGAGAAATGATGCAGAATGAGACATGCATTCTTGGAGAAAGACAATGTCTTGATTCATTTCAACTGACATATATATTTTTCTGAGGGAGGCCTAATTCAAGGGGTTGGAGTGGTAAATTAGTGAGTAGTGATAGATATGCAAAATAAGTATCAATAAAATAGTATCTAAAACAAAGCATAGAAGAAAAAATTAATTATATCAGAGAATACAAACCACAATTTTGTTATTACCTTGTTAAATTAGATATATACATACAAGATATTCCAAAAATTTTAGTAGTTTTAACCAATTACAGCTTATGCAAACATGCAAACACATGTCATCCCCAAAATCTTAGTGCAGCTTAGAATCTCTCTCATATTCATACATGTGTATGTGTGTATGTATATGGATGCTTAAAAAAACCAAGCAAACTATCTAATATTTCAATTTATCATGCTCTTTTTCTTTTATACATATTGAAATGCTTTTTAAAAAAAATCTGTTAAATTACCAATAAAAAAAAGGATTTTTTTAAAAAGTGTCAGATTTTGGGGCAGGTAGGTTGTGCGGTGGATAAAGCACCAGCCCTGGATTCAGTAGGACCTGAGTTCAAATCCAGCCTCAGACACATGACACTTACTAGCTGTGTGACCTTGGGAAAGTCACTTAACCCTCTTTGTCCCACAAAAACAAACAAAAAAATGTCAGATTTCACTGTGTCAGTGGGGAACCTGATCTTTCTTTTTTTTTTATTTTTTTTTAAGGGCAACGGGGGTTAAGTGACTTGCCCAGGGTCACACAGCTAAGTGTCAAGTGTCTGAGGCCGGATTTGAACTCAGGTACTCCTGACTCCAGGGCCAGTGCTCTATCCACTGCGCCACCTAGCTGCCCCCAAACCTGATCTTTCTTAAAATGATATATGAGACATTATTCTCATCCTTAATTTTTTTTTCAAAGTTAGTGATTTTATACTATACTTATTACCCTTTTTCCTTAGACGCCAGACCTAAATTTTATGAGTTGTAGTTGAATAAATCAAAACAAAATCAACGATACACAATCATGTTTACACACATACATATACACAAATATTATATAATCAGATATGAATATATTACATTATGTGTAATGATACATATATAGTGTGAGAGCGACAGAGTGAGAGAAAGAGAGAGAGAGAGAGAGAGCAAGTGCACCCATACAGATAACAGCATCTAGATGAGATAACTCTAGGACTCGTTCTTTCTATCATGGACAGTGAACCAGCATCAGTTACAAAAATGTGATCTCTTATTTGCTTCAATAAACATTTAGGTAAAATCCTATTCTGTGTGAGGCACTGTGCTTGTGAGATATCTACGAGCAGATCCCAAGTAAGACTGAAGCTGCAGGTGTTTATGTGTAGGCACCCTCAGTATGAGTCACTGCATTGGCTTATACTGCAGAGGAGAGGGAAGATCAATGAAAGCCAGGCTGGAATACTCAGGGAAAGCATCATTGAAGAGGTGGGACATGAAAACATAGATTTAATTGAAATGCATCAGAGGGGACTTAAGACATCACTTATTAAGCTCCTGATTATAGAGAGCTAAAGCTGAAAGAGACCTCAAAGGATACCTAGTCCAACCTCCTTATTTTATAGATGAAGAAACTGAGGCCCAATAGTTTTTGAGACTTCTCCAAGGTCACAGAAGTAATCAGTAGCAGAAATAAGATTTTGAACCCAGGTCACTTGATTTCAGAGCCAATGGTCTTTTCTTTGGTCTACTTTCATGATGCAACAATTCCTTCACTTAAGGTTTATTCCTCACTGGTTCTCTAGGAAGGTTCTCTAAAACTCTTGGATTCAGGATTGAATTTTGTTTCTTTTCTTTTCTTTTTTGTGTGGGGCAGTGGGGGTTAGGTGACTTGCCTAGGGTCACACAGCTAGTATGTGTCAAGTGTCTGAGGCTGGATTTGAACTCAGGTCTTCCTGAATCCAGGGCCAGTGCTGTCCCCTGAATTTTGGACAACTCAAGGAAATTACTAGCTGTACACTTACTAGCTGTATGACCCTGGGCAAGTCACTTAACCCCCATTGCCCTGCCAAGAAAGAAAAAAAAAAGAGCTTAAATGATTTGTCCATGGTCATACAGATAGTAAGTGTCTGAGGATGGATTTGAACTCAGGACGTCCTAACTCTATGCCCAGAGCTTTCTACTGCATCACCTTACTATCTCTAAGACTTGTTTGAAAGGGCCATTTGAGAATACTATCATTTTTGTGGGGGGGGGGCAATGGGGGTCAAGTGACTTGCCCAGGGTCACACAGCTAGCAAGTGTCAAGTGTCCGAGGCCGGATCCGAACTCAGGCACTCCTGAATCCAGGGTCGGTGCTTTATCCACTGTGCTATCTAGCTGCCCCCAATACTATCATTTAAAAATTTTTTTTTTTTAAGGGCAGCAGGGGTTAAGTGACTTGCCCAGGGTCACACAGCTAGTAAGTGTCAAGTGTCTGAGGCCGGATTTGAACTCAGGTACTCCTGAATCCAGGGCCGGTGCTTTATCCACTGTGCCACCTAGCCGCCCCCAATACTATCATTCTTTAAGAAAGGATGAGCAGGGGCAGCTAGATGGCGCAGTGGATAGAGCACCGGCCCTGGAGTCAGGAGTACCTGAGTTCAAATCCGGCCTCAGACACTTGATACTTACTAGCTGTGTGACCCTAGGCAAGTCATTTACCCCCAATTGCCTCACTAAAAAAAAAAAAAAAAAAAAGAAAGGATGAGTAGCTTTTTTCCGGCGGTGAAAATCTCCCTCCCCATGCCAACATGCTTCTCATGAAAGATCTTCTGCACCCCTCTCCTGAGGAGGAGAAGTGGAAACACAAGAAGAAGCGTCTGGTGCAGAGTCTGTTTTTGTTTTGTTTTGGGGTTTTTTGGGGGGGGCAATGGGGGTTAAGTGACTTGCCCAGGGTCACACAGCTAGTAAGTGTCAAGTGTCTGAGGCCAGATTTGAACTCAGGGTCTCCTGAATCCAGGGCCGGTGCGTTATCCACTGTGCCATGGTGCAGAGTCTGAACTCGTATTTCATGGATGTAAAGTGCCCGGGCTGCTATAAAATCACCACTGCCTTCAGCCATGCACAAACGGTGGTTCTCTATATCGGATGCTCCACTGTACTTTGTCAGCCCTACAGGAGGAAAGGCAAGACTTAAAGAAGGATGCTCCTTCAGAAGGAAGCAGCACTAATAATTGAATCAAGATGAATGAGGAAGTATAAAGAATAAAACAAATTTGGTACAAAAAAAGAAAAAGAAAAAGAAAGGATGAGCAGGCAGATTTCAGAAAAACCTGGAAAGACTTAAGTGAACTGATGCTGAGTGAAGTAAGCAGAACCAAGAGAACATTGTACACAGTAACAGCAACATTGTGTGATGATCAATCGTGACAGACTTAGCTCCTCTCAGCAATACAATGATCCAAGACAATTCCAAAAGATTCATGATGAGAAACACTATTCACATCCAGAGAAAAAACTATGGAGAACAAAGCATACTATTTTCACTCTTTTTTGTCTTTTTTTTCTCTTTCTTGTGATTTTTCCATTTTGTTCAGATTTGTCTTTCACAATATGACTAATGTGTAAATTTGTTTAACACATCAAATTGCTTGCTATCTTGGGGGGAGAGGAGGGAAGGAAGGAGAAATATTTAGAACTCAAAATGTTATAAAAATGAATGCTGAAAACTATTTTTACATGTAATTGGAAAAAATACTATTAAGAAAAAAGAGGGGGGAGTTAAACAAAGAGCCATGCAACAAGATAACCAGAATCCTGCTTTAGAAAAGCTTAGAGAAGCCATGCAGACAGTAGTTATGACATTTGCCTTACAGCTTAAACAACTCAATGCTAACTGTGTGTCTAGAAACAAATGAACTGGAATCTGAGATAACTAATTTCAGCTAAGAAAATTCAAATTAACTGTACCAAATCAGCATGATCCTACTACCTCCTACTATGTAGGTAGAATTCTTGTTTTATTGATAGACCATCTTTGTTGTATTGGAGAGTGCATTGGTGTCTCAATGCTAGATGGGAAACTCCCTTTTTAGATGCAGGCTGCGATTCTTCTACGATTCATGGTATCAAGAGAATTGCCCAAGGTATTGAGGTATAGATTTCCCAGTGCTATGCAGCAGCTAAGATGTGTCACAGGTATGATTTAAACCCAGAGCTGCTTGATTCCAAGGCTAGCCCTCTATCCACTATGCCTTATTGCCATATAATGTATATGTTATGTTGTTGTTCAATCTTATGTTATATCTTTTAATAAATGACTTTGAGACTCAAAGGACAGTTTGTTCATTATTTTATATATCAGGCATCTAAATAAGAGTTAATGAAATGATACATCCATCTATGTTGAGATCACATGCTTTTAACACATGGGGAAGAAATATTTTTACCTAAATGAACATGGGCCCTTAAAGATTAAGAGTTCATATCCATATTGTGCTTTTAGGTTTATAAAGTGCTTTCTTCACAGCATCTCTGAGAGATAAACACTGTAAGTATTATTATTATTCCCATTCTACAGATGAAAGAACTGAGAGTCAGAGAGTTTAGGTGACTTGCTTACTAGTAACCAGCAGAGAAAGATATTCAACCCAAGTCTATTTTTTGCTTTCAAGCTTGGTATTCTTTCCATTATACCACACAGCTTCTCATCTCCTGTTACTATTGTATCTATTTTTTTTTTTAGTGAGGCAATTGGGGTTAAGTGACTTGCCCAGGGTCACACAGCTAGTAAGTGTTAAGTGTCTGAGGCCGGATTTGAACTCAGGTACTCCTGACTCCAGGGCCGGTGCTCTATCCACTGCGCCACCTAGCTGCCCCATATTTATTTTTTTTAAACTCCAAATATATTCTAATAAATGTGACATACAAAAGCAAGGACTCTTATAAACTCATCACTAATGAACAGAGGTATCAGTTCTCTTTCAGACCCATTCATCTTTCTCAGGAAGGACATTGTAAACTTCAAACAGTTATTATTGGATTCTAAATTTATAGGTTCTTCCTGATATTCTCTTTGATTAATCCATAAGTTGCAATTACTATTGCTTACTTTTATTATTACATTTTCCCAGCCCCATTGCACTGCTGACAAATGAGAATGCTAAAGAAAGACCACTAACCCAGAGGATGTACAGTCATTGCTAATTCTGTGTAACTAATACTTTCCAAATCTAGAAGGTACCATCTTGTGATTTATCATCAACTTTGAATATTTGTAATGAGAACACAAACTTACAGAAACTGATCAACACTGCTACTTAAAAGTAATGTTTTGGTATAAAACCCTAATTAGAATCTATAATGCTTTTCCAAAGAAAATTAGGAATATGTACATTGATAGAAATTGAAACTTTTCACTTTTAGATTTAAAGTTTTGAATGTTAATTGACCAAAGATGATACCTAGCAGATAGAAAATAGCCTGGAATTACAGAAGCATATGATCTAATTCATACTACTTAAAGACTTTGGAAGAGACCTCAGAGATTGACCATTTATTCGAAACCCTTCATTTTACAGAGGAAACTAGAGCTCCAGAAAGTTTAAATGATTTGTCTAAAGTCACATGTTTTAAGTTGTGGTATATGAATGTAATGGAATATTATTGCGCTGTAAGAAAGGATGAGCAGGCACATTTCAGAAAAACCTGGAATGACTTACATGAACTGATACTGAGTGAGATGAGTGGAACCAGGAGAATATTGTACATAGTATCAACACATTGTGTGATGATCAACTGTGATAGATGTAACTCTTCTCAGCAATACAATGATCCAATATAATTCCAAAGGACTCATGATGGAAAATGTTCTCCACATCCATAAAAAAGAACTGTGGAGGGGCAGCTAGGTGGCACAGTGCATAAAGCACTGGCCTAGGATTCAGGAGTACCTGAGTTCAAATCCGGCCTCAGACACTTGACACTTACTAGCTGTGTGACCCTGGGCAAGTCACTTAACCCCCATTGCCCAGCAAACAAACAAACGCACAAATAAATAGGTTACATCATCCAGGAACCCTTTCAAATAATTATTCTGAAAGTAAATAATCTAGGCAAGTTTTCACCTGAGTGTGTGTGTGTGTGTGTGTGTGTGTGTGTGTGTGTATGTGTGCGCGCGCGCGCATGCGTAGGCTAAATTGCTGATATTATTGTCTTTTTCAAATTAGGCCAAGGCTACCTGAATCAATTTAAAGTCATACAAGAAGTCACGTACAAAGTACATGATGTTCACATTTTCTCCTTGTCTCTCCATCAGCCTTAGAAATTTTTAAAGAGGCCACTAATTCATAATTCAATTTAACAAACAGTGATTGAGAATGCTGTTATAGTGGAAAGATAAAGTTTAAATAGCAAAAAGTCCCTACCTTCAATGTAAGTTCTTTCTCTCTCCTTCTCTTTCTCTCTGTGTCTCTCTGACTCACACACACACACACACAGTACAATATGAGGTTCACACATGGAAAGGGTATTATTCAACTGAATGGTCAAGGAGAAGGTGGCATTTGAGGTGGTCTCTACAGGATCTTGACCTAGCTAAAGAATTGGTAAAAAAAAAAAAAATCCTACCCATCTAAAAGATAGATAGGTATTCAACAAACAAAGGGAAGGAAACATTCTAAGCATGGAGAGCCGTGTGAACAAAGGAGAGGGCAGAGCATAAAGGGGAAAATTGAAGCTTCATATAAGAAAAAACTTCCTAATAATTAACACCTATTCAGAAGTACAGGTGGTGGGTTCCTTTTCACTTGAGTTCATAAGATCATAGCTTTAGAGATGGAAGGGATGCTAGAAATCACTCATTCTCCTCATTTTCTTCAAACAAAGGCTGCATTATGACTTAATAAGTATGGGATGAACTCAATCAGAGAGCCTCAATGAGAGAAACCTCCAGAGCCTACCAGTGGACAGGATATATAGCTATAGAAGATCTTTGCTATGCTTTCTCTCCACTCCTTTTTCTCAGTGAACAAAAACAAATCCCAGTTCCCTTAGTCCACAGACTTTCTTTCTTTTCTCTCTTGTATATTTCTCTGGGCTTCTACCCCGGGTGGCTTTTCAGCTAATGGAATCTCTTCTGGTCTCCTGTCCTGCTTGGATGGTCTGGGATTCTGAACCTGAAGAGTGCATGCTGGGGGAAAGATGGTCTAGAAAAAAGGAAGTTTGGAAAGGGAAAGTGGTGGCAGATGGTAGACCTTCATCCATGGTTTTTCCAACCTCAAAGGACACCATAAATCTCCTTTCAATCAAATGACTGTCAGTTTTAGTGTTTTCCAGTTCTGTTCTCCATTGTGTGGGGATTTTTTAAAGCTCAGTCTGGTGCTTTAAAAAAATTCTTCTCTATATAAGTACAAGTAGGGTAAAAATCCAAAGATCCATTATGTGCAAATGGAATATGGATTAGAATGTCATAAATATTGCAGAAACCTCATGGCTCCCTAGGAAACAAACATTTTTTTTTCCTGGCTCCTGCTATTTGAGGTAAATGTTTTGTCAGTACATAGGTGTTAGTTTAACAGTATTTGTAAGTTTGCACTACTTATAGGAAATATAGCCCGATTGTTCATGTTATCCATTGACAGATTTTCTTAGAAAATATTCAGACGTCAGTAATTTTCAAATATCGCATTAAAAGATTAACATGAAGAATCAATACCATCAGCAAAACTTGTTTAGTGTAACAATTTACATTTAAATGAACTATTTTCAGTGCAGTAACTACACAGAGAGCCAGCGTGCATGGTGGATAGAGGGCCAGTCCTTGGAGGATAGAACACCTGAATTCAAGTTTGCCTCTGACACACACTGGCTGTGTGGACCTGGGCAAATCACTCAACTCCTCAGTATCCCAAGAGGGCTTTGAGTTGGAGGAGAGTTGCCAAACTACACTGGTAGAGAGAATACCTCACCCGGAGATCCTTACATGAGTGAAACTATATTTGGTTTCTGAAAAAAATCCTAATAAGTTTTAGTCACTCTTTATTTAGTCCTCATGTTCAAGTTATTTTCCTTATTCAACCACTTTAATTTTTCCTCTTGTATAGTCAAAGTTAGTACATACTCCAGTCTCCTGGTTCAGCTTTTTTTTTTTTTTTCCAATTTGCATGACAAGCTGGGGTTAAAAATTTAAACCCATTTAAAGAATAGAGCTCTGTGGCTCAGATAAACCCCACCCATAAGGCAGGAAAGTAAAGAACAAAAGGTCAGAGGTTTAGAGTTCAAGGGGACCTTAGAGGTCATCTAGTCCAATCTTCTTACTTTACAGATGAAGAAACTGAGACCCAGTGATTTGTTCATGATCACAAAGACAAAAAGTGGCAAAGCTAGAACCCCTCCTGTGTTTCAAATATAATTCAAACCCCGCTGGGTTCCAAATATGACATCTTTCTATTGTAACACACTGCTTTCCCTAAGAGACAGAAGCAGATGAGATATAACTCCCATCTGGAAACTTGAACCAAAGATGAGGTACATTAAAGTGAAATATGAATAGGTTTCTCCTTGCTAAGGCCCACCTTTTTTTTTTTTTTTGGTGGGGCAATGAGGGCTAAGTGACTTGCCCAGGGTCACACAGCTAGCAAGTGTCAAGTGTCTGAGGCTAGATTTGAACTCAGGTCCTCCTGAATCCAGGGCTGGTGCTTTATTCACTACGCCACCTAGCTGCCCTCTAAGGCCCACCTTTGAGTCTATTCTTGCTACTCCATGAGTAGCTAGCCAGAGAGACAGTGAGTTGGAGGACCATGCTAGGAAATGGACACCAAATAGAAAAGCAACAGCATCCAGAGTTTCTGTCTACACTGGGTCCCAAGTCACTTTCTTATTCTAGAAGGAGGAGGTAAGTCCAAAATCCAGAGTTTCTGAATCCTTGCTCTACTGACTATCCCTACTGGATTCTAAGATTCCAGACTCAGTTGGGAACAAACACTATTGCATTTCCTACAATCCTTTGCCAGCTTATAAGAGGAGTGGCCATGGTGGAGCAAAACAAATGAACTATATCCTTCCTACAACTCCTGGAGATGAAGCGTTCTCATCAGTGATGTGCTGATAAATGTTTAACAACCAACTCCCAAACCTAGGCACACTTTTAAGTTTACCCTGGATTCTTTTTTTTTTTTTTTTGCGGGGCAATGGGGGTTAAGTGACTTGCCTAGGGTCACACAGCTAGTAAGTGTCAAGTGTCTGAGGCCAGATTTGAACTCAGGTACTCCTGAATCCAGGGCTGGTGCTTTATCCACTGCGCCACCTAGCTGCCCCCTACCCTAGATTCTTTACATTTTCTCCATCACTTTCTGAAGTTAAGACAATCGACAAAATGATAAATCCAGTGATGGTTTGTAGTGACTGGGATTTCTGAGGTATGAATGCTCCCACTGAAAATTAAAAGTTGGTTCTTGCAAGCTGGTATAAATTCTCTCCAGTATACATAATTCTCATATGCTGTATGGCCTGGGCCTAGAAGAAGCTACAGGAGTACAGCCATGGAGTGGATGCTTTATTATCTGTTGTTTGTTCTTTTGAGTAATTCTATACAAAAGAATGAGTTCAAATCTGTCCTCAGACACTTACTAGCTGTGCAACCATGGGCAAGTCACTTAACCCTGTTTGCCTAAGTTTCCTCATCTTTAAAATGAACTGGGGAAGGAAAGGACAAACCATCCCAGTATCTCTGCCAAGAAAACCCCAAATGGAGTCACAGTCAGAGACGAGTGAAATGGCAATAAATGAAATAAACAGGGACGGGTTTCTACAGGTTGCTATTGCCAAAGAAGTTATCACCTACTGGCCAATCTGCTTGTGCTGAGCCTCTCTGTACTTTCCTAGGTTAGTCCTAAGACAGAAAGGAAAGGCTGTCACTGACTGGCACAGAGATCAAAGCCTTCATATATCTTGCTAGAGTTCATGTGCCCCAGCATAACTTTAAAAAACCTACAATTGGGGGCAGCTAGGTGGTGCAGAGGATAAAGCACTGGCCCTGGATTCAGGAGGACCTGAGTTCAAATCCAGCCTCAGACACTTGACACTTACTAGCTGTGTGACTCTCTCTGGGCAAGTCACTTAACCCTCATTGCCCTGCCAAAAACCAAAAAAAAAAAACCCTACAATTTAATGTTTTTCAGCAAGTTTCTCAATAAAGGGCTCATTCCTAAATTACACAGAGAACTGAATACAAATCATTTCCCATTTGATAAATGGTCAAAGGATATGAAAAGGCAGTTTTCAGACAAATCAAATCTATATATAGTCATATGAAAAAATGCTCTAAATCACTACTGATTAAAGAAATACAAATTAAAACCTCACACCTATCAGATTGGGTAATATTACAAAAAAAGGAAAATAATAAATGTTGGAGGAGATATAGAGAAAATTAGTACACTGATCCATTGTTGGTAGAGTTGTGAACTGATCTAATCATTCTGGAGGACAATTTAGAACTATGCCCAAAGGACTACAAACAATACTGTTACTAGGTCTGTAACCCAACGAGCTCAAAGAAAAATTCACATATAAACAAAAATATTTATAGCAGCTCTTTTTCGTGATGGCAAAAAATTGCAAGTTATAGGAATATTCATCAATTGGGGAATGGCTGAACAAGGTTTGGCATATGATTATATGGCATACTATTGAGCTAGATGCAAAGTAAAGTGAGTAGAACCAAGAGAACATTATACACAGTAACAGCAACACTGTGTGATGATCAATTGTGAATGACTTAGGGGGCAGCTATGTGGTGCACTGGATACAGCACTGGCCCCGGATTTAGGAGGACCTGAGTTCAAATATGACCTCAAACACTTGACACTTAATAGCTGTGTGACCCTGGGCAAGTCACTTAATCCTCACTGCCCCCCCCAAATAATAATAATAATAATAATAATAGTGAATGATTTAGCTCTTCTCAGCAATACAATGATCAAAGACAATTCTGAAAGACTTATGATGAAAAATGTTATCCCCCTCCAGAAAAAGAATTGATGGCATCTGAATACAGATCAAAACATACTCTTTTTTACTTTATTATTTTTGGTATGTTTTGGTCTGAGTTTTCTTTTGCAACATGGTTAATGCGAAAGTATTTTGCATGACTACACATGTATAATCTTCGTCAAATTCTTGCCTTCTCAAGGAGGGGGGAGAGAGAGAATTTGGAACTCAAAACTTTTTTTAAAAAGAATATTAAAATTTTTTGGTTTATATGTAATTGAGAAAAAATAAAATTTAAATGTCAACAAAACAAAACAAAACCCACAGTTATACCAAGCCACAGTGGAATAAATGACTAAAAATCCCAGTTTCCCCATGGTTAGGCCCAACTGCACAGCAGTCTTCAGGGAACCCAATTATTTTCCTATTTAATTACTGCCTCTCCCTAACAGAATGGAAGAAGGAAAAAAATGTAAGAGAAAGATGAAGAGATACTTGACAGTCATGCATGTCTTTCTATTTATTTTTGTTGTTGTTCAATCATTTTCAGTTGGGCCTAACTCTTCATGACCCCATTTGGGGTTTTCTTAGCAAAGATACTGGAGTGGAATGCATTGTTGGTGGATTTGTGAACTGATCCAACCATTCTGGAGAATGATTTGGAACTATGCTCAAAGAACAATCAAACAGTGCATACATACCCTTTGATTCAGCAATACCACTACTAGGTTTGTATCCCAAAGAAATCATTAAAAAGGGAAAGAAACCCACATGTCTAAAAATAATTATAGCAGTCCTTTTCATGGTGGCAAAGAATTGGAAACTGAGGCAATACCTATCAATTAAGGGAATGGCTCAACAAGTTGCAGTATATGAATGTAATACAATACTATTGTGCTATAAGAAATGACAAGCAGGGGGCAGCTAGGTGGCGTAGTGGATAAAGCACCAGCCCTGGATTCAGGAGGACCTGAGTTCAAATCCGACCTCAGACACTTAACATTTACTAGCTGTGTGACCCTGGGCAAGTCACTTAACCCCAATTGCCTCACTAAAAAATAAAATAAAATAAAATAAAAACATTATAAAAAAAAAATCCAGCCTCAGACACTTGACACTTACTAGCTGTGTGACCTTGGGCAAGTCACTTAACCCTCATTGATTGCCCCGCAAAAAAACAAAACAAGAAAGAAAGAAAGAAGGAAAGAAAGAAAGAAAGAAAGAAAGAAAGAAAGAAAGAAAGAAAGAAAGAAAGAAAGAAAGAAAGAAAGAAAGAAAGAAAGAAAGAAAGAAAGAAAGAAAGAAAGAAAGAAAGAAATGACAAGCAGGCTGATTTTAAAAAAAAATCTGGAAAAACTTACATGAACTAGGTGAACATTATACAATAACATCAACATTGTGTGATGATCAGCTATGATAAGACTTACCTCTTCTCAGTAATACAACGATCCAAGACAATTTAAAAAAAACACTCAGGGGCAGCTAAATGGCGCAGTGGATAGAGCACCAGCCTTGGATTCAGGAGTACCTTAGTTCAAATCCCGCCTCAGACATTTAACACTTACTAGCTGTGTGACCCTGGGCAAGTCACTTAACCCAAATTGCCCCACAAAAACAAAAACAAAAAACAAACAAACAAACAAAAAAAAACACTCAGGATGGAAAATGCTATCCACATCCAGAGGAAGAACTGATGAAGTCTAAATACAAAGCAAAGCATACTATTTTCACTTTTTGTATATGTGGTTTTCCCCTTTTATTCTATTTTTTCTTTCACAACATGACATGTATAACATATCAAATTGCTTACTGTCCTATGGAGGGAGAGGGAAAGGAGGAAGGGAGAAAAATTTGGAACTCAAAATATTTTTTTTCCTATATAAATATTTTATCATTTTCCAGTTACATATAGAGATAGTTTTCAACATTCGTTTTTATAAGATTTTATAAGATTTCTTGTTTCAAATTTTTCTCCCTCCTTCCCCTCCCTCCCCCCCTCCCCAAGACAGTAAGTAATCTGATATAGGTTATATATGTACAATCACATTAAACATATTTCTGCATTAGTCATGTAATGAGAATCAGAGCAAAAAGGAAAAACCTCAAAAAAGAAAAGCAACAACAACAAAAATAATAGAAATAGTATGGTTTGATCTGCATCCAGATTCAACAGTTCTTTTTTTTTTTTGGATTTGGAGAGCCTTTTCTATCATGAGTCCTTTGGAACTATCTTGGACCATTGTATTGCTGAGAAGAGTCGAGTCTATCACAGTTGATCTACACACAATGTTGTTGATACTGTGTACAATGTTCTCTTGGTTCTGCTTATCTAACTCATCATCAATTCATGCAAGTCCTTCCAGGTTTCTCTGAACTCCTCCTGCTCATTGTTTCTTTCTTTCTTTCTTTCTTTCTTTCTTTCTTTCTTTCTTTCTTTCTTTCTTTCTTTCTTTCTTTCTTTCTTTCTTCCTTCCTTCCTTCCTTCCTTCCTTCCTTCCTTCCTTCCTTCCTTCCTTACTTTCTTTCTTTCTTTCTTTCTTTTTGTTTTGTTTTGTTTTTTGCAGGGCAATGGAGGTTAAGTGACTTGCCCAGGGTCACACAACTAGTAAGTGTCAAGTGTCTGAGGTCGGATTTGAACTCTGGTACTCCTGAATCCAGGGCTGGTGCTTTATCCACTGCACCACCTAGCTGCCCCCCTGCTCAATGTTTCTTACAGCACAATAGAATTCCATTACATTCATACACCACAACTTGTTCAGCCATTCCCCAGTTGATGGGCATCCCCTCAATTTCCAATTCCTTGCCACCACAAAAAGAGCAGCTATAAATATTTTTGTACATGTGGGTCCTTTTCCCTTTTTTATGATCTCCTTGGGAAAAAGTCCTAATAGGGTTATTGCTAGGTCAAAGAGTATGCAAAGCTTTATAGCCCTTTGGGCAACTGCTCTCCAGAATGGTTGGATCAGTTCACAGTTCTACCAACAATGCATTAGTGTGGAACTCAATATCTTACAAAAATGAATGTTGAAAATAAAAATAAAATACTATTAAGATGAAAAAAAATTTTAATGGTTTGAAATTTTAAAAAAGAAAAAGATAAAAGGAATGTCGAAAACATTACATTACATTAACATGTAATTGGGGGGGAAAGCTATTAAATTTTTTTAAATCAGAGGGAAAAAAGGTAATAGAATGGTTTGCCATTTCCTTCTTTAGCTCATTTTACACATAAGGAAATTGAGGTAAATAGGGTTAAGTGACTTGCCCTTGGAATACATAGCTGGTAAGTGTCTAAGGCCATATTTGAACTCAGGAAGATGAGTCTTTCTGACTCAAGGCCCCACACTCTATCCACTGAGCCACCTAACTGCCCTCATATCATAATATGAGCAGGGAGATATTTTAGAACAATTAGCACCCAAGAAAGCAGACATTCAGCTCTACACAGGAAACCAGTTAAGAAATAACTTTTCAACATTTTATAAGATGAAGCATGCCCACCTCATAGCCTCAAACACCATGTCTTACATTGAGCAGGACCTCAATAAGTCAATTGATTATAAAAATGTTTGTTGATTATAAGTCAAAACTCCTGAAACAGTTGGAGACTGCTATTGTTTATATTAAAGGATCCAGTCCTCCAAAAGCCATGGGAAGAATAAATCAATTATAAATAAGCACAGGCTCATCAATGAAGAGTGTGGGGCAAGCAAATTACCCAGCAATGTGATTTAGAAATTCATTCAACTTAATTCACGGATAGGAAACCAAACACTGTACTTTGGTCATTTTGGTCTGATTTATATCAGAAAAGTGTACAAAAGAAAATGGAGGTTCTCTATCTTTTTCTTGTCCTCTCCTAGACTCCTGTTACTATATAACAGGCATCCTTTTCCTTTAATTACCTTCTTCATGGCTTGAGAGTTTGATGACTTGATTAAGCCTTGCAGGGCAGTTCCAGTCCCTACCCATCTGATTAATTAGCCCGAACCTTATTAACTTCCTAATTCTGATCGATAAGGCACTGCTGCTGAACACTACAAGGGCAAACTAAGGAGAGCAATTTTATTTCAAGCCAGAGAGGCCAATATTGCTTTTTTTCTTCTTTTTCCTCTCTTTCAATAACAGCAAAGTTGAAATCATCAAATGAGTCAACAGCTAGGACTGCTCAGATTGGCCAGACACTTCAATTGCTGCAACTTATAATGCTCACAAATAGACAAAGTATTTCTCATTCATTTATTTTCATCTTAAAGAAAGTGTTTCTTATATGTATGTCCTGGATTTTCCTCATAAAGAGAACATCAGACCATGTGTCTGGATTTTTAACTAAGAAAAGATAGACATTTTACACAGGGGCCAAGGTTCCCATTTTCTGGGCATCAAATAAAGTATTCATAGCCAGAGCGCTAAGGACATCAAAGAAAAAAGTAATGAATCCTCTGACTTCCTCGCTTGCCAGGAAGAAAACTAAGAGTAGTCATAACCCACAAATGAGTGCTCAAAACCCACAGGAACTTTGAATGTATGGCTAATAACTATCTCCTCATGGAACTGTGAAGGGCTGTAAAGGGGGCCCCTAAATTTCTTTTTTTGAATTGCCATATTATCCAGTAACACTGGACCCTGTGCATGCAGGAGGTCCTGAATAAAACTGAAGGATAATCCGACTTTCTCCTTCATATGGGACAAAGGTTGCAGGGGCCTATAATATCTTCTCCTGCAGGAGCCTAGGTAAATCATTTAAACTCCATGGGCCTCACTTTCCTCATCTGTGAAAGGAAATGATCTCTGGGGCAGCTAGGTGGCGCAGTGGATAAAGCAAGTCCCCTGGATTCAGGAGTTCCTGAGTTCAAATCCGGCCTCAGACACTTGACACTTACTGTGTGACCCTGGGCAAGTCACTTAATCCTCATTGCCCCTCCAAAAAAATTTTTAAAAAAAGAAAAGAAAAGGAAATGATCTCTAAGTTTTTTTGATTGTGCACACCTTTCAACAAGATGTTTTTAGCAGCATATATATCCTATATATGAATGTATATGTATATATATTTACATACACATATATACACATGCATATATTTATGTCTATACTACTACATAATTCATACTGTCCAATCCAAAATAAAATAGGAGGGAGGGAGAAGTAGGACTCTTGCTCATCAGTCACTGCCAAAATGCAGAGATTCTCCTGCCACACGCTGATCTTGGGGATAGAGGGTAGGGGGGGGGATTAAAAATGGTGAGGGGGATTTTTTCCAATGATATGTACTATGAATACCCAAGCATGGGTTAGTTTTTAAGGACTTTTAAGGATCCAGAACAGGGGAGGAGGTTGGGAGCATCAACAAGAGAGGGCCAAAGTAGAGGACTATTGAAGGCTAATGGGTGAACGGGTAGGTCAGGTTGTATTGGAGACCAGCCCCTCATGATTAGCTCTTGCAGAACATGTTATTTACTCATCTTCCCATCCTGCGACTGGTATATCACACGCTTCTTGGAATTTTACTAGGCCTTTTGGAGTAATTCCATAGCCTCTCAGGAAGCCATAGCAACCACTTTGGAAAGTACTAGACTGGATCACCTCTAGCTTCAAGCTCTAAAGCTATGACTTTATGATGACCCCTAAAGCTCTTTTCTATTCTCACTTTCCAAAACATAGACATGTTAGAAGTCCCAAACTTAACTAATAAAAGGGTTAATTCAGGCTCCCAGGCCTCTAGATTTCCTGGAGGTTCAAACTCATTTGTCATTTAGTATATATTACCTTGTATCAGGCAGAAGCTAGCTAAGTGGCCCAGAGGATAGAGCACCAGGCTTGGAGTCAGGAAGACTGAAGGCCAAATCTGACCTCAGACAGCTGTGAGACCCTGAGTGAGTCACTTAACCCTGTATACCTTAGTTTCCTCATCTGTAAAATGAAGTAGAGAAGGGAATAGCAAACCACTCCAGTATCTTTGCCAAGAAAACCTAGGGTTACAAAGAGTGGTACAAAACTGAAATGACTGAACAACCACCACCTTGTATTAGGAACACAGATTTGAAACTGGGAAAAAAATCTAAGTCACTTAGTCAAACCCACTCATTTTACAGGTAACAGAAGGCCCAAAGATGTCAAATGACTTCTCCAAAGTTGCAGAGGTAAGCAAGTAACAGAGGCAAGACTGGAACCCACATCTTCTGACTGAATCCAGTGTTCTTGGTACCGCATAATGTTATTTATCATGGTACATCCACTCAAGCCAACTAGATTACACTATTTTTATTGTATTTCTTGAAGAGATTTATGTTTCTTATTCTATTTTAAAAGCCAATAAATTGAATATGATTCTTTAAAAAATAATATACAGGGGCAGCTAGTTGGCGCAGTGGATAAAGCACTGGCTCTGGATTCAGGAGGACCTGAGTTCAAATTAAGCCTCAGACAATTGACACTTACTAGCTGTGTGACCCTAGGCAAGTTGCTTAGCCCCCACTGCCCTGCCAAAAAAAAAAAAAAAAAAGATGGTATGATCCAAGGACAGGTGTGTTTACTGCTCTCCTGGCTTGTGCTCTGGTCTAGGAGTAATCATATGTACTCTTTTCCATCCTGGAACCCCAGGGTCCCCACTTCACTGTGGCTGCAAGCTCTGGTATGCAAGTGCTCCTCATTATCCTGGGACTGTGACTCAGGACTGTTACCAGGATCAATGTATGAGTAATGCAACAAAGTCCTACACCCAGTGCCAGCAAAGGAATCCCTTTAAAGGATCCCCATAAACAGTTGTCCAACCCCCTTACTGTTTGTGAGCTGAGCTCTCCAGAAGCTGCTATGCAGAGTCAGTTTCCCCCAAGGTCTGTTGCTGGCTTACTGGGGCATTACCTGCACTGGACTGCACTCCACATCTTTTTATCCGTTGTATCTTCCCAATAGAATATATACTCATTGAAGGCAGGGACTATTTTCGCGTGTGTGTGTGTGTGTGTGTGTGTGTGTGTCTTTTTATCCACTATGGCTAGCCTTTCATCTTGTTCTTTAATAAATAGTTCTTTAATGAATGTGAACAGATATTGTTTGTTGATTTTTTAGTTGTATCCAATTCTTCCTGACCCCATTTGGGGTTTTCTTGGAAAAGGTACTAGAGTAGTTTGCCATTTCCTTCTCCAGCTCATTTCACAGGGGTTTCATGATTTGCCCATTGTCACACAGCTAATAAGTGTCTGAAGTCACATTTGAACTCAGGAAGATGAGTCTTTCTGACTTCAGGCCAGGAACCCTATCCATTAGGCCATCTAGCTGCCTCAGAAAAGAACTACTAAGCTTAGGAAGGAAAAAAAAAAAGGGATTGCTCTATATGTACAGATCCATCTTCTGATTTGTAACAAATAACAAAAAATTATAGGACTAATATCTATACCCAGGGAAGATGTCCCTAACCCTAAGTCTAGCTTTTCTGATTTAACAATTTCCCTACTGTTGCTTGTTATTTTCAGACAAAAAGTAAGGAATATTTCATTCTCATATTTATACCCCCAATACCTATCTAAGTACCTAGCACAAAACAAAACAAAACAAAACCCAGAATAGTTCCCATTGCCTCAGTTCTGGCATTCAGATAGAAAGTAAAATGAGATTTGGGCAGCTAGGAGGCAGAGGGGATAAAGTACTGGGCCTGAAGTCAGGAAGACTCAGCTTCCTGAGTTCAAATCCGGCCTCACACACTTAACTAGCTATATGACCCTGGGCAAATCATTGAACCCTCTTTACCTCAGTATCTCATCTGTAAAATGAGCTGGAGAAGGAAATGGCAAACCACTCCAGTACCTTTGCCAAGAAAACCCCAAATAGCATCACAAAGAGTTGAACACCTGAGCATCTGACTGAAACAATTAAACAACAAAAGAAAAAGTTAACTGTATCATTATAATAGGCTAGGCCTGCCACGGGAACAAATGACTATTAAAGTACTCTGAATAAGAATGAGTAACACAAAGTACCTTTTGTGTAATTAAATAGTACCAAGTAAACACTATGGGCAGGTTATAAAGGAAAGAATTTACTACTCCACTTTTGAAAATGAATGAGTACTCTTAAGGAGATTAAAGACTTCTGAATGAGAAGGAATTACAAATAGTGTGTGTAATTAAATATTATCTATAAACCCTTAGACATGCATTATTACCCTACTAGTTTTTTTCTTTACACACGGCCCTAGTCTTTTTAGTAATTGAGAAAGCCCAGGGGCTAAGGGTGGGTACCTAGGAGGTCCAAAGTGGTCTAGGAAGTATGTGGAAAAAGCATAGAATCAGTCAGATGACAGATTCAAATCTTGCTTCAGGTGCTTATTACCTCATAGACCCAAGTCAAGTCATGTAACCTCCCATCCTATCCCACTCCAGCTCAGTGGAGAACTTTGGGGAGGGGGGGTAGCTATTTGTCCAAAGCTCTTTTCTCATCTCATACCCTCCTCCAATGTTCTCCTCAATCAATTTAGTCTCTGAAAAAAAAAAAAACTGACCCTTTTATTGACAAGGGTAATTACTCTACATGTACCCTTGATCCTATTCTATCCCCTCCTTTCTTCTCTCTCTCTCCCCCTCCCTCTCTTCTTTCTCTTCTCTTCTCTTTTTTCTACTACTTACAACTACACCCAATTCTTGCTCACCTTTAAAAAGCCTTCATTATATTATTCTACTATCCATTCTAGCTATCTTTTCTCTTTTCTCCCTTTCTTAGCTAAACTCCTAGGAAAAGCCATTTACACTTAGTGCCTCTTATTCCATTCCTCTCTCTTCAAAAGCATCACCAGTTGGCTTCTAAGCTCATCCTTCAACTAAAATTGTCCTTTCCATTTACCAGTGTTCTCTTGTTTGTTTGTTTTCTTAGTGAGGCATTTGGGGTTAAGTGACTTGCCCAGGGTCACACAGCTAGTAAGTGTTAAGTGTCTGAGGCCGGATTTGAACTCAGGTACTCCTGAATCCAGGAGCGGTGCTTTATCCACTGTACCACCTAGCTGCCCCTACCAGTGTTCTCTTAATTGCCAGATTTAATGGGCTTTTCTCAGTCCTCATCCTCTTTGACTTTTATTCATAGCTTTTCTTTTTTAACCAACTGGCAATGTTGAACACATTCTCCTACCTCCACAGCCACCCCCCCCCCCATCTCTCTGCTCTGTATTTTCCTGACACTGTTTTTTCTTGGTTCTTCCACCTATATGGTCAGTCCTCCTCAGTGTCCTTTGCTGGATCTTTCACTGAGTGTACCCCAAGAATTCTCTCCTGAGGCTCCTTTTTTCTCCCTATACACTGATAATCTCATCAGCTCTCATGGGTTCAGAGAATCATAAAATCATAGATTTCAAACTGGAAGGGATCTCAAAAGGTCAAATAAATCAATTTATTTTATAGTAAATGAATGAATGAATGTATTTTACTCATGAGGAAACTTGAGGCTCCAAGAAGTCACGCAGCTTGCCCAGGATCACACAACTAGTAAATTGTCTGGGGCTCAATTTAAACACGGGTCTTCCTGACTCAAAGTCCAGTGCTCTACCTATGACACCACACTGCCTCTAATTCAACTATAATCTCTATGCAGATGATTCCCACATGTATATATTCATCCCTGGTCTCTCTCCTGAAAGCTAGAGTCAAAAGTCTAAAGGATCCTGAATATATTTCAAACTCAACATGTTCAAAATAAAACTCACTCATGTTCCCTCCAAAACCCATCCCTCTTCTGACTTTCTCTATTATCGAGGAGAGGAGGATGTGGTACATCATCTTTTTAGTCACCCAAGTTCAAAACATTAGGGTCATCCTTGATTCCTCCTGTCACCACACAAATCTAAGCAATTGCCAAATCTTTTTTATATCTGTCTTTGAATCTCTATCACCAAGCAAAGTTCTTCACATATATGGGAATAATAAATTATTGTCATATTACAATTATGATATTATAATTATTGGGATTAAATTATGGGAATAATATCTGCCCCAATACAGCAGTTTCAGGGTTTGAAAAGCATTTTACGTATATAATCTCAGTTGGTATTCAGAGCAACTTAGTTTTATTATGCCTATTTCATTGAAGAAATCAAGGCTCGGAGGTTCAACAATTGAACAAAGACACTTAGGACTCTTGCTTTCCCTCAACAGCTCATCTGCAGGCGCTTCCTGTCTTGTTTCATCACAGTGTGTAAACCCCTTCCCTCCGCACTATGCAGCCCAAACCACTTCTGACTTCATAGGAGCCAATGTATTTATTTCCATAATTTTTATTTATGTTGTAAAATGTATGGAGTGATTTTCAAAAGCAAGTCATCAGATAGTGTAGTGTAACATTGGTAGATGCTTTTAAAAAAAAAACAAAACGTCACCTAGGTCACCTATGGTCACCAAGTTAATAACTATTGGATGTGAAATTCAAACTCACAGTTGTGCTTTAATTCCACATTCATCATTATTTCCAGGACCCCAGCCAGCAACAAGCAGTCAACAAACATTTATTAGGTGTTTATCATGTGCCATACACTCCACTAAAGTACTAGGGATACAGCGAAGGGCACAAACTCTGCTTTCAAAGAGCTTACATCCTAATGAAAGAGAGAACCAACATGCAAAAACTGTATACACAGAATATATACAGTGTACATGAAAAGCAATCTCAGGGGGAAGAAACTAAGTGAGGGGAACTCTGAAGGGCCCCTTAGAGAAGGTGAGAGTTGAGCTGACTTTTGTGAGGAGGAAGAGCATTAGGAGCACAGGGATATTCTATGAGAAGTCTGGAGATGCTCCACGTGGGAGGAGCATCAAACAGCAGCAGCAGCAGTGGGAAGGTCCCTGAATCTTAGAGTACGTGGCAGAGAGGGAGTAAAGAGTAAGCAGATTGTAAAGGTAGGAAGATCCTGGGGTGTGAAAGGGGAAGGTTACCCAACTCCCACTCTATGCAGAGCATTATCCAAATCCTCAGAGAGATTACAATCTAAATTGCAGGTAATCTTCTAAATAACAATGGAACACTGAAACTGCAGTTCAATTAAATACATATTAAACACTTAAATGTCCTAAATACAAATGCCTGAGGTTAGGCAATCCAGTGGAGCTGAAGCAGCAAGGCACTCTGGGGGAGAACTGAAGGTGTGAGGTTTAGGGGGCTGGTCATATCTCTACCCCTGTCCCCCATAGACCCCTCACCTTGACCACCACCTCCCCTCAGCACTCCAAAGGACCCTGAATTCAAGAGTCTTGAGAATAGCAATTACTGCATTGTACTCTCATAGCAGCCCAGATTCCTGCATAAACCCTACCTATGTCATAGAGGTAAGGTAGATATCTGACCAACTGCCTGAGAGTGGCACTACCCCCCAGAGCAACCCTCCTACTCCCAGCCTAGTCCTTTCAACCATCATCACAAGAAGCAATCTCCATGGAGATGTGGGCTGGCGATTACTTCTCCGGCTTCTAGATAGAGTTTTGGTTGCTGAAGACCCAGAAAAGGAAGTTGTAACCAACAAAGTCTAGTCCTGTCAAATAGTTACGCATCAGAAATTGCCCTGATTTTTTCAGCAGAAATGACAATAATCATATTACCATCTTCTCTGCTACCGCACCCTAAGTACCACAGGACACTTCCATCCTATTTGCAGCAGAACCCCATGAATGAAGTCTCCTCATTAGAATATGAACTCCTTGATATCAGGAACAATGTTACTTTTCTTTCTGTATCCCCCAACCCATACCATAGCTCAGTGCTTTGCACATAGTAACTGCTTAACAAGTGACATTTCATTCATTCATTCATTCATTCATTCATTCATTCATTCATTCATTCATGCAGAGCACAGCTTCAGTCAGACCCTAGGGCTTACCTTCAGCACCAGGTTCTGTCTTGTTTACTGTGGATAAGTCACTTAAATTTTCTGGACCTTGTTTTCCATATCTGTACAATGGAAATAATTCAATTCAACATATATTTTTTAAGTACCTATTTTGTGTAAGACATTATGCTAGGTACTGGAGATATTGAGTTAAAAATGAAAATATGTCCTCAAGGACATAATTATGGTAGGAAATAATATGAGGAGATGGTATGATATTAATGCAGTGGTGTCAAACTCATAGAAACAGATCCCTATGGAGGCTGCATAGTGACTTAGAAAAACAAATTAACATGATGTTGCATTGTATTTTTATTTGTTTTGTTAAACAATTTCCAATTACATTTTAATCTGTTTGGGCTGTACTCTGAGGTTTTGTACTACTGAGTTTGACACCTCTGAAATAGTGCATAGAATGTTGTACTTGGAGAGACTTAAGAAGATCTGTGTTCAAATCCTACCTTAGACACATCTGTGTGACCTTGGGCAACTCACTTAATCTTTCTAAGCATCATTTTCCTCACATATAAAATAAAGAGCATGGGGCTTGGAATGAGGAAGACTCATCTTCCTGAATTCAAATCTGGCCTCAGACATTTACTAACTATGTGACCCTAGGCAAGTCACTTGACCCTCTTTGCCTCAGTTTCCTTATCTGCAAAATGAATTAGAGAAGGAACTGGCAAACCACTCTAGTATCTGTCAAGAACAACCCAAATGGGATCACAGAGAGTCAGACACAAGGACGTCCAAGGTCCCTTCTAGTAGTAAATCTATAACCCTAAGGCTATACTCAAACTCAAAATAGATTTCTGACTTCTTGGTTTGTAAGTTCCCTCCAATAATGCAGATCACAACCACCCTGTCTCTGCCCAACCTGTGACTCTTGCCAATGTCTTCCATATATTCATCACAGGGATCCACCCCACATCCTGAAGCCTTCCTCACTTTCTCCTGATATTATGACGGTAACAGCAGCACCAAGCTGTTGAGCTGTTTTATCCCATATTCACTATGTGGACAACCCATCTTCTTTTCCTGTCATTTGTTGTTGTGTAGTTTCAGTCATGTTCAGTTCTCCATGACCCCATTTAGGATTTTCTTGGCAAAGATACTAGAGTGGTTTGCCAGTTCCTTTTAGAGATGAGGAAACCGAGGCAAACAGGGTTAAGTGACTTGCCCAATGTGTTGTTTAAAAAATCTAAATGTGGGTTCTAATCTGTCTCCTCCCCCCCCGAGTTTTTTTGGGGGAAACTGGCTAAAATCACTGATAAATTCACCAAGAGTTTAGGCTTTTAAGGGTTTATTAAAAGATATAAGATAGTGAAGAGAGAGAAAGATTGAGGACAAATTCCTTATAGTATGGAAATCCTAGCTTTCCTAACAGCCCACATGAAGTCCTGCCACCACACTGATGTCTCGAACCAAAAGAGAAAGATTCTATTTGCCAGCATCTGCTTCCTACTTCCTGTCTTCCTCCTGGAAATGGGAGGTTCTTCAAGTTGATTGGCTGAAAGCAGTCTCCTGTTGATGTCTAGTCCACAGCCTCTAAGAACACTTCATGTCCCAGTCCATAGCCTCTGAGAACACACCAACCTCAGTGTTGTCTAGTGGCTAAAATCCAATCACCCTTAAGTGGGTACTCAGTAGTTCCTCATTCATACCTAATTCAAACTCTACTAAGTCAATCAAGTCGGACCCCTGGACATCTACCAAATTCCATTATCTTAACACACCAAGGTGACATAGCTAGTAAGTGTCTGAGGCTGAATTTGAACTCAGGTCTTCCTGACTTGTCTTCCACAAAGTCCTACTCCAGTGCCTCTAATGGCATGAAGGTAACCCTGAATTCTTGAAAACTATGCTACTGGAACATAAACTCTGGGAATTTCTAATATGATGAAAAAGATTGAGCATGTCCCCTGAAAACAGACTTGAGTTTGTCTTCCAAGGACCAGCCTAGCTAATCTCAGAGAAATATGACTGGAAGGCTCACCACCTGGTGATAACCTTTTTTGGTGCACTGACAATCCATATAAAATATATGTTACAGGAACTTGGTACATAAAAGGGAGGTACCCATGTGGGACTCCAAGGACCTGCCTTTGTGAAATAAGAAGATCTAGCATGGTCAATATTCTCCCTGTTATCCTGCCACTTTGCTTGGGAGTAGCCTCAGTTGAATATGTACCTGGAATTGGCTGTGTATTTAAAACTACCTGACTGGGACAGTCTCTCCAGTCTAAGAGTGACTCCGTCCTGTGGCACGCACCTGCTCTGAGTCCTTACAGGTACTGCAAAGATACCATGCAATTGTTGCAAAAAATTTTTTAAGTCTGATGGAAGAACGAAAATAACAAAGTTTCCAGGCTGAAGCAAATAGGTTTATTGAGAGAGGGTTAGTCCTTCAACAAAACCGATAGGTTTATTGAGAGGGTTTTAGCCTCCCAATAAATCCGGTCATACAGGCATTGGGCCTGAAAGACCCAGAATCACAAAATTCATGGGTTTATATACCCTTCCAAAGTTACACTTGTATTGTATTATATCATTAGTTACATTTTTAAAATTAGAACATATTCTTAGGAAATATAAGGAACTATCTAAATGACTATAAATGACAGCATTATGATAACAATAGGGTGGATCATTGTTAGGCCACTGGTCAACAGGGTGAACTCTTATAGGCACTCGTGATTATTAAAATATAGTATTGCTGACTACTAGATCTTGTGATATTACCTAAAGCTTGTCATTGGAAAATTAAGAAATATGGGAAAAGACTTAACCTTTTAACCTTATGCAATCTATATGAAATAGAATAAATCACAATTTTTTTTAGTTAATATATTGATTATTATCTTAATCAAATCACTTATAACTATAGTAAATCTCTTATAACTAAGGGATGGGGAAAATCTTACTCACACAATTAAAGGGAAGGACATGAGGTCTAACTTCTTCCCCCAGGCTAGGTTGCCCTGAGAAGCAGGTTAGAGTTTTGGTCTTGCTTTGTTTGACTCTTTTAGTTCTAAGGGCAGAGAGTGGAGTCCTAATCCTAATTATGGAGAATTATGGAGAAAGCAAGGGAGTTTCAGAAAAGTATCTGCTTCTGCTTCATTGACTACCTAAAGTCTTTGAGGATGTGAATCACAACAAAATGTGGCAAATGCTCAAAGAGATGATAAATAAGAAAAAAATCTATTGGGTCAATGCTATGAAAGAAGGAAAGTGAGGGGGCAGCTAGGTAGGGCAGTGGATAAAGCACCGGCTCTGGATTCAGGAAGACCTGAGTTCAAATCTGGCCTCAGACACTTGACACTTACTAGCTGTGTGACCCTGGGCAAGTCACTTAACCCTAATTGCCTCACCAAAAAATAAAAATAAAGAGAGTAAGAAAGAAGGAAAGTGAGAACAAAGCAGTTTTTGAATGACAAGAATGAGTGCTGAAGAAATCATAAATCAAAGTGAGGGTGGGGAATAGGTTCAGGGGTCAGGTTGAGGGAGAAAATTGCAGGCTGTGATCAGAGAGGATCATAGGATGATACTCTTACAGTTAGAAGAAACCATAGAGGTCATCTAGTCTAAACCCCTCATTTTTTTTTTAGGCAATGGGGGTTAAGTCACTTGCCCAGGGTCACACAGCTAGTAATTGTCAAGTGTCTGAGGCCGGATTTGAACTCAGGTACTCCTGAATCCAAGGCCGGTGCTTTATCCACTGCGCCACCTAGCTGCCCCATAAGCCCCTCATTTTACAGATGACAAAATTGAAGCCCAGACAGCTTAAGGGACTCTACCAAGGTCACAGATAGTAAATAATAGGATTTAAAACCAAAGTCTTCTGAATTCTGTCCACTGTTTCACATCTGTTAAATTTCTTTTTTTTCCCTTTTTTTTTTTTTTTACATCTGTTAAATTTCAAGGTCATAGAGATAAGTACAGTAAGGGTTCAGTGAGTTGTAGGAACATCCCTGTTGATGACTGAAGGGGAATATAGATTCAGATCATTGAAGTTAAGGAAACTGATAAACTAGTAAGCCAAATTGTTTGAAGGAAGTTCAATGTGTATGGAAGTCCCTGTGTTTGAAGACAGAGGTTGAGTTTGAGAGGAAGATTTGGAATAAGGTCCTAAACTCCTTGAGAAAGAAAAGAACTAGGAGACTGGCAGGTGACTGAGACAGTGTTAAATATGTATGGCCATCGAAAAATCTTTTTTTCCTTTTCTTGGGTCAGCACCTCCCTCCTCCCCAATAAAGCCAAAAAAGTCAAGGAAAGCTAAGAGACAAAAGGGGTGAAACATTCCATTCAGAGACTAGAAATGGGAACTAAGGTCTCAAAATAAGAAATGGGCAAGTCAAAGGACGCAAGGTGATGAGCAGAGTGGAAAGCATTTCTTTCTATACATGATCTGCCTTTACCAACCTTCTCCCCACCACCCCACTCTACTCACAAAGAACTGTAGTGAGAAGCATTTGGTGGTCTCTGCAAATAAAAGGACATTGAAAGGAAAAGCACTAGCTGCAGGGACCTCAATCTCCTCCTAACTTCATACCTCACATTTTATTTTAAGAAGTTAATACTCAAATTCAGTGTTTCTGAATCCTGCAGCTAATAACTAGACCTACTGGATTTACGTCTAATATTGGTTGAAAACTGTATCATGAAGGGGCAGCTAGGTGGCGCATTGGATAGAGCACTGGCCCTGGAGTCAGGAGTACCTGAGTTCAAATCCGGCCTCAGACACTTAACACTTACTAGCTGTGTGACCGTGGGCAAGTCACTTAACCCCAATTGCTTCACTAAAAAAACAACAACAACAACAAAAAACTGTATCATGTGTTCCATATCCCATTGTCCACTCAATTTGGGGGGTGGGGGTGGGGGTGGGGAGAAAGTTAGTGATGTGTTAAAGTGAATTATGTCTTCCCCAGAACTCCTGGGTTTGGAGCACCATATATACTGTCTGGGGGTAGCTTCAATCTAAGATACTCCAGGAACCAAGCTTAGAAGTAGATGTTATGAGGCAGCTAGGTGATGCAGTGGATAATGTACTGGCCCTGGATTCAAGAGGACCCTAGTTCAAATCTGGCCTCAGACACTTGACATTTACTACCTGTGTGACCCTGGGCAAGTCACTTAACCCCAAATGCCTCACCAAAAAAAAAAAAAAGTAGATGTTATCCATTGTTTATTCTTTCGCTAAATGGATACAAAAAGAATTATATACTTTATATAATATCCAAACACTCTCATTTCTTCCCATAGTAAGCTGACTCCATTATGTCAAAGTCACATGACTAGAGTTCAGTTAAATATAACAAGTTGTGGAAAAGACATTTTTCTGTCTGGCGAGTGCTGATTTTCAAAATTTTTTCTTTTCTTTTCTTTTTTTTTTTGTTAATTTTTTAAAAATATACATAGATCTCTTCTGTTTTTAATCACAATTCCCAACTATTTCCCTCTCCTACCCAGTAAGTCACCCTTTGTAACAAAGATTAATATGGAAATTAGAAGGGAGAAAACAAAGATCTATAACACTAGCTGAGTGTGATAGCATATATAATGTTTCATATTCAAAGTCTCTCACCTCATCTGGAATGGATTTCAAAGAATTCATATTCTATTGAACAAATATTTCCTATAAGCAAGACAATTCTGCATTAAAAATTCCAACTACCAGGCATTATCCAACTTGCCATTAGGAGACATCATTTAACAGCATTTTATACTTACAGAATGCTTTCAGCAAAAATGTGTTATCCAGTGCTTTCCTACTGCTCTGCAAGTATCTCCCCTGCTCTGCATGTTGCACAACCTGGAATTAAAATGTTCAAAGTGAGAGCTTCCTGGACTCTGAATTTGATCTCTTATTCAGATTATTTTCCAACATGTCTATTCCAAAGAAAATAAAGTCAAACAATATAGACATAACCCCCCCAAAAAAGTTTTTAATAAGTAAAATATTAACATTTGCACAGGTTAGGCCATAGCTGGAGGCATCTTGTGTTCTGTTCTGAGATTCACAGATTAAGAAAAGACACTGATAAACTGGAGAGGGTCCAGAGAAATGCAACAAGGATGATGATAGGCCTTGGGTTCATGCCATTTAAGTGTTCGTTGAAGAACCATGGGTATTTAGCCTAGAGAAGAGAAGACGAGAGGTTAGAGGAAGGAGCAGAGGAGTATAGAGTTGGAAACAGTAGAGATGGCTGCCTTCAAATATTTGATGGGCTTTCACATGGAAGAGAAATTAAATTTGTTCTGTTTGACCCCAGATGGCCAAACGAACCTGGAACAATGGGTAGAAGTTCCACAGAAGCAAATTTAGGCCTAACACTAAAAACTTTTTCTTATAGATTAGGGCTACAGATAAGTAGACTTGCAGTTACCTCAGGGGAAAAAATGGGTTCCCCTTCAATGGAGTTCTTCAACTTGAAGCTGGAATGTTTACTTGCTACAGATGCTGAATGGAATTCAGTCAGATATGGGTTGGCCTAAATGGCCCCTCAGATCCCTTCAAATTCTCAAATTTTGTAATTATATGACAACACATGAAAGCTTATCTCAATGCCTTCTTGGAAAGTACAGAGATGGTCCTGGATTTTCTTGAAGACTGTGCCAAAAGAACATAAGCTTGGCAGGTCCTAGCAAGTTGGAAAGGCCTCAAGATTGAGGCCCAGGGAAGCAAAGGTCTGGTGCCTGCTGTCCAAGAACCAGTCTCCTCAGCCCCAGAGATTCTTCTCAGACAGCTTGGCTGCAACATGTTGGTGTTAGAGTTGCAATTCTGGAAGGAGTACTTAAACCAAAAAGAAGCCAGATCCTTTGAGGAGTGGAGTAATGAATTTATTGTGAACTTTTTTTTTTCATTTAGAATTTTATTTTTCCAAATTACATGTAAAAACAAATTTTGGCATAAAATTTTTTTTTTGCAAGGCAATAAGGGCTAAGTGACTTGCCCAGGGTCACACAGCTAGTAAGTGTCAAGTGTCTGAGACCGGATTTGAACTCAGGTCCTCCTGAAGCCAGGGCTAGTGTTTTATCCACTGAGCCACTTAGCTGCCCCCCATCAATTTTTTTTAACTTTGTGTTCCAACTTCTCTTCCTCCCTCCCTCCCTATTCCACGCCCCACCCCCCAAGAACTAAAGCAATTCAATATAAGTTATATGAGTAGTCACGTAAAACATCTCCACATTAGCCAGGTTGTGAAAGAAAATAGACAAAAACAAAACTTCAGATTAAAGAACTATCAAAAAATTTTTTTTAATGTGGAATGCTTCACAAATTTGCATGTCATCCTTGAGCAGGTGCCATGCTAATCTTCTCTGTATCATTCCAATTTTACTATATGTGCTGCCAAGGCAAGCACGTGAACTTAACTTTAAATAGCAGATGTAATAAACTCCAAGAGTATAACAACTTAGTTGTTCCCTCTCTGTGTCCTTTTTCATTGTCTGTATGAATCCCATATTTGTGTTTTCCTTTTATTGTAGTTCGAGATGGTATGGATGCCAATTTGCTGGTTCTTTCCTTTACTTTGCATTATTTCTTGTTTTGTTTTTGTTTTTGGTGGGGCAACGAGGGTTAAGTGACTTGCCCAAGGTCACACAGCTAGTGTCAAGTGTCTGAGGCTGAATTTGAACTCAGATCCTCCTGAATCCAAGGCCAGTGCTTTATCCACTGTGCCACCTAGCTGTTCCCTTTGCATGATTTCTTACAGTCTTTGCATATTTGTTTTTATTTCCTATATTGTTGTTATTCAGTTGTGTCTGATTCTTAGTGGCCCCTTGAAACATATTGTCCATGGAATTTTCTGGTAAAGATACTAGAGTGGTTTGCCATTTCCTTCTCCAGATGACTAAGAACTTGCCCAGGGTCATACAGCTAATAAAAGATCATATTTGAACTAAGTCCTTCCTGACTTCAGCCAGTGTTCTATCCACTAAGCCAACTAACTAATACATTAATCATTCCTACATTAGTCAAATGCATTATAATAGGCCACAGTTTATTGATATGGTTATTCCCCTTTAGGTTGTTTGTAGGGCTTGGGGGTGGGTTTTTGTTTTTGTAACTATAATGTGACAAACTTGAATTAAGAACTTATTGTGATACAAGACAGTTCCAAAAGGAGTCATGATGGAAAATGCTCTCCATAACCAGAAAAAGAACTATGGAGTCTGAATGAAGATTGAATCATACTATTTTTCCTTCTTTTTTGTTTTTGTTTTCCTTTCTTGAGCTTTTTCCCTTTTGTTCTGATTCTTCTTTCACAACATGGCTAATGTGGCAATATGTTTAATGTGATTGTATATATATATAACCTAGATCAGATTTCTTGCCATCTTTGGGAGGGGAAAGGAGAGGGAAGGAGAGAAGGGGAAAACTTTGGAACTCAAAATCTTATAAAAATGAATGTTAAATACTATCTTTACATGTAACTGGAAAAAAATTAAATACTATTAAGATTGGGGGAAATGTTGAAAACTACCTCTACATGTAACTAAAAAATAATAAAATACTTTAATGATTAAAAAAAAAAAGATTGGGGGGGAAAAAGAATTTGTTGTGTGCTAAGCAAATTAGGTGAGGGAGGAGAAACAACATCTAGAGAAGATTGTGTCTACCCAAAAAGAGATTCAATTCTTTGGTCATTATATCAAAGGTCTGTGATTTCCCAATATGGGAACTCTACCCCTCTTCTGTCCCTCCTTCCCCCTACCCCACCCATTATCCATATTTCTCATTTTAGAGAGCTGCCTGATATTCAAAGAGTTACTAACTTACCCGTGGAGTCAGAAGACCAATTTACCATATGCTGCCTTGCTAGAGTCTATTAATGTTGTTAACTTTTTTTTAGTGTATAAATTTCTTTTAAAAACATATATGTGTGTACACAGTATCATCAACATTGAGTGTTGATCTACTGTGATGGACTATATTCTTCTCACCAATGCAATGGTACAGAAGAGCTCCTGGGAACTCATGATAGAAAAGGATCTCCAAAACCAAAGGAAAAAAAAAAAAAAGAACTGTGGAGTATAGATGCTGAATGAACCATGCTATTTCTTTTGGTTTTGGTGCTGTTGTTTTTTTTTCTATTTTGAGGTTTTTCATCATTGCTCTGATTTTTTCTCTTATAACAGGACTAATGCAGAAATAGGATTAATGCTATTATGTGTATATATATGTGTGTGTATATATATCTATATCTATATATGTATATGTATATAGATATATAGATATAACCTATATCAGATTACCTGCTGTCTAGGGGAGGGGGGGAGGGAGGGGAGGGAGGGAGAAAAATCTGAAATTGTAAAGCTTGTATAAACAAAAGTTGAGAACTATCTTTACATGTAATGGAAAAACCAAAATACCTTATATGTAAAAAAAAATACATATATGTGGGGGCAGCTAGGTGGTACAGTGGATAAATCACTGGCCTCGGATTCAGGAGGACCTGAGTTCAAGTCCAGCCTCAGACACTTGACACTTAACTAGCTGTGTGACTCTGGGCAAGTCACTTAACCCTCATTGCCCTGAAGGAAAAGAAAAAAAACATATATGTGTACTTCTCTTTGGTAACTTTCTTAGAGCATATTCCTGATGAAAGCATTATTGTATCAAAGGATTGATAATTTTTAAAGCCTTGCAAGATACTGTGGTTTCCAAAAAGTTTCCACTGATTTACAAATTATAGCACCAGTATTTGAATGTATCATATCTCTATAATCCCAACAGTGCCAAACTTTGTAATTATCTTGATTTTTTAAAAAATTTTATCTTATTCAATGGTTATCTGTTACCTAGTTTGGTTTTACAGAGAAATTTACTTTAATCTAGTGCACCCAATAAAGCATACAATTCAACAAATGGATTTCTATGTCCAGAAGACAGTAAAATTCTCTCTCCTTATGTCCCTTGAGGATTTTGCTCTAACATTCATTCTAGATCTAGGACATTAATGGAGGCTTCCTAACCAGTCTGAGTTTTCTAAAGGATTGACAACTCAAGGCCACACACTCTTTCAAACACGTCATCCTCAATATAATGTCGAGAGAAAAAAAATGGATGTGTAAACAGCACATAGACATTCTTGATCATGTCAATCATACATGTTGCTACTTTTACCAATCTGAAATTTAATGGGGATGCTTATCATTCTTGGGCATTTAGAGGCATTTAAAAAATCAACAAATCAATTTTCTAGTAAGAAGCATTTTGCATAGGGTAGAGCAGGTGTTTGAATTTCTACTCACTGTTTACAGACATTGAAGGAAGTGCTAGTCAGAGATTTATACTAGTTTATTGACGGGAAATTGTCAAGGACACATATTTTCTTAAAATCTATGCCTCAAGCAAAAAAGTTTGATTTATTCAGTCATCTTTTCTAAAAGGGCTCAAACTGGAATATTCACTTCACTTATAGAAATGCTACTAAACAAAACATTTTCAATCCCATGAAGCTTTCTGAGGAATTAATGTAAATTGCCTAGCAAAGACCAAGAAAGAATTATTCTAACTTGGAAACTTTGTATCTTTTTTTAAAAATAAGAGAATGAAGGAAGAGGAAGAAAAAAACTTTATATATATATTGAAGCTTTGGGGGAAATGTAGAAATACTGTGCTATGTATAATGTTATAAGTTATAGGAATCATATATTTTAGGACTGTAGTATAAATGTAAATCCCAAAGCCCCAGTTCCGTAGAACAACAGGAGAAGCAAATTAGGTCATCAGGTTCTCAGTACCATAGCCACCTTACCAGAAAATAATCAATCCTAAGCTCTTTTAACAATGCAATAAAAACAAATAGACCTCTAACTGATTTTTCACTGTGTATAGAGGTAGCATTCACACTACCATAATTAAGGGTCCTTCTCAGCATTTCCATCAGAGGTCTATATTTTACGGAGGCTAAAAGACTATAAAAGTGAACATTGCTAGGAGACCTTGACAGACTGATTTTTTACTTCAGTAAACTCAAACCAGTTTATGCACCAATAATGCACAAGCCACTCTACTATCTTTGCCAAGAAAACCCTAAATGGGGTCAACATGAGTCGGACATGTCTGAGAGCTACTCAAGTGCAACACACAAACAAATTTGAAGAGCTTATATACAATGGTATTCAATTTAATTGGAAATATGCAAAATAAGTGTATAGATATACAATAAACCTTTTTTTAAAATTAATACACAATATGTTCACTTTTAGCTTCAAACATTTGTTTTACACAATTTGGCTGAGTTCCCAAGATTTTCACACACTCCTTAATTCTTCATCATGAAACCACATTTTAATCACACTGGATACTAGTATACCTTTGATAGATTAAACAGTCCATTTTTCCAGTCTATCATCGATTATAGTCAGGTGAGTTCCCTGGCCATTGAAGTATGCTTATCTCCATCTCTTAGATACATTTCTTCACCTGCTCTGGAGTTATGACAAGGTATAGTATGGTCTGGTATTCATGTTGTGGTATTCTATTTCCATTTGGAAATTTCAGTAATTCCAAAACAATTCTCCTTCTTAATATATATCACTTTATCTGTCAGAGTTGATCATTCCTTCAAGGAAGACAAGACTTTCAGACTCACTAGAAGTAAAAAATCTCCAACATTTTTAGGTTGGACAAATTTCTGCTTTTCAATGCTAGCTTCCCTTTATATGTTTGATTTCCCCCTTAGAATGTAAGCTCCTTGAAGCTGTCGGAAAATTGGAACACTAATGCATTATTGGTGGAGCTGTGAACTGATCCAACCATTCTGGAGAGCAATTTGGAATTATGCCCAAAGGGAGATAAAGCTATGCATACCCTTTGACCCAGCAATACCACTTTTGGGTCTTTTTCCCAAAGAAATCGTGGAAAGGGGAAAGGGACCCACATGTACAAAAATATTTATAGCTGCTCTTTATGTGGTGGCAAGGAATTGGAAGTTGAGGGGATGCCCATCAATTGGGGAATGGCTGGACAAGTTGTGGTATATGAATACAATGGAATACTATTGTGCTGTAAGAAATGATGAGCATGAGGAGTTCAGAGAAACCTGGAGGGTCTTACGTGAGCTGATGATGGGTGAGATGAGCAGAACCAGAAGAACATTGTACACAGTATCATCAACATTGAGTGTTGATCTACTGTGATGGACTATATTCTTCTCACCAATGCAATGGTACAGAAGAGTTCCAGGCAACTCATGATAGAAGAGGATCTCCAAATCCAGGGGAAAAAAAAAAAAAGAACTGTGGAGTATAGATGCTGAATGAACCATACTATTTCTTTTGTTTTTGGTGCTGTTGTTTTTTCTATTTTGAGGTTTTTCATCATTGCTCTGATTTTTCTCTTATAACATGACTAATGCAGAAATAGGATTAATGTTATTATGTGTGTGTATATATGTATATTTATATATATATAAAACCTATATCAGATTACCTGCTGTCTAGGGGAGGGGGGAGGGAGAAAAATCTGAAATTGGAAAGCCTGTATAAACAAAAGTTAAGAACTATCTTTACATGTAATGGGAAAAAATAAAATACTTTATTAATAAAGAAAAAAAAAGAATGTAAGCTCCTTGAGGTCAGGGTCTCTCTTGCTTACTTTTTTTTAAACTCAGTAACTCAGCACAATACTTGACACATACTAAGTTCTTAATACATGTTTTTCATTAATTCATGACATATAGTCTGATGAAAATGCCCAGATCTTACAGGCTCATCTTAACTCCCTCTAACAATTATTTTGTATAGCCTTGCATGAAAAAGTGATTGAGTTCATCAGTAAAAAATACCTTCTTCCAATCTTCAATACTATAGTCTTTGTATTGTCTTGCCCATGCTTTTTCTTCATAGAAACTGTTAGCAGCTGGGTTTTTTTTCATGGTTTTCTACCTAACTTTAATAGCCTACACTGAAGTGTAACAATCTCTTCTACCATAAGGTCCCTTTGAAGGTCATTTGTTTATTTTTTTAAGATGAATTAGCCTGTTTTGCAGCAACAGTGTTCAGGTGTTGTTGACATTTTTCATTTTCTACCACACTTTACTTTGCTCAGAGTAAATGATAATTTCATTATGAGTTTGAATGATTCTTGAAAAACTTGATTTTCCCCACACCAACAGCCACTGCAATATCACTAGTAGTATTTTTTTAGGGAACTTTCATTTATTTGGTGTAGACAAATTTCAACTAACGTCTTAGAATTGACTGTTAAAAGTATCGAGAATGGCTACAAGTTGACTTCTTAGTTGCCTTAATGGAATAAAAAAAAATGGATCATTTTTTGGAAGTAAACTTAAGAGAGGCACATCGCTAGCAGGGAGGCAGGCAGTGGAATCACTAAATTAAAATTACAACAAAAGTTATGACTTTTTGAAAGTTCTGAGATTTATAATTGGAGACGACTTTGAGGTTATTAAGTTCAACATATTCATTTTTATAAATGAGAAAACAAAGATCCAAGAGGTCAAGCAACTCCCCCAAGGTAAGAGAAGTAGTAAGCAGAAAACTACCTACAATCTCAAGCTCTCTGAGGTCAGATCTAACAATTCCCCTGTGGCACCACCATGCCCTTTTCCCATACCATAACTGATACTCTTGTAGGGGCTCCAGCATATTCTACTGGCTAAAGTTTAACTAGGATCCTGCTTAGTCAAGGAAGCAGCACAGAGTAGGAGAGATGCTTTAAAATTTCCCTTTGAAACATAGGTGTTTAATGTAAAAAGTACCACTGTCCACAGCACATAAGTATTATTTCTGTAATAAATCATATTCTATGTTCCAGGGTAAAAAGAAACAAAGTCTCTAACAAGTAGTAACATGCAGGGTGTATGGCTCTTAAATAGAATGGACCATTTTAAGCACTCTTCAGGATGCTCAAATGACATGTTTGAGCCTTTGGGCCCCCAAATGCAGCAAGATTATATTATGGTCTCTGATCAACTTAACTGGTTTCCTTGGGTTGGCAAATGCACCTTTACAAGGAATAGGTTGCTTTTATGTGTGTGTGGTGGTAGCAAAACAAAGTGAAAACAAATTGTTTCCCCAGTGATTAGGGAATAGCTGAACAAGTTGTGGCATATTCATAGAATGCAACATATTGCATCATAAAAACTGACTATGAGGGATCTAGAGAAACACAGGAACACTTGTATGCACTGTCATTCCCTAGTAGTATTTGAAGTATATCTTTAAAAGCTACAACTTTTACAATTTCCTTGGAGTAATATAAATGCTTGTTGACTAATATTCATTCTTTAAAACCACAGGATAGGGGCAGCTAGGTGGTGCAGTGGATAGAGCACCGGCCCTGGAGTCAGGAGGACCCGAGTTCAAATCCGGACTCAGACACTTAACATTTACTAGCTGTGTGACCCTGGGCAAGTCACTTAACCCCAATTGCCTCACCTCCCCCCCCCCCCCGAAAAAAAAGAAAGGAAAAGGATGAAGAGTATGGCCTAGAAAGGGTGAGTGAAGTACTTGCCCAAGGTCAACAAAGGTAGAAATGAAAGAATTCGGGTCCTCTGACCCCAAATTCAGTCCACTTTTCTATCATGCCACATTTCCTCTCTTAGAAGTCCTTACTCCTATGTCTAGCAGTCTGTGGTTCTATAAATGCCAAATAACCCACTGGGGAAGAATTACTCCCAAATTTCATAGGATCCCTTAGGGAGGTACCCAACAATAGGGGGCAAACAAAAACTTTTCTAATTCCAAAAGTATTACCTGTTGCCACTCTTGCTCTCCCACTTTGTTCCTATTCAAACATCTGGGCACTCAACTATCAGATCTAATAGATTCTTCTCAATTCTCAACCTTCTTGAATTCTCTGCAGCTTTTGACACAGTTGGTGGATACTCCTGGATACCTCTCTAGGATTTCTTGACACTACTGTCTTCTGGTCCTCCTGCCACCTGTCTATCCCTTCTCAGTCCCCTTTGCTGGATCTTCATCTATAGGTGTCCCCACTACACGAGTGAAATCTTACTACATGGGTATTTTCCAGAGGCTGTCATAGGCTTTGGCTTTCTCTCTTTTCTCTAAACTTTCCCTTGGTGATTTCAGAGTTCATCAGCTCCTGGGAGGTTCAATTATCATCTCTATCTAGATGATTCCCAGATGTCTCTGTCCAGCTCTAGTACCTCTCTCAAACCCCAGCACTGCATCATTAACTTCCATTCTGAACAATTCACTGAATGCTCCATAGGCATCTTTTTTTTTTTTTTTTTTTTTTTTTTTTTTTTGCTGGGCAGTGAGGGTTAAGTGACTTGCTGAGGGTCACACAGCTAGTAAGTATCAAGTGTCTGAGGCCGGATTTGAACTCAGGTCCTCCTGCATCCAGGGACAGTACTTTATCCACTGCACCTCCTAGCTGCCCCCATAGGCATCTTAATAAACAACATATTCAAAACAGAAGTGTGAATAGGTTTCTCCCAAATCCATTCCTCTTCCAAACTTCCTAATTACTATCAAGAACACCAGCAATCTTCCAGATCCCCAGCCTTCACCAAGAAAAATAGTATCATGATGGCCTCTTACTCTCACATATCTAAACTTTATTGTTTCTACCCTCACAATGTCTCTTATATGTCTCCTCACCATTCAAGGGGCTGCCTGACTCAGCGCCTTATCACCTCCCTCTTGGACTACTGCATTAACTTTCTAATTAATCTCCCTGCCTCGGGTCTCTCATCACTCCAATCAACCAGCTGCCAACATTTTTCTAAATCATACATCTAATAGAACACCTCCCTGCCCCCTTTCTTTAATGAGCAGCAGTGGTTCCCTGTTACAGCTAGGATCAAAATATAAAGTCCTCTGTGTAGCATTTAAAACTCTAAGCAGCAGCTAGTTGGTAAAGTGCCTATGGCACCAGCCCTGAAGTCAGGAAGACCTGAGTTCAAATGTGACCTCAGATTCTTTTTTTTTTTTTTTTTGGTTTGGTTTGCAGGGCAATGAGGGTTAAATTACTTGCCCAGGGTCACACATCTAGTAAGTGTGTCAAGTGTTTGAGGTCAGATTTGAACTCAGGTTCTCCTGAATCCAGGGCTGGTGTTTTATCCACTATGCCACCTAGATGCCGCCCCCTGACCTCAGATTCTTTCTAGCTGTGTGACCCTGGGGAAGTCATTAAACCCTCACTGACTCCTAAAACAACAACTCTTCCCAACCTGGCCTCTTTATACCTTTCCAATCATCTACTTGACTCCCTTCTACAAACACGAGGATCCAACTTTTTTTTTTTAAATAGTATTTTTTTTCCAATTATACATGAAGATAGTTCTCGATATGGGTTGGTTTTTTTAAATGGGGCAATAAGGGTTGTATCTTGTCCAAGGTCACACAGCTAGTAAGTGTCAAGTGTCTGGGGCTGGATTTGAACTCTGGTCCTCCTGAATCCAAGACCGGTGCTCTATCCACTTGGCCACCTAGCTGCCCCCTCAATATGTTTTTTATAAGATTTTGAGTTCCAAATTTTTCTCCTTCCCATCCCCCCTAAAAGACAGCAAACAATCTGATATAGGTTATATATGTACAATCATGTTAAATATATTTCCACATTAGTCATGTTGTGAAAGAAGAAACAGGACAAAAGAGAAAAGCCACACCCCACAAAAAATAACATAGTATGCTTCAATTTTCATTCAGCATAGTTCTTTCTCTGGATGTGGATAGCATTTTCAGTCACAAATCTTTAGGAATTGTAAGATCCAATGTTTTTGGCCTACTTATTGTTACTTAAAGAGAACACTGTATCTACACTGGCTGTCTACCCTGCCTGGAATGTTCTGCCTCCTCACCTCTGCCTTTTAATTTCCTGGTTTCCTTCAAGACTGAGCTCAGTTCACCTGCTCCAGGAAGCCTTTTGTAGTCTCTCCTGTGGCTGGTGACTTTCTCTATTTAGATTGCCTTTTATCCACTCTGTATGGATCATATCTGTCCCTGGTGATTTACATGTTTTCTCCCTCTTTGAATGTATACTTTTTGATGACAGGGAATGTTTTCACCTTTCTCTGTCTCCCCAGTGCTTATGGCTTCTGACCACTTCTAGGCATGGAAAAGGCAATTGTTTTAAATGACGTCTGCCAGCCTCATACTCTAGCTCCCTGGTCTGCAGACCCTCAGAGCACTAAGTTAAGGCTCTTCCTTCACATCTGTCATGTGCTATGTGTTGTTCCAGGTAGGTGGCTTTGGCTAGACAAGAGAGACTGGGGGAGGGGGTGTACCCTACAATCAGTTACTTCCTTCTGGGCTCTGCTGGGAAAGAATTCAATTCTACAAACACTAAACTTCAGCTAGGTGGATTGCACATTGCCAAGGGCTGGAGAAACCATGAGTCACAGTGCCTTCTCCTGAAGGCTTTTACCACCTATTAGGGAGAGATATGCCAAGTACACAGATAATTCAATCTAAGTTATATCATGGATGGGCTCCCCCCCCCACCCCCAAAGAACAGCTAGGAATTTTGGTCCTGAGCCCTGGGATTTACAAAATAATGGGAGCTGTTCAGATGGAAAGAGTAGAGAAGGTCTGGGACCCAGTCTTGTGGGGGAGGGAAAGACTGTTGTTAAACATGTTTATCTTTAACAGTTGAAGGAGAAGAAACTGTTTACTCCTGCTTATACAAAGACACCTCATCTTCCTGAAGAGCCCCAGGCTAGAAACCTGGGGTGGAGGAGACCAAGGGGGAGAATACCATGCTTGGTTTTTTGGCAGACTAAACTATTCACAGCAGGGACTAGGGACTAGGTGGCCAGACTTCTTTGTATTTGGAAAGGGATGGGAGGTGGGAGATGATATGGAGGGGGTAGGGAAGAGGAAGTAGGGAAGACTGCTGGGTACTAACTGAACTCTGGGAGAGTTCTCTTCAATTTTGTCAAAGCCATTGTCCTGAACAGACTCCCGCCTCTGTGGCCACAATTGTTCAATCAATAAACATTTATTAAGTGCCTACTAAGTGCCTGATACTGTGCTAAACTCTGGGGATACAAAAAGAGGTCAAAAGAAAAAAAAACAGTCTCTGTCCTCAAGGAACTTACAATTTCATGGGGTAAACAACATGCAAGCAAATACCTACAAAGGAACCTATATACAGAATAAATAGGAGGGGGCAGCTAGATGGCACAGTGGTTAAAGCACCGGCCCTGGATTCAGGAGTACCTGAGTTCAAATCTGGCCTCAGACACTTGACACTTACTAACTGTGACCCTGGGCAAGTCATGTAACCCTCATTGCCTACAAAAAAACCAGAATAAATAGGAAATAACAGAGGGAAGGCACTAGGATTAATAGGAGTTTGGGAAGACTTCCTCTAGAAGGTGGGATTTTAATTGGGGTTTAAGGGAAGCCAGGGAGCTGCCTCAATGTTTAAAAATGATCCTGGGGGGCAGCTAGGTGGCACAGTGGATAAAGCACTGGCCCTGGATTCAGGAGGACCTGAGTTCAAATCCAGCCTCAGACACTTGACACTAGCTGTGTGACCCTGGGCAAGTGACTTAACCCCCATTGCCCTGCAAAAAAAAACAAAACAAAAATGATCCTGGGGGGTGGAGCTTTAGGGCTGATCCTAAGACCCATCTGAGCTACTGGAAGATTAAGGGGTGGTGGAAAGTAGGAAGGAACAGACAGCTTGCTTACTGGAGGTGAGGTAGGTGGGACCATTCCTACACATCTATTTTATTATTAGCCTCCTTTTCCCCCAAATGCTCTCAGGCCTTTCACTTCTCTCCATCAGACTTCCGGATAAGTTATCCATTGCCTACCCAAGTGTTCTGCATTTGGTGACTGACCTTGTGCTTTTAGCAAGGTTGAGATTTCCCCTAGGTATTCCCCACTCTTTTTCACTCCCTATCTGCCCCTCCCCCAACTGTCAGTGGCCTGTTTTAGTAAATGATCATTACCAGAAAACAAAAACCAATAATTTCACCCAACTGATCGTGTAACAGAGAGAAGACAGGATATTCAAAGAGAAAGAAGAGAGACCCTAATCAACCTCTTCTTTGATAACCAAGTGGACTCTACTACATGCCTGCTCTCCAGTTGAAGCAAGTTGTTTTGTCTCGGGGTGTCTGATTTCGCCCAGTTCGTGGATCAGCAGATACATTTTCTATATGTACTAATCCTGGTGCAATGAATTAGCAGCTTCTCATAAATTACCCATTACTACCATCTACCTACCCATGAGCTTTTGTACATCCCACTTGTAGGGTCAGGGACTGCGACTGTGATTTCCTTGGCAAAAGGGAACCCAAAGGTGAGGACTACAGGTCATCCATCACTTTCTAGTCTTAAAGAATTACCTAGAGCAAAGAAGCTAAATGAGTCAGATTACTACACAGCCAGTATGTATCAAAAAGTCAGATTTGGAACCAAGTCCTTCAGTGTTGGAAGCCAGCTCTCTATCCATTAGACCTGGCTGTTATTTATACACTAAACCAGGCTAGCTCTCAGTACTCTCTCCTATTTACTAATAAAATTTGCATAATCTAACCCCGGAGGATTGTTGTGAGAAAACTGCTCCTTATACCTTAAAGCCAAAGTGTATAAACATGAATTATCATCATCATTGTCATTATTATCACCGTCCTAGGCTGTCTAGAATTGAAGGAAGATGGTAGACAGTTTATGGGAAAGTATGGCTCCCAACTTTTCATTTTCAATGGGACTGAACTAACCTTTTTCTAAAGACCTCTCTACTCTCTTTCCATCTGAACAGCTCCCATTATTTTGTAAATCCCAGGGCTCAGGACCTCTGTGGGGGATGGGAGGTGAGGTGGTGAAGAGGTGGTAAGGAGGAGAACATCAGAGAAATGATTTGATAGGACTCCAGAACTCAGACCTGGAACTAGGAAGTAGATTCCCCAGGGACTGAGGAAGAGCTAAACTGCTTCTGTGTCTACATGATCCTGAGTGAGGGGTGGGGCTTTAGGGCTGACTCTAAGACCCATCTCAGCTACTAGATTAGGGGGTGGTGGAAAGAAAGGAGGGACAAACAGATGGACAATTCCCGAGGGGAACACCTGCTGAGGGTTTGGGAGACGACAATACGAAGGGTGCTAGGATGTTAGCACTGAATGGGAGCTGGGAGCACCAAGAGGAGGGAGCAAGTTTTCTCCCTTTCACTTTCTTTCCTATCTCTAAGGGAGAATGATTTGAACTCGGGGAGGAGGGGGGCGGGGAAGAGAATGACTCATACCTCCTTTTCTTTCTTTCCCCTTTTAGGATGGGTGGGAGTGTCTCAGCAGATCTGGGCGACTGGGATGGAGCAGCTGAAGGTGTCTGACTTTTAGGAAAGTGTGTTAAATTCGGGATCGATCCGAAATTATGAGGCCAATTAAATGCCCGTGGATTTAGAGCTGATTGGGCTTGAATGGCTTTCAACTGGCCCCTTAGCCCTCCTGGATAGTCTCTATCACGCAGTGACCTTTGACTTTCCCCTCCTCCAGAAATCCCCACAATGGTCCGGGAGAGGTGGTAATCGATGGGCGATTATGCCGTGAGGCTGAGCCGTGGCTGGGAGCTGGGCGGCTGGAGGCGGGATGGGGTGAGCTGAGCTGCAGCCTCTTGTGGGCAGGGGACTAGGAAGTTCGCCCTCCCTCGGGGAACGAACTTCACAGATTCAGAGCGAGAACCGGCCTTGAGTGCGGCTGTGTTTGCAGCAAGGAACGGTCCCTGAATGGATATCCCTGCGCGGGCAAGCCTCGGCAGGCTCAGTAACATCAGGCAACTTCCTCTTTGGGCCTCAGGGACTGCAGACGGTCCAAGAGGGTGTACGACCAGCTGCCTTGCTGCAGGAGCATCTGCCATCCACTTCTGAATGAGACCCCCGAGAGTTTGCTCAATTATCCCATTGGGGACTACTTTGCTCTGGACAGTTTGAGAGTATGTTTTGCCTCCCCTAAAAAAAGGAACGGGGTGGAGGGGGGTGGGGATCCTGAGGTGAAGTCGTCATCTACCTTGATTTGCTGTGCTAGTGATTAAGAACGATAGGTTCGCTCGAGTTTTATATATTTTTTAATGTATGAGGTATTTTATTTTTTCCGTTACATGTAAAGATAGTTCTCAACTTTTGTTTATACTAGCTTTACAATTTCAGATTTTTCTCCTTCCCTCCCCTCCCTCCCCCCTCCCCTAGACAGCAGGTAATCTGATATAGGTTATATCTCTATATCTCTATACATATACATATAGATATATATACACACACACACATATATATATATATACACATAATAACATTAATCCTATTTCTGCATTAATCCTGTTACAAGAGAAAGAATCAGAGCAGTGATGCAAAACCTCAAAATAGAAAAAAAAACATCGAGTTTTATATTTTAAGCGAGGCTAAAAGGGTGGAATTCCAGATTGTCAAATTCTCCTGCATAAACCCAACCTTAAAAGCATGCACAAGAATACGGACTGTGAACCTTAGAAGCATCCCTTCTGTTCTGTAGAATGAGGTATCCTCTCATTCTACACACGAGGAAACTGAGGCCTAGGTATCAGAAGTTACCTGACCAAGGTCATACAGTTAAGGAATACATTGTGGGATGGGGGAGGGAAGGGAACAGAAGGAATAATAATTTCATGGCATAAAGAATGTTCTGGTCTGAAAATCCCTTCTACAATTCATCAGCAACTCAGAGTCTTGGAGATTGGTAATTAGATTTGATTACTGGAAGCTTAAGTGATTTGCCCAGTATATCACTGCCAGTATGTGGCAGAGGAGGGTTACTTGAATGAACCCAGGTCATCTTGACTTGAAGAACAATCTTTTATCCAGTACACCATGCTATCTTTCCCGTGGTCATCTTATTTTTAAAATTTTAGGTAGGCTCATTCCTATGGAAATGTTTGGCAATGCTGACATTCAGGATCTTTGATGATTTTCTCATCTGTAAAATGAAGGTAATAACACCTATCTCATGAAGATCAAATGAAATATTATAACTCTATAAATCTTTAGAAGTCCCATGTAAACATGAGTTAACTTTTTCTAAAAAAAGAGTTAGATGGGGCAGTGGATAGAGCACCTGGAGTCAGGAGTACCTGAGTTCAAATCCGACCTCACTTAACACTAGCTGTATGACCTTGGGCAAGTCAATTAACCCCAATTAAAAAGTCACTTAAAAAAAGTTAGATAAAAGAAATGTCCTTTCCTCTGTGTTTTTACAGAGTATTCTCAAATATCTTTAAGCTTGAGAGTTCTTAGACCTAGATGCTAGCCTCCCTTTTATCTCTGTATTGTCTGATAATGTCTACTAACTTTGAAACATCAAATTGTTAAAGCCAAGAAAATTTTACAAATGTTTAGCGTTGAACTCCTGAAAATTACTACAGTAAATAGCCACAAAACAAACCCAAAACTCTCACACTTTAACCTGACTCAAAGTTTACGTAAAAAGTAGTCCATGGGAGCGGCTAGATGGTGCAGTGGATAAAGCACGGGCCCTGGATTCAGGAGTTCCAGAGTTCAAATGTGGCCTCAGACACTTGACACTTACTAGCTGTGTGACCTTGGGCAAGTCACTTAACCCCCATTGCCCCACCCCACCCCCAAAGTAGTCCATGACCTAACCTTTTAAAATACTAAATGCAGGCAAGAGAAACATTTAAATATTAAAAAACAGCAGGTATTCCTGGAAATCAAGAAGACCTGAGTTTAAGTGCTACTTCTGATACATACTGGTTTGTTGACCCTGAGTGAATTAATAAACCTCTGAGTATCTGGAACAACTGCTAAGACTATAACTTGTAAAAATAAAAATTAACAAAAACCCATGTGTTGGTGTGCATCACTAACATGACATGCATTGGTGCATCTGGGAGTTCCCAATAACAATGAAATCATAGATCCAGTACAAAAATAAATGTTGCTATTCCCATGAATTTCTCAAATTTCTCATTGCTCATGAAAAGCAACACAAAGCTTTGTTGTCTTAGTACTATTAATGAATCTCAGAGTTGGAAGGGACTTGAGAGGTCATTTAGTCTAAAGTGTACCTAGACAAATATGCCCTCTACAATGCATCCATTGGGGTTATCCAGCCTCCATTTGAAAACTTCTAGTGAGGGTGTCCCACTAAGATTAGCACTTTGCTAATCTTAAAGCACCATATAGCTATTGTTATTGCTTCCAGAAATAGTTCATTACCTATACTATTGGTTAATCCTACAAATCAGGCATTGTAGAAGATTTTTCTGATTAGACTTTTTCATAAATTCACTGCAACATCAGGGTTTTTCTTTTCTTTTCTTTTTTTTCATAGGGAACATAGGGAATGCCATACTAGATCTAACACAGGGTCTCTCTAGCCCAGTGTTGTAAGTGTTTTCTTGCCAAAAGGCCTCAAATGAGAGAACATGGTTTTTATAAGCCCATAGTTGTATGAAATTTCAAATTCATTCATTTGACAAGCAGGAGGAAGGTTAAAGGAAATGCATGTTGCTGCAATATGAGGAAAGGGAAGCTGATTTTAAAAAGGGTTAGGAACTCTTGCTCTATTTGCTTTATCCCATGACTTAATTCTGTGTATACTTTTCTCTTTCTATTTTCCTGTTTTTCTTCTTTTGAGTTTTATTATAGGTGTTTCTCTGAGTAGGTCTCTCATTAAGAAGATGCTCACTTCTGTCACTAAGAATTTCTCTCAGACCCTCATTTATTTGTAGGGGCCCTTTAGGATCTTTCTCTAGTCATTGTCCAAGATTCTTATTCTTTAGGGGTAAGAAGAAACTTTCAGTTAGTAACTTCTTTGGTTTTCTATTTTGTTTCTTCTTTTGTAATAATAGTGGACCAGTGGATAAAGCACCAGCCCTGGATTCAGGAGGACCTGAGTTCAAATCTGGCCTGAAACACTTGACACTTACTAACTGTGTGACCCTGGGCAAGTCACTTAACCCTCATTGCCCTGCGTGTGCATGTGTACATGCAAGCATGAGACAAACACACATACACACACACAAAGAATAAGCATTTTTCTCTGCTTTTTTCCCTTCTGTCTCCCTATCCCCATTTTCATTTCCTTTAGTTCTTTCCTGTACACTTGAATACTTCTTTTGGGTAAGAGCCTAACACTAACAACAAATGTTTACTAACACAAAGCCTAGCTCATAGCAGGCAGTTAATAAATGCTTGTTGATTGTGCAATAGGCATCAGTTTATTAACCTGTATTAAAATATAATCTTTTTATCCCATTGACTTTGTCCTTTTTCATATATTTTTCCTACTTCTGTCTCACATTTCTCATTTCACTTTCCATTTATGCTAAATCAAACTGGCATCTAGTTACATTGGGCTGGGTTTTTTTTTTGTTTCTTTTTTTACTTTCTTCAAAGACCTGTGACAGCAAATGGCAACCCCTCCAGTTCTTGGGAAGTTGGTGCAGGAGGGACTGAGGCTGAAATATTCTGTCACCTAGGGGCCATCTCGCTGGTGGGAAATGAACTCCTGACAAACCTAGGTAGGCTGGTCCTTGCCTGGGCCTGTAATAGAGGCCTTTGCACTTGATAACTAGCTCTTTTTTTTTTTTTTTTTGATAGCTAGCTCTGTCCAGAGATTACACTCTGGTGCTGGAGCTTTCCAGAATCCAGGGTCACCTCCACACTGTGAAGAAGCATCTAAGCATGCCTTTTGGGGGGGGATTATTATCATATACTCATAGACAGAGAACTGGAAGAGACCTCAAAGACCCATCTATCTAGTCCAACCTTTTCATTTTCTTTTCTTTTTTTTTTTTTAGTGAGGCAATTGGGGTTAAGTGACTTGCCCAGGGTCACACAGCTAGTAAGTGTTAAGTGTGTGAGGCCGGATTTGAACTCAGGTACTCCTGACTCCAGGGCTGGTGCTCTATCCACTGCGCCACCTAGCTGCCCCACCAACCTTTTCATTTTACAGATGAGGAAATGAGGTCCAGGGAGGCTAAGAAAACACCAGTGGCAGGATTTAAACCACAGTTCTCTGAAATTCAGAATTAGAGAATGCTTTCCACCAAAGAATTTTCTACAAAGACCAAGCTGCCAAAATATAATTTTGGGGGGGGGGCAGCTAGGTGGTGCAGTGGATAAAGCACTGGCCCTGGATTCAGGAGGACCTCAGTTCAAATCTGACATCAGACACTTGACACTTACTAGCTGTGTGACCCTGGGCAAGTCCCTTAATCCTCATTGCCCCGCAAAAAAACCCAAACAAACAACAACAAAACAAGACAAGATACAATCTGGGGTTTGTTTTTCAAATCAAGAATGACAAATGTAGGGGCAGCTAGGTGGTGCAGTGGATAGAGCACCACCCCTGGAGTCAGGAGGACCTAAGGTCAAGTCCGGCCTCAGACACTTAACACTTACTGGCTGTGTGACCTTAGGTAAGTCACTTAACCCCAATTGCCTCACCAAAAAAAAAAAAAATGACAAATGTGGTTTGTTTTTTAAAAAATAGGAATAAGAAAAAAATTAAATAAGAATAAGTTGATAAATCATATGAATTATCATTCTATGCCTATGCGTACATATAATCGTGTAGATGGCATAATATACAAAGAAGTCATTTGGACCTATGGTGTGCCTCTCAGCAATAGGCAACAAGCCGTTCCCTTCTTTTTCTCAGCCCTGCAATTCTTTGTGTGTGTACGTGTGTGTGTGTGTGTGTGTGTGTAGTCATGCAGCACATGTATTGGTCATGTTGTGAAAGAAAACACAGATGAAAGAAAAGCCTCAAGAAAAAAATAAAGACAATTTAAAAATATGCTTCAATCTATATTCAGACACCATCAGTTCTTTGTCTAGGTATTTTTCATTTTTTATCCTAAGTCCTTTGGCAATGTCTTGGATCATTATATTGCTGGGAATAGCCATCCATAGCTGATCTTTTTACACTATTACTTTGTACACAGTACATTTCACTTTGGATCAGCTCATGAAAGTCTTTCCAAGTTTTTCTGAGAGCATCCTGCTCATCATTTCTTATAGCACAATAGTGTTCCCTCATAATCACATACCACAATTTGTTCAGCCATTCCCTAATTTGATGGGCATCCCCTCAATTTCCAATGCTTTTCCAGCAGAAAAGCTGCTATAAATATTTTTTGTACATATGGGCCCCCTTTTTTTTTTTTTGTATCTTTTTGGACTCAGCCTTGCAGTTCTTTTTTTCTTTTCTTTTTTTTTTGCATGGGGCAATGAGGGTTAAGTGACTTGCCCAGGGTCACACAGCTAGTAAGTGTCAAGTGTCTGAGGCTGGATTTGAACTCAGGTCCTCCTGAATCCAGGGCCAGTGCTTTATCCACAACCTTGCAGTTCTAAAGAGAAGAATGAGATGGGCCTAAAAAAGTGGTGATATGGAAGATGATCCTGCCTCACACCATCCTGTTCTCTACATTACTGTATAAAGCAGTTTTCTTGTTGGATTAAAATCCCAAACTGCAAACTTACATTTAATAAAATCCACTTGCCCTAGGGAGTACACAGGAGGACTCTTAAACAAAACAAAAAAAATCTGTCCTAACTAGCTTCCCGCAGTTTTCTTGTATCCCTGCTTTGTTAGTGGGCCTGCTGGATGCAGGATCTAGTCAGGGTTTACCAGTAAGCTGCCACCAGAAGGAGAACAGCTGGGCCATGAATGTAATTGATGGCTTGCATGGGCTATAGCCTCCTTGGAGTGTTTTCTCTATGCCAGAGGATGGGGAGGTGGGAGGCTCATATGATCAATCACTGCCAAGAAGAAATCTTCAAACATCAGGTTTGGATGATCCAGTGTTCTGAGAAAGATTTAACTAATCCAGTAGGCACTTGTAAAGCACAGGAGAAGCATTCTGAGAGCAGGAAGAAGGCCTTTCAAAGATAACAGGGACAAAAATCAAGTGAGTTAGAGCAGCTCTGTCTCCTAGAGACCAGAAAGGTAGCTGTTCAGTGCCACAACTGGATCAAAAATAGGGAGTAAAGGAACTTTAAGTTGAGTTGTTTCAGTCTTGTCTCTCTTTTCAGTCGCATCCCACTGAATCAGTCGTGGCCTCATTTGGGGATTTCTTGGCAAAGATACTGGAGTGGTTTGCCATTTCCTTCTCCAGCTCATCTTACAGATGAGGAACCTGAGGGAAACAGGGTTAAGGGACTTGCCTAGAGGCCAAATTTGAACAAAGGTCCTCCTGACTCCGGACACCACCTAATTGCCTTAAAAGAATTTTATTCCTTTTAAATAAACACAAGAAATGTCCACAGGGCTCCCTGAGTGATGCCCAGGATTTGGCCATCACAGCCTGGGTGGTGACATACCATATTCACCGAGGCACAGAGCTAACCATAGGAGCACAGATCTGTAGCTGCAGATTTGTCAAGGTTGATGAAGGGCCCTTTCTTCCCCCTCCAGCCTCAGTAATTATGTTTTCAATGCCTCCAAAGGAGAGGCAGGTAGCATTGAATAGGAAGGTACCCAAAGTCAAGAAACATCCTATGTGGTAGAAAAAATAATGGATGTGAGATCAGACGATCAGAGGATCTTGGAGAGATGCTTTAGATTATCTTTCATAAGATCACGTATAGATTCGGACCTAGAAGGGGACCTTGGGATCATCTAGTCTAATCCCTTTATTTTACATTTGAGGAAACTGAGGCCCAGAGAGGCTAAATGATTTGCCTGAGATCATATACGTAGTAAGTAATGAAGGCTCTACAATTCTCCATGAAAGTTTGAATCTGAACTCTTATCTTTTATTAGCCTTCATTTCATTTATTTTTTATCTATTCATCTGTTTATTTGTTTATTTATTTATTCAGTCATCCTCACTGAAAACACAGTACTCCAGTGGCATGAGCTTTTTAAAATTACAGTATTCTTCTCTTCTCCCATGGCCAGCTAAGAGGCTACTTCCCTACCCCACAGGTCTTACTTCCATACTCATTAATTAAAAAGATATTAAGTTTAATGGGAAAATTATTTAGAATGATTAAGTACCTTAGTACTTTATCTTAGTTGGGTACTGCATCTCAACCAGCTGTTAATGTTCCTTTGGAAATTAAGATTGTAACTTCTTTATAGTTGTCTTTAGGAGGTTATTTTTTAAGTCCTTCAAAGCCAGATTCCTATCATGTCAACACTCTCACCAGTAATCATCACTGTCAGTATTTTTATGGGAACTTCTCTACTGTACTTTATTTCATATCAGTATGGGAGGAAAGGAAATAAGGGAGATTACGCAGAGGGATTTGTAGTAACCATAATAGATGTCAACCTTGTTATCATAAATATCATCCACAAACATTTATTAATTGTTTACTATCTAGCATGATTCCTGTGGGGATACAAAGGTAAGACATGTTCTTGCCCTCAATGAGCTTACAGTCTGGGGAAACAAACACCTACACATAAAAGAAAACAATATAAGGCAGTAAACAGGGTTAAGTGTCAAATGAATGGTACAGACTGTAAGTGCTACCGGGCTTCAGAAAGGGCGAGATCACTGGGGAACCAGCCAGTAGACAGTGCCTGCCTGCAGGGGGAATCCTTCCGGCTCAATGGACTCTTCTGCTATGTGGAGCAGTTCTGTCTTCACTGCTGCTCTAGAAACAGGCTGTGGCCACAGATTGTGTGCTGGACAGCCCAAGCCTGATGGGAACTTGGAAATCGGCTCTGTCAGAGAAGCAGCCCTGTGCTCTAACCCAACCCCTCTCAGTGAGCAAAGAAAGCAGACTATTGTCTAATGACCTCACAAAGCTGAGCTCAGAATCCTGGAATGTATTCCTTAGTCTGTAGTCCCTAGTACCTCAGTTCCCTCAGTATCCCACTATAAATGTTGATTTTCTACACACACACACACACACACACACACACACACACACACACACACACACACACCCCTTGGAAAGTTTATGGATCACTATGTTTATGACAGACATTGAAGGGATCTCTTTCATCACTATGGCTCAGGCCCAAAGCTATATCAATAGCATCAATAACGTATAGGTTTCCCTGCCCAGGATTAGCATAAAGAGACACATGCTCATTTTCAATTCTCCCTCTCTGTACCTCTAATTTCTAGATTTTTTCTTTTTAAATGCTTTATTGATACTTGCTTCTTTTTTATGTAACCATCGCTTCCTTTTAAAATTTGTTTTATATCACTTTTATTGCACTTAGAATATTAGGTTTGCAAAGCACTTTACATGTGTTAACTCATTTGATCTCACTTCTCTTTAACACTTCCCCCTACCCATAGCAATTTCCTCTGGAACAAATAAGTTCAGTCAAGCAAAACAAATCCTGACACAGACTGTGTGGGAAGATGTATGCCTCATTCCACACCTGTAGTTTACCAGCTTACTGCAGAGATGTGGAAGGCATGATCTTTCATTTGTCCTTTCAAGTCAGTTATCTACAATTTCTTTCTTGCCTCTGTTCTTTTGTTCTTTGTTACCATCTCCCTCTCATTCTGTGTTGGCCTCTATTTCTAAGGTTCTTAGTCTGGGATTTTAAAGAATTTGAGAATTTGGTTAGGAAAAAACATTTATTTCAACAGAGCTGGTTTCCTTTGTGATCCTGTATGTTTTATTTTATTCATGTAATGTCTTTACATCATTTTGAAAATAGGTCAATAGTCTTTACTAAACTGGCAAAGAGGCCTATGGGGAATGTTTGTCTTCATGTCTGTCAAGTTCAAAATAAAATTTGTTTTAAAATAGTGCTACTTTTTTGTGATTAAAAGCACTTTATAAACCCTATGGTGGTATATAAATGTGAGCTAGTGGGGGCGGCTAGGTGGCGAAGTGGATAAAGCACTAGCCTTGGATTCAGGAGGACCTGAGTTCAAATCCAGCCTCACACACTTGACACTTACTAGCTGTGTGACCTTGGGCAAGTCACTTAACCCTCATTGCCCTACAAAAACAAAAACAAAAACAAAATAAAATTTAAAAAATAAATATGAGCTAGTGTTATTACTTTGATTAGCATCCTTATAGAATCCTAAAATATAAGAAATGGAAGGGAATTAGTCTAACCCTCTAATTTTATAGATAAGGAAACTGAAGGGAGGAGGAGGATGGGAAAACATAAGCTCAAGGTCACAGGGTATCAGGGTCAAATAATAGAGTCAAGACCAGAACCCAAGCAGGATGAATGGTTGTGGGAGTTATGAGGAGGAAGGAAGCTAGGGAATGTTTGTATGGTACATATCATAGTACCTAGTACATAGAAAGTTTATAAATTCTTGATTCATTAACTATTCCACAGATAAGTCTCAAATCAGTCTCTTTCAGGGACCTCAGATCCTAGGAAAATGAGAACGCAAAGGTAGATTTCCAAGAGGAGGCATTTGATGGTCATACTTGTAGAAATATTTTTGATGATTGGGCCTGATTTGGGGGGCTAATCTGACTGGAGGACTAATCTGGGGACTTTTGATTAACTGGCTATTTGGCTATCTGACTGCGTTTAATTTAATATGGGCCATTTATAAAGTTCCACCACACTGCTCCACTCCCAAATTGATAAGCAAAATATTAAGAAGCCTCTTAACTAAATAATCAAAGCAGAGTTTATTTATGAGATTAAGAATACAGGGAAATAAAATGTACAACCTGACTGCTTTGTGGCACTTCTCTTTCTACTGCTCTCTTTGGAACTTCTTGAATACAATAAGGGCCTTAGCTGCTGCTTGCCTTAGGGCACTCAGTCCTTTCTTCTAACTCTGAACCCCTTTCACTTTGTAAATCCCCCTGTTTCTAACTTTCCTCTCCTTACTGTCACCATTGAACCCCTGTGTTTCTCTCTCACTGACCTTCTGTCTGTCCCTTCCGTCAGTCTGCCCTTCGGCTTTTCTTTTCTCTGCTCCTAGTCCGTCTTCTCCTGCATCCTTGTAGACCCCTGTCTGTCTTCTCCAACCTTTGCTGTCTCCTCTGCCCTCCTTCGGTCTCTCTATCTTGTCCGTCCCCCCCTAATCCAACTCCCAGGTCTATATATACCTTTTCTTCTCTCCACTCAAATCTCAGGGCTTTTTGCACCCACACGCCAAGCTAATCCGCTAGCCAAGGCTGCGGCTGGGGGTGGGCGGGAGTGCGCTCCAGACTCACATGCCTCAGCACAGGCTATCCAGGATTTTTCAGATAGCTCTGCTCAGGTTGGAGGGAGCTGGGGCTTTTTTTCCCCCAGCTGTCTGACCTGGCATCCTGTACAGCCCATGGGGCTTTATGGCTCAGCAGAAGCAGAGCGGGAGGGGAAGAGACCCTGAGGCCCTAAGGCTTTCTAATCTCAGCCTAAAGGTAGGGTCCGCAAATCAAAATAAATTTCCACATACTATAGCCAGACAAAAGCTGAAAAGCCTGCCAAAAGTAGGCAGCTTGGGATTGGTGCTATGGCTGTGAGTAGACAAGGGATAATCACAGCTCACATTTATATAGAACTTTAAGGTCTATAAAGTCTCTTGTTGGTTACAGGATTCAAACTCATTAAGGGCATTCTACCCCAAGCACATGAAGACTTCCCTCGAAGGAATAACTGGATGGAAAACCAAGCTTAGAGCTTGTTCAGACATTGAAGATGCCAAGATCATCCACTGCATGCTGGGCCATTACCAATTGTCTTGACTTTTGTCTTGCCACTGGACTTCAATGATTCTGAAAGAGAGAGTGAGGTTGATGACTTTATGCATCTCTGCCTCACTTAAATCCATGATGTCATTGATCCTCTTCAAAAACAAATGAATAACAACAACATAAAGTCTTTTACATATACTAGTACATTTCTAATTGCAACCCTGTAAAGGAGGTCCTACAGTTATTAATTCCCCCTATTTTATAGTTAAAGAAACTGAACTTCAAGAGATGAAAGGAATTGCCTGTGACATACAGAGCTAGTATTGGAGGAGAAATTCATGGCATTCATAGGATTCATGGGATTCATGAAGGAGGTCTGCTGAAAATCCAGGGAAGGAACCAAAAGTCTGGAATTGGGAGAAGTACTAACATTCAATTTTATTCCAAACTCTGACTTCATATGCCCATCAGCAGCTGCAGAAGGGTTAATATCATTGGCAAAGCCTATGGACTTTCATTTTCAGTTTTTAAATCCAGACCTCTCCTGACTCCAGCCTAGAACCCTTTGTCCAACACTGGCCTGACTCCCAGAAGAAAGCAGAAGAGGGCAAACACAAGTACAGGGTATCTAGAACCCTTTCCTTCAGGACACAAAACATCAAGGTCTGAATTATAATTTTATTTATTATTACTTTATTAATATTAATTTATGATTTATATAATTTTAATTATGATGACTAGCTAAGAAAGAGGTTATCCTCTTGTCTCTACTGTTTTTTTTCTTTTGATGAAAATACAAATCTGACACTTATTTTATACAATGGACAGATAAGACCATGTCAGTCTTAGGTTAAAATGACAGCCAAGGTTGAAGTTTTTTGGGGGTGAAAAAAATTTAATTGAAAAAAAATGTACAAGGAACTTGTGTCTGAAAACAAAATTAATTGAAATTTCCTTGTTTGTGGGAACAACTCCAGGGTTTGGGTGAGGGCTGGGTAGAGAGACTCTCTCCACTGATGTTTATGTGTAACTGTTATATTCTTAGAGATTTGCCCATCATTGTTGAGATGTGAAGTGCCTTGCCTGTGATCAGAGGAGGCCAAGATGTGTCAGAGGAGGGACTCCATCTCAAATTTTCTTGATTCCAAAACTGGCTACTCTATCCACTCCACCTCATGGTCTCTCTTACTATCCATTTACATTGGCTTTACACATGAATTTTCCTTCACATCGAACACAGCTCTATAAGTCAGTAAAATACAGATCAGAATAGGTATCAGAATGTATGCTTTTTAGCAACTTATCTTACCAATCATTAAATGATTAAACAATCTGCCCGTGGGATATTCACTGATAGCAACATTAGCCATAAATAAATAAGTTAATATGAGCAATAATAGACAAATGAATAGAGCTTTCCTTGCTATTTTATGACCTGAAAAGAACGCAGCTTTTCATTAAAGGAATCATTTGAAAATGTGGAAACTGATACAACACCAGCTTAGTGCTCTTTGGCTATATATAATGGCCTTTGCATTAGGCTGTGGGGGTGGGAGACTCTGATGTCCATTTACTTTGGCGAAGATTGTTATTGAATGAAACCTTTAATGGGGCATTTATGATCCTACTCAGCTAAGAGCTCAGGGCCTGTCTTAGAATAGTCTTTCTTTCCACCTTGACAGCTATTAGAGAATCAATATAGGTAATATGTCAGCCAGTGGTCAGCATTCCTGTAGACAGATAGGTAGGGCTGAAATGGAAACTGACAGGTAGCCACTTAGAGAGAGTCTGTGGGGCAAACACTTTGAAAAGTGAAACTTCTCTGGGGAAAGAAGGGAGTGTTTGTCATCTTAGGTCCAGTTATTAAAAAGATCAGATAGGAAGAGATAAAGCACTGAGACCCAATGCATAGAAACCACAACTGGGAGTATTATAGAGCACGTCCTCACACCAGATGGGGGGAATGTTTTAAACCTAGGTGACAGCTATTGTCTGCTTCACCAGATGTAATTGTCATTTCCTCTTTCCACAAGTCACTAATGTCAGGTTAACTGAATGAGAATGGGAAGAGACACCTTAGAGATCACCTAGTTAGTTCAACCTCTTCCTTTGTCAAATGAGGAAACTAAGGCCAAAAGAGGTTAAATGACTTGCCAGGTCATAGAAATGCCAGAGCAGGGATTTGAAGCAGAGTCTTCTTATTCCAAAGCTAGGACTCCCCCCGCCCCTCCCCGTACCATGTTACTGGACTAGATGTATAATGAGATCCTTTTAAACTCTGATTCTGCTATTCTTTACTTTAGAGTTAAAATATCAAGTAGCTAGAAAAACTGATCAGCAAGTTGTATTTCTTTCTAGACATAAGCATCCTTATCCTTATGGTGTTTAATTTGCTGTGATTACATATGCAGCAAATAACTCTCCAAGGCTGAAGAAATACAACCATGACCACAAACCCACTCTCACTTTACAGCTAAAATCTGTTATTAAGCCTAGCTAGGTAGATTGATTGATGATTGACAGCCAGGCAGCTAGATCAGGTTTCTCAGAGATAGTTTTCTATATTCCACATCTAGGTTATGTCTGTAATCAATATGATAGATTTTTTTCTTCCTAAATTTTAAGTGTCTATATGCATCCTATATTACTGTAACACTTAAAAAATGTATATCCTTTTCCTTACTCATTTTTTCTCCATTGCTTCACGGAGAAATAAAATTAGTTCAAATCAGAGCAGAAGGTACAAACACCAGGATCTGTCTCTCCTGGGGGGTTGGGGGGGGGAGGGAAAGGGAAATAGTCCCAGCCACAGGGCACAGAGGCAAAGACCAGAAAGCTCATCTTTATTTATTCTTGTCTCTAAAAAAAACTCCTAAGAAAAAAAACACAAGCTTGCAAATTTCCAAAGACTTTCAGGTCCTTTGTGACTACAAATCAGTATTTTATGTTTGATGAAAAAAATAAATCTTTGAGTAACTGAAGGTAATCTACCTAGACTAAGGATTTTTAACTATTTTTTGTATCAGACCACTTTGGCAGTCTAGTGAAGTCTGTGGACTCCTTATTAGAATGTTTTTAAATGCATACAGTAAGTGGGATTACAAAATAAATCAATTGTTGAAATACAAATATGATTTTTGAAATCAAAATCATGAAAACAAAAACAAAAAACAAAATCATGGACCACAGTTTAAGAATTTCTAACTTAGAAAAGGTTTACCCTACAGTAGAATTCTAAGGAAAAAAATTAAAATATTTGTCTTGGAGGGAATAGATATTTTTTCTCTAACTATAAAGAAGAAAACTAAGAACAGCCAATGTAAGTTATTGGCAGTTAGATTTCAACCCCAAAATAAGGAAGAACTTCTTAATAATTATAGCTCTCTGAAAAAGAAGTGGGTTGCCTGGTTTTGTAGTGAGTATTCCCAAGCAATCAAAAACCATATATGTATAGGACCTACTAGGAGTCACTGTGCTGACTATGCGAGACTATGTCTGAATCTGCACTCCTTTTTTTTTTTGGTGAGGCAAATGGGGTTAAGTGACTTGCCAAGGGTCACACAGCTAGTAAGTGTCAGATGTCTGAGGCCAGATTTGAATTCAGGTACTCCTGACTCCAGGGCCGGTAGGTACTCTATCCACTGCGCCACCTAGCTGCCCCACTCCTTTTTTTTTAATCATAAAAGTATTTTATTATTTTCTAGTTACATGTAGAGATAGTTTTCAGCATTTGTTTTTATAAGATTTCTAGTTTCAAATTTTTCTCCCTCCCTCCCCTCCCTAAGACAGCAAGCAATCTGATATAGATTATATATGTACAATCACATTAAACATATTTCTGTATTAGTCATGCTGTGAAAGAAGAATTAGAGCAAAAGGGAAGAAAAAGAAAAACAAAAAAATAGAAATAGTATGGTTCAATCTGCATCTAGATGCCACAGTTCTTTTTTTCTGGATTTGGAGAGCATTTTCCATCATGAGTCCCTTGGAACCATCCTGGAACATTGTATTGCTGAGAAGAGTCAAGTCTATCACAGTTGATCAACACACAATGTTGTTGATACTGTGTACAATGTTCTCCTGGTTCTGCTCATCTCACTCAGCATCAGTTCATGTAAGGCCTTCCAGGTTTCTTGGAAATCCGCCTGCTCATCATTTCTTATAGCACAATAGAATTCCATTACATTCATATACCATGACTTGTTCAGCCATTCCCCAATTGATGGGCATCCCCCCAATTTCCAATTCCTTGCCACCACATAAAGAGCAGCTATAAATATTTTTTGTACATGTGGGTCCTTTTCCCTTTTTTATGATCTCTTTGGGAAAAAGTCCTAATAGTGGTATTGCTGGGTCAAAGGGTATGCACAGCTTTATAGCCCTTTGGGCTGAATCTGTATTCCTAAGCCATCACCTGTCTTTCAGGAGTTGAGTAGTATATTTCATCATGAGTCCTTTGGAATCATTGCTGGTCTTTGATCAGAATACTTAAAGTCTTTCAAAGTTGTTTGTCTTTACAATATTGTTGTTATTGAATGCATTCTTCTGGGGAGAGCAGAGTCAAGGTGACAGAGTACAGGCAGCAACCCAACTTAACTCTCTTAATATTCCTATTGTTAAGGGCTAAAATTCTAGCTAAACTGTCTAAAATATCTAATGAGTGGTCGCCAATAAGTTATAAGCTTTAGCAAGAGTTAGACTTTTAGGCATTTATTAAGGAGAATAAGAATTTGGTAAAGAGAGAAAAAGGCCTAGATTCCTATCTATTAAAGGGAGAGCGCATTTCTAGCTCCGCTCTCCACCAGAGTCTAAAGGCAAGAGAGTGAGACAGAGCGCTAGTCTCTTCCTTCTTCCTCCCACTAGCCCGTGTCACTTCCTGATGCCAAAGAAAAGACTCCTGGTCTTGCCCTCAAAGACCTTCACTTCATGGGCGGAACTCTTCTACAGTAAGTCTCTAGCAGGTGGCGTCATTCCAATTGTTACACTATTTTGGAGTGGCAAAGCCAACAAAAGGTCAAAGTGAAACATTTTTTCAGCCTGAGACAACCTAGGAGGTAAACAAGAGCAGTCTGTGACAATAAGGTTCATAGTGGCCCAGAGGGCATTTGGCAGCAGCACAAGTGGCTGGCCTTGGAGGCAGCATCAACATCAGCAGCTTTAGGAGCTCTCAGACTGTAAAAGGGTCAGAAAACTGGTCAGAAAGAGACTTTAGGGACCCTTTGCTGGCACTAGGTACAGCTGATTGGCCACTCTATTGTTCATAAGCAGTTTGGGGTCACAGTTTCAAGGTGGAGAAGAGCACTAGTGTTTGGTCACAAGGGAGCAAGAGCCCTGGTCACAGTTCAAAGGCAGAAAGGTGTTTATGGTTCCAGGGCCAAGAGAAGTGCTCCACTTGCAGATGCAGGGGAACAGGAACCAAGACATAAACTTAGAAGAAGACAACATTTGGAAAACAGCTACAGTCAAAGGATCAAAGAAAAGCAATTAGACCCAAATCCAATAAGAATTCCTAGAAGAGTTAAAGAAAGAGATAAGAGTGGTAGAGAGCAAAGTTGAAAAAGAAATGAGAGTGATGAAAGAAAATTATGGAGAGACTAGTTTGGGGAAAGAGACACATGCAAAAATACTGAAGAAAAAAAATACTGAAGAAAACATTCTAGAAAAAACAAAATTTGCCTAATGGTAAAAGAAACACAAAAAATCACTGAAGAAAAGAGCTCCTTAAAAAGCAGAATAGACCAAATGGAAAAGGAGGTAAAAACCTCACTGAAGAAAATTATTCCTTAAAAATTATAATTGAACAAGTAGAAGCCAATGACTCCATGAGACATCCAGAAAAAATAAAACAAAGTCAAAAGAATGAAAAAAATAGAAGAAAATGTGAAATATCTCCTCAGAAAAGCAGTTGACCTGGATTGAGGAGAGATAATTTAAGAATTATTGTACTACATGAAAACTATGATTGAAGAAAACCTAGACAACATATTTCAAGAAAACTGCCCTAGAATCTTAGATCCAGAGGGTAAAATAGAAAGTGAAAAAATATACTGATCACCTCCTGAAAGAGATTCCCAAATGAAATCCCCAGGAATATTATAGTCAAATTCCAGAGCTCTCAAGTCAAGGAGAAAATATTGCAAGCAGCCAAAAAGAAACAATTCAAATATTGTGGAGCTACAGTCAGGATCACAAAAGATGTATCAGCTTTCATATTAAAAAATTGGAGGGCTTGGAATAAGATATTCCAGAAGGCACAGGAGCTAGGATTACAACCAAGAATAACATACCCAGCAAAACTGAATATAATCCATCAGGGGAAATAACAGATATCTAATGAAATAGAGGGCTTTCAAACATCCTTGATAAAAAGATTAGAGCTGAATAGAAAATTTGACATTCAAATACAAGACTCAAGAGAAGCATAAAAAGGTAAACATGAAAGAGTAATCACAAAGGATTCAATATAGTTAAACTGTTTACACTTCTATGTGGAAAGATCATACATGTAATTCCTAAGAATTTTATTATTCTTAGGGCATTTAGAAAGATCCCTCATAGACAAAGGGCATAGGTGTGAGTCCATTATGTTGGGACCATCTAAAAAAAAAAAAAAAAGGAAAGGGAGAGAAAGAGGGATGCACTGGGAGAAGGGGGAAGGGAGAGAAAGGATGGGGGAAATTATCTCACATAAAAGATGCACACAAGGAAAGGCTTTTATAGCAGACAGGAAAATGTGGGGTGGAGGGGTGGGCAATACTCGAATCTAACTCTCATTGGAATTAGTTCAGAGGGGAAGAATATATATACACAATCAGTTGGGTATAGAAGTCCCTCTTATCCAACTGGGAAATAGGAGGGGATTAAATAGGAGGGATAAGAGATATGGGGGAAGGAATAATAAATGGGAGAATGGATTAAAACAGACCGTGCTCAGAAACAAAACAGACTTTTGAGGATGGACAGGATAAAAGAAAAAAGAAGGATAAATATAAGAAAATGGGATGGAGGGAAATACATAGTGATCGTAACTATAAATGTGAATGGAATGAATTCACTCATAAAATGGAAGTAGATAGCAGAATGGATTAGAAACCAGAATCCAACAGCATATTTTATACAAGAGACACACTTGAAACAGAAACACACAGAGAGAGTTAAAATAAATGGCTGTAGCAGAATCTAATATGCTTCAGCTGAAATTAAAAAAGCAGGGGTAGCAATCATATCTAAGGAAAGCAAAAATAGACTTAATTAAAAGATCTAATGAGGGAAACTACATTTTGTTAAAAAGGTACCTTAGACCATGAAGTAATATAAAAATATTTCATAGCAGGTTTCTCTGATAAAAGCCCTGTTTCTCAAATATATAGGGAATTTAGTCAAAGGAGGGACTTAAATCCAGCCAAAGGATAGGAATCGTTTTCTTTTTTCTTTTTTGGAGGGAGGGCAGGGCAATGAGGGTTAAGTGACTTGCCCAGGGTCACACAGCTACTATGTGTCAAATGTCTGAGGCCGGATTTAAATTCAGGCCCTCCTGAATCCAGGGCTGGTGCTTTATCCACTGTGCCACCTAGCTGCCCCCTAGGAATAGTTTCCAGATGAAGAAATAAAAGATAACTATAGTCATGAAAAAAGTGCTCCATGTCACTATTCATTAGAGAAAATGCAAATTAAAACCACTCTGAAGTACTACCTCATACCTATCAGAAATGACAGATGCTGGAAGGAATGAGGGAAATTAGGTACCCTAATAAACTGCAGAAGCTAAGTGGCTCAGTGGGTAAAGTGCTGTGCCTAGAGTCAGGATGACTAATCTTCTTGAGTTCAAATCTGTCTTTAGACACTTATTAGCTGTGTGGTCCTGGGCAAGTCACAACACTTTTTTTTTTGCCTCAGTTTCCTTTTCTATAAAATGAGAAGAAGAAGGAAATGGCAAATTATGCCAGTATCCTTATCAAGAAAACTCCAAATAGGTTCATGAAGAGTCAGACACTAGGGGCAGCTAGATGGCGCAGTGGATAGAGCACTGGCCCTGGATCCAGCCTCAAACACTTAACACTTATTAGCTGTGTGACCCTGGGCAAGTCACTTAACCCCAATTGCCTCACCAAAAAAAAAAAAAAAAAAAGAGGAGTCAGACACTACTGAAAAATGACTGAAAAACAAAAAATATGCTGTTGGTGGAGTTGTGAACTGGTCCAACCATTCTGGAGAACAATTTGGAACTATTCCCAAATAGTTTTACAAGTATGCATACATATCCTTTGACCCAGCAATATCACTACTAGGTCTATACCCCAAAGAGACCAAAGATAAAGGAAAAGGACCTATATGAACACAAATGTAGCAGTTCTTTTTGTATGGCAAAGAATTAGAAACTGAGGGGATAATCATCAATTGGAGAATAGCTAAATAAGTTGTGGCATAGGATTGTGATGGAATACTATTGTGGTATAAGAAATGGGGGGGGGCAGCTAGGTGACATGGTAGATAAAGCACCAACACTGGAATCAGGAGGGCCTGAGTTCAAATTTGGCCTCAGACACTTGACACTTACTAGCTGTGTGACCCTGGGCAAGTCACTTAACCCTCATTGCCCTACAAACAAAAAAACAAAAAAAGATGAGGGGGTAGAAAAAAATATGGGAAGAACTATATGAATTGATGCAAGTGAAACAAGAAGAACCAGGAGATCATTATACACAGTAAGAACAATATTGTAACAATAATCAACTGTAAAAGATCAATATCCAAGACAATTCGAAAGGACTCATCATGAAAATTGCTATCTACCTTCAGAGAGAGAACTGATGAACTCTGAATGCAAATTGAAATATAATTTTCTAATTTTTTTCCTTTTTACTGATATGGTTAATATGGAGATATGTTTTATGTGATTTCACATGTGCAATTAATATTATTTGGCTTGCCTTTGCAGTGAATTGGGAGAGGGTTAGGAGAGAATTTAGAACTCAATTTAAAAAGAAAAGAATGTTAATAAATAATTTTTAAAAAATAATAAACTGTGCTCGCTTCGGCAGCACATATACTAAAAATTGGAACGATACAGAGAAGATTGGCATGGCCCCTGCGCAAGGATGACACGCAAATTCGTGAAGCGTTCCATATTTAAAAAAAAATAAAATAAAAAAAAAATAAACTGTTCCCCTGATTCTACTCACTTCAGTTTGCATTAGTCTGTACACATCTTTCAAAGTTTCTCTTCCCTTCATCATCACAATAATATTTCATTAGAATTATATAGCCATAATTTGTTCAGCCATACCCCATTGATGGGCACAGACAACATCTGCTTCCAATTCTTTGCCACCAGAAAAAGAGCTGCTATATATTTTTTTGCGTATATGGGTGCTTTTCCTCATTTTTTATTTTTTGTTTTGTTTTGTTTTGTTTTCAGGGCAGTTGGGGTTATGTGACTTGCCCAGGGTCGCACAGCTAGTATCAAGTGTCTGAGGTTGGATTTGAACTCAGGACCTCCTGAATCCAGGGCCAGTGCTCTATCCACTGTGCCACCTAGCTGCCCCCTTTTCCTCATTTCTTAATCTCTTTGGGAATATAAATATACTAGGAGAATCACTGGGTCAAAGAGTATGCACAGTTTAATCGCTTTTATGTCATTGATTTAGATTCCTTTCTAGAATGGCTAGAGTTGTTCACAGTTCCACCAATAGTACATTAATGTATCTGTTTTCCCTTGGCTCCACCAGCTTTTGTCATTTTTCCTTTTTGCGTCAACTTTGACAAACTAATAAATAGGTGTGAGGTGGTATCTCAGAGTTGTTTTAATTTGCATTTCTCTATTAGTGACTTATAGCAGTTTTTCATAAGGCAATCGAGCGCTTGGATTTCTTCCTCTGAAAACTACCTCTTCATTTCCTTTGACTTTTTATCAGTTGACTCTTTTACATATATATATATATATATATGACTCAGTTTTCTATATATCTTTTTTTTTTTTTAATTTTTTGCGGGGCAATGGGGGTTAAGTGACTTGCCCAGGGTCACACAGCTAGTAAGTGTCTGAGGCCAGATTTGAACTCAGGTACTCCTGAATCTAGGGCCGGTGCTTTATCTACTGCGCCACCTAGCTGCCCCCAGTTTTCTATATATCTTAACAATGAGACCTTTATCAGAAAATTTTACTACAAAGATTTTCCTCCAGTTTCCTGGTTTTCTCCTAATTGTAGGTACATTGGTTTTGTTTCTGCAAAAACTTTAATTTTATGTAATCAAATTTATCCATTTTACCTCCTGTTAAGTTCCTCTATCTCTTGTTTGGCCATAAACTCTTCCCCTTTCATGTCACACTTTTATCTCAAATGCTCAGAACCTGATGTCACAGACAGGTAAAAAAAAATACATCTAAAAAAATATAAGCCCCAACAAAATTCCAAAGTGACAAATTAAGCGAAATAAAGAAGAAAGCATTTATTAAGCATTTACTTTGTGCAAATTACTGGACTAAGCATTGGATACAAACCGAAAAGTAAGATAGTCTTAGCTTCAAAGTGCTCCCATTCTAACTGGGGGGAGACAACACAAATGGAAGGTGTCAGCTTTGAGTCACATAGAAAGGCCTGGTGGTCCTTAGGGTGCTGTGGTGTAGCAGATGGTAACATCTTTCCTTAAGTGGGAACACTGATAAAATCATGTCAGTTTCTAGTATTGAACCATTTTATAGTGCCAAGGACTCTAGCAGCAAGAGCTAAATACTTATTGGAGGCATACTTAGTTGAACCCCTATGAATCATACTGCCTCTAAACATGGCTCTTTTTCCCCAGCCAGATTTTTGTAAAGACAAGTGTGTTCAGTTCCTCGGGGACTGAAGGAGAGTTGGGGAGGTGGGGTCCTTCACTGTACCCGTCTGTCCTCCCAGGAAGCTGACCTTAGGCTAAAGAAATGCATATAGGGACTTGGGGCCTCAGGGATCCTCTTCAGGCTAAGAAACTAGGGATTCCCAGCACTTTTGTTTCCTTCTTGAAGTCTCCTTAAAGTCTCCAGCTAGGTGGGACAACAGCTTAAAGCTGAGGGGAGACTGTCACACTCTCAAGGAAAGGGGGAGGGGAGGGCCGCCAAGGATGGGGAGTCACAGCCCCTAGGTAGGCCTTGGAAATAAGATGCCCAGACAGGCTTATTGTAAGTAGCTGGAATTCTAACTCCAAACTCCTCCAAGCAATACGGCCAGTCTAGAACCCCACAGCTGGGCTAGGCAACAGATGGGCCCAGAAAAGGCTTTTGTTTGAAGCCTGTCTATTGTTTCCCTCATTCCAGTCTTTCTCAGTTTGGATTTCAGGGGTTCCCCCTCAGCTCTTCCTGCAATGCTTTGGTCCCCGCCTAGCCACCACCCCCTTTTCTGTCCAGTTTCAGCCAGCTCTAAGGCTGGAGCCCCTGGGGACAGCTAACCTAATCTAAAGGCCCTTGGCCCTTATTTTCTAAAAGAAGCCTGACGTTTATTGTCATTTAAAAGAAGCCCTGAGTTCCTAAAAGGTGGAGAATAAACAGCAAGTTTCCAAAAGCTTCAGCTTTTTATCCTCAGGATGCGGGGATTGTGTTGCAGGGTTTTTTTTAATTCTGCTTTTGAAAAAATCTTGATTTTGACTGAATGGAACAGCCAGCCTAGCCCAGAAAAAGCAATGTATGAATTATAGGGTCTTCCAAAGAAGGGGGAATAAGTTCACATTTGATTTAAAGACCTAGTCCCACTTAATAGGAAGAATTAGTTTTTTCCCAAACAGCACACTCTCCAAGGGAGTTCTGTACAATTGTTTCAAGGTGGAACTTTAATCTTTATTTTTCCAACAGGGAACTGTTCATAATAAAAGATGGTGTTAGAAACCAAGCCCAGAAATAATTACTCTTTTTTTTGTTTTGTTTTTTAATTAGTGAGGCAATTGAGGTTAAGTGACTTGCCCAGGGTCACACAGCTAGTAAGTGTTAAATGTCTGAGGCCAGATTTGAACTCAGGTACTCCTGATTCCAGGGCCTATGCTCTATCCACTGTGCCACCTAGCTGCCCCTAATAATTACTCTTTGATGTGTCTGCTGATAGGCATAATTTTTGAGAAATATATCTTTAATTTTAACGACATTTAAGCTTTACCATTGTGAAGTTAATGTCTGTCATATTTCATCAAATATGAAGTAACAGGAATATCATGTAAATGCAATGCTTGAAATATGCCCTATGATAACTAAAAGAATGTTTGGTTCTTGGATCACATGCAAAAAATAAATGAACATTGTAAATCACCATTAATTCATTTCTTTTATTCCATTGTCTTCCTGAAATATTAAGTTTTGTTTTCTGAAATGTTTTAGCCAAAAGTACTAGAAATGTAGTGTGAATAAAATGAGCCCATGCATTTTAATTGCTTTAAAAATCTTATGAAATATGGTTTATTGAACATACAAACAACACTGTAGCTAAAAGATGTTCTTATCTTCTGGCATTCTTCTGACCAAAATGATAGACCATTGCTTTGATAAGAGTTCCTAAATTTTTTTAAGTTCATTATCTTTACAATATTGCTATTACTGTACAAATTGTTCTTCTGGTTCTGGTTTACTTCGCTTTGCATCAGTTCATATAAGTCTTCTCAGTTTCCCCTGAAGCCATCCCCTTCATTTCTTATAACACAATACTATTCCATTACATTTATATACCATCTTTGTTCAGCCATTCCGCAATTGATGGGCAATTAATGCGCAATTCCTCAAGTTCCAATTCTTTGTCAGCATGAAAAGAGCTGCTATATTTTTGTCCACACGGGTCATTTTTCTCTTTTATCTCTGGGGTATAGGCCCCTGTGGTACCAGAACCGTTTACCTAGACACTTCTGTGGCTTGCCTGCCTTCTTTGATCTATAGGAGAGGCATAGTGGCTACAGAGAACCGGCCTCAGGACCAGGAAAACCTGGGTTTAAGTCCCTCCTATGACACATACAGGCTGCGTGACTGAGCAAGTAGCTGCAGAGAAGGTATTGACTCATAATGGTATTTTCCCTACCCCAGTGAAATCATGTCAACTTCCTATCTATCTTCTTTCTCTACATTTCTCTCTATTTCTCTAGATATCAAATGTTTATAAAATTACTCTCGTAACCTGCTGAAGCAGCCTGTTTGCCACGGCCCACCATGCATCTTTCCAGCAATGCTCTTTTGGATTCTGTCTTTTTAAAATTTTCTAAGATCTAAGTGTTCCAGAATTCAAAGCCAAACTGTAATCTACCCAACTTTAGGAATGGCCTTTTGCATCAAAGAACAGTTTGAAATTGTTGAACAACATCATACAGCCCAAATTCTTCCCTTTACTTGTTCAGTTCTGGATCTGCCTCAGATCCTGTCAAAGAAAACCCAGATCCATGCTTAGTAAGTAAAAAGCCCTGTTGTATTTAGGAATAAAGACGTCTTGACTTCAAGTTCAAATTCTCCTAAAGCTTAACTTCATGATCTTTGCCAAACCCACTCATTTAACTTCTCAAATCCCCATTCTGCTTTACTACAACAAAGAGTGAAAAAAAATAAACATAAAAGTGCTTTAGAATACTAAGAAAGGTTACATCCTATATTTTTTCTTGTTTTGACATTCTACATTTACAAAACACAGTACCTGAAATACTGAAGTATACTATACATAAATAGGTAAATATACACGCATATATCTTTGGTCCTGACATGCATCTTTGCCTGATTACTTTGATATTTGGCCTCTACTGGATTTAAAAACAGTTTTAAAAACCAGAAATCCTGGGGCAGCTAGGTGGCGGAGTGGATAGAGCACCGGCCCTGGAGTCAGGAGTACCTGGGTTCAAATCCGGCCTCAGACACTTAACACTTACTAGCTGTGTGATCCTGGGCAAGTCACTTAACCCCAATTGTCTCACAAACAAACAAAAAACAGAAATCCTTAATAAAAATGTGTTGTGTAGTTTTCAAATATGAATGCAAGCAATCTTGGTGATAAGTTCAGTCAAAACATTAACAAAACACCATAATCAACATGCCTTAATGAACATAGCTGAGCAGCTAGGTGGTGGCAGTAGATAAGAGTGCCAGACCTTAAGTCAGGAAAACTCCTCTTCCCGAGTTAAAATCTGGCCTCAGACAATAAAACTAAGTAGCTGTGTAAACCAAGGCAAGATATTTAATCTTTTTTTCCTCAGTTTCCTCATCTATAAAATGAGCTGAAGGAAATAGCAAATCCTTCTAGTATCTCTGCCAAGAAAACCCCAAATGGGGTTTATGAAGAATAGGGCATGACTGAAAAACAACTGAACATCAAAAATGAACATAAACCAAAAGCAATCCTAAAACCACAGGGCATATCCTCTTTAGGATAAATTATATTGGCTGACTGGGGGAGAGAGATAACAATGGCATGGGGGTGGTGGCGGGAGGGAATCGGCATTATCTAAAGTAAAACCTGTCAATGCATTTCCACCTGCATAGATATTTCTCAGAGGACTTGGTTGCAATAAGAAATTTTCCTCTGGAATTAACATCTATACAATACAGGGGGAATTGTCCCTGAGGATTAGGGGACAAATGTCTCAATCCCAGGAGAAAGGTGGAAGGGAATGCTTTTATAGGTATCAACAGCAAAATTTGTGGGAGAAATGAATGTACCTGAGGACATAGAAAATTCAGAATTATTTAATTCTGTTTTTCCATTGTTGCTCTTCTCAGCCTCTTGAATTTCCATAGCAAATTTTCTGCTTGGACAAAGAAAGTGTGGAATAAGGGAGGTCATCTATGGGAGAACATGGATGAAAATCACACAGAAGGCAACTAATTATACGGAAGGCAACTAATCACAGAGACAAAGTAGTGACAAAAGAGAAAGGAGAAATAACAATCAATACAGAAACAAATGAAGGAAAACACAAGCCTAAGAGTCATAACTTTAAATGTGAATGGGTTCAACAATCCAATAAAACAAGAGGTAAAATGGATAACAACAGAGTCAACAATAATCTTCATGCTGTAATAAACAAACCCATCTCAAAAGTAGACACAGAATGAAATGAAAATTGGTAACAAAATGTACTATACACAGAAGGCTTGGATAGGTGGTGAGCTACCCAAAGAGGTGATACACATGTAAATGAAATCACAAAATCTGTTTTCCCAGAAGTATAAAATGTTACAGATTTTTCTGAAGAGTCCCTTCTAATGTAGATAAGACCTTAATGTTTGCATTTGGTAAATAGTGCCCTCCTAACTGCATAGGAAAGACATGAGGTACCAGTTGGAAAATGCACCTGAAGTATATTCACGTGATACCTATTGTCAGTAACCTGTTATCCATGCTTCTCTGAGAATTAAGGACATTTTTTTTGTCATAGAATTTCCAAGTTGGAAGGTAGCTCAACGACCATCTTGTCCAATACAAGAATCACCATTGTCACATCCCTGAAAATAAATGGTCATGCGCCAGTGACAAGGAGCTCAGTACTTGATGAAATAGCCCATTCCTCTTTTTAGGCAATTCTAAGGATCATGAAGATTTTCCTCATACTGATTTGAAATCTTTCCTTTCAAATTCCATATATTGCCCTCTTGGGCTCCAACCAAATAGCTGTTTCTTCATATATTTAAATAAAGCAATCCCTGCCAACCCCAAAGTGATCTCTTCTTTAGGTTAAGAATCACCAAGTATTTTTCAGCCAATCTTTTTATGGCATGATTTCAAATCATTCTCCCCTATCCTAATCCCTATATCCCCTCTTCTTTATCTGAATGGCCTCTTTCCTCAAAGACAGCCATTCAGGGTTAGCCCCTGTGTTGGTGGAAGGAGGACCCATACCAATCATGGATCCACAAAGGTGAAATAAGTTGACATTCATTTTGCTGGGCAATCCTTAAAGCCCTATAAAACATGGGTTATTAAATATGTACTTATGCAATTCGATCTTATTTTAACCCAGTGCATGTCTTTTTAGATATAACAATATTACATTTCCTCTTAAGATTTGGAATCCTCAAACCAAAATAATGACAATTTCTCTCAACCTCGTGTCAGCTGAAAATTTGAAATATGTCACCTAAGGGGCAGCTAGGTGGCACAGTGGATAAAGCACCAGCCCTGAATTCGGTAGGACAAGAGTTCAAATCTGGCCTTAGACATTAGACATTGACCCTGGGCAAGTCACTTAACCCTCATTGCCCTGCCAAAAAAAAAGAAAGAAAAGAAAAATGTCATCTATAACCTTCACCCAAGTCACACATAAAAATATTGAAGACTTAAACACCCATTGGTGTTTTTTTTTGTTGTTGTTTTTTTAGTGAGGCAATTGGGGTTAAGTAACTTGCCCAGGGTCACACAGCTAGTAAGTGTTAAGTGTCTGAGGCCGGATTTGAACTCAGGTCCTCCTGGATCCAGGGCCGGTGCTCTATCCACTGAGCCACCTAGCTTCCCCCCCCCCCCATTGGTGTTTTAAGATACTGTGCAACCATCCAGCATTCTTTACTTTTGGAGGGATGCAGACCTGTAATTTTACTTGGTGTGGGCAATACCCAGTGAAAAGCATTCCTCTACCAAGGCAGATATGCGAGTTTTCAGTTCAACAAGGTAGAGTTTGCTTTGGGACCCCCAAAGCTAAGGGACTTGTCTAGGGCCAGCACTACTTAAGGCCATCTTTCCGATTCTCTTTGTCTCAAAGTGCTTTCTTTCCTTTCAACTGTAAACTCATTTCCCCTCCTAATTCTGTACACTAATATGTACCAGAAGCTATGCAGTATAGGAGACACACTTCTCTATTTATCAGGACTGAATTAATTTAAAAAGCAGAGCTGAGCTTGAGTATAATCTTTTAGCCTTTCTTTGTTCTGTTAACATTTTCCCCTCAGCTGGTTGATGGGTCTGTTTCAGTTCTGGGTCCAAAGACAAATATTTTAGGAAAGGCCTCCTCACTTTGCTAATTAGAACATAAACATCTTCAAAAGATGCTTCAACACCTATAGTGCCTTTGTTAATTGCAATATAAATAGTTCCCAATGCCATTGCTAAGCAAGGAAGGCATGTAGGTCCATGCTAAAAACAAGCAGTTCCCTAGTCCAGCCCACCACCCACTGGCACCACCCACACTACTGCATTTCTAGATTTGCATTACCCCATACACAATCATGGAAGAACTTGTGGGAACAGATAGAGAAACTCAGTTCATGGGCTAAAAGAAGTGGATGCTCTTCTCCAGGGGCTAGAGGACATCATGAAACTTCATGTGGCAGCGGAATTTCTCTTGCTCCATGAAAGTTTTCCCGCAGATTCCACAGGAGCAGCTCCCTCCTTCCTTGTGAGAGCGCCGGACGTGGCTGTCATGAGCCGCATGGGAAGCAAAAGCTTTGCCACAGTATTTGCACTTGAAGGGTTTCTCCCCAGAGTGCTGTCGGATATGAGTTCGAAGAATGCTGGAGGCGGTGAAGGCCTAAGCGACAGGGAAGAGAGGAAATTGGACAAATTAAATTCCTGATGAGAGAGGCAGAAAGCACACTGTGGTTGGGTGGGTCTTAGAGGTCCTGTTTGGCAGGAAGACTTGAACACTTCCTAGTTTTGCTGTCACATATTTTAAGAATAGCTCCCTCACAGGGTTGGATGGACCAAGTGAGACAACACAGCATCTTCACCAGTGTCTTAGCCAAGAAAACCCCAAATGGGGCCACAGAGCATCAGATGCAACCGAACATCTCTAGGAGAGAGTGTGGCATAGTGAATAGGACATTGCACTTGAGTCAGGAAGACTTGGATTCAAATCTCTCTCCCTCCCCTTAGAGCCTTACTGTTGGGAGATTTTGGCTAAGTCACTTAACCTCTCTGCCTCAGTTTACTCATCTGTAAAATGAGGTTTTTATGAGATGGCCTCTAAGGCCTCTTCCAGTTCTAAAGCTACAAACCCATGAACTATAAACACCACAAGGACAGATTCCTCACCAATCTAACTCAGCTACAGAACCGTCCTGCTGTCTTGAAGACAGTTTCCATTTACCTTGTTACAGTAGACACACTTGTATGGCCTCTCTCCAGAGTGGACCCTCATGTGCTTGTTGAGGCTGGAGGATTGTGAGAAGCTCTTTCCACACATAGAGCACTGGGGAAAAAAGGGTCATAATTAGCCAACTATATACACAGGTCATTAACACGCATATTGCCAATTGCAGAAGTACATTTCAAAGTAAGGTCCCTGGGGCAGCTAGATGGGGAAGTGGATAGAGCACTGGCCCTGGAATCAGGAGTACCTGAGTTCAAATCGGGCCTCAGACACTTAACACTTACCAACTGTGTGACCCTGGGCAAGTCACTTAACCCCAAACAAACAAACAAAGTAAGGTCCCTGTGTGAGGAAAGCTGCCCATTAAAAAGAGAATGAAGCAACTCCTGAGAATTATGAGCTCCATTTCAGTGCTCGTCTCCAGAATGTTTGTAGGCCAACCCATGGCTACAAACCTTTCACATTCTTGACCTTCTCCAGACTCTGCCCAATGCTAGGATCAATGTAAAAGTTGGATTTATGGCCACAGCATAAATTGTTGTAGTTTAAGAATGACCTTCTAATTGAGAGCAGATTAATGAGTTCTAAATTGCACCTGCTGTCACTACTTGGGATTCACAAGGGTTTTCGAGGGAAAATAATAACCACTATATTAGGCTGACTTATTACTTAGATCTGTAATCTCATTATTGGTGTGGGTACTTCCTCCAGTGAGGCAAATCACAAGCTTTCTTTACCTATCTTGTAGGCCCCTTCAATCAATCAACTAACATACATTTATTAAGTACCTACTATGTAAGGACACCATTGATACCAAAAACTAAACAATCACTGCCTTTAGATTCTACTGGAAGTGGAGCGATTATCATTAGTTCATCTGACTCATCCAAAATTCAGCTTAGATACATTTTTTTTTTAATTTTAGTGAGGCATTTGGGGTTAAATGACTTGCCCAGGGTCACACAGCTAGTGTTTTAAGTGTCTGAGGCTGGATTTGAACTCGGGTCCTCCTGAATCCAGGGCCAGTGCTCTATCCACTGCACCACCTAGCTGCCCCAGCTTAGATACATTTTAATACAAAATTGGACACTTTGGGTAAACTACTCACTGTCTAAGCTCTTCCTTTTCTCCCCCCCCCCCTGCCCCCAGTTCCAGGTTACACATGACAATAAGAGGGAGGGTGGGGGAGAGAGAAGAGCTTTGGAAACCTGAGTTCTAACCTTGGCAATGCCTCTCTAACTTGCCATGTAACCTTGGGGACTTGTTCAGTTTCTGGTACCCTGCTAGGAGCAAGCTAAGGACACCCCAGTCTCTGCACTCATGAAGAAAATAACCTAATGGGAGTGGCTGGATTTCAGGTACGTGTACAAACAATTGTAATATGAGATAGGATGCAAAAAATGCAAAAGAGGACCAAAGTGTTATGAGAAATGGGAGGAGAGATCACTTTCAGCCTGGGGGAAAGTAGTAAAGGTTTTGTGAAGGACATAGTAAGTTAGGTTAACTCTCTGAACTTCAATTTCCTTATCTGCAAAATTAGGAGATGGGAGCTGATAGACCTTCTAAAATCTCCAAGCTCTGGAGTTTTAAAATGATTTAAGATTAAGATCTGATCGTCTCACCTTAGAAGTCTAATGCTTTCTCTAGGTTTCAAGACTATCAAGGATTAATCTCATCAGAAGTTTAAGCCCTAATGCTGTTCATCTTTAGTTTTCAAAAGAACTAATGACCTCATAGGGTCATTAACTTGCACGTGAATTGGATTTAAGTGAGGCAGAGTTTGTGCAAATCACTCTCTTCCAGTCAACAAGTCCAGTGGCTAGACAAAAATCAAAATGATGAGTGATACCCTGGATGAAGTGGATGACCTTAGTGTCCTGTATGTCTGACCAAGCTCTAAACTCTCCATGGTGTCTGCTTCAGCTGCCTTCATGGCTGTTGGAACAAATGGTTCTTATCTACCCATTCCACTGGGGGAAGTCTTCACATGCTTGGGGTAGACATCCCCCTAACTCACTGATGGGTCTGAGGCCTGTTAGTCAACCTGGCTTAGCTCATCTGCCAACATGGTTTACCAAGGTGTGGCCAATGTGCATGCTACAGCTTCTTGGAGCCACAGGTGAGAATTGGAGACCAAAGGTGGAGGAGTAGCCCTGAAAAAGGGCTTGGCAAGCCCTCACACCAGGTGCTAGTCCTGCCAGAACTCCCCATACAGGCCTTAAGTCCTAATGAAGTCGAACAGAGGTCCTAGAGTAGGGCTCTAACCTCCTTGTGGGCAGAGACACATTTTGCCTCTCTTAGTATCCCAGGCACTTAGGGTGGGGTCTGACACTTTGTAAGAGCTTTACAAATGTATGTTGATTGACTGATTCTTTTCTCCTTCCAATGTTTTTCCTTCAGTAACCTCAGGAGCTGCTCCCCCTACTCCCTCTGCCCTGAATTACACCCTCCTTTCTAGGTGAAGAAGAGCCTCACATTAGGAATGGGGGTTGGGGAGGGGAGGGCTCCTAATTCCAGTTTAGCCACTAATTTGCCTTATAAAACTTTGATCAAATCAATTACTATGGCTAGTCCTAATTTTCCTCATGTGTAAAAATGAAGGTCTTCATCTTTAAAGTTCCTTCCATGATTTCCAATTCTTTCCTTCCAGCATGGTTCTGACCCCCAGCTGTCAGCAGCTGAGGCTGGAAGACAAAGGACAGCTAGGGTTTAAGGAGGACAGAATGATTGGGGGGTGGGGGAAAGGATGAATAGGGGGAAGGAGTGTAAAGATAGAACAGAATACCAAAGGAAGAAAAGTGGCTGGGGGAAGAGGGAGCATCATCAGATTAGAGGATTAACCCCCGAACTCCCCCACCCCCCCACCCCCAGTAGGCTGCCTCTCTTACCTTGTGAGGTCTGTGCTTCTCATGGACATGTAGGATGTGGATCCTGAGCCGATCTCGCTTCTCAAAGGATCGACTGCAGAGGTTACAGGGGAACTTTCGGTCCCCTTGGTCCACACACCGAGTATACTTCAAGTGCTTGTCTCGGTAATATTTGTAGGCGAATACTTTGCCGCACCGTTCACATTTGTGACTTTCCCCAGACTCTGTCAAGAAAAAAAGACAAAAACACACCAAAGAGATCAGAGGCAGAAGAGGCTTCTTTCCCTCCTTCCTCTTTTCTTATCTGTCCCAAGACTAAGGGCATTTCTGTCCCACCAGTGGCCCTAAAGAGTGTAAGCTCACACTACCACATGGCCTGCAGATCCAACGGAGGAAAGCTTCCTAAGCAGTCACTCTCATAATGTTCTGTCTTCAGCTCAGTTTGCATGATACCCCAACAGCCACCCACCTGTGGACATTCCTGGTATGATAGAAAGAACACTAGAATTGCAATCCATTGGCTGGGGGAAGGGGAAGGGTAGCACTAGCACTGCTCCTTGCTAACTATCAGACATCGGCCTCAGTTTCCTAATTTATAAAATAGGAATAATACTAATTACACTCATTACCTACTTCAGGCATTGTGGTAAGAAGCAAATGAGATAAAGACTTCAAGAGCATCATAGGATCAGATTTAGAATTGGAACAGCCCATAAAGGTCATTGTATCCAACCCCTAATCTTTACAAATGAGGAGACTAAGGTTCAGAGAGGTTAAATACTTTCCCACTGTCACAGCTGTTAAGTATCTGAAGCAAAATTCAGATCTTCTTGACTACAACAACTCTGTATGCTCTATGCAAAGCAGTTCTCAAAGTTGGGTCCTCTGTCCTCCACCACTCTTTCAGGGGACCTATGACATCAAAACTATTTTCATAATAATAAAATGTTTTCATTTCTGAGGCAATAAATATTGGTAGATTTGGGGGCAGCTAGGTGGCACAGTGGATAGGGTACCGGCCCTGGAGACAGGAGGACCTGAGATCAAATCTGTCCTCAGACACTTAACACTTACTAGCTGTGTGACCCTAGGCAAGTCACTTAACCCCAATTGCTTCAGCAATACATACATATATATAGGTAGATTTAACCCACAAGAATGAAAACTCTCTTCTGTCCTCAATTATTTGAGAGACTAAAGGGGCCTGGAGACTGAAAAGTTTGAGAACTCCTGCTCTCTATCATTGGGGGGGATATGCCATGCCAGCCCATGTGTCAGAGGCAGGATTCAAACCCATGTTTTGCTTATTTCAGGACCAGCCACTGCACTATGCTTCCTTCCATTCTAAAATCCTACTTTAAAAAAAAAAAAAGAGCAGTTCCTAATACTCTGGTCCCCACGTTTCAGACACCAGAAAAGTTGTTCCCCAGGACAATCTAGGATCATCTGATCATTTACTTGTTTCCCCAAACTGTACACCACTCCCCTTCAGTCAGCTCTAAGTATTCCATGAGCTGTCAACTCATCTATATGGAATGTAGGGGGTCAGAACCAGAGGTCTCATTTTCATAAGGTAGGAATTGAGGCCAAAGCAATCCAGGGTCTCAGAGCAAGTGGTAGCCATCAAAAGATCAAGAATGAGAACACCCTCATCCTCCTTAAACTGATGGCCAGTTATACTGGTCTCCTTTCTGAAAGATAATGCGATCTTAGCCTTTGACAAATCAATCCCAGGGACCTTCCAGCTAGCTCATAGGAAGTAAGGGCATATGTTCCATGTTCTTCAAAGTTAAACAATAACTTTATGATATACTTAAAAGAAATAGCAAACTGTAAATAAAGATTTGCAGTTTCATGTGCAATCATCATTTTTTTCCTATTCTACTATGTTAGGAAATGCTTATTTTATTTCTTAAGTTCAGAATTAACTATATGAATGAGTGAATGAATGAATAAAAGAAAGCAAAGGAAAGGGGATGGGGTGGGGAAGAAAAACACCATGAATGATTCTAGGATATTCTGGAATCTCAATTGAAAGCCTTCTCAAGGGCTGCAGGAAGGTCGTTATGAATTGACAACAGAAGCCTGGCATATTTAACAGGTGGTTGGGGAAATATACGCTAATTGATAAAAGACAAAAGACAAGAATCAAAAAATGTATGTTTAGTTTGTTTTTTTTTTCATCAGAGTGGGGTGTCTATCACTTTCAATGAGGTGGCACCTTCCCTGGGTCCCTGCTGGGAGCATTTTGCTCAGAGCTGGAATTTGCTCAGATGAAGAAAAAGCCTTCCTGCTCCCTGGGGCAATGGGAAGGAAAACCTGGCAGGGAGGGGTCAGCAACCTTTTCAGACCAAAGTGCTAAACCACAATAAAATTTAAGGTCAAGGAAGAATGAGAAAAAAGAACACATGGCTGGACTAAAAATAGACAAAGAAAAATATCAATGGCATGATATTCAGGAATAATACAAATGAAACTTGAAGATCACTGAAAAATTGCTATATAGACTAATTTGGAAATACAGTTTGCATTACTTCACATGTCTAACTGATGTTGTATTGCTTGTTATCTCAGTAGGTAAGGGGGGGATTGAGAGGGAGAGAAAGAGTTTGGAACTCAAAATTTTAAAAGAAAAGAGTTCAAAATGAATAATGAAATAAGTGGTTTAATTTTTTTTAACTTTCTGATGTTAAAAAAAATTGCCATACAAATCCTTGTTGCCTCCCCAAGTAAGCTCCCTGATGTAAAGAATTATTACATTCTTTGTAATTCTGAGCACAGAACCTGATATATAGTATACACTTCATAAACATTGGCTAGTTGATTAGAGATTAACAATTGATGAACCTGCTACTGAATCTCTTTGCTCATTTTTCTTGAATTTTTACATTATAGCCTCTTACTTTGCCAGCTTTTTCTTTCCTCTCTAGGTGCCCCTCCCTCTCAAAATACCCTATTTGCAATGACAAGGAACCCCATCCACTCACTCAACCCAGGCCTATTTTAATTACACGAATTGCACCTCACCCTAAAAAAAAAAAAAAACCCAGACACCTTGGTTTCAGCCCCCACTATCTTCACCCTCAGCATGCCTGGCCCACTGGGGGAGGCTGGAGAGGAAAGCCTTAGAAGGAGGAGGAGAGCCATTACCTAGCAATACACCTTCCTCACCACAGGATGTCTATACTTATTTAAATGTCGGTTAGAACAACTCTTCCATAGCCTTACTTTCTGCCATCCATTGGCACCAGACCACCAAAGGGCTTCAGGATACAAAGGAAGGTTAAGAACTCAGAGGCTAGACTGAGGTCCATTGTATTTCCAAATCTTGAGCTCCCACTGGCTCAACAAGGAAAATGCAACCGGCAGGAGGGTGGATGGAGGTGGGGGGCAGGGTACTCACCTTCTGGGGACTCAGGTTGCTGCTTCTCTTTGTCCATAACTTTCAAATTCACAGGGATACCCAGGAACTGTTGGTAGCAGTCTCCATACCACACCAGCAGCTCCTGGTTGGGGAGGATTTCTTTGCAGGTCTCATAAAATATTTGGCCTTGACACTGGACTGCTGACAGGTTCTGTTCCTCTGGAAAACGGGCACAGTTGACTAAAGACATCCAATTCCCATTGGCTCCTCTTCCATCTATGAAGTGACTCAAATGGCCATCTTCAAAGATCTAAACCAGACAAGGGAGGCAGTGGAGAACAGGGGAGAAGAAATGAATGAGAACTCCTTGGGGAAAAGGAATAGCCCCAATCTATTTGTGTGTATTGTTTCCAAATGAGGGGTTTGGATTCACTGTAAGATCTTCCAGTTCTAAAACTAACATCCTATGATTCTTCTCTTTCTCAGCTCCATTAGTACATCGACATTTAAATTTTTTTTTTCATTGAAAGTAAACCTTTACTAAGCACTTAGTGTGTATGATTAAGGCACTGTGCTAGGTGATCAGTCATTCAACAAGCATTTATTAAGACCTTACTATGTCCTAGACACTCTGCTAAGTGTTGGAGACACAGAGAAAAGCACAAACAGTCCGATCCTCCGGGAGCTTCATATAAATATATTAACATACTTACTAAGCTCTAGGAGCTTAATAAGAAGCTATTCATGGTGATGATACCAAATATACACCAGAACCTGCAGTTATTTCTAGAAATATATAATCCTTCTATTATTCAAGGAAGTAGAGTAAGGATCTTAATTTTACTGAGGAAACCAAACCTTAGAAAGGTTAGTAAGTGGCAGAGACCAGCTGTACTTCCTACATAGGAGTTGCTTAAATGTTGATTGACGCTCTTGAGCTTGGTAGGACCTGACAGTTTGCCCTCTAAACTCTAAACTCTCTACTTACATGGCTTTTGAAAACCCTGGGTCACCTTATAGCATTGCAGCAGGGCTTCAGTAGATTAATAATTTAAGTAGGTTTTTTTTAAGAGTCCTTTGGCATTACTGCCAATAAGGAAATCCCCTCTACCAACCCAGGTCAGCACCTGCTCTGCAACATCCTGTAGTCTTAAGTAATTGTAAGATTAAGTGACTTGCCCAGGATGACAAAACAAGTATATGTCAAGACTCGAACCCAGGTCTTCCTGACTGCAGCCTTCATTTACTAAATTTCTTTGGATGTAGGTAGCTTCTGTTAAAGGGAGTATAAAGTCTTAAAGAGATGGTACAACTTTGTAATTTCTATTACTGGGAGAAGCTGAGGCTAGTAGTAGAAACTTTGAACTCCAGCATTATGAATTGTAGGAAGACTAAAGGCAACTGGGGGTCCACATTGAGTTCTGCACCAGTAAAGTGCCCAAGGGTCAGTGGGCCAATAGGTTGCCTTAGGAGGAGCTGATGGACTCAGGTCCAAAACAGAATTAGTGGGTTAAAATTTCCATGCTAATTAATCAACAGTGGAATCAGGCCTATGAATAACTACTGCACTTCCACACTGGGCAAAATAGGGAGATACAGGCTTAGGGGAGGAAAAGGGGGAGATTAGGAGAGGGTATAAAGAGACAGTTCTTAAGATGTGTCTACTTAGATCCTTAATGTATTTATCTAATGTATATATTATGCTTTCACATATGATGTATTCCTTAATTTTCAATAAGACAACCCATAAGATGGGGATATATATATTCCTATATATGATAAATCAAATGATATATAATATCATTTGTAGTAACATAACTACACATGTAGTATACTTCTGAGAACTGTAGTCTTCCTTGGTAGCAGTAACCCTTCCCCACCAAACTCTATCACCTGTTGTTCAACTTTTTAGTGATGGGATTGAGTGAATCACTAAATTCTCCAAACCTACTTCCCTATGTATAAAATAGGAACAATACAGCATAGTGCTGACTTTGAGTCAGAAAGACCTGAGTTCATATTCAGCCTTTAGACACTGACTGTGTGACCCCTGGCTAAGTCACTTCACTTCTGTCTGCTTCATTTCATCATCTGAAAAATGTGAATAGCAACCTACCTCCAGGGTTGTTTGTGAAGATAAAATTAAATACTGTTTATAAAGTGCTTTATAAACCTTAAAGTATATTTAAATACTAGTTATTAATTTTTGTACGAGGGGATCTATATTTTTTTTGCTTTTTCCTCCTTTGCATACTTTCAAAACTATATAAATGAGGTTTATTATTATTTGCTAATTTACTCCGCTAAGAATGTTTTCCGTATGCCCTTATGAGAATAGAATGAGTATAGGTCCTTCCCTGAACAGTTTCATAAAAGAGACAGTCCAGACAGCAGATTATGATGCATGTGCATATGTAAATCTCCCCAGAAGGCCCTCCTACTGGGTCTCAAGATGATCCCCTCCCTGAATTTTCCCCTTACTGTCCCCTAGCCCAAGGTCTCCCCTCCCCCAACCAGCCCTCTCCCTTTAGTGGCAGTCAAAGGAGATGATTGATTTACCTCCCACATCAGGGAATTGTCACCATAGGTCTTGATTTCACTTGCGTTGACCACTTTACCTAGAAAGGGCCCGAACCTAACCCCCTTGGGAACAAGGTTGCTGCAGAACACACCGAACTGAGGGACATCACCACACATGGTCTTCAGTATGCACAGACCTGAAGGAGAAACCCAAGGTGGAGAGGAAAAGTTGATAGGAGGAAAATGCAACTTTGATGGCTAAAGGGAGCAGGGAGGAGGAGGGTAGGAAGTGCCCCTGGTTTCAGGGAAAGTTTCTCCTAGCCCCAGAGTTCTACTTACCTTCAGGTAACTTCAGGGAGTCTTTATCCAAAGATTGAATCACTGATTCTGACCCTGGAAAATATGCATGCTTTCATAAGAGATCTGAGGAGAGTTAGGTTAAGAGGAAGGAGACTAGGCTCTGAGGCCAACACTTCAGGTCAGGGCTTCTATTTTGTGCCACAGCCCCCTTTGGCAGTCTGGTGAAGCCTCAGAATGATGTTTTTAAATGCAAAACATACATTGGATTACAAAGTAAGTCAATTATCTTTCACCCAAACATTCCTCCAAGACACAGAAATGCTTGGATTTTCCCCTTTGGGTCTTGGAAGGGCTAAGCAGGGAAGTTTTCTATATGTGGCTGCTACCAAGTACCCATCTAAGTGAGTACTGCTTAAAGTGCTTCAGAAGATTCAGGGATCTCACTCTGGACAGTGCACTTTAGCCGAAGAGCATCGGAGACATTGCATTCCCACAGAATAATCTTCTGTAGCAATAAATGCAATTAGCCTCTGCAAGACCACAACCCACTCGCTTGTAAACACTCATCTACACATCACCAAAAGTAGACTACAAAGCCTACACAGTGGAGTTAAATCAAGCCCAAATGAGAAATTCTTATCCTATGGTCTATACGTCCATGCCTTCTCTTTTTACATTTTAAATTTTTAATGGTTATTTAATATAAATAATAAGAATAAAAACAAAACAAAAAACAAAAAGTGCTGTATAATTATGATTCAGTTAGCCAGCAGTTAAAATTTGAGAAAATACAATGCTTATTAACTGAGGTGCCAAACACTGTGCTAAGTTAGCTCTGGGGATAACCAAGGCAAGACTCCTTGCTCGCTAGGAATTCTTAGTCTAATGTCAGAGGAAAGATGCAAAGAACTATGAACACATTATATATAGGATAAATTGGAAATAATCGTTTTTTTTAAAGGCACTAGAATTAAGAGGGGTGGGCTTCCTGTAGAAAGTGGGATTTTAATTAGGGCTTGAAGAGAGCCAGGGAAGCCGAGGCAGAGTTAAGCGAGACCGTTCTAGGAATGAGGGACAGACGATGAAAAGTCGGGAGAAGAGTGTCTTGAAGGAATAGCAAGGATGCCAGTGTCACCGGATCTCAGAATACACGACTGGGGTGGGATGAGGTGCTGTGAACGGTCTAAGATTGAAAAAGTGTTATGTGGAGGGGGAGCATCAGCATATGAACATCTCTGAGTGCCAGGTAAATTTTTCGATTTTATCCTGGAGGTGATACGGAGCTACGTTTGGCACTTGGTGTCACCTTTCTACCCAAAGCAAAGAGGTGCATTTTCTCCTACGGATAGACAGGTCTTAACCATAATACCTACCCCGCCCACCGCAATAAAACTCGACTCTCTATAACCTCCAGGATCAAATTCAAACTCCTGTTAGGCATTTAAACAACTTTGCCCTTTCCTACCTTTCTGGGCATTTTACACTTGGCTCGCCTCCACGTATTTTGTAATTCGGTGACATTGGTTTTCTTTAGCAGTTCGGTGAACGGGGCATTCCCATATCCCAACACCACACCTTTTCATCGGCTCTCCCTCCTGCATTCCCAGTTCAAATACTACTTTCTGCAGAAAGTTTTTTTTTTGTTTTAATCTGTGTTCCCTCCCTCCCCCCCCCCCCCCGCCCCATATACACACAACTCCCTAGTACCTTGGCTAGTGTCTTCCCTCCGAGAGAACGTTCAATTTAAAGAGTTTTCATTTAGTATGGACATAGTAGCGGGTTGTTTCCCCAATTAGAATGCGCTCTTTGACGGTAGGGACTGAGGTTTTGCCTTTCTTGGTGTATAAAGCCGCTTAATAAATAGTGGCTGAGTAACTGACAGACCAACACCTCCAGGCCTGGATTACCTGGATCGATCATTGCAATTATTACCCCCTCGCCGCCCCCCTTCCACTTCCCTGTCTCTAAAGTTCTAGAGAAAATTTCCCCAAGTCCTCCTAAATGCCTCCATCCCTCCTGTGACTCCAGTTTCCACTGATCTTTCCCGGCCAGTTCAGGCCAACCCTCGAATTCACTAAGTCCCCATCTCTCTTACCTGAGGTGTCCTCCGGTACTCGGAGTCCGGAGATCGCGCAGTGCAATCTAGTGGGCTGCTGCTGGGAGCAGATAGCCCCATACAGGACTAGGCGCAACTCCTCCTCCGTAAAGCGGTATTGCTTCGGGGCTTCGGGGTCTGCGCTCTGGGAGCCCGCGTCTAGATAGCGCCTCTTTCTCGGGGAGTAGGGGAAAAACCGGTTGGGCGCGGGGCCGGTAAGCCACTGAGGAGAGATCTTGGGTGACGAGAGCTTGGTTGACCAGGCCACCGAGGTCTCCGCCAGCGGAAGGTTGAGGCTTAGGCTGCTGTTCTGACAATCTTTGTTACCGCCGCTGCTGCTGCTACCACCAACGCCGCAACTGTCCATAGGGAGTAGCCCCTCCTTGGGGAAAGGCGGATGGCCTTCCTCTGGGGAAACACAGCCAAAGAAAGGCAAGGATCCTGGAGGCAAGTTATAGAAAGGCTCTCTCGGCAGGGCCGCACCGTGGTTCAGGAAAGCAGGCATCCCGTTGAAGCCGAAGTGGGACAGCGCAGTGGAGTTTATCACTGGTCTTCCCAAAGTCTTGAGTTGTTGGAAAAATTCCGCGGAACTGCTCAGGGGAGTGCCGCCCGGGGGCGAACTGGCAAGACTATCCCCATACAGGCCGTGGGGCAGGAGAGGAGTGTAGTAGCCAGCCACGTGGGTAGGGTTGCTCCGGAGGGTCTCTTCTGCGTACACCTTTTCCTGGGGCCCCAGCTCACTAGTCAAAGATTGGGCCATGCCCAGGGCAAGGGTGCGAGGTAAGGTTAAGGGAGGGATAAGTCTGTAGTCCTCGGGGACAGAAGATTACTAGGAAATCTGCGGGAGGGTAAAGAGAGAAAACCTGTCAGTGGGCGGTGCTGTAGGGAGCATCCCCCTTCCCAACCTAGGGAAGCAAATCTCTAGAGGGTAGAGTAGGATAAGAGACACACCTAGGTTCTTAATAATTCTCTTCCTACCTGAGCGGGCCGGGAGAACATTGGATCTCATTTACAACCCGTTTAAAAAACAAAGCAGTCGAATTCAGGGTCCTTTTCTGATTGGGGCTTGCTTTTGGACCTCCCACCCCAAACACAGACCCCCCAACTGATTCCCTCCCCCTTCTCCGCGCCTCTCTCCCCCTCTTACTCCACTCCTCAGAACCCCATACAAAGGTCAATCACCGGGCAGAACCCGAGGGCTGGGGGAGGGGAGGCTTTGAACTCCTGGGTTTAGGGGATGGGGTTAACGGGACCCAGGGCACCTGAGGCTGTGGGCTCAGCAGCAACTCTAGCCGGAAGACGCCAGAGCAAAGGAAACGGCTTAGGGTCTGGGGTGAGAAGAAATGGAAGATCAGGAGGTGGGACGGCCACAAACGTGGGGGAAATATTTAGACTCTGCAAAGTGAGTGTCCCGCTTCATCCTAGCAGATCTGGGGGTAATTCCTAAGTCTCGGTTCCACTGACACCTGCTAAAGTACCCACAGCAGGATTCCAGGCCTCTCTGACTCCCGGGGAGGGAAGCGGGAGCCGGGTAGAGGAGAGAAGTTGAGTTAAGAGGATTTAAAAAAAAAAAAGAAAAAAGACCGCGTTTTCTCTAACTCCACTATTTCCCGTGCAGCTCTGGATCGTTTACTTCAAAGAACCATGATCTTTTCTAGGATCAAATGAGATAAGTTGTAAAGCGCTTTGCGCAATGCCTGGCACATAACCTGCTTATTCTCTCCCCCTCCTTTATCTCCAGGTACAGTCCTATTCCAGAAGTGACCAGGGAGCTCCTTCACAGTGGGGCAAGGTGTATGTAGGGTCGCAACAATATCGGGACGCATGCTAGGCAATGGCAGTGGAAAGAGGAGAGGGGAGAGGGAGTAGGAAGGGAAGGATGGGGCCATTCTGGTTGAGGATGAACCAGCTCGGCCAAAGGAGCTGAGGAAGGCAGCTACTCTACTCCCTTTTCCCGGCACTAATTTGCACACTTCTTCCTTGCTCTCAACTCCACACAATTCCCAGTCAACTTTCTTTAAAAAGATGCTTTTTTAATGAACACCAAACAAGTTAAGGAAGGCTGAGGCATGAAGACCTTTTCAATGCAGTGGATCTGATCTAATGGGCAGGATCAATGGACGCAATAAAGGAAACCTAGCAGGGTCGTGACTCTGGAGTTAAAGAACATGAGGTCAGGGGAAGAGGTCGGCAGCAATGAGCGCATCTGTTTCCTCCTCCTGATCGGTTTCCAACTTCTTCACCAAAAGCTCAGATATTAGTCCTTTTCCCACTACCATCACCCAACTGCTGAACCTAAAATACTCTACCTCTTATTTAAGGATTATACTTGCATCAAAGAAGCAAAGTGCCCACGTGAGGGGGATGAGGAAGCATTGAGAACCTTACACAAAACCAGCAAATACCGCAATTTGACATTTATTGCAAGCACCAGATACGTGCAAGGTACTACAAGCATTTAACAAAGTGCACAGTGTACACAAATATCACACAGTGCACACACATATCACACCGAGCACAAACCACTCTGCCCCCCCCACCCGCAAAAAAACAAGATTCCTCTTATCTCCCTCCCACTTCCCCCACCTCCTTGGGAAAGCAAGAACAACAAAAGCGTTGTAATAAATCTGTATAGTCAAGCAAAACAAATTCCCGAATTGGCCATATCCTCCCCCCCAAAAAATTGTTTCAATCACCTCTCTATTGAGAGGTAGTCAGCCTGTTTCTTCCAGAGTTGCATGGACTACAATTCCCCCAGCCTCAACCTAGCCTTCAAACAGGAGCGCACACACATAAGCCACTTCTCCACAAAATAGCATCTTTAGTACAGATAAATACTGCCTTATCCTTCTTGGGTCCTGGCCCTTCATTGGGAAGGGCTCATCCTAGTTAAAGGCCTGTCCTGGGTTCCAGCTCTTCTACTCACTAAAAAACTTGAGGGTTTCTGTCTGAAGTAGCAATTCTCGATGTTGTCCGCGGGCCAAGGGGCCTGTCGTGGAGGGTTATATCCGTCAGGAGAAACCGTTTTCGAAGCTACTTGTGCTATTGCCAGACACCCCTTGTTTGCTTAACTTTGGTAGGTCCGGTTTAGGAGACAAACCAAAGCAGATGGTGTGAAAAAGACCGGCAGAGTTGGGAGTGGGGTAATGAAAGGGGGAGAAGGAAAGGGATGAAGGGATGGGGGTTGGGAATTGGACTGTAATCCACGCAAGTCCAAAGATCTATCTCCTCCCCACCCCCAGCAGTAGCTATTGGCGAGAGCTCTACTCATCCTCTAAGCCACTAGGGAACAGCTCACTTAACATATTATTGCTATATTGCTACCAACTAACTACCTGCAGACAGAAGGCGAGGAGGATCTGGACGGAAAGCCTGTTTTGCCAGACCACACACTGGTCTATGCACTATTTATCTCATAGGATACCTCTAAGTAGACTGATAATAAAGAGATGAAAGTGGACATTTAGTTACAGCGAGGAAAGACCAGATCATGTGCTTACAGAACACATCATACTCTAAGAATAGTTCAATAGAAATCAGGACTAACCAAATCAAAGATTTTGGGGAAATTCTCTCTCTCTCTCTCTCTCTCTCTCTCTCTCTCTCTCTCTCTCTCTCTCTCTCTCTCTCTCCTCTTCTCTTCTCTTCTCTTCTCTTCTCTTCTCTTCTCTTCTCTTCTCTTCTCTTCTCTTCTCTTCTCTTCTCTTCTCTTCTCTTCTCTTCTCCTCCTTCCTCCTCTCTCCTTTTCTTGCTTCTTTCTCTCCCCTTACTAAAAATTTATGGAGAAAATGAATTCACTCTGCCCTCTTTGAGTTCACCAACCCCCAAAGCTTGTAGTCCATGCTGGAAAACCAAATCATACAGCCCCAGATGGCTTCCAGGAGTCACTGATCAGGACCAGTAACCCCAGGGACGCCAAGGCAGTTAGAAGAAATAGGAACAAATTATTGTCTGCTTCCCCACAATCCAGGTAGTTTTCGTTTAGGAACTGCTAGTCCCTTTCCTTTTCCTCCAGCTGGGACAAACCGGCAGAAAAGCCCGGCTTCAGGGTCATTTGCACAAGGAAAAAGTTCAAAAAACCAAACCAAACCCCTAAACCCTCAGCATCCAACGAAACTGGACATCTCCAGCAATCTGTGGTGTCTACTTCACCAGCGCAGTCCCTTTCCGAAGCCTAGGGTCAGCTGTGTTCCCCAAAAAGCACGTGTGGATTCTAAATTAAGGGCTGGGATTCAGAGGGAGATGTGACTGGAAAGACCGGAGGCAGGGGTCGGATGGTCGGAGGCGGGAGGTCCAAAGAAAAACTAATGGAAGTGAAGAGGAAGGGAGGAAAAGAGAAGGGAAGGAGGCAAGGAAGGGAAGGACAGAAAAGAGGCGAGAAGGAAGGGAAAGGAGAAAGGAGAAGGGAAGGAGAAAAGAAGGAATTAGGGGAAGTTAGGTGATAAAGGGAAATAAGAAGGGAAAGAAAGGAAAGGAAGTAAGGAGAAGAGAAAGGAAGGGAGTAAGAAGGGGGGAGGGGTTATAAAGCAGCCAAAGTCTAGTTTATTTTCATTTATTTTCATTCTATAACCGATTAGCAGTGATCGATGGGTCATTCACAGTGCTTTGATTCAGAAAAACCAGCGGGAATAGTAATGGGGGTCCTGGTCAGGGAAGAAGATTCCTTAGAAAAGAAGAAACGAATAAGAATAGCTCACATTTATGTAGCAATTAACCCATTTAAGCCTCCAAGCCCCGGAGGAGAGGATACTATTATCCTTATTTCACAAACTAGAAAACTATGGCTCTGAGCAGTTAAGTGACTTACCCAGAGGCGCCCACCTAATGGCTGAGGAGGAATTTGAATCGCGGTCTTCCCGACTTCTTAGGCAAGGCTCTATCTTCCCGGTTTGAGCAAAGGATAAAAAACCCCCAACCCTTTTCTACTGTCCAGCTCCAGGTTCATTGAAGCAACCTACCACCCAGTTCCATATTTTATATAGCATGCCCAGGGCACCACTCGTGGGGGTATCACTCCTTACCAGAGCCTAGCATAGCTGTGTCCAGGAGTCTGGACAGTCCTCTGGGGGGATGTCCCATCTTCAACCTACTACCCCTAGGGCTTCAGGGCTCTCTAGAACATCCTCAGCCTGGGGTTTGTTGTATCATGAAATCTAATCTTGGAATCATAGTTGGAAAGGACCTTGTGATGCCATCTACTTCAACACATACCCAAAGCAGGAAAACCCTCCGGAGCAGAAGTTCTTAACCTTTTCAGTGTCATCCACCCCTTGGGCAGTCTTGGGAGGCCTATGGACCCACCTCCCAGTATAAGAGCATTTTATGCAATTTAAGTGCAAAAAACACCCCCCAAAACAAAAAAAAACCACCAAACCAAACTAAGATAGGATTGAAAAGGAAAGCAATTATATTGAAATATAGTTATCAAAATATCCCAAAGTTAAGAATGCCTGGAAGTCTATACCTTCTCTGACAAATAGGTGGTTGTTCCTAATGAAGGAAAATTCATCACTTCCTGAGGCTGCTCATTCCATTTTTGTACAACGGTGATGAAAAAGTCTTTTCTTCTAATAAACTGGAATTGCCTTCCTTGCCACTCTCATTCACTGGTCCTCTGGGGACAAACCAAACAAGCTTTACTTTCCCATAATTGTCCTTCAAATATTTGAAAAGAACAACTATGTTTTTCCTCCAAATTTCTTGTTCTTTCAACTGTTTACACTTACGCTATGATTTCAAATACTCTCATCATCCCACTCTTCCTTTTCTGAATTTGCTCTGACTTATCAGTGTCTTTTTGAAAGTGCTACATGCAGAATTGAACAAAAACTCAGATGTGGCCTGACCAGGGAGGAAGGTTTTCCTCTGAGACAGAGGATGTGACAATCAAGAGCTGTATTATCATTCAGCACCCACTTAAATACCTCCAAGGTCTCCGAGTTAGGGAATAATTCAACTATGGACTGTCCTGGCTCCTAGGGCTGGGTAAAGGAGGTGGAGAAGAGAGCTCCATCCTGGGGCTCTGAGATCCTATCTCTCTGATACATATCAAATCCTCAGCAGGATTTTCAGAGACTCTCATAACACTGGGTCTCTGAACAAGGTAATGCATGTTCCTGTCTTAGAGTGGTGGTGGTGTTGGCTTTTTAAAAAACACTTTTAGATGTATCTGCAGAGCTGAAGAAAGGAAACTGGTCTGACTATCCTTTACATACAACTCAAAGGAGGAGGAAGAGGTGCCAGCCTCCCTGTAAACCAGTGCTACTGAGTTTATTGGAGAGGGTCAATCTGGATTCCAAAGGGAACTGGGGCAGCTTCCTCTCCAGAAGGGTCTCTTACTACCCTCTTTTTCTTAGTTCTACTCTCTTGGTCCCAACTTGCTCAATACCATAGAGAAACTAACAATCCCCCACAAAACAAACAAATGAAAAAAAAAACAAAACTCACAACACTTTATTTAACTTCAACTTTTTTCAGCTTTGTCAGCACTGATATTAAACAAAATGATAGATCCCAAAGATCCTTGGAGAGGCCTTTGTTCCAGGTTTCAAAGGTAAAAATTATATTCCTATAATCTGTTAAGGGGAAGCTAGGACCCTTTTCTACTCATCTCTCAGAGCCCTTTCCCCAGATGCCCACCCCCCATCCTTGCTGTGTCACAGAGAAGCTGCCTACTAGAGGCAGCCCCCAGGAGCCCGACAGAGAGAAGGAAGCAAAAGGGAAGGGAAGGGAACTATTAATTTGCCTCTGCTGGGGGTTGAGGGGTGGGAATGATTCCTGAGCCATCTCAGGGACTGTGCTCTTTTAAATAACACTTGCAACCCAACTCAGTATTGCTCTCCCTTCTAACTACAGACTGTTAGGCTAAGCTCAAAGGGGCTGCAGAAATAAAAAGATGGCAGGTTAAGATGAAAAGTGCTGTCTAGCCACAGAAACAAAAATGCTCTGAATAAAGTCAGCCATCATCTCTCCTCCCTTCTCCCTCCTAAAATCTCAAAGGGACCAGCTCTGGGCTCTTCTGGGCTCTTTTCTATTTCTAGACTTGTTTCTGCAACTAGGAGACACAGAATTTTCTTGTAGCTTGAATAGGATTTTTTAAAAGATATTTTTTTGTGTTGGTTAGCAAAAATAAGATTTTACTGATATTAAAATGTTTTTTAAGGGGCAGCTAGATGGCGCAGTGGATAGAGCACTGGCCCTGGATTCAGGAGTACCTGAGTTCAAATCTGGCCTCAGACACTTAACACTTACTAGCTGTGTGACCCTGGGCAAGTCACTTAACCCCAATTGCCCCTCAAAAAATCCCCCAAAAAACAAACAAAAATAAAGATATACTATTAAAAATGTTTTTTAAAACCCAGTTTATAACTATAACTGGTCAAAATAAATGAAATTGTAATATAATAGGTTTTTCCCCTCCAATTTTCATTTCAAAATCCCAGAAGACATACAAAGCCCATGGCTTGAAGCCTCCATTATACAACAAGGATATTTTCCCAATAGCATTTGTTTCTCATTTAATTGTATTTACATTGTATGCAATTATGGAATTATTATATATAAGAGAAATAATCTAAAATCCCATTTAAATTATATAAAATGAAGTATATTTTCAAGGTTGACATATCAGGGTCAAGGTTTCTTCTTGAAGGGCCATGAACTAGAGACAGTATGGCATGCTAGATAGGGTGTTAGACCACAGGAAGGAAGAAGTGGTATAGAACACTAGTTGTGTGAATCTGAGAAAGTCATTTCATCTCTCTGTATTCCTCTTTCCTTGTCACTAAAATGGGGTGGGAGAGATGAGCATTAGACCTATTGGTCTCTAAGCTTTAAATCTGTAGTTTGGCTTCTGAAATTAGTTTTTTAAAATCTATATCTTTGGGGCAGCTAGGTGGTACAGTGAATAGAGCACCAGCCCTGGAGTCAGGAGTACCTGAGTTCAAATCCAGCCTCAGACACTTAACACGTACTAGCTGTGTGACCCTGGGCAAGTCACTTAACCCCAATTGCCTCACAAAAAAATTTTTTTTTAATTTTTAAAAAAATGTATATCTTTATTTATTTTTGGGTGGGGCAATGGGGGTTAAGTGACTTGCCCAAGGTCACACAGCTAGTAAGTGTCAAGTGTCTGAGGTTGGATTTAAACTCAGGTCCTCCTGAATCCAGGGCTGGTGCTTTATCCACTGTGCCATCTAGCTGTTCCCCCTGAAATTAGATTTTTTTAGCTTTGTTTTATGCTCTTTTATATAATAGAGTTTTTCTCTTTAGCATTTTATTTTCCCCCAGTTATATGTAAAAACAAACTTTAACATCCATTTTTAAAACTTTGTGTTCCAAATTCTCTCCCTTCCTCCTTCCTCACCCCCTCCTTTGAGAAGGCAAGCAATTCAACATAAGTTATACATGTGTAGTCATGTAAAACATTTCCATATTATTCATGTTGTAAAAGAAAACAGACAAAAAAAACCTTTAAGAAAAATAAAGTAAAAAAAAAATTATGCTTCAATCTGTATTCAAGCACCACCAGTTCTTTCTGTGAGGATGGATAGTGTTTTTCATAATAAATCCTTCAGAATAGTTCTGGAGGGGGGCAGCTAGGTGGCGCAGTGGATAGATCACTGGCCCTGGATTCAGGAGGACCTGAGTTCAAATTTGACCTCAGACACTTGATACTTACCAGCTGTGTGACCCTGGGCAAGTCACTTAACCCCAATCACCTCACACACACACACACACACAAAAAACAGAATTGTCCGGGATTATTGCATTGCTGTGAATAGCTTTATCAGTCTTACAATCTTGCTGTTACTTTGTACACAGTACATTTCACTTTGTATCTGCTTGTGTAAGTCTTTCCAGGTTTTTCTGAGAGCATCCTGCTTATCGTTTCTTATAGCAAAATATTATTCCCTCATAATCACATACCACAATTTGTTCAGCTATTCCCCAATTAATGGACATCCCCTCAATTTCCAATTCTTTGCCACCAGAAAAGAGCTGCTATAAATAGTTTTTTATATATATAGGTCCTTTTCCTTTTTGTTTTGTTTTGTTTTTTTTGCAGGGCAATGGGGGTTAAGTGGTTTGCCTAAGGTCACACAGCTAGTAAGTGTCAAGTGTCTGAGGCTGGATTTGAACTCAGGTCCTCCTGAATCCAGGGCTGGTGCTTTATCCACTGCGCCACCTAGCTGCCCCCTCCTTTTTGTTTTCTATCTCTTTTTGGATACAGATCTAGTAGTGGTATTGCTAGGTCAGAGTATACATGGTTTTATAGCCCTTTGGGCATAGTTCCAAAATGCGCTACTGAATGGTTGAATCAGTTTACAACTCCACCAACAGTGCATTAATGTCTCATTTTCCCCATATCCCCTATAATATTTTCATTTTGGAAGAATACTTTAAGTTCCCGAGGTGACTTCTCAGAATTTCAAGAACCTGTTTCTATTCTGGAAGGGTAGGCATAAAGTAACCTTGAAACAGTGCTTTCAAATCTGGACCAACTTCTCACAAGTCTTTCCTGGAGGTGGGCCAGCCCTGCCCTTTTTTAGATTTAAGGCAGAAGCCTGAGGGCAGGGGCCCTCGGGCCTATGATGGACTTCTGGTACTGACCTCTCAAGGCCTCTCCCTAGTTTTCACCTTGGTAACAACCAGTTTCTTAGTTATCCCATTCTCTGGCTTGAAGTTTTATTCCAAAGCCCCTTTACAACCAATGGCCCTGAAGCAGCTGCTTCAATAAAATTATCTAGAAGCATTTGGATTTAATCTCCACTGGACAGGTTCTCCAGAGTAGTACGTCTTCCCCTTCTCAGGAAACAGGATTGTGGTTTTGATTCCCCCTCACCTCTCCAAAAAAAAAGAGAGGAAAAAGGCACCCTGTGACCAATAGCTCTTTGGTATTTATGTTCAAGTGGCATCTGAGAAAGAATTGTTTCTTTGGAAAAAAACATTAAAAAAAGAAAATAAAACACGAGATAGTCTTTTCTATCTATTTATCTTAGTTGGTCTTCCTGTCTCAAGTCTCAGCCCACTGTAATCTATCACCTACTCAGTGCCAAAGTGATTTTCCTCAAGAGCAGGTCTGACTATGTCACTTTCATGTCTCAATAAACCCCACTGGCTATAAGGTCAAATATGAACTCTTTCATTTGGCATTTAAAGTTCTTCCTAACTTAACCTTTTCTTATATTCCTAGTCTTTTTATACTAGGTAGTATGCTTCAAAGAGTACTTGACTTTGGGCTTTTGACATCCTTAGACACTAATCAGCTGTGTGACCCTGGGCAAGTCACTTACCTCTGTCAGCCTCAGTTCGGTCAGCTGTAAGATTGGGATGATAATAGCACTCACTTCACAAGATTGTAGAGAGGATCAAATGAGATAACATAGGTAAAGTACATTGCAAACTTTAAGGTTTATATATATATATATATAAACATTATTATATTATTATAAATATTATTTTATTCTATATAATATATTCTAAAATATCAATATAAAAATGATTCTTCTTATTATTATTCCCCTCCATGAACTCTGTGATCCAGCCTATTTGCTATGTTTTTATTTTTTAGTTATTTATTTTTTGTTGTTTTTTGGTTTTTGTGGGGCAATGAGGGTTAAGTGACTTACCCAAGGTCACACAGCTAATAAGTGTCAAGTGTTTGAGGCTGGATTTGAATTCAGGTCCTCATAAATCCAAGGCCGGTGCTTTATCTACTGCACCATCTAGCTGCGCCTTTGCTATTTTTTTTTTTTGCGGGGCAATGGGGGTTAAGTGACTTGCCCAGGGTCACACAGCTAGTAAGTGTGAAGGGTCTGAGGCCAGATTTGAACTCAGGTACTCCTGAATCCAGAGCTGGTGCTTAATCCACTGCTCCAACTAGCCGCCCCCTTTGCTATTTTTTTAACACAGAATTTAATCTGCCATCTACTTGCATTTGTACTGACTATCCCTCCATACCCAGAATGCACACCCTTCACACCTTTGCCCCTTAGAATCCTTCTGAGGCTCAGGTCAAAAGTGACAAAAGAAAAAAAAAGGCATTAATCACTATACCCATTTTGCACAGATAGCAGGTGCCAGAGGTAGAATTGAAACACAGAGCTAGTATCTCCAATGTCAGTTTGCTAATCAAGCTGTCCATAGAATTGAGAAATCTAAGGGACCTCAGAGATAAAGTCTGAGGCACTTCCCCCTAGCAGACAATGGTTTTAAATGTATTTTAAAATGTATTTCCCTCTATTTGAACCCAACCCATCTCAAGACAGACTTTCAGTTTTTCTGTGTAAATACTTCTGCCTTTCAAGTCACACAGTAAGGGTTTGTAAACTTAAGTGAGTAAATGGGGTAGGTTAGGGATTTGTGGGAGCTTAGTCAAGGAGTACCCTCCAAGATCTCAGAAGTCTTTGAGATTGATTGACTGCCTCAAGCCTTGAATATGGCAACAGAGTTTAGGACTCACAATAACACAAACAACTTTATCTTATCCCATTCCAGCTGATCTTCAGAAACCACTGGCAAAGGAGATAATGGACCACTTTAAGTACTACTTTTCACTGGAGGAAACTTGATTCAATGAATATTTATAGAGATTTTAACACTAGATCTCTGTTCTCCAGGAGTTTACTGTCTGGTGGGAGAATATTCACAAATACAACACAAAGTTACAGAAGTACATGGAGATGTGCAAACAAAACAGACCACTTATATTTTTATTTATCTCACCTTTTATATAATATTTATATTTTATTTCTCTTTACATATTATAAATCCATCACCTAGAATATATTTATATGTATCATATACATTTATGTATAATATATGTGCTATATGTATATATCATCTAGTATGCTTATATAACTATATTAAATATATGTTTATATTCTCTCTAGATAAAGCTAATAGTCCTCTGCACACAGTATTATTAGGTGCTTATTATTAGGGAGTCAACAAACGTTTCTTAAGTGATTTTCTACATGTCAGGCATTGTGCTAAGTACAAGGAAAGGCAAAAATAGTACTTGCTGTGAAGGAGCTCACCTTGTAATTGGGGAGACAAGATGTAAATAATTAGGTGAGTACATTTGGAGCAGTTGGAAGGTAATTTCAGAGGAAAAGGCATTAGTATCTGAGTGGACCAAGAAAAGCCTCTTGTAGAAGGTAAAATTTAGCTGAGATTTGAAGAAAACCAAGGAAACTGAGAAGAATATGAGGAGGCCAAACATCCCAGGCACCAGGAACAGGAAATGAGTGTCTTGTGTGACAAGCAGGAAGTAAGCAAATGTCACTGGATCATAAAGGGCATGGAGGGGAGTGAAGTGTAAGAAGGCTAGAAAGATAGGAAGGGGTCAATTTAGGAAGACCATTAAATGGCATTATAGGAGTCTACATTTGATTGGGAAGGTAAGAGGGAGCCATTTGAGCTCCTTGAGCTAGGAGGGTTACAAGGTCAGATTTTAGAAAAATCACTCTGGCAGTGGAGTGTAGGGTGGTTGTATTATTAAATGCTTATTGATTTGCTGATTGATTCTTGGAGGAAAAGGTGATATTTAGCTGAGTTTTCATGGATTTCCAAGGAGGGGAGAAAAAGGAGAGCATTGTAGGTTTAGAGAGCCCAGCCAAAGGGAGTGTGTGTGTGTGTGTGTGTGTGTGTGTGTGTGTGTGTGTAGGTGGGGCAAGTGCTTTGGCAAATCATCTATTTTGCCTTGGAAGTAGAGTATTAGGAATAGAATAATGATGGTAAAGCATAAAAGTAGATGGAGGGTGGTCGGGGAAAGTGAAGAGGGCCTTGAATACCAGGTTTGAACTAAGAAGTGAGATAGTTGGGAATAATTAAAGAGTTTTGAGCAGAAAAGTGATGTAATATGAAATAAAAATATAGATTTAAGCACTGAGTGTTCAGTGGAATGGACTTGGGAGGTGGGGAAGAAAATGCTTGTTTCAAATTTGGTCCCTGAACTCAATAATAATAGCTAGCATTTCTATAGCACTTTAAGGTTTACAAGGCACTTTAAAACTATTATCGCATTCTATCCTCAAAATAACCCTGGCTGATAGGTGCTATTATTATCCCCATTTTACAGATGAGGAAACTGAAGCAAACAAATGACTTGCCCCGGAGTCACATAGACAAGTGTCTGAGGATGGATTTTTAATTAAGGTCTTCCTAACTTCAGACCCAGGACTCTTATCAATTTCATCACCTAGCTATTCTAGGAATTCAAGGAACTTTAGGTCTAATAAGAAGACATTAACATAGATGCATTAGAGAACTTGGGTTTTGGGGGCAGCTAGGTGGTGCGGTGAATAGAGCACCAGCCCTGGATTCAGGAGGACCTGAGTTCAAATCTGATCTCAGACACTTAACACTTACTAGCTGTGTGACCCTGGGCAAGTCACTTAACCCCAATTGCCTCACACACACAAAAAAGAAAAAAAAAGAGAACTTGGGTTTTTGTTGGATTTTGTCTTGGACTAGAATTGTGATTTCAATGAATAAGATTACCTATTAATGGGATCACAGTATTTGAGATAAAAGTCTGACATCCAAAATCTGTAGAGGATTGACCCAAATCTATAAAAGGGCAGATATAGTTTTCTAAACAAATTAAAATATAAACAAAAAATCTTCACTGCATTGTCATTTTGCTGAGTCTTGGTTTCTCATCCATTCTATAATTCAGTAACCTGTTCTCCTTTAAGATTCATATTTATTGTTCAATCAAGATCCTGGTAGTTATTACCTCTATACCTCTAGGACTCTCTCAGTCCTTTCTCAGTAAGTTTAATGCCTGGCTAACAGGCTAACTCCTGCCCTTATATTAGGAGACTTCAACATATATGATACTCTTTTAAATACCCCTCAGTTCTTCCCAAGGCCATTGCCTATATTCTTGCTACACCTAGTGAACCAGTTCAACTCCACACCATACTCTTCTTTCAGAGTCTCTTGTCCCCTTATTCTAGCATCTTTTTTTGCCCTGCCAAACCCCAGCCTTTAATTACTCTCACACTCCTATTCCTGTACTACCAAATGAAATTGGAGAAAAGCATAAAACTGTGCTTGATTTGTCCCCTAACAAGGCAATCATTTTATACCTAATCTCTTTACTATTTCACTCATCATAATGAGGTTTTCAAACTATTTCACCCCTCCTCATGCTTCCCATGGCTCCCTCTTCCTCTCCCCCAGCCCTCACATATAAGTCTTCCAAGGTTTCTCTGAATTCTTCATGCCTATTCTTTATGGTTCAATAATAGTCCATAAAGTTTATATATCACAATTTGTTCAGCCATTCTTCAAGCAACAAACAGTCGTGGACAGCTAGGTGGCGAAGTGGATAAAGCATCAGCCCTGGATTCAGGAGTACCTGAGTTCAAATCTGGCCTCAGACACTTGACACTTACTAGCTGTGTGACCCTGGGCAAGTCACTTAACCCCCACTGCTACACACACACACACACACACACACACACACACACACACACACACAAAATCAGTGAACACTCACTTTGTATCCAGTTTGTTGTGGGGTGGGTTTTTTTTTTTCTACTACAAAGAAAATGTTGCTGCTTGAATTTTATTTTATTTTTTTGCATATATCTAGGAACTTTCCCTCTTTTTTTTTTTTTAAATTTTCTTGGGGGGTAGTATACTTTTAATAGTAGTGTTTCTGGGGCAAAAGACATAGGGGGCGCAGCTAGGTGGCGCAGTGGATAGAGCACCAGCCCTGGAGTCAGGAGGACCTGAGTTCAAATCCGGCCTCAGACACTTAATACTTACTAGCTGTGTGAACCTGGGCAAGTCACTTAACCCCAATCACCTAACTAAAAAAAAAAAAAGACACAGAGGGCAGCTAGGTGCACAGTGGATAACAGTACTGGCCCTGGATTCAGGAGTACCTGAGTTCAAATCCAGCCTCAGACGCTTGACACTTAATAGCTGTGTGACCCTGGGCAAGTCACTTAACCCTCATTCCCCGACCAAACAAACAAACAAAAAGACACATACAGTTACTGACTCTTTTAGTATAATTAAATACATGATAGTGGTATCTGTTCCTTCTGTGTTTTCAACTCTCTGACTTCATTCTTTCCAGAGTTCTTCCTCTTCCTCTCCTTCTTGGGAGAGCTTATTTATCTATTCTCTCTCTCTCTCTCTCTTTTTGTGAGGCAATTGGGGTTAAGTGACTTGTCCAGGATCACACAGCTAGTGAGTTGTCAAGTGTCTGAGGCTGGATTTGAACTGAGGTCCTCCTGACTCCAGGGCTGTCGCGTTATCCACTGTGCCACCTAGCTGCCCCTATATCTATTCTCTTAATTGCTTTATGGAATTGTTTTTGCTTTCTGTTTTCCTTCTGCTTTAAAAACTGGAGTTTTTCCCCCTAAAATAAACATAGTTTACCCATTACAAGGGCAGTAGGTGACTCAATGGATAGAACACCAGTCCTGGAGTCAGGAAGACCTGAGTTCAGATTCAGCCTCAGATACTTACTAGCCATATGATCCTGGGCAAGTTACTTAACACTCTTTGCCTCAGTTTCCTCATCTATAAAATGAGCTGGAAAAGGAAATGGCATATCACTCTAGTACCTTTGCCAAGAAAACCCCAAACGGGGCCATGAAGAGTTGTACACATCTGAAAGGACTGAACAACAAACATTTCTAATCTTAGTTTCATTACTCAAATGTAACTGAAAACAGGCAATGGGAAAAGAGATATTTCACTACAATGATATGAAAATTCTGACTTGGGGTATAAGCTGAATAAAAGAGAATTGGGTCAAACAATAGATCCAGTGACAATCAGTGTTTGTTTTCCCATAGCCCTTCTCATATTTTTAAAATTATATATATAAAAAATTTGTACTTAAAACACCAAAAAGCATTTCCATATACACACCAGATCAAAAAAAAATTGAATTCCATCTCCATTTCACAGGGTTTTTTTGTTTTTTGTTTGTTTGTTTGTTTTTGTTTTTGTTTTGTTTTGTTTTGTTTTGTTTTTTAGTGAGGCAATTGGGGTTAAGTGACTTGCCCAGGGTCACATAGCTAGTAAGTGCCAAGTGTCAGGTCCTCCTGACTCCAGGGCTGGTACTCTATCCACTGCGCCACCTAGCTGCCCCGGTTTTTTTGTTTTTTAAAAAGTGTATACATGGGGCAGCTAGGTGGCGCAGTGGATGAAGCACCAGCCATAGATTCAGGAGGACCTGAGTTCAAATTTGGCCTCAGACACTTGACAGTTACTAGCTGTGTGACCCTGGCCAAGTCACTTAACCTTCATTGCCCTTTTTGTTTTTTTAAAAAAGTGTATACACTCAGGGCAGCTGGGTGGTGCAGTGGATAAAGCACTGGCCCTGGATTCAGGAGGACCTGAGTTCAAATGCAACCTCAGACACTTGACACTTACTAGCTGTGTGACCCTGGGCAAGTCACTTAACCCCCATTGCCCCACAAAAAACAAAAAAATACCCCCCAAAAAGTGTATACACTTTACATATAAGTTTCAAAACTGTACTGCATGTCTGTACTTCTGAATTTGTTTTTGTCCTTTTCTATACATTTTTGTTTGGTTTGGGTTTTTTGTTTGGTTTTTTTTTGCGGGGCTATGGGGGTTAAGTGACTTGCCCAGGGTCACACAGCTAGTGTCAAGTGTCTGAGGCTGGATCTTTTCTATACATTTTTTTGTTTGTTTTTAGTGAGGTAATTGGGGTTAAGTGACTTGCCCAGGGTCACACAGTAGTAAGTGTTAAGTGTCTGAGGCCGGATTTGAACTCAGGTACTCCTGACTCCAGGGCCAGTGCTCTATCCACTGCGCCACCTAGCTGCCCTCTTGTTTTTCTTAATATCCTCAAAACCTTTTGAAGACACCAGAGCTTTGAAAGGACACTGGTTTCTTCTCTTGCCATTAGACTATTGGTATTGTATCATCATATTGCCCCTTCCAAATGATCAAATAAATTTTCCTTTCTAAGTTTCTCTGGACTCTTGTGTTTGTATTTTATTGTGTTGATCAGGGTTAGTAAATTTTGTTCATAGCTGTTTGGTTTTACAGCGTTGTTCTTATTGTACAAATTGATTTCTCTGTTGTTTTCACTTGATTGGCATTGTGGTTGTATTTCAAAATTCTCACTCAGTTGTGGTCTTTTAGTCAGAAAAGTTTGAGAGTTCTCTATTCTATTGAAGACTGTTTTTTGGATTATACTCAACACTGCACAGTGAATTATTCTTGTCTGTAAGCCTATGTCTTTTGCTTTTTGGAGTATTACATTATAATATCTCCTCTTATTTTTAATAGAAGATGCCAGGTCTTTTAACATCCTGACTATGGCTCCTTGGTACTTGAGCTGCTTCTTTCTGGATACCTCAAGGGTTCTTTTCTTTGATGTGGCAGCTCAGGATTTTGGCCATGATGTTCTTGGGGCTTTTCTTTTTTCTTTTCTTCTTTTTTGTTTTTTTGTGTGGGGGCAGTGAGGGTTGTGACTGGCCCAGGGTCACACAGCTAGTAAGTATCAAGTGTCTGAGGCTGGATTTGAACTCAGGTCCTCCTGAATCCAGGGCCAGTGCTTTATCCACTGAACCACCTAGCTGCCCCCAGGCTTTGCCTTTTTGAATTTCAAAAGAAACTCACATTTTAAAAAAGTACAATTTTATTTTATTTTCAGATACTCAGGAGGTAACTGATAAACTCTTCCTATTTCCTCTTTGCCCTCTTTCTAAGAGATTAGATAGTTTTTATTTATGATTTCCTGAAATTACTGTGAAGATTTTTTTTTATTGTTGTTTTCAAGGAGTACTTTTATTTCATTTTTAATCTCTTGCTCTTTTTTTCTTTTAGACACTTGTATAGTCTTGGTGGAAAATCCATTTTTTCTTTGGTTTTTGATGATTTTATGGAGTTAGTTTTGCATTATTTTTTAATGTTGAATGGTATTTTCTTTGATCTATTCATTTTTTAGTTTTAGTTTCAAAATTAAGGCTTTGTGCCAAGGCCAGTTTCCTCTACTTGCTATTTTTTTTGTTTATTTGGGTTTTTTTGTTTTTAGTGAGGCAATTGGGTTTAAGTGACTTGCCCAGGGTCACACAGCTAGTAAGTGTTAAGTGTCTGAGGCCACATTTGAACTCAGGTACTCCTGACTCCAGGGCCGGTGCTCTATCCGCTGCACCACCTAGCTGCCCCTACTTGCTATTTTGAAGTGGGGTAGTTGGCCCTATTTGGTGCCTTGGGTTCATGCCTTTGATGTAGGAGGCAAAAAAAGGGGTTAATAGAAAAACCTAAGGTGCAAGCTCTAATTCTGATATTAGCTCTAAAAGGGATTCAGACCCCAGTTAATGGATAACTTACAAGTCAGGATGCTAAGTTCTCTTACCCACATAAATCAGTACCCATAACGGGAACATAGGGAGGGAGGCTGTGAAGACCTGAGACTGTCACAAAGAAAAAATGACAGGCTATAGAAACTTAGGCTAGAAATAAAAGAAAAATAAAGATATTTTGAAACTAGTCATGAGAAACAGAAAGAGACATGCACAGAAAAGGTCAAATTTATCCCCAGATTCACCTTGTGACATGTAAACCACAAAAACACACCTCCATAGAAAAAGGTACCCGCCTTGGGGGTTGGTTTAGGACCCCAGGAACTACAGATTAGGATGGGCCTTCCCCTGTACCTCCCAAAGGTGGAGATTTTTATAGAGATGGATAATCAATTTATCCATATTATAAATATAACTGCCTTTCCTTTCCTTATTCGAGAGATACCTTTCCACTATTCTGGTTCTCTCCCTGTGGTCACTCACAGTATTGCAATAAAACTTGGGAAACTGAGTCGCTGAGTCTTATAATTCTTTTGGGACAACTCACGATCCATTTGACCCCTAATTCCATTCCACATTACCTTGACTTTTACCTCCTTCGGTTCAGTTTCTCTGGATCTTTGCAATTTAGAGCCCTTGATGTTTAAGGCCTTTTCTGCCATTGCAGAACAGAGATGCCCTGGGCCTGGGTTGTCTAGATCTGATACCATGGCATTGGGGTAGTCTTGGTTTATTATTATTGTGATGGCTTCTGAGCTCCCACCCTGGGACTTTCTATATCCTCTGAGCCTTTCTAAAAGGGAGCCCTCTACTTCTGCTGACCTGGAGCACAGAGCCTTGCGGGTTCCTTGTCTGGCTGGCTTTCCCTGGTTGAGCTGGGAGTCTACCCTGCATCGGTGCTGACTTTCCTGGTGGTTGGGATAGGGGTTGGAGCAGCTTGGCTGACTTTGTGCAGTTCTTGGGTGAAAGAAATCATTTACTATGGTATCTCATTGGATTACTTGATCATTCTGCTGAGAATTTCAGACTTTTGCTGGCATAGGTAGAAGGGAGCTGGGTGGCCTGCCTCATGTTCAGGCAGCCATCTTGGCAGGTAGTCCATTGAAATTGTATAGAGTCCCAGGCCTAGAGTCAGGAAGACCTGAATTCAAATCCACACTCAGCCGCTTACTAGCTGTGTGATCCTGGGTGAGTCATTTAACCTCTCTTTGCCTCAGTTTTCTCATCTGTAAAATGGGGATAATAACACTTGCCCCTCAAGGTCGCTATGAGAATCAAATGAGATAATATTTGTAAAGTCCTTAGCATAGTGCTCAGCATATATTAGGCTCTATATAAATGTCAGCTGCTATTATTATTATTGTTGTTGTTATTATTATGTTTAAGATGGAAGGAAGCCTGATTGTCAAAGTTTCAAGAGTGCAATGGATATTAAGAAGTGTATGAGGACACATGATGGAAAAGGCTCTCCAAATCCAGAAAGAAAAAGAAAAAAGGAACTGTGGAATATGGATGCTGATTGGATCATACTATTTCTTTTGTTTTTGGTGCTATTGTTTTTCTTTTTTAAGGTTTTTCCTTTTTGCTCTGATTCTTCTTGTATAACATGAGTAATGCAGAAATGTGTTTGATGTTATTGTATATATATATATATATATAACCTATATCAGATTACTTGCTGTCTAGGGGAGGGGGGAAGGGAGGGTTGGGAAGGGGAAAAATTTGAAATTTGAAATCATATAAACAAATGTTGAAAACTATTTCTACATGTAACTGGAAAATAATAAAATACTTTTATTTAAAAAAAAAAAGAAGTGTATGAGTGGCAGCTAGGTGGTGCAGTGGTGCAGTGGATAGAGCACCGGTCCTAGATTCAGGAGGACCTGAGTTCAAATTTAGCCTCAGACACTTTACACTTACTAGCTGTGTGACCCCAGGCAAGTCACTTAACCCCAATTGCCTCACCAAAAAAAAAAAAAAGTGTATGAAGCAAGCAAAAAAAATCATATCTTTAAGGACATGCATTAACAAGATATAAAGATTAAATAAATCAAATGGATATGGAATTTTTTAAATTTAGAAAACCAACAAACAAATGGAATAGAAGTACAAAAGAGAAAAAAATTAAAATCCAGAGAAAAGGACAAAGTAGAAAAGACTATAGAGTTGATTTTAAAAACCAACCTAAAAACTAGTTCATTCGGGCAGCTAGGTGGTACAATGGATAAAGCACTGGCCCTGGATTCAGGAGGACCTGAGTTCAAATTTGACCTCAGACACTTGACGCTTACTAGCTGTGTGACCCTGGGCAAGTCACTTAACCCTCATTGCCCTGCAAAAACAACAACAAACAAGTAGTTCATGGCAAGCATTGCCATGAAAAAACTAAGAAAATGGATAAACCTTGGCTAACCTGATGAAAACAAAGTGCTATCAAAAGAAAAAAGAAACGTATGTTACGGGATAGGAGACATCAAAATACCATTTCTCTATTATAGACTTTGTTCATAATAAATGTTTTGAATCCCAAAGGCAGAGTAAAACAGGGATTCTTGCAATTACTCAATATTTTTATCCATTGGAGATTGAAATACACAGATGAGAATATTAACTGATACATAATAAAAACATGTTTATACTGCTCTTTATATGCAAAGCATTTTGTGGTTTCCCCCCTTTATTAGCAATGCTAATGCAAACACATTTTCTTCAGGATGTGTTTTTTATCAGTGTTTGCCTCCCAAACCTAAATTGTTTGTGTGGATGTAGATGTGTGTGTGTGTGTGTGTGTGTGTGAAGTGTTGCAAAAATTTCTATGTCCACAAGAAGTCTCCAAGCTGTAGAAAAATAGGTTTCTCGAGAGAGGGATCCGATCTCACAATAAAGCCTGCCTTAGGTCTGGGACCCAAAGACCCTGAGCAGTACCAGTAGATGGTATTTATACTCCGCTGATACGGCTCAAAAGCACTATACCCTACTCCTTTAGGACTAACCTTTTAGAGCATATTGCAGAGGGTACAAAAAAGAAATACATTGAAACATAAACATGAGCTTTAGGGGTGCCTCATCTTAGCTGGCAACTTGTCAGCTCTGCACAACTAGGGTACAGCCTAACAATTTTACAAACATTATCTTTCTTTTTTTGGGGGAGGGGGCTGAGCAATTGGGGTTAAGTGACTTGCCCGGGGTCACATAGCTAGTACGCAAGTGTCTGAGGCCGGATTTGAACTCAGGTCCTCCTCCTGAATCCAGGGCCAGTGCTCTATCCACTGTGCCACCTAGCTGCCCCAAGCATTATCTTTCTAAAGTAACATTGTCACAAGTCTCAATGCTGATTGGTTCCTCCAGCTTATAAGATACTATTTTTTGGGGGGGGGTTGTTTTTTTTTTTTTTTTTTTGGCAGGGCGATGAGGGCCAAGCAACCCGCCCAGGGTCACACAGCCAGTCAAGTGTCAAATGTCTGAGGCCTGATCCGAACCCAGGTCCTGAATCCAGGGCCGGCGCTCTATCCACTGCACCACCTAGCTGCCCCATAAGATACTATTTTTAGTGTTGTGGTTAAACACAATGCATGCAACTTATTAAAAAGGGACCTCACAACACAAAACTGATACATGACCCATATGAAACACTAGGTTGAAATATATCATATATAAAGAGAAACAGATTACATAATTTAAGAAACTAGAGTATTCTTAAACATATTTTGTCTCATAGTATACTGATTATTACCACAGTTAAATCACTTATATCTAAGGGGTGGGGAAAATCTCACTCACAGAAGTCATTTTTTAGTAGTGTCCAACGCTCTGTGACCGCATTTGGGGTTTTCTTGGCAAAGATACTGGAGTGGTTTGCCAATTCCTTCTCCAGCTCATTTTACAGATGAGGAAACTGAAAGAAATAGGGTTAAGCAACTTGCCCAGGGTCACACAGCTAGTAAGTGTCTGAGGTCAGATTTGATCTCAGGAAGATGAGACTTCCTGACTCCAGGCCCAGCACTTTATTCACTAGCTGCCTCAACAGAAACCCTAGGCCCTCCTTGTCTCAATAGACGGTCTTTCATGAAGTACTGTGGTCGAAAAACTGTATTATCTGGTTGCCAATCTTCTGGTAATAAACATCTGCAAATTGAGTTAGGTCAGGTGGTCCTCAGACAATATCGTTGTCCATCATCTTTGTACACAAAATTTTCATAATGTTTGAAAAGCCAGGGTCACTGTACTCTGTCTGGGTCATACCCTATCTGTGGTGCTACGCTCAGTTCTACATGCCACTTTTAGGAAAGAGCACATTCAGAGAAGGAAGAGTCAAGTGATAGTGTTGGTGAAAGATCTGAAATCTTGCCAGAAGAACTACTTGAAAGAACTCCATTTATTTAACTCAGAGAAAAGATAACTTGGAAGAGGACGAGGATGTGCTTGCTCTTTCCAAATATTTAAAGGTTTACCTTGCAAAAGGGGGATTTGATTTCTTCTGTTTTGTCCCTAGGGGACAAATGGTTAAAAGTTGGAAAGAGGAAGATTTTTATTTAAAATAAGGAAAATATCCTAACAATTACAGCTATTCAAAAGTGGAATGGACTGCCTCAGGAAATAGTAAATTCCTTGTCACAGGATCTGATCATAGGGAGTCCTAGAGCCGAAAGAGACATCAGAGACTATCTTGTCCCATCTCTTCATTTTACAGATGAGAAAATGGAGGCGACAGAGGCTGAGTGACTTGTTCATGCAAGAGGTAGTAAGCATCAAAAGCAAGATTTGAACTCAGGACATCTAACTCCAGAGATTTTTTTTTCCCCCATAACAGCTGTTTTCAGGTAAGTTATTGAGGGGTTTCTTAGTTTGGGTATAGATTAGACTGGTTGGCCTTTGAGATTCCATGAAAAGATACTAAATTGCAGGCTAAAACTAAGAGTTCATTGGACAGTGCTCGATTTGGAGTCAATATCTGGTTTCAAGCATTGGTTTTGTGACTTAGCTGTGTGACCTTGGGCAAGTCATTTTAGCCCTTATAGCTCCCGGTTTCTTCAACTGTATAAAGTACTATCCCTTTTGTGCATGGACATTTTATTTGCTGAAAGTGGTAGAAAAAAAGAACATTCATGTGAGGAAAGGCAGCTTAGGACAGTTCTGAGAAGTTGCGAGAAAATAGTGCCTTAGATAATTGTACTTAGAGTATCTTTTGAAAGCAGCTCAGAGGTGAGATCAAAGACCAAAGTAAATGTGGTTGCAGTATCTTGGGGTCTATCAGCTCATTTACATACAATTGCTTTCAGAGTTTTTGAAGGCTATAGCTGAGAAACTACAAATCAAAGAACAATTTGTGGACTATGGGAAAATGTATGTATTGTCTGTTTCATACCTGAGACAACTTGTGGATTCAGGTTTTTCACCATGTTAGAGATGGATCACTACTCATGATGAGATCCTTTTTTGAGGCTCTTTATTTGTTTATTTTTTTTTATTTAAAAAAAATTTTTTTTAGTGAGACAATTGGGGTTAAGTGACTTGCCCAGGGTCACACAGCTAGTAAGTGTTAAGTGTCTGAGGCCGGATTTGAACTTAGGTACTCCTGACTCCAGGGCCGGTGCTCTATCCACTGCACCATCTTTTGAGGCTCTTGATGTCAGAAGATGAGAGCAAAAATCAGAAGAAGTTAGGTACAGGAGCTATAAAACCTGATGACAGAAGCTGTTGGTAGAAGTTGAGACATCAGAAGCCAGAAGACCAGAGAAGTAGAGGTATATGGACATGGAGAATGAATTGTAGTCCATCACCAGCTCCCCTTCTGGAAAAGGCCTCCTCCTGAGGCCTGAGTATGTAAGTTGGGGTGAATGAGCCAGCCCAGAGAAAAAGAAGAGCCTTTCCAATTCCAAATTTACTCTTCTCTGGTTACCTACAAATACATAACTATGAAAGCTAGAAGTCCTTTTCTTGGTTAAGAGATGGAGAGAAAAATTTCCTCTAGATGTAAATGATATTGTCCCTAGAAGACTCTTTTTTTTAATATGCTATTTATTTTGCTAATTTTTTTTTTTTTGCAGGGCAATGGGGGTTAAGTGACTTGCCCAGGGTCACACAGCTAGTAAGTGTCAAGTGTCTGAGGCTGGATTTGAACTCAAGTACTTCTGAATCCAGGGCCAGTGCTTTAGCCACTGCCCCACCTAGCTGCCCCTTAGAAGACTCTTTTTATACAGAGTAGTAGTTTAGTGATGAAAAGGACAGAAAAGGCATTTTTGTGTAAAGGAAAAGATTTATACAAACTGTCAAATAATTGAAGATGCATGAAACATTTTGATACCTAATAGGAGTAGAAAAAGAATTTTGTTTAAATAAACACTCCTAATGTTTGCGTGTGAAGAAACATGGCTTTTAGATGGGATTTGAATAGCTTAGAAAGAAAATAAATTTTGATGTTAGTATAAAGATTCAAATCTCCTTGTGGACAATGCAGAATTAAGCTGCAGAATTAGGGTATAAGAGAAAAAATGTTTCCATATACAAAGTAGAACAGAAAAAGAGGACTATGTGAAACAGAATCTCTATTAGGTAAGTTTACAATGTATGCATGTGTATATGTATGTACGTATATCTCTGTGTGTGTGTGTGTGTGTGTGTGTGTGTGTGTGTGTGTGTAGTGCAAAACTTAACTTATTCAGGTCAGGAACTCCCTTCCCCCACTCACTGGTACTTGTCTCCATTGCTTTCTGGCTGTTTTCAGCTTCACCTACTACTCAGACTTCTCACAACTACTGTCATACTATCCTATGGCAAGTTCTGGAACTGTCTTGCTCCTGTTAAGAGTATGTCGATTTAGTCCCCCAACTTTCCAAACCAAAACATTCCTCCCTTGCCTGCTTTTCCCCTTAATGCGTTGTCTTCTCCATCTAGAACCCAAGATTCCCGAGGGCAAAGAATGTCTGATTTTGTACTTGTATCTTCAGTGCTTGAAACAATAATTGGCACATAGTAAGTGCTTAATAAGTATTTTTAAAAAAATCATTCATACATTGGTTCACTCATTGATTCATTATCATTCACTTGCTAAGGCAGGGTGGCTGGCAAGGGCCTATTCCATTCTCGAAGGTTCTCCATCAAGCTGCCACTCCAGTTTAATGGATGATGGAGGAAGTACTTCTAGACTGGCACGATATAGCATAGATTACAAAGCTGGCTTCTTGTGGCTAGAGGCAGTGGGCTAATTATGCCCCCTTCTGGGTTTGCTTGATTTAGCTGCCTAGAAGTGTGAAAAATGAGAAGGGGGAGAGATTGAGGTAGGAATGGAAGCCTTTGTTAAGGACGGTAATTCAGAGCCTCCCTTGGGGAGTCTAAAGGAGGGGAAAGGAGGGAGAGCCGAAGCTGCTTCCCAGTCTAGCATTATAATTGCCCCTGGAGCGTTTAAGATTAGAAACTGATCCCATCATCCCTTTGGTCCTGAGAGTTTGTCCTTCTCTTTCAATGAAGGGTGACTAAAGCAAGAAGATGTTATTCAGTCCTAGGAATGTCTCTGGGGGAAAAGGCAAGGAAGCATCCTGCAGAGGGAAAACAAACAGGGTTGAGACGTCATCGTTATGACTAGGAGGACCTGGGTTTAAGACTTTTCTGGGACACAATCCTAGTTGTGTGTGGCTCCATAATCTCTTAGTGCCCCAGGTAAGTCTGTGAGACTAATAAGTTACAGACCAATTGTTGATCTGAGTGAGTGGGAGGAGTTTCTGATCAAACTGATACTTGTCACTAGCCACAAACTCTGTACAAAATTAAAATAGTCCTGCCTTCAAGGAACTTATGCTCTAAAGGGGGAGACAATATATTTGAGAAATGAGGTTTTTAGCAGAAAAATTTGCTGTAAAATTTTTTGATATGAATTCATTGTCTCTGGTACCTTTTAGCAAAATGTAGCTTCCCTGATTATCTTTTTTTTTTCTTCTGATTATCTTTTTTGTTTTATTTTATTTTTTTGCTGGGCAATGGGGGTTAAGTGACTTGCCCAGAGTCACACAGCTAGTAAGTGTCAAGTGTCTGAGGTCGGATATGAACTCAGGAAGTCCTGAACCCAGGGCCGGTGCTTTATCCACTGCGCCACCTAGCTGCCCCCCCTGATTACCTTTTTTAATGAGGTCCATTTTTTATTTATAGCTGCTCTTTACGTGGTAGCAAGGAATTGGAAGTTGAGGGGGTGCCCATCAATTGGGGAATGGCTGGACAAGTTGTGGTATATGAATACAATGGAATACTATTGTGCTGTAAGAAATGATGAGCAGGAAGAGTTCAGAGAAACCTGGAGGGTCTTACGTGAGCTGATGATGAGTGAGATGAGCAGAACCAGAAGAACATTGTACACAGTATCATCAACATTGAGTGTTGACCTACTGTGATGGACTATATTCTTCTCACCAATGCAATGGTACAGAAGAGTTCCAGGGAACTCATGATAGAAGAGGATCTCCAAATCCAAGAAAAAAAAAGAAAGAAAGAACTGTGGAGTATAGATGCTGATCGAACCATATTATTTCTTTTGTTTTGGGTGCTGTTGTTTTTTTTTTCTATTTTGAGGTTTTGCATCACTGCTCTGATTCTTTCTCTTGTAACAGGATTAATGCAGAAATAGGATTAATGTTATTATGTGTATATATATGTGTGTGTATATATATATCTATATGTATATGTATAGATATATATATAGATATAACCTATATCAGATTACCTGCTGTCTAGGGGAGGGGGGAGGGAGGGGAGGGAGGGAGGGAGAAAAATCTGAAATTGTAAAGCATGTATAAACAAAAGTTGAGAACTATCTTTACATGTAACGGAAAAAATAAAATATCTCAAAAAAAAAAAATGAGGTCCATTTTTGCTTTGTCTGAGATCATGATTGCTACTCCTGCCTTTTTTCACTTCAGTTGAAGCATATTAGATTCTGCTCCAGCCATTTATTTATTTTAACTCTCTGTGTGTATTTCTGTTTCAAGTGTGTCTCTTGTACACAACATATTGTTGGATTCTGGATTCCGGTTTCTGATCCATTCTGCTATCCATTTTACCAGTGAGCTGATCCTATTCTCATTCACAGTTATGATTATTGTATATTTCCCTTCATCCTATTTTCTTCTATTTATTGTTCTCTCTTTTTAAATTTTGTCTATCTTCAGAAGATTGTTTTGTTTCTGACCACTGTGTGCTTTAATCAGCCCTCCCTTTTATCATCCTCCCCCCCTTCCCACATCTTATCTTCTTCCTCTCCTATTTCTCTATTGGGTAAGATAGATTTCTATACCCAACTGAATCTATTCTTCCTTCTTTGAAGCAATTAAGAGGAAAGTTAGGTTTAAAGCACTCTCCCCTTCCTCCACTATAAAAAACTCTTCCTTGTATGCCTGTTCTGTGTGACAAAAATTTCCCCATTCTACTTCTCCATAAGGGTGAGATGACATATAAACAAAGAATGTATTAAAAAGGGATAGAAGGTGATATTTTTGGAAATACATTGGGAGATCAAGGAAAGCCCCTGAGCTGAGCCTTGAAGGAATCTAAGGACTCTGAAAGGTAGACTACATGACTCTTTGTGTGTGTGTGTGTGTGTGTGTGTGTGTGTGTGGCAATTGGGGTTAAGTGACTTGCCTAGGGTCACACAGCTAGTAATTGTTAAGTGGCTGAGGCGGGATTTGAACTCAGGTCCTCCTGAATCCAGGGCCGGTGCTCTATCCACTGTACTATTCAGCTGCCCCAGGTAGACTACGTGAAGAAGGGGTGCATTTCATTGGGGAACAGTCACTGCAAAGGCATGAATGGAGAATAGAGATGCAATGCTTTGTGGATTGGAGTAATGTACATGACTGAAAAAGTAGGTTAAAATCCAAGCTGTTAAGGGCTTCAAAGGCCAAGCAAAGGAGGTTGCCTTTTGCATTAGAGGTAATACATAATTATTGGAGTTTATTGACAGGGGAAGAATATCACTTTGGCAGCTGAGTGGAGGAGAGATTAGATTCCATGGGGAATTCACACACACACACACACACACACACACACACACACACACACACACACACACACAATCACAGGCCTAGACCAAAATACAGCATAGGAAGGTTATTAGAAGTATCAAAAAGGTACTGATAGATAACAGAGGAATCCCTTGCTGGGTATGCTGCCAAAGGAAAGAAAACCAACAGTAGTAAAGCTATAATACCAATTAGACTCTTCTTAACTCTAACAGCCACTAAAGGCTGTTTGGTGTTTAGCTGCCTATTGGACTGATTCGATTTCTGTATTTGGGGGAGAAAAACTGGCATCTTGCTTCCTGGGGGAGATCGCCAACCCAAGAAAACTCCGATGAGTATTCATAGTGGGCCTGGGTGCAAGGGACCCTACTGAGTTTGATAATGTTAGAGGATGACTCTTCCCATGTCAGGGTCTGATGACAACTCCAATTTAGCCTGGGCTTTGGGGCCCCCCAGTGGGAAAAACCATAAGCACTTTTATTTTTTTGGTGGGGCAATGGGGGTTAAGTGACTTGCCCAGGGTCACACAGCTAGTAAGTGTCAAGTGTCTAAGCCGGATTTGAACTCAGGTACTCCTGACTCCAGGGCTGGTGTTTTATCCACTGTGCCACCTAGCTGCCCCCAGCACTTTTTCCTAAAGCTCTTTGAGATTGAGTTAGACTGCCCACCGAGGAAATTCTATCCAATGTTAAGCCAGTGGTGAGGAAATTTTCAAACTTTGGTAATGAAAAAGCAATTTTGAATATCAGAAAAATACCCTAGGAATAAATATCTTCTTATCTTTATTTCCTTATTTTTTTATTTTTATTTTTTGTGGGGCAGTGGGGGTTAAGTGACTTGCCCAGGGTCACACAGCTAGTAAGTGTCAAGTGTCTGAGGCTGGATTTGAACCCAGGAACTCCTGAATCTAGGGCCAATGTTTTATCCACTGCGCCACCTAGCCGCCCCTATTTACTTTTTTTTTTTAATGAGGCAATTGGGGGTTAAGTGACTTGCCCAGGGTCACACAGCTAGTAAGTGTCAAGTGTCTGAGGCTGGATTTGAACTCAGGTACTCCTGACTCTAGGGCCGGTGCTCTATCCACTGCGCCACCTAGCTGCCCCTATTTCCTTATTTTTTTAAATCTGTTTCTGGGAGAAGAGAAACTGCTCATGAACTAGAAGGCAGCCTGAGTTTCAGGAAGCAAACTGGATTTGGAGACAGGACCAGGGTTTTAACTTCAGCTTGTTGTACTTTACCTGTGTGACCTTTAAATTTTTTTAAATTTTATTTTGAATTTAGGGAATAAAACAAGTATTTCCATAACATAGTACAATAAAAAAGATGATTGTGCATGAAACTACAGATCTACTATGCACAGCTTGCAATTTCTTTCAAATATACAACAAAGTTATCATTTACATTAAACTTTTTTTCTTTCCTCCCTCCACCTTAGAGTTAGCTACCATTAGACACAAATAGGTATATTTAGGTAAATTTTTTTGTACATACTTCTAGTTATCAGTTTCTCTGGATGCAGATAATGCCTTTCTTCATTCATATGTCCTTTATAGTTAATTTGGGTACTTAGGTAAGTCCCTTTAGTCTCTTTTGGTCTCAGTTTCCCCATCTGTCAGAATGATGGGGTTGAGTTAATGATCCTTAAGATCTCCTGCTCCAAATCCCATGATCTAGATTTATTCCCATGGTTTGAGGATAGATGAAAAAGGAAACTAGAGAAGAATCTAAGAACTAACTCATCAATAGTTTTGCTTTGGTAAATGGACACAAATCTGTATCTGCCAGGCTACATTTAAAAATCCTAAACCCTTCCTGTTAAGAACAGACTGCAGGGGGCAGCTAGATGGCACAGTGGATAGAGCACCGGCCCTGGAGTCAGGAGGACCTGAGTTCAAATCTGGTCTCAGACACTTAACACTTACTAGCTGTGTGACCCTGGGCAAGTCACTTAACCCCAATTGCCTCACTAAAAAAAACCCAAACAAACAAGAACAGACTGCAAATGAAATATCTAAATAAGAACATTATGTATCATTAGAAAGGTAACTGTAATGCTGCAGTTCCTCAGGGAGGGGTAGATGCTGTCAACCTGTACTTATTTAAACAATTTATACATTGAGAGGGGAGACTGATTTACCCATTTCTTAAGTCTCTCTCACCCCTCCCCATGAGGACCCTGTTATTGGGCAGGGAAGGACAATATGAAATAGTAGATTTTTGACTTGGAGAAAGAAAAAGCATGTGGTATTAATTCCATTTTTTCTAGTTTGCACATTTGTCATTTTCTGTTAAATCCTTTTTTTACTTTTGCTGTAAAGAAAGCCTAGCATAGTATCTAAGGGCACTAGGCTAGTTATCAGGTTTAGTAGGGACTGTTTTTATCCTTAACTTGCTGCGTGACCTTTCTGAGTGATCCTTAGTTTTATCACCTGTGATATTTGAACAAAAATATAATCTCTGCCTCCCTCAGAGACACAGCATGAGATTGCATTGAGCAGTCTGAGAAATATGCAATTAGTTATGAAGTATTGCTTTGCTATCTCAAAAAATCAACAAGCCTTTATTAAGTTACCTACTATGTGCTACGCATTGTACTAGGTGCTGAGAATTAAAAAACAAACAAACCAGTTTCTACTATCACTCATTGAGCTTACATTCTATTGGAGATATAATCAAACTTTTATTGAGAATGTGATATATGTTATACACTATGTATGGGCTCTAGGAAACAGCTTTTATTTCTTTTATGTTGTTTGATAAAGAGAGAAGTTTGACTGAAATAAACATTGAATAAACACCTACGTTTTTATATCAGTGCAGGGAGGCCCCAGGTATGAATATGTGAAATATTATGCTAGTGTGTGAGGGTAGGGGTGACTTGACAATTCACTTGTCTGTGGCATAAGTTTGCTTTAGTGTTTTGAGAAAGGGGTTAGGGAGTTAAGTTGGCCTCAATATTATCATATAGCTATCAATCATTTCAGACAAACTCTGCTTCAAAGGTTCATTTGCATATGAATATAGAGGAACTTTGAGTTAATACCTGGAAAATAGGAACACCGGAACTGTTTTATAATTATGGGACTAATGTATTTTTAGCTGGTGATAGCTTAGTGAGAAGTGAGAATTTGGCTACTAAGCTAAAGAAAGAACTCTTGCAGAGAGGAAGTACCCACAATTAGGTTAGAAGAGCAAAAAGATTTCAGAGCTGTGTCAAAGAGAGGCCAGACGCTCTCACTTGCACTGTCATTTATTACCAGGCAGATTTGTTGGAAAGGTGGAAGTACTTTCTGCAGTCATCTGCTGCTGAGGAGTGGAGAGGATATACTTTGCTCTGTACTGCCATCTGCTGTTGCTAAGGAGAGAAGACAAAAGATATTTCTAGGCATTGTCACCTACCGATGAGAGGTGGAAGAGAAGAATCTCGAAGAAGGAGCAGAGTTGGAATGGCTTTTGCAATATTATTATACATGTCACTGCTTTTTCCTAAAAGAGCATGATATTACTTTAGTTGAAGGCATCAACTAAGCTGGAAGCTTAGAGTGATGGATACTACAGCTGCTATCAGCAAACTCAGCTAAGCAGAGAAATAGCTTAGAACAGGTGTCCTTAATCTTGGATAGACATAGGGATGGGCATCTTTTAATTTTGGGGAAAATATCACATTTTATTTTCACTACCAGAAAACTGAAATAGAGTGTTTCTTTCAATTACAAAAATGTCAATCCCTGGATTAGAAGTGGAACACCAGAGAAGCAGCCCAAAAGATTGACTCATCCAGTTGAAATGCCGTGCCCAGTGAAGGTGCTAGTCCAGCACCTGATGTGTAGATCAGTTTGGCAATGGAATTACTTGTTATTTAGTCACACTGAAGAACTTTATTTGGATGGTTTGTGAGACAGAGGTCATTAAAGAAGCAGAGGAAATACTACATTATTAAAACTATTGTTTTGTTTTTTTAACCTGGAAAAAGGAATTCAGTGTCTTTGTTTTAAAAACAAACTATAATATGATGGATTATCACTGTGAAGTTATGAATTATTAAATAGGTGTATTTGTTGGTAGCAGTAGTGGGGCTATTTTGTATCCTAGTAGGCTATAATCTCTTTGAAGACAGATTTTTCTTTCACTTTTGTATCCTCAGTGATTAATGGTGCCTTGGACATGCTTTAACACATTAAGGATCTGTAATTTAGCCAAGACAGGCTAAGCACAGGCCCTGTTATTCCTTAGCATTGTAGAGTACAATTTGGGTTTGAATGGGCAATGTGACCCTGGATTACTTGATTAATGTCTCAATGCCCTCAGGCAACTTTCTCTAAATTGTATCTGTGACTCCTCACTCTCACCTCACATTCCCAATAAGTGGCCAATCTACCCCCAGAACATTTCTCACAACTGTCCCTTTCTCACTGGTAGGTGAGAGACCCACCACCCTTTGATCATGACCTCTCACCTGTACTATTGCAATCAACAGAACTTGGAACACAGTAGGTGCATAATAAATGCTTGTTAATCATTCTCTCTGACTCAAATCTCCTTTCCAATCCATTCTTCAGATAGTTGTCAAAAGGATTTTTCTTTTTTCTTTTCTTTTTTTTAGTGAGGCAATTGGGGTTAAGTGACTTGCCCAGGGTCACACAGCTAGTAAGTGTTAAGTGTCTGAGGCCGGGTTTGAACTCAGGTACTCCTGACTCCAGGGCCGGTGGCCACCTAGCTGCCCCAAAGGGATTTTTCTTAAGGAAAGATTTGACCTTGTCACTACTCTACTCAAAGAACTCCAGTGACTTCCTATTGCCTCAAGGACACAATATAAAGTATTTTAAAGCCCTTCACAGGTGGGCCTTTTTCTCATTCCTCATCTTCCATGACCTCTTTGCAACCTTGACGTTTGTGATCTCTTTCTTTTTCTTGATACTTTCTCCCCTCTAAGTTTTTATGACAATTTTCTCTCTTGGTTTTCCTTCTACCTCTCTCCCTGCCCCTTTGCAGTCTCCTTCACTGCATCATCTTCTAGGTGATGCCACTAATCATGGGTGTTCCCCAAAGGGTTCCACCCTAGGGCCTCTTCTTCCTTCATACTATTTTTGCTTGGTAATCTCATCAGCTTCCATAGATTCAATGATCATCTCTATGTAAAAAATTCTCAGATCTATTTATCCAGTCCAAACCTCAATCCTAACCTCCAGTCTTGATTCTCCATTTTGATTCTATCTTTTCAACATCTCTCATGCCCTTTACAACCCTTTCTTTCTTCGAATACTACCAAACTTCCTGTAGCAATCCTTTCACAAGCAATTGCAGTAATTTTTGAGTTGGTCTCCCCAGCTCTATCTATTTTCCACTTGGCTATCTTCCCAAAGCAGAGGGCTGACCATGTCACTCTCCCCAACCCTCATTTTTTTTGTTTTTTGGGAGGGCAATGAAAGTTAACTGACTTGCCCAAGGTCACACAGCTAATAAGTGTCAAGTGTCTGAGTCGCATTTGAACTCAGGTCCTCCTAAATCCAGGACCGGTGCTTTATCCACTGACCCACCTAGCTGCCCTCTAATCCCACATTCTTTCATCTAATTATTTCTATATGTATACACCTTACCTGGACCTTCTTTCTTAAAGACCAATAGAATGGCTTTTTGGTTGCTATTTAACCAGGATCACTTTCAAATATATAACTTAGGGTTCAAAGGAACTGGATTTTCCTATCAACATTGTCAATTAATTCTCTAGGATCTATGAAGCAATCACTTTAAGTGTCATACATGTATGACTACAAATTCTTCCTATTGGTGTTCTTGTAAAGTCTAAAGATTCTCTGTAGTGCTCTGTGGTGGACAATGGTGTACTTTAGTAGGAAGGGCACTGGATTAGAAGTCAGTGCCCTTGGTTCTAGTTGCAGGCTCTGTCATCTTCAGCATTTAACTCTTCTGTGTCTCCATTTTCTGTCAAGTGCCTTACAGACTGGTTATATAATATAGATGAAATAACTGGTGTGAAAGTGCTTTAAAAGTATAAAGCACTATACTAATTTAACAGTAACTGACACTGACAGACGTTTGCATATTGTTTAACATGCACTGTCTCATTTCATCCCCATAATGTCTCTATCAGATAAATACTATGATTATTATAGTCCCTACTGTACAGAAGAAACTAGAGCTCAGAAAGGTTCAGAGATGTGCCCGTATTCACAAAACCAGTAAGAACCATGATTGCAAACTAGTTTTCTGCTCTTTACATTACAACACACTGAACAACATTTTATTTATTTATTTAACTTCAAGTATATTGAAATAAATCAATATAAACACATTGCAATCTCTAAAGCCATGTAAAACCCGAAGGCATTAAAATTTATTAAATGATGCAATAACAACAGTCTTTATTTACAATAGCATTATTTAACATCAAATAAGCAAATAGCATCAGCAAAGCAATATTAACTTGCATAAATGTATTTAAAATTTCTCTGAATATATCTACCTTTGCATAAACTGCTCACACTAGAAATACAAACATCAATGCAGGTGAACAAGGTGATGTTCAGAGTCAACTCCGTTTTGAAAGTAAATCACAACCCAAACATTGTAAGCTTTCTCCTGAAGAACCATAGTTAATATATTGCTTAATTTTACCCTTGTATAATCTTTTCATATACACACATTTCAGATGCAACTTCATGAGGAACTGTACAAATAAAACCCACAAATGACAAAGGAAAAAAAGGACAGTTAAATGTTTGAAGAAATGTGCCATCATCACTGTTTCACAACATAAAGGTAAGTGATGATGCACTTATTCCAAAATTGTACACAATTCACTATACAAATATAATACATCAGACAGCTATGTAGGAATATACAAGACTTAAAAACAGATCTAAGGCATTATGCTAGATTTTAGCATTTTGAGGTTCTTGCACATAGCTTTTACCTGTAGTATGAAACTTAAAAGGTTTTGTTTTAGTCTATAAAGAAACACCAGGGAGAAAATTCTAATTCAAATCAAAGCCACTACAGTAATTTTCTTCTGTGCACAGAATGCTTTTGCTCTTAGGCAGCACACTACCATACAAATACTAGAAAACTTTAAATGCACACCAACAATTAATTAATGGCTTAAGTTGCATTTCAAAACTGATTGTGTATCTTTGGGTTCTGCAAGTGGAACTAACTGTGCCACCCATTTCATGTGTTAAGCCCAGACGAACTCCATTTTTAAACACAGATTAAAAATTGCATTACATAAACTGCAAAAACATTGCTTTCATTTAATACAGGCCAAAAAAGATAGCAGAAATAGGGGTGGGGGGCAATATTTTTAACTTTGAGTGCAAACAAATTAATTCATTGTAGTAAAACAGCTCACTTCACTTTTTAAACTCACCACGTTACATGAACACTTAAATGGGTCAAACAACCAAGTTTATGTATGTATACTTTTCACATTATGTGTCCTTCACATTTAGTAATATAGTAGAACACTGATTACTTGTTCTATTAAACAAAAACCAAGTACTCTGTCAAACAAATTTACTGTGTATAGAATGGGAAATACTGATAACGAAGGGAATTGATTTGGCTTTCATTTTCCTGTTTGAGTATGATCAATATGATCAGATGATTCCTTCACTCAATTTTTTTCCTCCTTAATTCTGTAGAAAGCAAAGCTCCATTAACCTGATCTGAGCCATTGATCACATACAATCTTGTTACCTTCAAAAGAACAATGGTTATGAAGCAGCCTAATTTACAAACAAAACAGGCCTGCAGGTTTATCAGGATTGGTACCAATATAACAACAAGGTTGGCAAAAACAGAGCCTCTCATGGACGGCATCAACTGAAAAAGGAACTGTATGCCCCCCCCCCCGAAAAAAATCATAAAACTCCATTTCCTCTTGGGTCATGTGAAACAAAAATTCTTCTTATTCTAGAAATAAAGTTTGAAACTGGTCACATTAATGAAGATGTACTACAAATCTCCTATCAAAGAGGTCATGGAGTTCAGGGCCAACAGCTGCTTACTTTCCTACCTCAGCCAGACAATCCAATGGCTTGACTAAGCTCAGCCTTTCAAGAGGGACATATGAAGTGGTGACCTCTCCGAAGTACTGATCCCTAGCCACCTCCCTGTATTAATAACATCTCCCTCAATCAGAAACAAATGTATTGAAATGCAGAATTCCAGAAATTTTCCTCAGTGTGGACCAACACTTTGGGACTGTCTTTATCTTCTCTTTGGGCTTATATCTCACTATATACTTTCTTCCCTATTTTCACATTATATAGAGAGATATAAATATAACAGGGGTAATTTTCACCTGGCCAGATAATCAAATTGCAAGGAAAAACTCCTTTGTTCCTAAAAGGCCTGGCTAATCAGATAGAAAATGCACTGCGTTTTAGACATCAAAAAAAGACATCACTCTGAAGGTGAAATAAGAAAGTATTTGTGTCAGGGACTGGGGAAGAAATAGCTCCCCAAAAGCCTCCAGTTTCTTGGTATTCAGTCCTCAGAAACTGAAGCCAGTTAGTAAAAGGTTACTCATGCACCACAGTGGGCAAGAAAAACCACCATAAAAGTGGTTGGCTTTAGTAACATAGTTTCTCTAAGATTTATTAAGAAAGAATTATAAACATATAAAAATCAAGAATTGGTTCCTACAGTGGCTGCATATCATATAGATTAGATAAATGATTTATGAGCAGAATCACAAGGTTTAGAAAATAAAAAGTCTTAAGCCTACAAATTAGGTCTATTCAAGGCATTGGGATCCTTTACAAAACACCTTTAGGAGACACATTGCTATGAAGATCTCTAATTTTAATACTGAAGTACCTCATTTTGAATCAATTCCACAACATGTATACCTCACAAAAAAATCATACAATTAAAACGCTTAAGTTCTCAACTTAAATTATTGCTTGTTTACATATAAACTGGATTTCATGTACCTTACAAAACTTCAGCTTAATCAGCGAGGCTAAGAAACAAAATAAAAACACATGATGATGACGGCTAAATTTGTAGTGATCTCTGCCATAAATTCTGAACACACTTTTTTTTACTTTCTGTGTCCGCCCCCCACCCCCCACCCCCACCCCCCATACCTCCCCCAATACTGTAGGCCAGGGGAGTTTGAGAACAGGAATGAATATACTTCACAGAGAGTGCCTGAAATTCAGGATTCAGCAACGGGTGGGCCCATGGTAGGCTGCTGGCACCTATTCCAACACCTAATGACATGTAAGGGCTGACCGGGTTTCTTCCTTACAGTGGGGGTTGGGAGCCGGGCCTTCTGGGGTAAAGAAGATCTCAAAGCCAGGAGTAATGCATATTAATTGAAGTGGATTTAAAAGATCTCTAAAGCAAGTCTACAGATAATTTAACTGGGTGGGGTCAGGTGGGGAGTAGAAGAGAAAACCAAAGACATTTCTTCTGGCTTCATGATTTCTGTGAGATGGCTGGTTTTCTATCATAGAAAAAAAGGAAAGTACTTCTAAATATGAAGAGCCTGCCCATAGGCTCTTTGCTGCCTGTTGGGTGAATGGAAACCCATTCTGGAAGGAGCCCCAGTGCCTTTGAGAAGGCCCAGCTATCTTCTCAGACCTTTTGTAATTGATCAACTTAACAGGCATCTCTGTGCACACGGTGCCATCCCCAGTGACTGCCCTGCTGCCTTCCCAAACTGCAGACTTCAGCCTCAAACGTGGTTTTTCAAACGAAACCACAATCCTTTGCACCAGACTGATTAGCCAGGGAAAATCAAGTGAGAAACCAGTGTCTAGAACCAAACAGGAACAGAACAAGAGCATGGTTGTTTTCCTTAAATACATACATTTAAATACATTCAATCTGACATGGTTATGAAAATTGCCTGTCAACATTTACTTCGCAGGAGAGATCTAAGTTGCACTAAGGTGAATGCAGTGAACAGACTGAGCAATGTCTGTACGCGAGCTTCAGACTGTCAAAGAAGAGGCTGCTCCTCCTGCAACAGCCGTTTTGACTCCACTTTGGGAATCAGCCGAGTCCCGTCTGTAGTTATGATGAAGCTCAGCTCGCTCCAGCAAAACCGGCTTGCAGGTCAGCTGGGTCAAAACAAAGGCAGCCAACTCTCCCAACTGGTAAGAGCCCAGGTAGCTGAAGAAAGAAAGAGCCACCAGCAGCCTTCAGGGTCAGCAATATTTCTGTAAGAAGAGAGACAGACTCATGAAACAACACTGACTTTTTGGTTCACCAGCAGCATCAAGTTCACAGAAAGACATTCAAACACGAGACTGTTTGCAAATACAAATTATCACCATGGCAGAAAGGCTGAGCTGTACAAATGGAAGACTTTCAAAGCTCTTCCTGCTTTATATGCGCCATAAACATAGGAGCAAGATATAAATATGAAATGGGTTACTGCAAAAGATAAAATCAGAAAAATGGCTGATAGGGTTGGTTAAGGTCTACCAACCAAGAGGCGTGTTTCTGGTGATTGTGAGGAAAAAATCCTAACTTGAAAACGTTTTTTTTGGCCCAGTATTTTTTTCCCCAACTTAGCAGTTTTGATGCAATATGGTACAGTTAGAGCACTCAGACAAGACCTGGGTTCAAAATCTGCCTCTTCTGAGCACACCACATAAGTTTATTGAGGCAGAGCTTCCTCATCTAAAAAAGGAGATCATTCCTGTAGTAACTACCTTATAAGGTTGTCATGAGGATGAAATGAGACAATGTGTATAAGGCATTTTATAGACACTGAAGCACGATGTACACATCAGCTGTAATTATTCTGTGCTGGGGGATGTGCTAAGGGCTTTTATAAATACAATCTTACTGGATCCTCACAGAAACCCTGGAAGGTAGGTGCTATTATTTTTTCTATTTTACAGTTGAGGAAACCAAAGGCAAATAGAGGTGAAGTGACCCGCCCAGGGCCACGTGGCTAGTAAGTGTTTGAGGCCAGATTTGAACTTAGTTCTTCCTGATTTCAGGCCTGGCGCTCTATCCATTGCATCACCCTAGGCCTTTAAAAAAGAGGGAACTGGGCAGCTAGGCGGTGCAGTGGATAAAGCACCGGCCCTGGATTCAGGAGGACCTGAGTTCAAATCTGGCCAAAGACACTTGATACTAGCTGTGTGACCCTGGGCAAGTCACTAAACAAAAAAAGAGGGAACTGTCATAAGTGAACAGACATGTATTATATATTATAAATGAGGGGCAGCTAGGTGGTGCAGTGGATAAAGCACCGGCCCTGGATTCAGGAGTACCTCAGTTCAAATCCGGCCTCAGACACTTGACACTTACTAGCTGTGTGACCCTGGGAAAGTCACTTAGCCCCCATTGCCCCCCCCCCCCTGCCCCGCCAATAAATGCATGTACCAGACTCCAGAGACTAGGAAAAAACAAACCAGTCCCTGAAAGGAACTTCCGTCTCAATGGGGGGGGGGTGTACCATGTAAATAGCTACATAAACAAAAGATAATGACCAAGTAGATTGCAGGTAACCACAGACAGGAAGGCACAAACAGCTGGGGGCCTTGCAAAGACCTCTGATAGAAGCTGGAATTTTGAGTTGAGTCTTGAAGGAAGCCAAGGAAACTAAGAGGTCTAGGTGAGAAAGGAGATGCAGCAGTGTGTATGAGGAATAGCAAGTAGGCTGGTGTTGTCGGGTTAGACAGAGTGAGGGGAAAGGAAGGGAAGAGGATGATTCAGAGGTATCTGGCAGAAGGGGCCAGGATATGAAGAACTTGAAATGCCAAACAGAAGACTTTACTAAGGAGGGAGAGAATGACATGGTCAGACGGACACTGGAGAAAAATCACCTTAGGAATTGAGTAAAGCATGCACGGTCCTGTCGGGAGGAGAGGAGAGAGACCAAACAGGAGGCTACTGCAGCAGCCCAAGTGAGAAGCTGTGTGAGTGCAGAGAAGGGGGATGTGAGATGCTGAGATGGTAGAAATGATGAGATCTGGCAACTTATGGGATGAAAATAGGTATTTGAGGATAACACTGAGGTTGTGAGTCTCAGTAAATGAGAAGATGGTGTGTTTGGGGGAAGAATAATGACTTCTCAGTTTGAGATGCTGAGAGGGTATACAATTCAAGTTACCAAAAAGGCAAGTGACATAAATGACTATTGTTGAGGAGAAAAATGAGGGCTGGATAGAAACCTCTGAATTAGCATCCACAAAGAGATGATAATAGAATATATGGGAACCTATAAGAGCACTAAGTAAGACAGTATAATTGGATAAAGAACTGGCCCTGGATTCAGGACGACCTGAGTTCAAATCCAGCCTCAGACACTTCACACTTGCTAGCTGTGTGATCCTGAGCAAGTCACTTAACCCTCACTGCCCTGCCCCTGCCCCCCCGAAAAAAAGAAAGTATAGAAAGAAAAGAGAAGAGGGTCCAAAAAAGAGCCTTGGAGGGCATGCATGGCTCATGGTTGTGAAAAGGATGAAGAGAGAGCAAAGGAGATGGGAGAAGAAATGGTTGGACAGGGAGGTAGAGAACCAGGAAGGAGCAGTGTTACAAAGACCAAGAGAGGGTGAACAATAGTGTTAAGGGCTCCAGAGAAGTCAAGAAGGAAGAGGAATGAGAAAAGACCACTAGCTTGGGCAATTATGATGTAATTAGTAACTTTGGAGAGGACAGTTTCAGTTGAATGATGAAGCTGGAAACCAGACTGAAGAAGGTTTAAAAGTAAGTGAGAGGTCAAATCCGGCCTCAGACACTTAACACTTAACTAGCTGTGTGACCCTGGGCAAGTCACTTAACCCCAATTGCCTCACTTAAAAAAAATTAAAAAGTAAGTGAGAGACATGTAACGGAAAAAATAAAATACCTTATATGTAGAAAAAAAAAATTAAAAAAAAAAAAAGTGAGAGGGGCAGCTAGATGGCGCAGTGGATAAAGCACTGGCCCTGGATTCAGGAGTACCTGAGTTCAAATCTGGCCTCAGACCCTTCACACTTACTAGCTGTGTGACCCTGGGCAAGTCACTTAACCCCAATTGCCTCACCAAAAAAAAAAAAAAAAGTGAGTGAGAGGTGAGAAAGTGGAGGCGGAAATTATAGATGGTTTTCTAAAAGGATGTTAGGATAAAATGAGGATTTTTTTTAAAAGGCTGTAAGAGTCATGGGTACATTTGCAGGTAGCAGAGAAGCCAGTAGATAAGACTGAAGATAAGAGAGTGAGTGGGGAATGATAATTCAATTCAAGTCACTAAATATTTATTAAATGTGCTAGGCTTTGTATCCCCAGGGATGCAAATAAGAAAAAGACACTTCCTGCTGTCAAAGAGCTTACAATCTACTGGGGGAAGAAAGTGGGGGCAATCTGATGGAGAAGATGGGAAGGGATCAAGGGTTAATATAGAGGGGCTGGCCTTGGCAAGGGGAAGGACCATCTCTTGATCTGAGATCAGAGTTAAGGAGGAGACAGTGGGGGATAATGTGAGATAATGATGAAAAGAGAAGGGGGACTCTTGATAAATGGCCACGATTTTGCAGAGAAATAGAAGTGAGTTGGGGCAGCTAGGTAGCATAGTGAATAAAGCACCAGGCCTTAAGTCAAGACGATTCATCTTCCTGTGTGACTCTAGAGTTAATTCTGTTTGCCTTAGTTTACTCAACTGTAAAGTGAGTTGGAGAAGGAAATGGCAAACCACTCCAGTGTCTTTGCCAAGAAAACCCCAAATTGGGGGGGAGGGGTCATGAAAAGTCAGACTTGACTGAAAATGACAGAACAACAAGAAGTGAGTTCCTCAGCTGAGAGGTTAGGGTCATAGGCTGCTGTGGAAGTTTGAGAAGAAAGAGTTTGAAAAAGCTGCTATTGGAGAAATGAGACGGTTAATCAGTTAAGGAGGAGTAGAATGACTGCCTTGCAGTGAAAGCCCAGTGGAGATTATGTAATAAATTTGTGGACTCTGGTCATCAATTACAGTAGTCACTAGACTACAACTATCTCATAAGCATTCAAAGAGAGAACCATCTGAAATCCCTCACACCAGATGGCTTCACAGATCCATCGAACTATTAAATGGCATTTTTAAAACTTGCTTTTTTGAAATGTAAAGTTGGAAATCTGCTACTTTAATGGTTTAAGAATCTGTTAGTTTGGGCTAACTGTAACATTTAACTGTAATCCAACACTTGGTTATTACAACAAGAAGTGTCTTTCTTTGATTGAAATGTGAAGAAAAAAGCCTCCATTCTGCGGTCATTTGAAAAAATAATTCCATTGTAAAATATTTATATTCCATCAACTTTATGTCTAATAGCTATGTATGTAAGGGCAGCTCTGTAGAGTGGATAGAGTTGGCTTTGGAGTGAATTCAAGTGTCACATTTTTTACATAAGGTTGTGTGATGCCTGGTAAATCACTAAACCTCTCACTGCCCCAGTCAACTCGAAGACTATAAATTACTGACCACTTGGTAAAGGGAGTTTCCTCACATCAATAAAATCAGAGGTCTGGACCTGGTCCACTCTTTTTTTTTGGTGAGGCAATTGGGGTTAAGTGACTTGCCCAGGTTCACACAGCTAGTAAGTGTTAAGTGTCTGAGGCCGGATTTGAACTCAGGTACTCCTGACTCCAGGGCTGGTGCTCTATCCACTGCGCCACCTAGCTGCCCCCTGGTCCACTCTTCAACATTTTATGGTGGGTAAAAAACTTATTGTTGTATTCCTTAAACACGAGAAAAAGCAATCAAACTATTGTCCAAGGCTAAGGAAACAGCAATTAGTACATCATTTTTTAATAAACAAATAATATTGATAATAAAGCACATTTGAATCCTTGGGTAGTGATTCTACAATCCTAGGGTGATTGATACAAATGTGCCTTTTTTTTGCAATGTAAGTGAAAATGAAGAACTATGTATATAATTAATTTTGGTAAAAAGAATTTGTATTTTACACATAAAAAGAACTTGTCATTTAAAGCAATAATATGTTGAAATAATTTTTAAATCACAGAATCCTTTCGTAAAAGTAAATAGTAACTTTCCTGCTGTAAATCAACACACACACACACACACACACATTGACTTGGTTTAATTTATTTTGTTTGTTTGTTTTTGCAGGGCAACAAGGGTTAAGTGACTTGCCTGGGGTCACACAGCTAGTAGGTGTCAAGTGTCTGAGCCTGGATTTGAACTCAGGTCCTCCTGAATCCAAGGCTGGTGTTTTATCCACTGTACCACCTAACTGCCCCTTACTTGGTTTAATTTTATCAATGATCACATTGTCTAGTGAATAAGAGATATGTGTTTCAATAATATCCAGAATAATTTAACAGTACTGGAATGACAACATTCATACCAGCAACATATTATGCTTTTTTCTTTTTCTTTTTTTGCGGGGCAATGAGGATTAAGTGACTTGCCCAGGGTCACACAGCTAGTAAATGTGGTGAGGTACCTCACAGTAAATTGCTGATCTGCATCAGCAGAGAAGGTCCCTTAATACTGATGAAATCACAAGTCAGAATAAAAAGTTATATGGACATATGTAATACATACATGCAGAAAATATTTATAAGGAATCAATATGAAACACATTCAGATTATTTTTTAGGAAGAGTCCTTCTTTCCTCCCTCCCTTCCTTAACAGAAACTTAGCTTGGAAAAGTCATAAGATGTGCTATAAAAGTCTGGTGTACATCTCTTTGTCATTAGGTTTCCAAACTAGAATGCTTCCCCCAAAACACTGTTTTGGAAGTTTAAAGACAATTCTTTTTTTTAAAGCTTTTTAGGAAGATCTCCCTGCTTTTATTTAATTTTTAAATTTCAATTTTATTCTATTATAATTTTTGAATTCTCTCCCTCCTACTTGCCCCAACCTCTGAGAAGGCAAGGAAAGCAAAACTTGTCATAAATATGATTAATTGGACAAAATGAATGCCCACACTAGTAATATCCAAAGAAACAAAGAAAAGAAAACAATACTTCAATCTGTACTCTGAGATCATCAGCTCTCTATCTGGAGGTGGATAGTATGTTTCATTGAGAGTCCTTTGAATTGTGGCTGGTCAATGGAGATTATGTAATAAATTTATGGACTCTGGTCATCAATTACAGTAGTCACTAGACTACAACTATCTCATATAGCTATTGATAGGTTATATATCTGCTTCTGTAAATTGCCTATTCATATCTTTTGGCCATTTATCAGTTGTACAATGGCTCTGATTCGCCATACTTTTAGAAACCTACAACTCTTGCTTCCCTCATTTAATAATCTGTTACCTAGAATGTGAATCTGTTTGGTTCCAAGTATTAATTACTCCATTGTTTCTGAAAAAAAAAATTAGAAGTAATATATTGTAAGTACTTACTTAGTCTCCTTAAAAACTAATGTTATGCATGATTATACATATATAACCTATATCTTATTGCTTGCCATCTTGGGAAAGAGAAAAATTTGGAACTTAAAATCTTTTTTTTTTTTATTAAAATGCTTATTACATTCATTCATTCATTCATTCATTCATTCATTCATTCATTCATTTATTTATTTTTAGTGAGGCAATTGGGGTTAAGTGACTTGCCCAGGGTCACACAGCTAGTAAGTGTTAAGTGTCTGAGGCCGGATTTGAACTCAGGTACTCCTGACTCCAGGGCCAGTGCTCTATCCACTGCGCCACCTAGCTGCCCCGGAACTCAAAATCTTACAGAAATTATTATTGAAAAAACCCTACTATTGCTTATTAAAAATAAAATTAAAAAATGAAAATGTAAAACTAACATTTTGATATAGTAAAAGCAGACAAATATATTTTCATAATATAACTGGCCCTTTGCTATGCAAAACAAAATGAAAACTACTAAGATACCATATATTTGGGGCAGCTAGGTGGCACAGTGGATAAAGCACCGGCCCTGGATTCAGGAGAACCTGAGTTCAAATCCAGCTTCAGACACTTAACTCTAGCTGTGTGACCCTGGGCAAGTCACTTAATCCTCATTGCCCCGCAAAACAAACAAACAAAAAAACCCCAAACAAACCCAAAGATACCATATATTCCATTCTGAGTTAAGACTAAGTTAAGTTTTATGTCACAATCAGTTAAAAAAATTAAACTCATTACATATTCAAACCATGGTATTTCATATAAAACCACAAGTCACGACAAAAACATGAAAAGCTTATAGACTTTAGATTGGAGGATGCCAATACACCAATTTTTACCTTTCAAAACATTTATAGCTCACTTTGATAACATATTTATTTGTTTCTTAATTATTTCTTACCCGTGATGCATCTCCCTCCTGCTTAATCATATCCATCCCAGGCAGCTGGTTTGGAAAAAGATTGCCTCCCCTCATAGCAGGGTCATTAACCTAAAGGTAACAAGACAGTCAAGTAACTGAATTTAGATGTGTGTGTCTCTAAGTGAGGATTTCACAGAACTTTCTTTTCCAGAATACGAATATTAAAGTGAGCATATGTAACAGTCTTCTGGGAATCCCTTTTCTCACACACAGACACCCCTCCTAAAAGAATTCAACTTTTAAAATTCTGAAAAAATATTTATCAGACAACAAATTGATGCCTTATTGCTTCTCTGGTAAAATACCGTTTATAAAACCAATGTCACAGTCACCTTATTTGATCCTCACACTAGTCCTGTGGAGTATGGTGGGGCGGGTGTTGTTATTTCCATTTTACAGAGAAGGAAACCAAGATGCAAGAGATTAGCAATAGACAAGACAGCTAGTTAGTGGAAGAGCTGGGAATGAAACCCAGGTATCAGAGGCTCTTTTTCACGTTATATTAAGTTCACTTTGCAGCTGGCTCTAACTAGATTGGTGACTCATGTCTGAGACCCTAAAGTCACCTGTTGGGCCTTGTTATCTGCAACACTTATGGAAGTTATTCATTACCAAGTACAAGTAAGTGTGAAAAAAAAAAAGCACAAAACTAAAATTTCCCTGTCTATTCTATTCTAACAAAAGCTGTTGTTTATTAGCATTTGGAAAAACTGTCTAAATGCTAATTAATACTCAGAGTTTGGTAACTTTTAGGGCATTCACATTAATTTTGATTGTGAGCAGCAGTTAAAATACAGAGGATCTGAAACTAATTTGTACCACTGACAGTCTTTTAAATTCCTTTCTGAACTACTTGTATGCTGGTCTACTTGAGGGGGTATTTCCAGAGGCCTGCTTCTTAGAAATTCACATTTCTTCAAGTTCTGTCAGCTTAAATCACTTATCTAAATAAGTTTTTTCATTCAATAGACATTTATTAAGCATACACACACAGCACTGTATTGGGCAAACATGTTCCTTGTTCTCAAAGAGCTTCTAGTGGAGCATGATGGGCTGAGGGTGCAACAGGACACATGCATTGCAACACTGCTCATGATTTCATGACTCAATTTCTCCATGTACAAAATGAGAATCAGAGTCCTCGTCATGTGAATAGTGTGAGACTCAGTGACGTAATCTTTGCCTGTTGAATTCCACCCCAAACCTTTAAAATAATTCTCTTCAAGTAAGTTTTCCCTGATCCCCCAGGGTCAATAATGACCTTCTACTTCATACTTCACACAGCAACTCTTTAAAGCACTTATCATATAGTACATATTATCATATACTTGACAATTAGACAAGTTCCAGAAAGGCAGGGATTATTTCATTTAAGTTTTCTATATCTATCAGGGTCTAGCACAGTGCTTTGCATATAATAGGCACTTAGTAACTTGAATGAAGTTAAATTTTTTTAAAAAAAATTATTTTGGTTATAAAATTGCAAATGGTCTTCAGCAGTTTTCTAACCTCAACCAAGTTTTCCTTGCTCTCCAGAATGCCTCCAATATGTCAATAGTTTTTGTAAGCAATGTTAAACTAAGCAAAACATAATTTTAAGCAGACATTTGCTGAAAAGGGAAATCCTATTTGTTACTCCCAAGTCAAATTGAAATATTTTTGTATTATCTCTACCACTATTTCTATCAGAGAACTAATACAGAGTAAAGTGAGCAGAACTAGGAGAACGATATATACAATGACATTAACATTATAGAGAACAACAACTTTGAATGACTTTAGAACTTTAGAAGCAGCAAAGAAGCACAAGTCCAGAGAAGGCTGAAGATTAATTATGTCACCTACTTCCTGTCAGAGAAGTAATGGACTTAAAATGAAGAATGAAACATACAGCTGGGTACAAGGCCAATATTGGTATTTATTATGAGGGTTGTCATAGTTTGGAAAATTCTCTTTTTTTAACTGAGAGTATTCTTTTAGGATACTTCCTAAAATAATAATGAAAGTAACCAGAAATTTAAGAATGATTTTTAAAAGATTCTTCAGCAGACATAGATAATTTGCATATGTTCATTTAATCATTAACAAGCATTTCTGCTAGCCTCACTGAAGGGTAAAACACATACTCTTCAAATATGCTTGGAACTCAGCAGTAGACACTGTGTGTCTATAAGATGTATTTCTTTTTTGTTTGTTTCTTGTGGGGCAATGGGGGTTAAGTGACTTGCCCAGGGTCACACAGCTAGTAAATGTCAAGTGTCTGAGGCTGGATTTGAACTCAGGTCCTCCTGAATCCAGGGCCGGTGCTTTATCCACTGTGCCACCTAGCTGCCCCTATAAGATGTATTTCTAAGAGAACTAGACAAAGCTGACATTGAAGCAAATCTCTGCTGCTGCTATTTCTCCTTCAGTGCTCACCTGCTCAGGACCCATGGAGGACAACCCTGACGTAGGCACAGAGGTCACTGAGGTCATGCTGATCTGTCCTGTCATCTGATTCATGTTGTTCATACCACTTGTATTGGTCGCCATGGAGACACTGATGTTCATATTGTTATTGTACATGCTGGTGTTTGCTTGTTGTCCAAAGTGTGGTGGGGACTGTTGTGAAAACATGCTGAAAAGATGAATAAGATTGAGATGATCATGCATACACACAAATAAAAGTGCTAATAGAAATTTGGCTACAAGACTTTAAAAATACACTTTTCTTAGGCATTCATCAGTTTTGCAGAAAGTGATTTATGGACTTATTTCAATGAGAAGGGGGCAGAGGGACATGTAAGGTGCTAGGAGGGCACTTTATGAAGCTCAAACCACAGCTGTTCTTTTTCACAGACCTTCCTTGGAGCTTAGGGGTGGTCACAGGGTGGCATTTACTTTGAGTATACAGGTTTTAACTGTTTTTGTATCTGTGCTGGAATGCTTTGTAAAAATCACAAAAAGACTGACTACATCTTGGTCTTCCTTTTCTACAGGTGCCTCAATTATTAACAGATGGAAAATAAATGCCATTTTACAGCCTCTTGTTTTTTCAAGTTTACTCTGTAAAAAATGGTACTGAATAAATAAATTAACAGTGAAGAAGGCTACAATATACTGATCTCATTCTGGCTAAGTTCAGGTTTGTGTAAAGTAATCTTGGCTCTAGAGAAAGCAACACAGAGTGAAGTGAAGAGAAAGTTATGGTGAATAAACTGTGACAAAAGCATAACTAAAAATAACAATAAACAAGACTAGCTACCTTATGACCAACTATCTCCTATACACTGTTTAAACTGAATGATGGACATAGAGATAGAACATCAATTTTATCCTTTTACCTGTTTCCACCCATATTTCCCTGTGCCCACCCATTCATCTCTGAAGAGGACTGATAGGCAGGGTTGGCCTGAGACTGCTGGATCATGGGACTCTGGGTATGTGCCATTCTAGGTGACATCAAGGGACTCTGGGGAGTTGTTGCCCCAGTGAAGCCTGGGTCAGGCTGCTGACTTATTCCTGGAAAGGAAAAGAGAGTAAGCAGATAGTCAGTCATGCTATGTTGGGTGGGGGAAAAAAAAAAGAACATTTCCAATTAAATGCTTATATATAATTACATTCAAGTGTCTGATAATACTGTGGCTAATTACATATCCTTAATAAAAGGCTGCAGAATGACATTAAGGAACTCAGAAAAAACTCCAACTCTGACATTTCTATTTTGTAGAAGTTAAAGAAGCAGTACTAAGTTATTACATTAACCACAAAGGGCAGATTTAGACAAAAGAAAACAAAATACTTCCTTGCCATTTGCCCTGTCTAACCTTGTCTTAAGACTGTAGTTAGCTTCAGTGGATAAAAGAGCCTAAATTGCATTCTCATCATATCTATTTAGACACATTCAGGTTGGTTTGCGTTTAATTAATAATCAAATCTTAGAACCTAGATTGTATATTCATTTGCAATTGTGGGGGAAAAAACAAAATTACTCCTAAAAGTAACCCCAAGAAACATGTACATATATTAAGGAACATTAAAGGATGATATATATATATACACACACACATACACATTCCTCTCCATGACCTGAAAAGTGAACTCTTCTTTATTAACTGCATAGCACTATATACATTTAAGTTACTACTATTACTACCCAGTTATGAGAAGGATTTGTGATTTCATCAGCTTGGGAAACTGCAGATGTAGAAAGTTCTTCCATAAATGCAGATCTCAACCTGCTGATGTTCTAGGGAGCTTTGTAGGGCATCCAGATTAAGTGACTGACTCAGGGTCACACAGCTACCAAATGTCAAAAACATCATTTCACTGTAGCAGTCTGTGGCCTATCCCATAAAATTTCAATACATAGCTACGGATGAACTGAAAAAAAAAACTTTTTTTTTTGGTTTGCTTTTGCTTTTAAATATAGCTACCCTATGCCCAGCAGTGGGCATTTTTAGCCACACATGTGAAAAACCATCAATGAATTAAATGATTTTCCTGTATGTAAACAGACACATTTATCATTACAGGATACTCACAACTTCAGTGTGTATACATATCTATATATAATTATTTAAAAACAACTATTCATGAAAAACTTGTTTTATCTTTATTATAATGGCTTGTTTTGACACTTGGGTAAAACTTGAGAAAAAGAAAGAGTTTTGAAAAATATATTCTTGTTCTTCTGGTTCTATTTAAATGAAAGCAGAGCTAAGACTCTGATTAGATGCTACAGAATCATCATACAAAGAAGGAAGTTGGGGTTCTCAGAACCTGGTACTAAGGACAGTATATTAGAAGGGAAATAGGAGAAGTTTTAATATTAGGTTAATCAAATTCATGCCCAGCACATTAGTACAACATGCATTTATAATTAGTAACTAAATCAGTTATAAAATGAGATCAAGATTATGCAGTAAAAACAAAAACTTAAAAATGTCTTTTTGTCCCTATAATGAATCTTAAACTTTGTAAACACAAAGAATGATTACAGATAGTTCTGGCATACTCTAGGAAAAAGATCATTAAAAAAAAAATTCAATATAATCAGCTAATTCTGTCAATAATTAAACTGTTAATTTAACATTAATACATGCATACAAAGTATTAATATTTATAACATTACATATTTGACAACTAATCTCTTGAGAATGATGCTCAAAATCAAATCAATATTAAGACCTTCTATAGTGTTTATATATGGTAGCACCCAATAACTCTAATTTATGAAAGATTTGAGTATACCCATAATACCTTATTTGTGAGAAATTAGTTTTTTTCTCTATTGCATATAGTTGTAGAAATATATTGATTTGTTTGAGTCAGACCCCAGAGACATTAAAAATATATTTACTTGTGTAAAGACACAGCCAGACATAGAAATTATAAACACTATATTTACACACATACACTCATCCATGTACACACACACACACACATACATACACATACACACACACATACACACACGCATACACACAGTGTACACACACTTACTTCGGTCATTCTTAAAGTAAGACCTGCACTCAGAGAAAAGGTGGTACCTGAGCTGGGAAACTGGAAGGTATTGTGCTGCATTTGGGGACTCATGACAGGCCCAAACTGTCCTCCCATGTTTCCCATCATTCCCTGGTTAGCCAGATTCATCTGGGAGCCATGCAAGGAGCTGTGAGAGAGGAGCTGTGACCCAGGACTGGGGGACACTGGGGAGAAAGGACTGGTGAAAGGTGGTGGGGATGTAAGTCCAGTACCGTAGTTTGGAGGAAATGGAAACTGCTGGGCATTTGCCTGGGGAATCCTGGGGTTGCTCATGGTTGCTGGTATGCCACCAGAGGCTACCATACTTGGTGTCATATTCAACCCTTGTCCTCGCATCATCAGAGTTCGTTGCTGAACTTGCTGCTGCTGATGCATTTGTCTTTGCCGTAGGTGTTGATTCAGGATCTCTCTCTGTCTTTGGGCCAGCATCTGTGCATTAATAGGTCCCTAAAACAAGGGGAAGTGGTAAAGATTGGGGATAGGCACAAAACCATCAAAATCCATATATACCAAATACTAGATGTGACACTAGATGTGAAGCAGATCCTCTAAACTGTCTCAAGTCAAATCACAGAAGTGGTAAAGAAAGCCAGCATTCTGATCCAAGTTCCACAGAAATAATGATCACAGTGAAGTCTTGTATAATATGCCCTGCTGCGGAACAGAATAGTTACCAGAAGTACCACATGAACCTCAAGAGAACATGGTCTCATGAATAGTAAGAATTTCTCCGATGAACCTTGATGATGGCAGTTTAGTGCCTCACCATAACATTTTAAGGTCTTAAAAGAGTGAACGATTGGGCCTTTAATACTACTGTGTTCTCCCAGACAGGTCCCTAAAAGCAGAGGTGAGACAGAGGGAGGAGGCAGAGAGAAGAGAGGAGATGACAGGAGGGACGAACATAAGGAAAGGAATTAGAATGGAATAGAAAGGGAATAGAACAAATGGTGATAGCCAGAGGAGGGACGAGGCATAAGGAATAGGTGTAGGCGGCTAAATGGGTCCTAACTATGGCATTAGGGATTTTGTTTATATTGGAGAAGATAAATTCTGTAGCAATTAGGAGAATGGGAAAGCAAGTGATGGGAGGATAACCAGATGATATTACACATCCAGTGTGGTCAATTTTCATATCCCATGACTTAACAGGTTACTATGCCCAGGATATCAAAGAGGAAGAGTTGGTCAACATAGTTAGGGACAAAATAGGTAAGTATTAAAACAGAAGAATTTTGTAGCTTCCGCTCCCTCACCTGTGTTGGTACTCCAGGCCTCAGGGTCAGGTTCATATTGGAGACATTGTTGATTTGATTCATAAGTGGCTGGCGATTCTAAATGCACACATATACCAAACATAAAAAGTTGGAAAGAATACATTTTATTTCAGCCCTGTTAAAAAATTTGCAAGCTGCAGGCAGGGTGCAAGCTTTAAAATAGGGTCTAAAATTAAAATTGTGTTATTGGCAGTTGAACTCTCTCTCTTAGGATTCTTAATCCTTGAGTTTCCACACTGCTTACAATTCAGAAGGTATTTTGGAATATTTGATGATTAGAAATATTCAGTAATTCAAAGTATTCAAGTGGGAGGGGAAGAAGGTGATTAGAAAAAGTGGCCAAGGGTAGAAGATAAGGTCTAACAAATACATTAAAAATGAGACTTGGATTTTACTCTGCTACAGAAAATGCTACCCTTTTGACGGTAAGTAGTAAGTCATATATAGTAAAAAGAAACATTCTCCTGTACTAAGTATCATGTGAAGTTATATACACATTTGCTTTATCATATGGTACATCCTGTTACTTATCAGTAAGCAATGGCCATATGAATCCTGAAGTGGGATTTTTTTTTTTTTAAAGAGGAACACCTTCTCCTGAGCCTCAAACTATGCCATGAACTGGGACTAAGCCAGAAAGGAAAAGATGGAAGAGAGAGAAGAGAAGAAAAGCAAAGTGGGTAGAAGATGGGGAACTGTTGTTAGGGCCCACTGGAGTACTTTTCACTTGTTCCGAAGTGGGCGGATACTGAGGCCCTTCAATGCCAGCCACCTCGAGTTTAGATGTATCACATATACGCAAAATAAAGTAACACACCTGCTGTGCTTGGAGCCTATGTTGGAGTTGAAGTCTCAGCTGATTGGGCTGGTTTTGTACTATGCCAGTTGGCCTAAGGCCCGGTCTAGGTTGCATACGTAGTGTGGCATAACTTGGTCGCTGTCCAAGTGTGTGAAAGTTGGGATCTTGCATGGGTGTATAGCTACCCGGCGCCATTTGAGCCTGAGATGCATACTGTTGAGGAAAAACTGGGGGTTTCTGCTCAATGATGAGGCTGGATTCTTGACTTGAGAATGGCTCTGGATCTACAGCTTGGCTCTATGAAGAAATCCAAATAATCATTTTTAACAAGCACCTGAAAACAATAGCCAAATAACTTAAGCACATTTTCTCTTGATACTACTGACTCTGAGATATTTATACAAACTTCTAAACCCCATCTGTACATGGAGATGACCTATGTTCTTTAAGGCCATGCCAAGGAGAAAGCAAGTTCTGGCAGGTCTTACCAAACTGAAAGAATATGAGTAGAAGGCCTTGAAGAAAGGCTGTCCACAAGACTGGCAATGTTTTTAGCCACAGCAATTCATGTAGTTAGGTTGTAAATAGTTGGTCCTTGCCGTGCTGAAGCATATTTATGTAATATTTGCTCCAGGGGGTTAAATCTAATCTTTCTCCAAGAGATTAATTTTTGTTTTACTGAAAAATCTTTCCTTTCTGATTCTATAAATTAGGGATTCATTTGGATTAATACTACTTCTTTTAGGATGAACTTATTCCTCGGAAGAAGTAGCATAACCCAAGTTTAACGGGAAGACTAGAACAAATTTAGTTGTGAGATGAGGAATTCTAGATCGCTAGAGCAGAATAATGGGTTTCTAGAGGGCAGGGGAGCTAAGTGAAGGGACACATTTGGCATACTTTGCAATTGCTCCCATTGGCTGCTGGGGAGCCAATGAAAATGATCTGTTTGACCTGACTACCCATCTGTCTTGCCAATAAGAAAGAAGAGGTGGTATGGCCTACCCTTGCTTTCTATTATGGGAACATAATGTTTAACCCCAATGCTCAGAGTATAGCATTTTTTGAACCAAAAACTTTAACACATGATTTAACAAAGCATAATTCTTTTGTAAAGCCTCTCTTTGTAGTTTACTGTATACTTTCTTTACTTGATGCGGTGAACTTTATTTGAAATTGATGTGAACAGCTCTCTACATATTTTGGTAATAAAGAATAAAGCAAGATCTGCTTTGGCTTCATTCCAGTCAGTATGTGATTTTTTTTCCCAGTCAGTATATGATTTATGTCTCTTAAGTCAAAATTTCCAGAGGCAGGTAATATTTTGGGCTGTATGAAATTACTGGCCTAACATCCCCTAACATTTTGTTGTTGTTGTTGTTGGCTGTTAAACTACTCTTTTCTTTTACTGATTAATACTACCTCTCCCCCATGCTTTTATTTTCCCGCTTCTGTCCTCCCCTTCCATTGTTTTTTTTAAATTTAGAATTGTTATTTCCCAAATTCCAAATTCTCTTCCTCCCTCCCTCCCCACCCCCCTCAAGAACTTTTTATCCCCCTTAAGAACTTAAGCAATTCAATATAAGTTACACATAAGTAGTCATGCAAAACATTTCCACATTGGCCAGGATGTGAAGGAAAACAGACAAAAACAAAACTTCAGATAAAGGAATAAAAAAACTATGCTTCAATCTGTATTCAGATACCATCAGTTCTTTCTCTGTAGATGGGTATCTACTAACATTTTAATGATAATGACAATTACTGTTACATAATAAAGCATCATCCAATTAATTTTGTGATAGCTCATATCACAGTAGCCTCTTCACGGCACGGAGATGACTTTTGGCTCTTAAGGGTTTTTCCAGAAGAGAAGCATAAACTCTGGAAGATTCTACCATTTTAGAAAAGCTTTGGTTTTGAGAGCCTGAGTCTTGTCTGAGACCAACCTGGGTAAGAAGAGAGAGGTTTCTCACTAGTAAGATGGCCACAAGGTAAAGAATTATTTGCAACGACAACTCAAGAAACAAAGGAAATACAAAATGGTCTTCGACTGTGGGTCCTCTTTTTGCTTCTGCATAAAGATGGTAGAGGTACTGAAAAGGTGACAGGGAATGCAAAGAATCACACAGTTTTTAGGTTATCTGTAAACATTAACTGAACTAAAGGTGTGCTAACTTTAAGACCTCTATTCAATTGCCAGTGAACTGACCACTATTCACGGACTGAGTCATAGTAATGCTGAATAAACTGTAGCTTAAAAAGAAGAAAAGGATGTTTCCAGGTTTTTGATTTAGATAATAACTCATATGTTAGATGTTATACAGGATAATTAAAAAGTAATATATGGCCTATGTGGTAAAATATGAAAGTTTTTAACAGTCGGTTAGGATAACTGAAAGACGCCAGTTTTTCAAGGACCACCCTTTTGGGGAGGAGATGAACAGTCCGCCTGCTGCGCATGTCAGACTGCCTGCCGGGTACAGTCCGCCTGCTGTGCATGTCAGACTGCCTGCCGGGTACAGTCCGCCTGCTGCGCATGTCAGACTGCCTGCCGGGTTTTTTGACTTCCGGGGTGGAGAGAACGGGAGTAGCCTTTTTGCCGGCTTGGCGGGACTCCTGGCGGTGCGGCACAGACGGTCTGACTCACTCCAAAGGTGGCCTAAATCGGTTTGGTGAGTTTTTATAAGGAATATAGACTAAGCCTAGATTTAAGACGATTTGTACTGTATTTCTATTTTCCTATCCTTCTAATCAACAACACCTTATATACAATAAAGGCTCTATCTAGAAAACCAGAAGCTTCTTCCATTTACTAGTCTGGGAGATAAATTAAGGGAAGGGTTAAGTAGGGGAGATTTATGATCTAATATCCAATTTTAAATCTCACACCTAATGAAGAAAGGATGGCCTTGGCATCAAGAAAACGTAAATCCAATTCTTGCCTATGAGAGAGAAAAACAATTTGCCAATATGTACCAGTTCATTTTTACATTAGAAATATCTTACATTTATTATGATCATAGACTCAGGCCATAACCAAGAAAAAGGGAGGAAAATATCACTAACTAGGCCCTCATTTAGTTCAGTAAAATTTCCCTAAATCATTTGGAGCATATACATTTAATATATCTAATATTGGTTTATTGTCAATGATTCCTTTCAGCAAATATAGCTTCTTTGTTTATATCTTTTTACATATTGAATTTTTGTTTTTGTTTTGCATGATAGTATGACTGTAACTTCTGCTTATTTAGATGCACGGCAAATTTTGTATTAGTCCCTCATTTTTTTTCCTCTTTATGACTTTGCTTTCTAGATATACAGATAGGATGGAATAGGTAGATAAAACTTCATATCTGCTTGGGACTTGATGGTTTACTTAGAAAGGACAATAACTTTGGCACATAGTCTACAAAATAAACTTTCAAAAATAAACATTTTTATACAACAGAAAAATCCAAGAGGTCATAATAGAAACTGAAATCCCACTCCAAATAACTAAAAAATGTTTAAGATACTTGGATACTAACCTATCAAAGCTAAAAACTGTAATGTTTGCATAGATTCAATTACAAAGTGCTCCTCAAAGACTTAATATCTGAATATTTAGAGCTGAAGGCACTGGCTAGATTTAGGCCAATATCTTATGTCATATTTGACAACAAATTTTTATTTATTTATTCATTTATTTTTTATAGCAAATTAAAAATGGATTTCTGACCTTAATATTAATGATCACACCGTAAGAAAACTAGATGAGAAGCAGATCATATACCTTTCATATTTGTAATAATAGATTGAGGCAATCACAAAAGGTAAGATCCATCTTTATAAAAAAAAAAGCCTAATATTCAACACAGGAAAAATTAAATGGATTAAACATTTCTATGATAACATATAGCTGGGACCAAAACCTACAGTGGTGTGTGAATTACTTGGGAACAGTAATAATTTTAATATGGTTTCATTTTATAACATGCATTTATACTTCTAATGACACGGGCTAATTCATAACATCTGCCCTTGATCAGATGAAATCAGACTAAGCTAGTTTCTCCACTGCAAATTGTCAGTTGAGAGCTGGATTTCATAGCTTATATACGTTTCATACTCTTTTGTTTTTAATTCTGAGGATTTTCAGAACAGATATTGCTCTAAGGAAACGTGCAAAAAATATTGTAGCTCTTAAAAAGCATACTTCAAACATCAATTTTTGTTCTATGGAAATCAATCTTTTTAAGATAATTAAAGGCCACAATGAAATAGGATCAGTTATACTAAGTAAAGGGCAAAGGAAAGCCCAAGACTTAAAACAAAAATGCCAAGAACTGACAAACTATTGTAAAACCAAACCAAACCAAATCAAACCAAAACCCAAGACTTAAAACTAATATCTGTCAGAAAGGTGGCATGTTTTAACCATGGTTGGTCATTGTATTGCTCAGAATTCTGAGATCTTTCAAAATCAAAGTCATTTGTCTTTATAATGTTATTATATAAATTAATCTCTTATTTCTGCTCACATCTCTCTGTATCTGTTCATATCATTCCTCTGAGGCTTCTCAGAAACCATGCCCATTATCATTTTTTACAGCAAAAAAGTATTGTATTACATTCATATGCCATAATTTATTTAGCCATTCCCCCAATTGATGGGCACCATCTTTATCTAGTTTCTAGTTCTTTGTCACCATAGACCTTTCCCTTCTTTTTTTGATTTCTTTGGGGTAAGGACCTAGTACTGGTATTGACTCATTTAGATGAGCAATATGAATATTTTTGGCCTAAGGTACCTCCCCACTGTCAACCAAAAGATAAGTTTCAATTTGTTCAGAATCAGCTCCTGAGCTTTGGGGCTCAACTGAAATCATGACCCTATAACAAGGATTTAGAGTGAGAGGGGATCTTGTGGAGCATCTAGTTCAAATCTTTCATTTTACAGGACCAGGGAGGGGAAGTGACTTGACTGAGGCTGAGCATTCAAACCCAAGTTCTTTTCATTTGACCACATGTTTCTATTACCTTTTGAGGCTCCCCAGAAGTGAGGTGACCTTTTAGGTTATGGAATTACCGGAGCTGATTTGCCACTGTAGCTATTGGTTTTCTAGGCCTGCTTCTACTGTTACACAGACGTAAAAAGGGCCCCATATACTTGTGAAAGTTGTGAAGATGGTCAACTTTTCTATGATATGGGCCTTTTTGTTGAATTACTGGTCTGACTATATATAGGAAAGCATCTTAGAATATTAACAAAAACAGAAAAGAATAGGGATTTTTATTATATAAATTTTAATGCATATAATTTCTCCCAATAAAATAAAGAAAGCCTTATTGTTTAAAGTTATTATTAGTCATGTTTCTGTAATTTAATTTAAAATATAATTTAGATATTTTATAATATTTTATAATATAGGAATAGACTGGGTTTGCTGAACTCATGTGAGAAATAATATAAATAAGTGAGAAAAAGACTAAAATAGCACCTGATGAAGTGACATCAGTTCTGATGAGATAAAGCATTATTTCATTTAGCAGTACAGAGGATCAAGTATTCTAAAGTAAAAATAATGAATATCAAGACAGCAATTCCATATGCTGAATCATTTAAAATCTTAACTAAAAGCAAAGCAAACTAGTAATATAGGAAACATTTAGCTTTTATTTTTCCCCTCTTGATTTATTTTAGGCCATAACTTCAAATCTATAGTAATTTTTTTTCTATTCTGATGTTCTCAATATGAATTAACATATCTTAACTCCCACTTATTTCTGCTGAGCACTGGGAGTTATGCTAAAACTATATATTTTTTTAAGGTTTCCGAAGTCTTGCATGACTGCATCATAACAGACACGAGAGACAGAAGAGGAAATCTGACTTTTTAATTAGCTCTAAGAAATGGATTATACCAAGGAGTTATTTTTTGGTGAAAGTTAATGTAAAAAAAAAAGTTAATGTCTCTGAAAATAAAAATGGTTCAGCAGACAGGTTGAAGGGGAGAAGGTGATGGTGACAGAAAAGGGTGGTGTTTTTTTCTAGCTTTTTCTATAGTAAACCAAAAGTAATTTTTTTACACATCTCATTTACACAATAAGCTGAGTAGGATTTTCGAGAGGCAGTGCTAAAAGCACTCTCCATATTTCCCAACTCACCCCTGGGCAGAGCAATAATAATAAGGGCTGACATTTTTGATAGTGCTTGTGAGAGGTGCATCTCATTTAATGAGCTTCATAACAAACCTGTGAGGGGGGAACTGCAGAGCTAGAGAGCTCTTGCTATCCTGGTTTTACAGGGGTCAGAAAAGTTAAGTGACTTGCCCTATTTTACACACAAACAGGATCTAAAGTTAAGTCTTTCCCACTCCAAATCTAGCAATCTATTTCATGCTGCCAAGCTGCTTCACTAAATACAAAATAATAAAATAATGTTTTCTGCATTTCTTTCTCTGGGGAGTGGGAAAAAGGGCAGTTCTATATCCAATATACAGCATTATTGTTGTCGTTTGTTCTTCATTTCTCAAAGAGGACCATGACATTGGGGTGATGTCATGACTTGAAGTGAAGTGGATTTTAAGGGAGGGAGGGCTGTGCAAGGTCTATAACCTCACTCTCTCCTCCAGAGCCATCTGTGTCCAGTGGCAAGATATATATCAGGAAGACTGGAGACGGCCCCAGATGTTTTTAAGGCAATTGGGGTTAGGTGACTTTCCCAGGGTCACAGAGCTAGTAAGTGTCTGAGGTGAGATTTGAACTCAGGTCCTCCTGACTCCAGGGACAGTGCTCTATCCAGGGCACCACCTAGCAACAATGGAGGAACTGAGAACCTTTTAAAGCCATGTCTGTGGAGACTTAAGCACAAGCTAGCTTCATTCAGATATTTCCAGAGGAGAACTGGGTGGGCACACGAGCCAGAGTTTTTGAGACTTGTCCTGTCACTTCATGGTGAAGATTCTTTCAGCAGGGCCACGTGCTTGAAGTCAACACAGAGATGCTCCTTCCTTCTTGCCCTCATGCTCTATTAACCACTCTAGTGCTACTGTGATAAACAAAACCGCCCCTGGAAAGAAATGCTGTACTTAGGTTTACTCAAGAGTCATCCCCTCATCTTCACTTTATCTGTATACACCTTTCTCAGGGATTTATAGAGTTCTACACACTCATGGTATCATCCTAAGGGGCTTGGAGATCCGTGAAGGAAAATTTTTTAAAGAATCCAACTAGAGACTCTTTAGTTTTGTGACACATTTAGTCCTGAAAGGTCTTGAATATCTTTGTACTCTATATTCTCCAAAAGACTAGTCAATTTATTCAGAAGCTGCTATGTGCAGAACACTGCACTAGGTAATAACTAAATGTGAATTACTGATTGTGAAGACAGTACAGTTTATAGAAAGTTTGCTTTCTTTTTAGAAACTATACATAAAAATGACATAAAGACAAAAGAATGGCCAGGGAATATAAAAAATGCTATCAATTTCTGGGGCTGATAGTCATCACAATTTTTTCTTGATCCTCCATACTTGCTTTTCCACCTTCAAAAGGACTGTTCCATTATTCCTGTTGACTTCATGGAAATAGTCAGTGTTGGAAGGGCTGAGTATTAAACACATTAAGTAAGTCTTTCAAGGTTTTTCTGAGAGCATCCTGCTCATTGTTTCTTACAGCACAATAGTGTTCCATCATAATCACATACCACAATTTGTTCAGCCATTCCCCAATTGATGGACATTCCCTTCATTTTGAATTCTTTGCCACCAGAAAAGAGCTGCTGTATTTTTTTTTTTTTAGGCTGGGCAATGGGGGTTAAATGACTTGCCCAGGGTCACACAGCTAGTAAGTGTCAAGTGTCTGAGGCCAGATTTGAACTCAGGTCTTCCTGAATCCAAGGCCAGTGCTATTATCCACTGCGCCACCTAGCTGCCCCCGTACTATAAGTATTTTTGTACATACAGATAATTTTCCTTTTTGTTTTTTATCTCTTTTTGGATTCCAACCTAGTAGTGGTATTGCTAGGTCAAAGAGTGTATGATAAACACTGTTGGAAGACCTGTGAACTGGTCTAACATTTATGAAAAAGAATTTGTGGCTATGCTAGAAAAATGAGTAATGGTTCATATCCTTTGATCAAGCCCATATTCCAAAGAGGTCAAAGAAAGAGAGAAAGGTCTATACATATCACTTGTAGCAGCTTTTTTTTAAACAGTAAAAAACTGGGGAAAAAGTAGGTGCCCAGTGGCTAACCAAACTCATGGAATGTTTTGCTTTTTTTTTTCTTTGAGGATTCCAAGTTTTCCTTTCTGAAGAGGGCAAACTCAAAGCTAGTTGAACATAAGTTTTAACTGGCATTCCTCTATTAGGATAACAGTACTTTGCATGAATGAAAATGTTGAGAACCCAACTTTACTCAGCAATTATTTTTTGAGAGTCTATCTCCCTACTTCACTCAGGTTAGAAGTACAGCAGCCACTCCTAAGCCCTATCCCACTGTGAATCAGCAGAAAACCTTCACCTTTCCATGGAATGTTTCTGTGCTCTAAATAATGAAAATGAGGAAGTCAGAGAAACTTGGGAAATTTGTATGACAAGTACAAAAACGTATAATAAAGGGAAAGATATGCAACATTACCACAATTATATGTGAGACTCAGGTTAATGCAATGATTTTGTTTCCAGAGGACTAAAAATAAAACACAGCACTCTCCTCTTTGTGGAAAAGTGTTAAACTACAAGTACAGAAAGAACGAGGCATGTGCTGACACTTTAATATATCTGTTTTGCTTAACAATACTTTTTGTAACAAAGAGACAGGTACTTGGAAATGACAGCAATGGAAAAAGGAATACATCAATAAAATACTTTTTGAGAAAGAATGAAGGGCTAGCTTTTTTGGCCTACATTAAATATCTTCCCTTGTCTTCAATTATGCCAAGAGATGAATTTCAAGAAATCTTTTCCAATTAAAATTGATATGAAAAGTTGAACTGAAAAGTACTTGAACCAAAATAAAATAAATAGTTTAGATTCTACATCAGGACAACCTCTTAAGCAATTAAAGACAATGCACGTACCTGGCTAACTAGTTCAGGTATTCCCAAGGCTCGGTCGATTTCTTCAAGGCCATCAAAATTCCGTAATGCCAAATAGAGTTGATCCAGGAGAGTTCCCTCATCACTTGGTGATTCTGAAGCAGGATGTGGACACAGCAAATCATCTGGAGAAGTACCAAATGGTTGCCTAAAAAGGGTCAAATATAACAGTGGTCAAGAACTGCTCAAAGGACTGCATCTGCTGCACTGAAGCATAAGTATCAATGAACCTAAGCCACCTTCAAGGCAGCCAATTGTTCTAAGTAAACCATTTCACCAGTGGATGTAGATTAGAAAGAGTTTGTAAGATTTTTACTTATGTCTTTTAAAAATATACTTTTTGTTAATGGAATAAAATTCAACAAGTTCTCTGAACTGTGAGAGAAGAAACTAACTAATCTAAAAGGTTTATTTGATCTTTAACTATATGATTCAGATTGGAGCAATGATGACCAAGCTGGGAATGTAAAATGTAGGGTTATTATTGAGCAAAAGAAGTATATTCTAAATCTTTTGAAAACTAAATGTTTGCTTATAAGAAGTTCTACTCTAGAATTCCTGGGCTAAATCCAAGGGAAAAATAATACACAAATATGCTAACCCTATTTGGTTGTTGTTTTTTTTTTTGCAGGGCAATGAGGGTTAAGTGACTTGCCTAGGGTCACACAGCTAAGTAAGTGTTAAGTGTCTGAGGCCGGATTTGAACTCAGGTCCTCCTGAATCCAGGGCCGGTGCTTTAACCACTGTGCCATCTAGCTGCGCCCCCCCCCCATTTGGTTTTAAAGAACTAAAAGGTGAGAAATTCATTTTATCACTAAAGCTAAAACCCTACAGAAAAGAAAATTCTCTGTAAAAAGCACTTAAAAAAATAACCTTTTAGAGAGTTTCTAAATCCTAGTTTCTTAAACTGTGGGTTGTGACCCTATATGGAATTGTAATTGAATGTGGGGGTTGCGAAAAATTTCTAAGGCAAAAGGGGTCATGAGTGGAAAAAGTTTAAGAAGCCCTGTTCTAAATCAATGCAATGCCAACGACTTAAGTAATGATTCTAGAGTTTTCTTTTCTTATTAGTTTTCAACACTTGTTTTTATAAGTTTTTGAGTTCCAAATTTTTCTCCCTTCCCTTTCCCCTCCTCAAGACAGAAAGAAATCTAATGTAGGTTATATATGTACAATTACATTAAACATATTTCTGCATTAGTCATGCTGTGAAAGAAAAATCAGAACAAAAGGGGAAAACCTCAAAAAAGAAAAAAAACACCAATCTGTAGTCAGATTCCTGTTTGTTTTTTTTCTGGATGTGGAGAGCATTTTCTGTCATGAGTCCTTTGGAATTATCTTGGATCATTTATTTTATTCCTGAGAAAAATCGAGTCCATCACAGTTGATCATCACACAATGTTGCTGTTACTGTATACAATGTTGTCCTGGTTCTGCTCAAGGAGTTTTCTTTTTTTGTTTATTTAGAATTTTATTTTCTAATTATATGTAAAAACGATTTTAACATTCCTTTTTTTTTTGTTTTGTTTTTGTTTTGCAGGGCAGTTGAGGGTTAAGTGACTTGCCCAGGGTCACACAGCTATTAAGTGTCAAGTTTCTGAAGCCATATTTGAATTCAGGTCCTCCTGAATCCAGGGCCTGTGCTTTATCCACTGAGCTACCTAGCTGCCCCCAATATCCATTTTTAAAACTTTGTGTTCCAAATTCTCTTCTTTCCTCTCTCCCACCTCCCCCTTTAAGAAGGCAAGCAACTCAATGTTATACATATGTAGTCATGTAAAACATTTCCATATTAGTCATGTTATAAAAGGAAACTGATAAAAAACTCAAGAAAAACAAAATAAAATAAATTATGCTTCAATCTATATTCAGACACCATCATTTCCTTCTTTGAGGACGAACAGCATTTTTCATCATAAGTCCTTCAGTCTTGGATCATTGTATTGCTGAGAATAGCAAAGTCATTAACAGCTGATCATCTTACAATATTGCTATTACTTTGTACACAGTACATTTCATTTTGCATCAGCTCATGTAAGTCTTCAAGGTTTTTTCTGAGAATATCCTGCTCACTGTTTTTTTTTTAATTATAAAAGTATTTTCTTATTTTCCAGTTACATGTAGAGATAGTTTTCAACATTTGTTTTTGTAAGATTTCTAGTTTCGAATTTTTCTCCCTCCCATCCCCCTTCCCCAAGACAGCAAGTAATCTGATATAGGTTATATATATATATATAATAACATTAAACATATTTCTGCATTAGTCATGTTTGTTTGTTTGTTTGTTTGTTTTTTTAAAGTGAGGCAATTGGGGTTAAGTGACTTGCCCAGGGTCACACAGCTAGTAAGTGTTAAGTGTCTGAGGCTGGATTTGAACTCAGGTACTCCTGAAGCCAGGGCCGATGCTCTATCCACTGCACCACCCAGCTGCCCTGTATTAGTCATGTTATAAGAGAAGAACCAGAGCAAAAGCATCCAAAACAAAAGAAATAGTATGGTTCAATCCGCATCCATATTCCCCAGTTCTTTTTTTTTCTGGATTTGGAGAGCCTTTTTCATCATGAGTCCTTTGGAACTTTCTTGTACCATTGTATTGGTGAGAAGAATCAAGTCTATCACAGTTGAGCAACACATAATGTTGATGATACTATGTACAACGTTCTTCTGGTTCTGCTCATCTCACTCATCCTCAGTTTATGCAAGTCCTTCCAGGTTTCTCTGAACTCCTCCTGCTCATCGTTTCTTACAGCACAATAGAATTCCATTACATTCATATACCACAACCTGTTCAGCCATTCCCCAATTGATGGGCAGCCCCTCAATGTCCAATTCCTTGCCACCACAAAAAGCTGCTCATTGTTTTGTTTTTTTGCAGGGCAATGAGGGTTAAGTGACTTGCCCAGGGTCACACAGCTATTAAGTGTCAAGTGTCTGAGGCTGGATTTGAACTCAGATCCTCCTGAATCCAGGGCCGGTGCTTTATCCACTGTGCTACCAAGCTGCCCCTTCATTGTTTCTTATAGCACAATAGTGTTTCATCATAATCAAATATCACAATTTGTTCAGCTATTCCCCAATTGATGGACATCCCCTCAGTTTTGAATTCTTTGCCACCAGAAAAGAGCTGCTATAAGTATTTTTGTATATACAGGTAATTTTCCTTTTTGTTTTTTAATCTCTTTTTGGATTCCAACCTAGTAGTGGTATTGCTAGGTCAAAGAGTGTATGATAAACATGAAATTTTAAAATGTAAACCTAAGTATATCAAACTCTATTTCCAGGAGAACATAAGGTTCTTGAAAGCAAAGAGACCTTGGTTGCATTCCTACAGCCTGACATAGTGCCTGATACTTAATAGAATTTTAGATCACTTGAGTGTCAATGGCAAAGCATGGTGATATGAGATAGCTAAGGAAGTCACACATAATAAGTACTGAAATGACCAACAAATCTCAATCTGTCACATTAAAAAGAGGGGAGGGGGGGGTCCTTCTCTTTATACTGGATTACTTGAAAAGAAAACAACCCAAAACAGAGACTGTATTTTTACTTAATATGTCTCTAAATCTGTGTCTCCCAAGTTTCAACCTTATACTTCTAGTTGCCTGTTGGGACATCTGTTTTCTAGTTCTGTCATCACTTCAGATGAAATATCTGAGATTAATAATCTAAAACTAATTATTCTCTCTGAACCCAAACCAGCCTATACTATGAACTTTAATCTTTCTCATAGTCACAAAACCTCAGAATCAGGGCTAGTCATCCTTCACATAATCTGTTTGTTTGTTTTTGTTTTGTTTTTTTTTGCAGGCAATGGGGGTTAAGTGACTTGCCCAGGGTCACACAGCTAGTAAGTGTCAAGTGTCTGAGGCCAGATTTGAACTCAGGTACTCCTGAATCCAGGGCCGGTGCTTTATCCACTGTGCCATCTAGCTGCCCCACATAATCTGTTGAAGGAATGATTTAACCCTCCACCCCAACCAAACTGCTTTATTCACTGCTTTGTGTTTGTCGTCTTCTTGGCTTGTGTCTTTCTCCTTTCCTGAGTCTCTGGCTTCCTAACTCAGTGCACTTCCTTCCCAGATATACTTGCCCTCAGTGGCCACTTCTTTTTGGCATGTCTATAGCACTAACTAGAAATGCCATTTGTGCAGCACTTATTGTCCCTCAGTATGTTCCAGGCACTGTGCTAATGAGTGGGCAAAAAAAAAAGGGAAAACAATATCCCTGCCCCACAGGAGCTCACTTTCTAATGGGGGAGAGAATGTTTAACTAGCTGGCTAGCTATAATCTCAGAGGAGAGGCGCCAGAACTAGGTGGTTGGAGAGAAACAGTGAGGGAAAAGGCTTCTGTAGAAGGTGGGATTAAGTCTTGAAGTAGGCCAGGAAAGCTGAAAGGTCCAAGTGGGGAGGAGCAGCATATGCCAGGCAAGAGGGCTAGACAGTACAAAGACATGGTTCTAGGAGAAAGGGTGTTGAGTGTAAGGTGCATCAAATAAACCAGTGTAACAGGATTATAGAGAGCATGGAGGGAAGTAAAATGTAAGAAGACTGAGAAAATAGCAATGAACCAAGTTGTGAAGGGGTTTAAATGACAGACAGAAGATTTTATAGTAGATTCCCTATAGGAAATAAGGAGCCTTTGGAGTTTACCGAGTAACTTGGTCAAAACTATTCAATTTGGCAGCAGAGAGGAGTACGAATTAGAGTGTGAAGAGACTTGACACAAGCAGATAATTAGAAACCTGAAACAGTCTAGGAGAGAGCAAATAAAAGCCTATACTAGGGTGTATCAATCAATAAAAAAAATTTATTAAGCTCCTACTATGTGCCAGGTACTGGGCTAAGCTCTTGAGGATACAAAAAAGAGGCAAAAGGAGCTTACAATTTTTTTGTGTGTGTGAGGCAATTGGGGTTAAGTGACTTGCCTAGGGTCACACAGCTAGTAAGTGTTAAGTGTCTGAGGCCGGATTTGAACTTAGGTACTCCTGACTCCAGGGCTGGTGCTCTATCCACTGCGCCATCTAGCTGCCCCGGGAGCTTACAATTTAAGGGTGAGACAACAAGTAAACAAATATATCCAAAGCAAGCTATATATGAGATAAATAGGAAATCACTGAAAGGGAAGACAATAGAATTAAGAGGGGTTAGGAAAGGACTCTGGTTGAAAGTGAGATTTTAGATAGGATTTAAAGGAAGCTAGTAGGCAGGTGTGAGGGACAGTCAGAGAAAATGTCCAGAGTGGAGAGATGGAATGTCTTGTTTGTTGGAAAAGCCAGAAGGCCAGTGTTGCTGGATCAAAGAGTGTGCATCAGGGAGTAAGATATAAGAAGGAAGACGATATCCGCATCTAGAGAAAGAATTAGTAAATGGCAGAATATATAGAACAATTTTACTTACATAACACACACACACACACACACACACACACACACACACACACACACACACACACACACACACTCCTAATGGTAGCCATGGGGGAAGGAAAAAAAGGTGGAAAAAAGAGAAAGTTACATAATAACTTTATTACATTTATTATTATTATTTTTTTGCAGGGCAACGAGGGTCAAGTGACTTGCCCAGGGTCACATAGCTAGTAAGTGTCAAGTGTCTGAGGCTGGATTTGAACTCAGGTCCTCCTCCAGGGCCAGTTCTTTATCTACTGCGCCACCTAGCTGCCCTAATTTTATTGCATTTTAAAATATTTAAAAGGTATAGGAGGTTGTATAATGGATTTGCAGTTTCATGTACAACCATCTTTTTTCTATTCTACTGTTATGGAAATGCTTGTTTTATTTCTTAAGTTCAGAATAAAATAAATTAAAAAAAAAGACAACTAAAAAAGTAGAAGGGGGCTATAGATTATGAAGGACTCTGAATGCCACAGAGAACATTTTGTATTTGATCCTGGAAGCAACAGGAAGCCACAGAAATTTATTGAGTCAGGGTGGGGGCATAATTAGACCCATGTTTTAAGAAAACCACTTTAGTGGCTAAATGGAGAATGGATTGGAATGTGGAGACTTGGGGCAGGCCAACACACCAACAGCTATTGCAATCCAGGTGTGAGGTGATAAGGGCCTTCACTAGAGTCTTGGCAGTATCAAAGGAGAGAACAGGGTGTATTGGAAAGATGTTGCAAAGTTGAAACCGACAGGCCTTGGAAACAGATTGAATATAGGGAGTGGTGGGGGGAGGAAGAGGTGGAAGTGGCCTCGTGCAGTCAGAGACAGAAGCCCTTGCTTTGGGGTAGATGGAAGATGTCTAGGCCACCCCTTGCCATCTTCTCTCAGGGTATATGCTGGGTGTAGCAGAAAATGAAAGACACCAGGCATGTGGTCTGAGAGCTGGCTCCCCTTCTCACCTGAGAGGGAGGCTGGAGGTGGCAGCAAAAGTGATAGACCTCTTCACTGGGAAGTCCTTTGGGGCAGGCAGAAGAAGCCTTGCCTGGTCCTTGCCTGCCTTCCCTCAGGCGACATCCTGTACTTAGCAGAAGAAGCAAGGAGTGCAGTCTGAGGAGCTCTGGCTCCTGTGTGAGTAGTAGAAAGAAAGGGATGTACATGGAAGAAGCTGCAAAGACAGAAATTAGATCTGATAAAAGATCAGAGATGTAGATAAAGCAGGGGTTATTGTCTGAATGAGGAACTAAGGTAGTGGGCTGCACAGTAATACGAAAATCAGAAGGAGGGAAGGTTTGGGAGGAAAGAAGGGGAAGTCTGAGAACTCCAGGGGACAATCAGTTCAGGATGATGTGAAGCTGGTGCTGCCTGAATATATAGATCTGAAAATCATCTGCAGAAAGATAATACTGAACTCCAGGACACTTATGAGGATTACCAGGTAAGAGAATAAGATGATGAGAAGGCCCAGGACAGACTCTTAGGGAATCACCAATGGCTGAACCCACTAGGTATGATGATGTAGCAAAGAAGATGGAGGGGTGAGTGGTCAGATAGACATGAAAAGCAGGGGAGACCAGGAAGAGAGGGGGAATATTCAGGAAAAGAGGGTGTGCAAGAGTCAGAAGCTACAGACAGCTTAATAAAGATCAGATCTGAGAAAAGGCCATTATATTCAGTAAGTAATGTTTGCTCTAATTTTATTTTATTTTCATTTTTTTGCTGGGCAATTGGGGTTAAGTGACTTTCCCAGGGTCACACAGCTAGTAAGTGTTAAGTGTCTGAGGCAGGATTTGAACTCAGGTACTCCTGAATCCAGGGCCGGTGCTCTATCCACTGTGCTACCTAGCTGCCCCCTAATTTTATTTTAATAGCTCCTTACTACTTGCTACTTACTCTGGTCTTATTGCTGCTCTGAGCATGACCTGACTACTGTGCAGCACCAGCAGTTTGGCTGGTTTTATTTTTTATAATATGCATAACATCAATATTGCCAATGAAAATCTTCATATCTGATTTTATTAATTGAATCGTATGATAAAACCTAGCACAATTTCATCAGCATGTTCACATTATCAGTCACTAAGTACATTGTTGTTTTCCTTTTCCTTTCTTTATGGTCACCTTCATACCAGGCTTTGAGTCTGTCTCATACAACTTCAGGTTTCTGCCTCTAGATGATTCTCATAAAGCAACAGCTCCAACCAATCACCTCTTTCTCATCCGTTTGAATATAGGAGGGCTGCCTGTTTCATTCCCAACAGGTAGTCAAGATCACATGACCTGACTGGACCAACCCAATGGCAGTGAATAAACCAATAAGAATCAGAAAAAGGAACATGAGAAAAGGAAAGCAAAAACAACCCTGTAAATAGTGACTCAAAACCAGCAGTGTTTTAAAAAGAAAATTTCAGCTGCACAGCAACAGTGTGGTGTGTGCAGAAGCATGTCAGTTGCTGCTCAGCCCAGGGCCAGAACAAGTTAGAAGAAGCATTGCAATTAAGAGATCATCAGTAACTGGAGAGAAGTAGCATTTGAATGATTAGGTCAGAGCCAGATTGCAGAATCTCTGAATTTTTCTAGAAACAGATAACAATGTTAGAAGGGGGAAAGAAACTGTTGTTCCAAAGTTTGGAAATAATTTTTTGAACTTAGACTTTGAGTAAATATCTGAAATTATAATTTAAGGAGTGGAGTGGATAGAATGCTGGACCTGGAATCAGAAGACTTGAGTTCAGACCTGGCCTGGGACACTTACTAGCTGTGTCACTCATGTCAAATCATTTAACTTCTTTGTGCCTCAGTTTCCTCATCTGTGAAACTGACATGATAATAGTATGTACTTCTAGTATTGTTGTGTGGATCAAATGAAACAATGTTTGTAAGGTATTATCTAAACCTCAAAGCATTATATAAATGAATGCTGGTTACTGCTACTATGTGAATAATATGTAATTTTAACAAATTCAAGGTTGCTGGTCAGAGGCATAATCAATTAAAGAACACAAGCCCTTATAAAAGCAAATCCCTAATTTAACAGAACCAACCTGAATGTAAATACCTATTTACTGAAGTTCAAGTTTTATTTACAAAAATAAAATTTAGGATGTATATAGAAATGGAAGAGGTCAAATTTTGGGCGAATGCTTCAGATACCAAACTCGTATATTTTCATTTTCTTAACTATTCTGTAGTAAGTACTAACAAAGCATTTGTGACACCTTTAAGGTTTTTCAAAGAATTGGTCAGCATGATTAAGAAAGAAAACAATATTTACTTTTACGTAGATTTCAAACGAATCAAATGCAAATGATCCTGATTTCCTTTTGACCTAATGTAAAAAGCTCCTCGATGAAAACCAAAAACAAGATTTAGACTTTTGGGTTTTTTATAAAGCACTTTCAAAAACAAATAAAACAAAACACTGAAGTGCGGGTTCCAATCCAAAATTTCTGTCTAATTTGCTTTCCAATATTAGATTGACTTCTAGGTCTTCTCTAGCTCGAGACCTGTTGTATCATGTCTTTTTGTCTGTGGTTTTCCCACATAACCCACATTTAGGTAAAATGTTAGAACAAATAAGTATGACAAAAGCTACATGTGGGGAAAATTCTTAGATCTATGTCTTTGAAGACATTTTAAATTTAGTTTGTATCAAAAGAATGGAAGAAGGTTAGCTAGCACCAGAAACTGAAAATTTAGTTCCCAGCTGTGTGACAAACAGGTAAGGCATTTAACATGTTCTGGTCAGTTCTCCTTGTCAATAAGATAAGGGGGTTGAAATCAATTTCTAAGATACTCTTTAATTTTGACTGGCTTATTTTGTGGTATTGTGCCAAGACACGCTATATGACTTTGAAAAGATACACAGAAGGATAACTATGGTTGAGAAGTACAGTAATCTATTTAATGAAGAAACTATCTCCTAATAATTTGGCAGCATCCTTTTAGAAAGATTGTAAGCCTGAAGAGAATTATGGGGGGGGGGAATATTAGGGCTTCACTGATGTCACAAATGGCTGGCATCAATGGGACCTTCGTTACACACTGCTCTTGAACTATGATATAAATGCCATTTCATCTACTTCTATGCCAATAAAGAACAGAAAATTCTGAACTTCTTTTCCCACTGTGTAGATTCCTATCATATTGTTTCCAATTCCCCAAGAGCAATACATAAAATGACCAAGAATGGGAAACGTTGGAACACAGGTAAAATGTGAAGATAAATAGTGAGGCTTTATAGTTAAAATACACAATTCCAGGTTCAGGAACAAGGCCAAAATACAAACCTGAATTTTAAGGGCTCTTTGCCCCCCCTCCCCAATGACTACTATTTTTATTTCTTCTTATGAAAACTATCATATGCTTGATTTAACTATCATGCTGCATTTACATTTTCACACAGCAGTGGGTGTGTTTAAAAGAGTCAAAGTGAAATTATTTTGCAAATGGGTACTACATTCAATGACACCACTGAATTATAATTAAAGACTCAGAATCAACTCAAAAGATCATCTAGTCCAACCTGCCAAAGCAAAACCCTCCTAAAGTGGTTCATGAATAGGATAGCATTGTGTCCTATCACTTAGTAGCTATTCTAGTGTTGAAGCAAATTAGAAGATTTTCTTTATGGGTATTCCTGGTGCTATTGTAAGCACATATTCACTAGTGTTTTTTTCTCTCTGTAGTAAGAGAGGAAGGAACCCCCCCCCCCCACTATGCACCCTTTTTATAAATGTCATGTACTGGAAGACAATGAAGATGTCAAGTCTTGAATATTGCGTACTTAAATGTTGGCTGAATTGAACTGATTCTATATCGTTCCTCTAGATTAAATCCAATTACTTTAAACTTTTTTTCATGCCATAGCCTTTACTTAATTGTGTTACTTTTCTTTGAATGTTATGCAATTTCTTCATAGTACCATCAGGAAGCAGAGATTCAGAACCCGGCCAATACGAAGTACAGCAGAAAAACAATTTCCCTCCTGAAGTGTCATGATAGTCTTATAATACCCCTGATTTTTAAAAATCAGGGGTTATATGAGGCTAAGAAATAAAAAACCTTTTAATTAATGGTGCAATATCAAAAACTATTACTTAACTTAGGGTTCACCATTCCGAAGAACTTTTCTGTTGTACCTGAATCTAAATGTGTTTCAAATCTTATTAATATTAATCTATAAAATTAATTTTTCATCCTTAAGAGTACAAACTTGTACTTGTTTTTTGACAACATTCAGACAGACCTTCAAAAACTATTTCTTTAATTTTTTTCAATGTAATTTTAAATTACAGAAACCAAAACACTTAAGAATTGGAATATGGACTTTAGTGGCCATATACTGAATTTTCTGGTTGAATCTTATACTTTCATGGCGCTCACAAATCTTTTCTGGTTTCTCCAGACAGAAATCATTTTTCTCTTGTAGAAGTGACTTGCAACAATTTTCTTGCACCAATCTTATTGTACTTTTTATATTTACATTTATAAGCCTCATCTCCAATTAGTCTGAAAGTTCTCTGCCAAAGGAGATGTTGTCTCACTTGTCCTTGTATCAAATATGTATAATAAATATTTGTGGAACTATTCAAAGAAAATTGGCTGGTCACTTTTTTTTTTTTTGGCTGGGCAATGGGGGTTAAGTGACTTGCCCAGGGTCACACAGCTAGTAAATGTCAAGTGTCTGAGGCCAGATCTGAACTCAGGTACTCCTGAATCCAGGGCTGGTGCTTTATCCACTGCGCCACCTAGCTGCCCCTGGTCACTTTTACTTATGTATCTCCAACTCTATCCCTTTCTCTTAGAGAAACTGCCCCCCAAACAAAAAAGAATATGTTATAAATACAGTGTACCCATAAAATGAAAGTGTTATTATTATCATCTCAAATTTTTTGTTTAACTAAGACTTACCTGTTCTGACCAGCAAAAGATGCCTGTTCTATAGGCAAGATGCTCTCAGGCCATGGGGCAGTTTGGTTTGGGGGAGCTTGTTGTTGGCTATACTGGGGTCCTCCCATATTCATCTCTAATTCGGATGGCCCTAAACAGAGAAAAAGAAAGGTCATTGTATGCAAGTGAATTTCTTGGTCAAGAAAAAATGGAAAAGATTGGGGGTATGAGGGGAAGAAGAGAAGTTTTTTGGAGAGAAATGAGAAAACAAGGGATTTCCTCTGGTTAAAAAAATAAAAATATATAGGAGATGATTATTCAGATCATGGATTGTTGAGATTCTCTACTTTTCTTTTTCCTTCCTCTGCCTGCCCACTTTCTAACCATTTCATTTTCCATTATGATCTATTACTAGGAGATAGAGATAAGCATGACTAGGGCAAAGACTTGAATCATTCTTTTTATAACTTTCTAGAAGTCCTTGTCTAGGGTGTAAAACTACAGAGAGGTTGCTGTTGTAATGGAAAGATCAATGGGTTCTGAGACAGAGAACCTATGTTCAAATTCTATCTCTGCTATTTAATACATGTGTGGCAACTTCAGTTCTAATCACTCAAATTTTCATGGCCCTAGCTTGCTAGGTTGAACTAGACAACCTCCCAAATCCCTTCCAACTCTGGATGAAATGAAAATGAGCTCTGTAGAACTTTTGAGTTCTCTTGTCAAATGATCTTCAAGTCTCTGTCTATCTGTCTTAGTGTGAGGCTCTTACCAATCCTGAAATATCTAATAGCAAAGTATATGAAAAATACGTAAAGATAAATGGATTTGTACCATGCTATCATGGATGATACTGAATAATGTAACTATATATAAATATATCATTTAAAAAGCTTGAAACCTTAAGTCTGACTAGCACATATTACCCTATTATTCATTTATTTAACACTTGGCCAAATCCAACTATAGTGCTCACACTTTCTATTTGGTTGCCCTTAGAGCACTATCATCAAAGAGTGTAAATTTATTTATATAATCATTAGTTGATATATTTTTGTAAGGTAAATTATCCTACAAATAATTCAGACTTAGCTAACATAGTTAAAAGAAAACCTTACACTCATTTCTATTAACTGCTGCCCACACTAGCTTATTGGGAGGAGAGGTACCTAATTGCAGCTATGGGCAAGTCTTGAGCGTACTGAGAGAAATGTCACTCCCTTCAAGAAGTCACAGAAGACTGAGAGTGTCAGAAGCTAGCTTACCCATATTCATGACCTGAGACTGAAGCATCTGTCTTTGGCCAGGCTGGCTGCTAGGTCTCATAGGAATGCTGGCAGTTGGGTTACGAATCATACCTCCTTGGATTGGCCTATTCATGGCACTGGTTGTGGCAGGACAGGTGACCCTCACTGCAGAGCCCGGGGATCCCCATTCTCCTGATGGTATTGCAGGTCGGGAAGTATTTCCACCAATCATTCCTGTGGTAAATCCAAATAAAGTAGAGAAATATGTCCCTTGCTAACATCTTTTTTACATAATTATCAAGAGATAATCTTACCCTTCCCAAGGAAACTGCTAGTTTACAGAATCAGACTAATCGTCTCACATTAGTGACTTATATCCTTGGTTGTTCAGTTATGACTTGTGATCATTACACATTTTGCATGATATAGAGCTGCTGCTGGCTATCGTTTTGAGAAGCTATGAAAATTGTTCCCATATGCACCCCACAACAGGTGGTGAGGGCGTGTGGATAACCCTGACTTCCTTCCTCAGGAAGTGAATCGCATTTGTTGGCACACACGTCAATGCTTCACTTTCCAAAAAGGGTTAGGATAAGGGTTAGAATAAGAACTAGGTACTAACTAATAATTGATATTTTCTTATAAAGTGAAAACTCAAGGAATACTTTACAAAACCTAGGTTAAACACTGAAATACTAGCTTCTTTTTCAAAACACAGAACCTGTTCACCTCTACACTATACCTATGCAGCCTGTAAGACTACAGGGAAATTACTCACAGGAACTTTCCGATATTTACTACAGTGCATTACAGTTAAGGCCAGGGGAAGTCCTGCTATTGTTATAATTCTGAGCTACCTATTTACATCTGATTGAGCATCTCTAGATGTAACGTGGCATCATACTATATTTAGATAAATTATCCTTTTGTAACTAAGATTAGGAATTATTTCCTTACATGAAAGAATATAAGATTTGCCAAATGGGATCAAGTTTCTGAACCATCTAGTCTGGCATTCTGGTTTTCTGGCATTGGCCAAGTATCAGATATTTTAAAAGAAGGAGGAAATAAGCCCAAATAAATTTGTTTTGTTGTACACATATATGCAGGCCATAACAATCCACTGGAAAGTGTGGTAAATTTTAAAAAGGAAAAAGAACAAACCCATTTGCATTCTCCAATTTTCCCATTGTGGTTCATAAAGATTACCCACATTTAACACAGATTACCATTTAGGCTTCTAGATGCTTCTGAATTCACAAAAACTGTTATTTGCAAAGGAAATAATCCTAAGTATCACTTATAAATCTTGGTGCTTTACTATTTTCCTTCAGAGAAATGGCAGAGGGGAGTGATTAATTTAGTATCATGTTTTTTTCCTGGAATACATTTGCAATCAGAATGCTACTTCTTTCTTTCTTTTTTTTTTTTTTTGGTCAGGGCAACAAGGGTTAAGTGACTTGCCCAGGGTCATACAGCTAGTAAGTGTCAAATGTCTGAGGTCATATTTGAACTCAGGTCCTCCTGAATCCAGGGCTGGTGCCTTTTCCACTGCACCACCTAGCTGCCCCAGAATGCTACTTTTGTTAATAATGCTATACAGTTTTTCCAAACTGTGAAAATATAACCTGTTTAGGTACATCTCAGTTGTCCTAAAATGAGAATATTTATTTTCTTTTAAAGTAAATGTTTAATCAAATTCATATTAAATGAATAGTGATAAGAAGTTCTAGGGTTTTCATTCAACTGTATTTATAGTATTGCTTTAGTCAGTCATAAAATTTTACAGTTTTGATACTGTCCAGTCCAACCATTTTGAAAATGAAGAAACCAAAGCAGTGGGAGGGAAGTGACTTGTCTATCACCACACTGATAGTGAAAGGGGAAAGGCTATAGCCCAGTTCTCTTGAATCTTGCCTCCTCAGTCAACCTTTAAAAAACTTTTGCTTGGGGCAGCTAGGTGGCGCAGTGGATAGAGTACCAGCCCTGGAGTCAGGAGTACCTGAGTTCAAATCCAGCCTCAGACACAACACTCACTAGCTGTGTGACCCTGGGCAAGTCACTTAACCCCAATTGCCTCACTAAAATAAAACAAAAACAAAAAAAACCCCTTTTGCTTAAGACTTTCTTCCTCTGCAATATCATGGACACAGGTAAGATAATCATTGTTCAAATTCCCTTTTCCTATATGAGAATCTCAAATATCTTGTTTACAGAAACCAAGGATTTGTCTGTCATCCTTCCTTCCTTCACTTATTTTTGTGGGGCAGTGAGGGTTAAGTGACTTGCCCAATGTCACATAGCTAGTAAGTGTCAAGTGTCTGTGGCTGAATTTGAACTCAGGTCCTCCTGAATCCAGGGCCAGTGCTCTATCCACTGTGCTACCAAGCTGCCCCTTCATTGTTTCTTATAGCACAATAGTGTTCCATCATAATCACATACCACAATTTGTTCAGCCATTCCCCAATTGATGGACATCCCCTCAATTTTGAATTCTTTGCCACCAGAAAAGAGCTGCTATAAGTATTTTTGTATATACAGGTAATTTTCCTTTTTGTTTTTTAATCTCTTTTTGGATTCCAACCTAGCATCCAGGTCTGGTGCTTTATCTAATACACCACCTAGCTGCCCCACCATCCTTTATTTATTTATTTATTTGTTTGTTTTTTGTGTGGGCATCCTTTATTTTTAAATGACAGAAGAAAGCAAATCTTTATTCCTGATCATTCCTCACCAAAATGAAAAGTTTATGGGCAATGGTGCATTGTTACAAATAACACATGTCTAGGGGCAGCTAGGTGGCGCAGTGGATAAAGCACCGGCCCTGGATTCAGGAGTACCTGAGTTCAAATCCGGCCTCGGACACTTGACACTTACTAGTTGTGTGACCCTGGGCAAGTCACTTAACCCCCATTGCCCTTCAAAAAAACCCAAAAAAACCAAATAACACATGTCTAAATATTAGAATAGGAATGCAACAGCTAAAAGAATAATCCTTATTTTTAGTCCTAGACACGTCAAGGAGGTTAGGGTAATGGTACAGATATTTCATGTTCTATTACATGCAAGTCTGAACTAGAGGACTGAAATCTTAATGTACATTTGATAATGAAGAAAATTAAATCAGCTGTAAAGTTTATACTTCTATATACTTAGAAAGTATTATGGTTGAGTTTGAGTTAACATTTTCAGTGTCCTGGCTGGGTTGTTATCACTCACTGTGAAGTCAGTTTAGTTCTTAACTTCTATTTTATAAGTCCCTAGATTTAGGTTATTACCAATTATTGGGAAAGGTTAGGGATGTCACAGGCATTCACTGGGAACAAGCCATTGTCCACTATTTGAAAATAACTAACTAGAATTTTAACTATAATGGATATGAAGCAATAACATTCAGGTTATGGGATTAAAAAATTATAGTACTGGGGGCAGCTAGGTGGTGCAGTGGATAAAGCACCAGCCCTGGATTCAGGAGTACCTGAGTTCAAATCCGGCCTCGGACACTTGACACTTACTAGCTGTGTGACCCTGGGCAAGTCACCTAACCCTCATTGCCTCCCCCGCCAAATTATAGTACTGATTACAAATTCCATTAAAATGTCAAACACAGCAAAAATGATCAGTTAATGATGGTTAATTTTTTTAACTTTTCAACCACCATTCTTAAGAATTTTAGAGATTTTTCTGGGTGCTTAAATATGTTTGTTAAAAATCTTACATCTACCATAAAGAATTCATTTAAATAAAAAATACATTTAATATAGAACATAATGCCACAACCTAAAAGTTAAGTAATTCAGTGAAAAAATAGTGCATTTAAGAACTTACCTGTATTATTGTTCCCTAAATTTCCTTGGTTTCCTATCATCCCTTGATTACCCATCATTCCTGGTTGAGGTATCACTGAATATGGACTACTGTTTCTTATTGGTGGGAAAGGTCCAGCACTCGTTGGGCTTTGCAATGTGATGTCAAGTGGTAAATTCTGGTTTGGCAATAACCTGCCCAGTTGTCCTGGTCGTGGGTTATTAAAAGCTAAGGAGAAAACAAATAAAATTGAAGTTAAAATAAAGATAATAAAAAATGATAGTCATAGGAATGGATTAGGGCAAAGTGTTCTGAAATATAACAGGTAAGCATATTAGGGACCAATTGTTTGCTTAAAAAAGAAAATTCAGACTAAAAGCATACACACATTGCCAAAAATGTAGAGTATACCTATGATCATTCTTACTTTCCTAATTTCCAGAGAGTGGTGAAAGTAGTGAAAGTATGTATATTTGATGACAGATAAGCTTTACTCACCATTATTTTCTCTAAATGTTAATCTCTATGATGAACTGTATGTTTTTTTAGTGTGTTTCTTATTATTAGTATAATGATTACAGAGTAGAGTTCCAAAATTACTTGAATCTTATGGTGTACAAACACACACAGATACACACACACCAACATACATATATATATTTCTGTACCATACATAAGTCTAAATCTCACATGCCTACAGATTTGACATATAAAAGTGTTTTGTTTTTTTAATCTGGAATCTAAAGGAATGACTTTAAATAATAAGTGGTTATCATTGGATCGAAAGCATATAAAGGATTTAGACTTTAATTGGCTTACTAAAGAAAATACTGAGATGAAATGCTATTTAATTCGCCGAATTCAGTCACAGTATTAATTAATTTGAAGGTTTAATCTGAGAGTATTTGCCTAGTTAACTATCAAATATTTATTAAGTGTTTATTATATGGAAAGTACTATATTCAGTATAGTACTGCATTTTCTTACAGAGCTTCATAGTGATCTGCCAGCAGTGTGATTTACTGGCTCAGTATGGACAGCAATGCCTGATAATTCAGGATGGCATATGAATGTGAGAGTTTGGTTATCAGAATTCATAAAATTAACTGAACGACTTCATAATATGTAGGAATACCATGATAAAGGAGGTATAAATTTTTGACAAACAGTACAAATATAATTTTTACAATAATCAGTGCTGAGAACAGAAATTATTAACATTTAAGCATGGTTTCACTACTTGTGAAATAATGAAAATGATTTGCTTCTTCCTATTGTTCATTTTTATTACTGCTCCAACATGTCTATATTACTTCCCTTATTTTCCTTTTTATTAGACAATTACAAACTGCTTGAAAAAACTAGCCTTAAGTTAATTTTTTGTCAGTCCTCTAGATTTTTGACCCTAAAACTCTATGACCCTCCAGCCAAAAGAGAAAGAAAAAGAGAAAGAAAGAGAGGGGCATGCCATGGCTCCCCAGAAGCTGACAGAAACCATCAATTTTCTTTTTAGAAATAATCAGGTTTCACTTGAGTGATGGTCATAATAAGTGAAACTTTCAAATAATCTCTACCTGGTAGTTGTAATCTGGTATCCTGCTTCCCCCCTCCTCTCTACTCCCTCCCCATGAAGAATAACTACATGGTGCCTTGTCAATATGTCGCTGTAGGGACAAAGGTATCAAATTTACTACAGAATACAATGTGACACTGAGGTTATCCATCACCCATCTATAAATTTGGGCCCTTGTCATTCTTATCACAGCCACATAAAGCTAAACTTTTTAGCACCTCAATGTAACTATGCAAGTTTTACATATGAACAAAATGTTTCAGATTTTAAATAGATGAGAAAAAATTCATATGTACTTACTTTACCAAGTAAGTTTAGATTTATATAAAGGTTATATGATATATAAAACCACTCCAAGAATGGGTTTCTAATTCTAAGCTAATTATTTTAGTTTTGGAAGACATTATAAACTATTTTAGACAAGAATTTTATTCTTAATGAAAATATTTCACTTGTTCAGTTCAACATGACAAACTCCTCCATCTTCAATTCTGATGGTTTTAGTCAGCATTAATCAGTTCTAACATAAAAATAAATTTTAACTTCTAAAGATTGTGTCAATGTAGCATAAAGTGAACCAGAGATCTGATGATTATCTCACAAGTGATTTAATTTAGTCTAACTAAAAAATTGAGTAGCTTATTTATGTTGGTGAATTTAATTCTTCCTTCCCTCATCCCTGAAGAGTTGAAGAGAATACTATTAACAAGAACTAATTTCAAATTGCACTCTGAATGATTAAGCACAGTAGATGGTGCTGTCTGATCATAGGAAATGTGAGATAACTAAGTCTTCATAAGCCCAAGAACAGTCTTGCTATAACTATTTCTGATAATGATGGTATGTAAATTTCTCAGCTTGAACAGATTGACCAAACTCACTGCTTTGTGAAATCCGCAATGCTGGTTTCTGGGCTCCAACAGGTGCAACAGGGCTGTTTTCAGCTGTGAGTTGCATGAGGTCATTGATGATGGCTTGCTTGTCGACTGATCCAGCCGGGGCACCTGGCCGTGTGTCTGGGAAAAGCTGTGGTAATTGACTGTTCTGCAAATCATCCAAAATCTCTTCCAAGTTGTCCAGCTCACTGCCAGGCTGTATTAACAATCAGCAGAATTTATCCAATACCACTCCAAAAAACCACAATAGTACTATAAAATATACAACCACCCACAAGGAATACAGACACACAAAGAATTCACATTTATACACATAATGTACTGAGAGTTCACTCCAAAACAACGTTTGTGTCTAAAGACCAAACACTGCCTCTTTTTTTTTTTTTCTAAAACACTTTGTCTTTCACAGTTTTTGCTACACTGTTCCTTCTTGGTTCTGCTCTGACCTGTCTAATCATTCCTTCTCAAGACTTCTTTGCTGGATCACCAACCACATCATGCCCTTGTAACAATGGATGTAAGCCGAGTCTTTCCCTTCCAGGGCCCAAGACCTCTCTGCCACTTCCACATCATAGAATCCCACCTTTCCCTTCCTTTCTGCTGACCTTCTATATGCAGTCTTCCCCTATTAAAAGCTTGAGGTCAAGGACTGTTTTCCTTATATTTCTATCTCTAACGCTTAGCAAAGTTCCAGGATTTTTTCCTGAACACCAGTTCCTCATCACATATTGCCTGTATGTCAAATCACAAAGATATCTTAAACTCAACACATCCAATTTACCCTCAGAACCCTTCCACTTTCTATTTAAGTTCTGGACAAACCTCTACTCATCCAGGTTTGTAGTCTGGGCCTCAATGCCTCACTGTCACCACACCTGTCCAATCAGCTGCCAAATCTTGCCATTTCTACCTCCGCATCTTTCACATCCAGGAAGGAGTAAGCTGACCAACATAAATAATGCACTGAATTTCCTAGTTAAGATTGTCTTGTCATTACTCACACAACCACCACTTTAATTCAAGCTCTCACACTCTCCCCAGACTGTTGTAATAGCCTCTTAATTTATCTGACTGTCTCAAGTTTCTCTCCCCTCCATCCTACACACCCAACCCAGATGATTTTCCTCAACCACAGATATGACCATGTCCCTTTCTCCTCCTCAGTAAATTCCAGTGGCTGCCTGTTAACTCCAGGATAAACATACGCTCCTTTGTTTGGCTTTTAAAGCCCTTTACAACTTGGCCCCCAGCTTCACTCTTCATTACTACACTTCCCAAATTCTACAAACTAGATTACCTGCCTTTTTGTTGGACAAACATGGCCTTCCATCACCAGTCTTCCCAGCTTTTTGCACCACTGTCTCTCATGCTTAGTCTTCATAACCTTTAATACTCAGATCAAGCACATGAAGCCTTTCCTGTTTCCAACTGTCAGTAACCTATCCTATATAAAATTGTATGTATTTTGTATTTAATAGAAATTAAATGAAAAATATATCTTGTAAACTTTCAAAGTAATCTAAACGAAAACGTGCAAAAAAGGGCAAATGCAAGATAAGTTTCCTTATATAAACATCTTCAACACAGAAGCCTACGGAACATGTCAAATCTGGTGAAAAATTTGTTTTAAAGTTTGAGGGACGAACAACATTTTAAAAAATTTGTTTTCAGTAATTATAAATGTTAATCAGTAAGAAAAGTATAGTGTTTTGAGTAAAATCTAAAAGATTTTCTTATTAATTTCAAGTGCTTTTATTGATTTGGGGTTGTGGGAAATTTTAATATTGCAGTTATACTTTAGACAAGTAATGCTATAAATCAGAACTTTAGAGTTAAAGAAGCTACCTTTTATGCCTTAAAAAAATTCTTTTTCATTGTCTATGTCTGTACCCTTGCACAAAATAGCCCCTAGCCTGGAACAATTTCCTTTCTTACTTTTGACCCTTGGAATCCACTGATTTCTTCAAGGTCTAGATCAAGAGCAAACACAAGGCCTGTTAATAATGCTCTTCCTCTTAGCAAAGTAGCAGGATATAAAATAAATCCACATAAATCATCAGCATTTCTATACATGACCAACAAAGTCCAGCAGCAAGAGATAGAAAGAGAATTCCATTTAAAGTAACGGTAGATAATATAAAATACTTGGGAGTCTACTTGCCAAGACAAACCCAGGAACTCTATGAACACAACTACTAAACACTCTTCACACAAATCAAATCAGATCTAAATAATTGGAAAGATATCAATTGCTCATGGATAGGCAGAGCTAATATAGTAAAAATGACAATACTGACTAAATTAATTTACTTATTCAGTGCCATACCAATCAGACTACCTAAAAATTATTTTATACAGCTAGAAAAAATAATAACAAAATTCATCTGGAAAAACAAAAAATCAAGAATATCCAGGGAAATAATGAAAAAAAATTCACAGGAAGGTGGGTTAGCGGTACCAAACCTGGAGCTTTACTATAAAGCGGCAGTCATCAAAACTATCTGGTACTGGCTAAAAAATAGATCAATGGAATAGGCTAGGCTCAGGAAATGCAGTAGTAAATGACACTAGTAATGTAGTGTTTGATAAACCCAAAGACTCCAGCTTCTGGGATAGGAACTCAGTATTTGACAAAAACTGCTGGGAAAACTGGAAGATAGTATGGCAGAAATTAGGCATAGACCAACATCTTACACCTTATACTAAAATAAGGTCAAAATGGATACATGATTTAGACATAAGAGGTGATAACATAGGTAAATTGGGAGAGAAAGGAATAGTCTACCTATCAGATCTTTGGAAAGGAGAACAGTTTTTTGACCAAACAAGAGATAGAGTATATTATAAAATGCAAAATGGATGATTTTGATTATATTACATTAAAAAATTTTTGTACAAACAGAAGCAATGCATCCAAAATTGGAAGGGAGGCAGAAAACTGGGAAACAATTTTTGAGGCCAGTGCTTCTGATAAAGGCCTCATCTCTAAAATATATAGGGAATAAATCAAATTTATAAGAATCCAAGTCATTCCCCAATTGAGAAATGGTCAAAGGATATGAACAGGCAGTTTTCTGATGAAGAAACCAAAGCTATCTATTCCCATATGAAAAAATGCTCTAAATCTCTAATGATTAGAGAGATGCAAATTAAAACAACTCTGAGGTACCACCTGACACCTATCAGATTGGCTAAAATGACAAAAAAGGAAGATAATAAATGTGGAGAGGCTGTGGGAAAATTGGAACACTAATGCATTGTTGGTGGAGCTGTGAGCTGATCCAACCATTCTGGAGAGCAATTTGGAATTATGCCCAAAGGGCGATAAAGCTGTGCATACCCTTTGACCCAGCAATCCCACTTTTAGGTCTTTTGCCCAAAGAAATCATGGAAGGGGGAAAGGGACCCACATGTACAAAAATATTTATAGCTGCTCTTTATGTGGTAGCAAGGAATTGGAAGTTGAGGGGGTGCCTATCAATTGGGGAATGGCTAGACAAGTTGTGGTATATGAATACAATGGAATACTATTGTGCTGTAAGAAATGATGAGCAGGAAGAGTTCAGAGAAACCTGGAGGGTCTTACGTGAGCTGATGATGAGTGAGATGAGCAGAACCAGAAGAACATTGTACACAGTATCATCAACATTGAGTGTTGTTGACCTACTGTGATGGACTATATTCTTCTCACCAATGCAATGGTACAGAAGAGGATCTCCAAATCCAAGAAAAAAAAAGAAAGAAAGAACTGTGGAGTATAGATGCTGATTGAACCATATTATTTCTTTTGTTTTGGGTGCTGTTGTGTTTTTTTTTCTATTTTGAGGTTTTGCATCACTGCTCTGATTTTTTCTCTTGTAACAGGATTAATGCAGAAATAGGATTAATGTTATTATGTGTATATATATGTGTGTGTATATATCTATATCTATATGTATAGAGATATATAGATATAACCTATATCAGATTACCTGCTGTCTAGGGGAGGGGGGAGGGAGGGAGAAAAATCTAAAATTGTAAAGCTTGTATATACAAAAGTTGAGAACTATCTTTACATGTAATGGAAAAAATAAAATACCTTATACATTAAAAAAAAATAATGCTCTTCCTCTCCCAAATCAGTTTATATTCAACTTTTCTGTCTAGATATTATGCCTTTCCAATGCAAGCTCCTTGAAGGCAGGGACAATTGATCACATTGCTTGGATATAAGAAGAACGGAAGTGCTACTTCTACCCCTTATTAACTCTGGCTAATTCTCTGATATGATTTATGGAAGTTACAACTTTTATTGATTTAGTTTCTCTATTTTAAAATGTAGTGATTTTAAAACTATTTCCTAAAGTTGATATACTAAGGAAAATATTTGGTGGGGTTTTTTTTGGTGGGGCAATGGGGGTTAAGTGACTTGCCCAGGGTCACACAGCTAGTAAGTTTCAAGTGTCTGAGGCTGGATTTGAACTCAGGTACTCTTGAATCCAGGGCCAGCCCTTTAACCACTGCGCCATCTAGCTGCTCCCTAAGGAAACTATTAACACAATATTCTTTTAATTAAATTTTTTTCTAATATTTTTCACCAAAGAAAATCTTTTTTTAATTGAAAATTTTTTTCAATATTTTACACCAAAAGAAAGAAACTATTTTGTCATCAGAGTAATTCCACTGACTTCAAGGTTCCTAGCTAAATGTTTCTTTTTCAGCTTGAGTGGCACTTTCTACTTGTGCTTTCAGTTTCAAATGACAAAAGGGAGTTGGGGGTTCTTGTGCAAAGAACAGCAAGGAGGGACAGGGACAGATCTGTGATTTATCACTAGGACAACGGGGTGTAGGACAAGCTAGAGAGAAGTGAGACATTGCAGCAGTTGAGATATAAGGCAATGAAGGCCTGCACCAGGGTGGTGGCAGTATCTGGTGTGTGTGTGTGTGTGTGTGTGTGTAGTCTACTAGAGATGTCAAAATATAAAGGATGAGACCTGGCAATAGATTGGATTCCCTGGGGAGGAAGAATGGGAGAAGGATTCAAGGATGACACTTGAGTTGTGAGCCTGCGTGACTGGGAAGATGGTGATAAGTCTATACAGTAATAGGGAAGTTAAGAAGAGGGGAGGGCTTGGGGGAAAAGATATGAGTTCGATTCAAGATGTCCAATAGACAGTTTAAGACGCCAGACTGTAGACATGAGTAACCTGAAGATCCAGCAAAAGAGACTGAGAGGAAGGAGTAGAATCAGGAGAGAGCAGTGTCACAAAAGCCAAGGGAGAAAGAGTATCAAAGAGAAGAAGTAATCGACAGTGTCAGAAGCTGAAAAGAGGTCAAGAAGGATAAAAAGTAAGAAAAGGTCATTAGACTTGTGATAAAGAAATCACTGAGAACGAGAGAGAGAGAGAGAGAGAGAGAGAGAGAGAGACAGAGAGACAGAGAGAGAGAGAGAGAGACAGAGAACGAGTGAGAGAACGAGTGAGAGAACGAGAGAATGAGTGAGCATATTCAGTTAAATAATGGAGTCAGAAGGCAGACTGCAGGGAATTAGGAAGAGAATGAGGAAAAAAAGGAAGCAGAGACACCTATTGTAGACAGCTTTCAAGGAAGAGCCACAAAAAGGAAGAGCAATATGGGATGATAACTAGTAGTGATGGATGGATGGATTTAGGGTATTTTTTTTAAGGATAGGTGTATTTGTAAGTAGTACAGAAGCAACCAGCAGACAGGGAGAGAAGTAACAAGGCAGAGATGACAGAGGGGGGCATTCTCCTGGAATAGAAAGGGTTAACTTGTGCCTATAGAGGAGTTTGCCTTGCCAAAGAGAAAGGTCATCACTTCATGTGAGACAGGGATGATGGAGGACATAGTGGAAGAAGGCATTTTAGTGATATACAATGAGGGAAAAGGGAGCTTTTGGGGAAATGGTTTCAGTTTCTTTAGTGCAACAGGAGGCAAGGTTCTTGGCTGGGGGTGGAGAATGGGAGGCTTAAAGAAGGATGAAATGAGTCACATTTTTGTGATTTTTTTTCAACAGCTTTGTTCAGCAGCACATGAAAAGCAGAAAAGGCATCAGATAGTACAGGTGGAAGTAGAGTAATTTGAGGCTGAGGTTTGTCACAGCAAGACTGGTGACAGGATAAGGGATCAAGACATGAGAGAAGGGAGCAGCTAGGTGGCACAGTAGACAAAGCACCAGCCCTGGATTCAGGAGGACCTGAGTTCAAATCTGGCCTCAGACACTTGACACTTACTAGCTGTGTGACCTTGGGCAAGTCACGTAACCCTCATTGCCTGGCAAAGGAAAAAAAAAAGACATGAGAGAAGAGGACAGTACACAGTTAAACTGGTTCATTGTCAAGATAATGGACTATGATAGATGAGATTTGGCAGATACTCAGGAGCCCACCTGAGTGGATTACTGGCTGACTTGACTGGATTACTGGTTGATTTATAGTTAACTAGATTCTAAGCACATCTGGCTGGTACTTGAGAGTACTTAAGAAAGCATGGTCCTCAGAAGCCAACAAAATTTGAACTTCTGGCCCAGTCAACCAACCAGCTTGAAGAACCTCCCATTTCTGGGAGGGGACAGGAAGGAGGAGGGAGAGCCTGTGCAGGTTGCTCTGTCTCTTTTGGTTCCTGACATCAAGGTGGTGGCAGAGGACTACACAAAGGAGTTGAGTAAGGACAGGATTGCCAGGTTGTAGGAATTCTATTCTCAATCTTTCTCTTTCTTTTACTATCTTTCAATAAACCCTTAAAAACCTAAACTCGTTTTTCAGTGATTTTAGTCAGTTTCCCCCCAAAACTGGGGGGACAGATTAGAACCTACATTTAGAAATTTAAATTACACATCATAAAGGGGTTAAGATGAAGAAGGGAGGAGAGTGTAGCCAATGCAAGGGTAATGGCTTGGGAAAGAATTGAAAGGTAAGGGATTGGAGATGCCCATAAGGACAAAGAACAGCAACAGGGGTGGTAAGGCAAAGTTAAAGGTACAATTACAGTGATTATCTACTTCTTGTCAAACTTCTTGTGGAATGGTCCATCAGTTCATGCTTTCTAAATAAGACATATATTGATACATTCTGGATAAACTTTAAGACCTATATGAGCTGCATTATGTTTAAGAAATCCATTTACTTCCATTACTTGATAATTTACATTTTCTCTAGGACACTATAAATTTCTATGTATCCCTACTGTATGTTATAGGATTAGCAATAAAGATCACACAGAAGTTCTTTTATAAACCATTTTTAGAGATGCATATAGTTCTAATAGTTTTCCAAATCATATACAGAATATGTTAATAAGTGCTCTTGCCCAAGCTTAACATTGAGGAGGGAGATGTAATAATTTGCCTCTTGCACTATCTACGAGTAGAAACATTCCTAAATGACCACTTTCATATCAGTCACAACAATTAAAGCATGTAATAATAAAAATATAAAA